>NW_022146108.1:80913-749855 GCF_002938485.1 Sitophilus oryzae
AAGAGATCCCTCTACGTTGCGCCATGGTGAAAATGATGCTATAACTAGCCTTCTGGGAGTGTAGTTGCTAGCTCTGTAAATTGGGTGCTAGGTAGTGCTAGGTGGGTGCAATACAGTGAACGTTTTTAAAGGGAAATTCAACAGGGGGGTGGCTAGCGTTACATTAGCCTCTCCCGGTAAAATGTCCTGTAACTCGCTAGGGGTTGTGGTGCTAGCTCTGTAAGTAGGGTGCTAGGAAGTGCTAGGTGGGTGCAAAACAGTGCCTATTAAAATATTAAAGAGTTTGGAGAACTGGGGGGGGCTACTGTAACGGACCGGATGTTTTGTCCCACTAGAATTGCCATGCGCCCCACTGTGCGCCAGGTGAAATTATGCTATAACTCTTCTGGGATTGTAGTGCTAGCTCTGTAAATTGGGTGCTAGGTGGTGCTAGGTGGGTGCAATAGAGTGCTAAATTTAAGGGAAAAATTTAACCGGGGGGGGCTAGCGTTACATTAGCCCCCCCGGTAAAAATGTCCTGTAACTCAGTAGGGGTTGTGGTGCTAGCTCTGTAAATAGGGTGCTAGGTAGTGCTAGGTGTGTGCAATACAGTGCTAAAGTTTTAAGAGAATTTCAACGGGGGGGGCTAAGCGGTTACATTAGCCCCCCCCCCGGTAAAAATGTCCTGTAACTCGCTAGGGGTTGTGGTGCTAGCTCTGTAAATAGGGTGCTAGGTAGTGCTAGGTGGGTGCAATACAGTGCTAAAATATTAAAGAGTTTGGAGAACCGGGGGGGGCTACTGTAACGGACCCTTTCTCGGCGTTCTTTCTCAGCGCGTCAGTTTTGTCGAAATGGGAGTAAATTTCAGTATTTTCTTGATGAAAGTGATAGTGACTGACTTATATGGTGAAGAAAAGGGATGTAATAGAAGATATTGTTTGCAGAAGAATGTAAGTCTGTTTATATTTCTTTATTACTAAGATATATTCCTTTAAATCATCTCCCAGACATCTTCGCTTTGGTTTATGAAGGTGTATTTAGAGATAAACAATTTGTTACATTTCAAAAAGTCCGTTTTTTTCTCCTGTTTATGTTTTATCTTGATTAAGGAATTAATCAGAAGGGTTTTAATTAATGCTTTTACTTTTAATTAGAAATCGATTTGCAAATTTGTATATTGAGGAGTTTTAATTAAATTTGTTAGTTAGAGTGGAAGAAAAAAGTATTTTTTATTTTATTCTTTTTTGTTATTTTCTTAATGTTTTAAAGAATGAAATGAAGGGTCCAAGGGAAAAACAGAGCAAGCGCTAATTTTTCAATTTTAGGGTTTTATATTAATTATAATAGGTGTAACTGGTCGCTACAAAAAGTATAAACTCTGCAGGGCAATAAGCTGTTACATCCTATGTCTAGTAAAAATATAAAATATACATTCAGGGACAGAATCTTAATCTTAATATGTCTAGACACATGCAATTTTACTACAAGGTTGTATTTCTGGTTTAAATTTAGTTTTTAAACATACAAAACTCATTGTGAAAATAATATAGTTTTGTAATAATCATTAAATATTAATGAACTGGTTTTGCAAAATTACATTTTATTGTATGTAAAAATATTTTATTTTTATGAATTAACTAGCGTGTACCAGCGACTTCGTTCGCGTCGAATTCATCATTTGTAATGTTGATGATAAAGCAAAGCAAGAATTTCCATTAACATACAAACTGGATAAAATTTTCTCACATTTATGTCAGCATGAGAAAAAACAATATGGCGATATTATTATATCTTGGTAATATTTGAGGGGTAGTTTCATCTCGTTGGAATTTGACTTTCGAAAAATCCGTTTGCCAAAAATAAGCTTTTTACTTCAAGCAATTTAAGCAGAATCGTGGCTAAGAAATTACCCAACTTTTTGGAACACCCTGTATGACTTTTTTAAAAATTTCAAAATATGTAAAAAAACCAAATAAATTATGCTTGTCCAAGCGTTTTTCCGAAAGACTAACCGTTTTTTAAATAACAAATATTCTAATATTTGAGGGGCGTTTTCACCCTCTTGGAATTTGAGATTCGAGAAACCCCTCCTTATCGAACCTCTACACCCCACAGTCAATCCGTTTACCAAAAATCAGCTTTAAACGCCAAGCAGTTTAAGCAGAATCGTGATTACTCAATGGTCATATTTTATGAAACACTCTGTATAAATTTATAAAAAAATCTTAAAATACGTAAAACACCAAAATAAAATATACGTGTTTAAGAATTTTTCCGAAAAACTCACCGGTTTTTAAATAAAAAATATTTTAATATTTGAGGGATAGTTTCACCCCCTTAGAATTCGAGTTTCGAAAAATCCCTTCTTATCGAACCTCTACACCCTAAAATCAATCTGTTTTCCAAAAATCAGCTTTTTACGTCAGGCGCTTTAAGCAGGATCGTGATTAATCAATGACCAGATTTTTCGAAACACCCTGTATACATTTTTAAAAAATCTTAAAATATCTAAAAAGACAAAATAAAATATACGTGTTTAAGCGTTTTTTCGGAAATTTGACCGTTTTTTAAATAAAAAATATTGTAATATTTGAGGTGTGGTTTCACCCCCTTGGAAAAATCCCTTCTTATCGAACCTCTACACCCTAGAATCAACCTGTTTGCCAAAATTGAGCTTCTTACGTTGAGTGGTTTGAGCAGGATCGTTATTAATCAGTATGACAGTCACTTAAGGATTTTATATATCAGTATAGATATTTTTTTTTTGTAAAATTACTTATTTTTTGCAGTGTAGATTTTGTGTGTAGGCTCCTAGCTTGAACTAATACTTTTTTTCTCTTTTTATATTCAGTTTAAAGTAATTAATGAAAAAAATGAAACGAATCGAAGCATTTCTTTTGTAGATTGAACTGAAAATATAAAATGTTTACCGGAAAAACCGATTTTTTATTCAAATATATTTTTATTTTCTTCTTTTTTATCTTGATAAAGGAATTAATTAAAAAAGTTTTAATTACGGTCTTTTATTCTTTTTGTTTTTTAAGTCGATTAGTAAATTTGCATGTTAGGGATCTTTCCGTAAATTGTTTTTGAACACGGACTAGTGTTATCTATCTGATATTATCTTTTTTAATTTTCTTAACCTACTGTTAAATTATTTTGTTTTGTTGATAATCTAATAAAATTCTTTTGAGTAATTCAGATACCTACTCTGTGATAAAATAAATATAAAAGGTTTTAATGCATTTTCATTTTACACTAGAAAAACAAATACTGTCCACGGAGTCTAAAAACTTGAAAAAAAAATCATTTCTTTCTTTGAAAATTCACTTTTTTTCACCCAAATTTTCATTTCACATTTTTCTTTGAAAAAAAAACATCTAAAATGGTTAATCCCATTTATACTTTTCCAAATTTCCATACCGTTTTAGAGAAAATTAAAAAAAAAAAATGAAAATATATATAGTTATAATTTTTTTGTTATAATTGTTATAATTTTTTCATAAAAATCATACATAATTACAGTAACCATTGTATGTTAAACCAAATTGAAATTTGACCTGAAAAGTTATACAGGGTGAGACAAAATTAATATGGAACATTAGTCACTTTTAAAAGCAAGTTCCTCCTTTATTTTAAATGGAACACCCAGTATATTTTTCCGGTGTTCAATGGGGAATCTTAAAAATATTATTAAGGTTGCCTACCCCTCAGACCAAAATTTTCCTAGATATTTTAATTTTTATGATTTTGCGTCAGTAGTTTTTTTATTATTTGAAAAAATCTAGGTGGCTGTGTGATATACTTTTTGTTAATTTAACAAAAATTAAAGATTGTAGAGCAAAATACTCAACGGTAATAAAAAGATACACGTTTAAAACATATTTTAATTATTACAGAATTAAAACTAGATATTTATGTAACCTATAAGTAATTATATGACAAAAATTAGCTAGATGAAATCAAAAGCCTAAAATGCTTCCTATCCTGTTAACTGCATAAAATGATTGTTTTTTCAAAATGATATTTTTATTTTAAAAGGCATATGTGGAGTTCTACCTCGAAAAGCAGCTACATTAATTTTTCTCATGTTGTCGACAATAGTTGGTCGAGTTTTTAAACACTGTTTTTAACATATTCCCATAAAAACCCCAGACTAGATAAAATCAGGAGCATTGTAACGTTTTTAGTTCGTTACATGTCTTTTTTATATATAATATATGATGTCTGGCCTATCATCACCGGATTCCCTCTCGTTCAGGCCGGATAGTTTATTTGACGCGCTTGGCGTAATTTTTACGTTCTCTAGTCAGCAACCCTGCTATCGTTTCACTGTTCTGTGGAGCGCTGTCAACATCGCTTCAAGGTGCCTTTCCGTGCTTAACTTCACTTTGGCTTTGACCGTTCTACTGTCACCATAAAAAAAATCCTTACTTCGAGAAACTGCAATTATAAAAATCTTGCTGTATAATTTGAATCAGCTGCTATTTCGAAGCTACAGGCTAGAGTTACGGATGCCCCAACCTAACTTGTATTTGTATTTTGCTGGCACGTTGGCGTTCCTTCTCTTTTGTCCTCCAGAATGTCACATGGAAGAAAAGGACAGGTTCTTTATTATTTAGTGAGCCCTCGGAAGTAATTCGAGGGTCCTAGGTTATGGTCCAAGGTACGGGTAGTGTTCCTTGTACCATTATCCTATGTACGGATGTCCTGTGGACGAGTGTCCCCAGTAGGAATGATTTTTCTTACATATAAAGTGCCCCAGCGTGGATGTAGCTTGAGCCCCATGCTGCTTCGTTCCCATCTATAACTTAGTTAGTAGTTACGGCTGTATCACTTTATGGTGTCCTCATTCTGGCCCCTTTTATTGTATGGGATGGCCGAGTACAGAGATGCGAGCCCACCTCACGTTGTTACTGTTTGAAGCAAGATTACATAAAGAACAGCTAAGTGTAGATTTAAGTTCTAGTTTTACATTTAACATTTAAAACATTTTCAGTCTAAACTATAGCGTACATCTTAAGTAATATCGTAGAGACTATGTTTAGTGGTTAGATTGTTCAGAACATTCATGTCGATTTAATATTTAAAATATGATTTAGATCTTAGGTTTCATTACATTACGTCTTGTAATGGTATTACTTTCATAGATATTATTATTGCACTATTTTAACAGATGAATAACCGAACTAGAATCTACGGGTTGCAACATCTTCTAGAATTCTAGAATCTACGGGTTGCAACGTCTTCGATTTAACATCATATAAAATATATCAAATTGATTAAAGTAATGCTACATTTCATATATTCTCTTAAACTTTACATGTCTTGTATTTTATCATAGTTGTTTTCATAGATATTTAGTACAACTCTTAACACCTCTTTCTTTGACATATAACCACTATATATTTACTAGAACTCTACAATGTCATGTACCAGCAAAGAACATCAGGAATAAATATAGTCATTAGTTTTTAAGTAATATACAACTGTGTTTTCTTTCTCTGTACATGCCTGGCGCCGAATATCTATATTTTTTTGTTTATTGTTATTTATTAGTTTCTCTCTAGTGAAATATCTTATCCACGACTGCTCTCCGATGAAAAGCTGCCGTTCGCAGTGGTAATGTTTTATAAAAAACGCTACAGCATTTAAGTATTATCTCTGACGTAGGATAAGTAGGAGTTGCGTAGCTAGATATTCTGTGGTAGGAGCTTCCGCGGCGTATGAGAGGCGCCACCCTGTGTGTTACACAATAAAACAAAGTGTTAATTAATAATTTATTTTTTTTATTTATCCAGTAAATAAACTAATAAAA
Organism: Sitophilus oryzae; assembly: GCF_002938485.1. Lineage (NCBI taxonomy): Eukaryota > Metazoa > Arthropoda > Insecta > Coleoptera > Curculionidae > Sitophilus > Sitophilus oryzae. The sequence continues at coordinate 86,711 of NW_022146108.1, forward strand.
ACTGTTTATTCGTTACAATGGCCTTCCATGGTCCACGTTATTGTGACAAAACTTTCAAGATTTGTCCGTTAACATGGTAGTGTGGCCTTTATATAATTATAATTAAAATAATTTACTGAGCGGTAGGCAGAACTTGGATAATGAGAACACCGACTTTTCAGAGCGTAAATATAGATTATCGTTTACATATAAAAAAACAAAATATAACCAGCTAAAAATAGAAATTAAGGTATCGCACTTTTATGGTAAGGGCTCTTTCTAAATTCAGTTACTATAAACTCTATTGCCACTTACCTTATTACGTCAACATCTGTCAGCATTTCATCAACAACAAGAACCTGTCGAAGATTTCATTGATCCCCTTGTAGATCTGCCGCTTCGGTCTTGGACTCATTCTTTAGATTAAACCACTCGACCGGTTATCACAGTGTTCTTTTAGATAGTTTAATATTTTAGAGAAAAAGGTGAGATTCAAAAATAAAATGCCGATTTTTCACAACACCTAACTATATTTAATATAAAAAAATAAATAAATAAAAATAAAGAAAAAGATTTAACAAGACAATTATAATTAACGAAATATAAAAAAGGAAAGAAATTTAATCAAAAATAATTAAAGAATGATATTAAAATTCAGAAGTGATAAAGTTAAAAATACAAAATATTCTTCTTATTAGTCTAATCTAAATTATCTAAAATTAGCATACAATTCAAATCTCTCTTAGAATTTTCGTTGCTAGAAAATTAATATGTCAAAAAGAAATATTAACTGAACAATTGGATTTAAATTAGAATTTAATAAAAAGAACAATTGTAAAATCTTGTAAAAAACAGAAAGTCTTAAATCGTTAATAAAAAAATATTAAAGAAAATCTAAAACAACAAATTAAAAATCTTTATACATGAAATGTTTAAAATTTCCTAACTTGAGAATTGAATATTTAAGAAAATCTTTAAATCGAAAACTTACTAAAATTATAAAAAAAAACACTGGATAATATAAGATCTACACGGAGAAAATTCGACCGTCTAATTTAAAAGTCAGTACCGAACTGATCCACGAATCTATTTTCCTAAACCTCGAAATATTTAAAATGGGCGGGTAAAAAGAATAGGGAACCACCAAAAGCCGAGCCATTCTCAAATCCTCTTCGGGTTCGCTTTTCAGGAACCGTCTGATTGGTCTGAGAAAGCCTCAACTACCCTGTCGTTCCCGGTCTAGTTGGCTTTACTTGTCACAGATGTCGTTACTATGACCATTTCTACGTTATTTTCCAAATTATTACTAATATATCCGAGTAAATATTATAATTACCGTAAACACAACTACACATGATTAAAACTAACCCTAACTAAAGTATATTTTAAGGTCTGTCCTTAAAAAAACCAAAACAAATCATATTTATAATTTGATTTCATTAGGTTTCGCTGTTTCATCTTATATGTTTATTTATTTCACATAATTTTGGATATTTTGGATAAAAAAGGAGGACAGTCCTTAATTTTCAGAATATCATTACGTGAACTTTACTTTAATATTTAAATTAACAATTATACTTGTTTTTATCCAAAATCTGTTTGTATTGGCCCGTGGGAGGTCTATTGTGAGAAGAGTGTCGTCTTAGAGTTTTATTGCTTTCTAGGGGTTTTGCTTATATAATCTCGAAGTTAAAATTTAGGGTTTTACAGCTTTAATGATTGATGCTAGTCGTTTCTAGCTGTTTCAAAGCAAGTATTATATTAATTTATGGACGTGGGATTTTAAACCTAACAGAAAAATATTTAGTTTTTCCCAGAGAAACGGGTCCTTCATTCTAAACAGTTTTTACGATCTTAAAAATATTTTTACGATATAAAAAATACCAATTTAAGGGCGGAAACACATGACAAAGTTTTAACAAGCTTGGTTTGTTGTCTGCTCTAAAATATTCCATTACATAATATTGAAGTTTAAAATACATGAAAATTTTAAAAAGTCGTTTTTTCGTGCCTGTCCTGTAATTTGAATATAATAAAACAAACACCAAATACATTGATGAACAAACTAGACTTAATGCACTACTAAACTTTTCTCTGTTCCATTTTCCTCTTTCTGGACCATCATGATCGACCGCTGTGGTTTTGGGAGCCCTTTGACCGCAACTGCTCTTTATTTATCTACGGCTTTGCCTATATCTCTCTTCCCATCTTTCGCTCTAGCGTTAAAACGCAAATTAATTCGCCAGAAAATCGCCCCGAGACTCGCTACCCGGCCGCTGTTTTAGTTTAATCTAATGTTCTGCGACTTATTGTGAGCGTCAGCACGTTTAAAGGTGTAATAGTTGGAAGGTTCGGACGATTGTTAAAGTGAAAAGTTTTTGGCGGACGTAGACCTCGCATCTGTACATTCGGACTCAAAGGGTTAAAGGATAGGTTTGGAAATAAAGTTCGTATTAGAAGCTCTTATTGAACTTGCCGTGTTAGTTAGTATTTTAGTGTGGAATGGGAATACTCCAACGGTCTTGACAAGAAAAATGAGATTTTGAGATAAATTCTGAAGCGGTCCATACATTATCAAACAAATTGCGCAAAAAAGCGATGCGCAACGCTGCGTTGCACAACTGATTCAGCGGTCCATACACTATCAAACAGGTTGCGCAACAAAGCGATGCGCAACGTTCCGTTGCACAACTGCATCACCTATGTGCTTAGTAAAATGTTGATCAAACTTTTTATTAAAAGTTTGTGCATTGTTTGAGAAACAATCATATCCTCAATTGCCATTGCGTCAATTATTATCGTATATACCCTAGATGATGTCGATGATACCAAAAACCGAAAAAGAAAACAAAGAATTTGGATGAAAGAACTAAAATATTGCACAACGAAGCGCCACACACATACACTACACAACGCGTTGCGCAAACAGTCCTGTTGCACAAAAGAATTCAAACATTCTTGAAACTCATCAAACAATTGCGCAACGCATCAAACACTACCATACATTGGCATCTGTTTGATAATGTATGGGCCGCTTGAGAAAGAAATTTCTCAGCACTTATGACCTGCTATGTTGTTGCTCATAAGTCCTGAGAAAGAAATTTCTCAGGACATAAATATGACCGAGAAAAATCTTGACCGAGAAGATTTTTTCTTTGAATCTCCAATATCCAATGAAAATAAATCTTTGATTTTTCTTCAACGTCGTTACTTAATGAAGAAAAATTGAAGATTTTTTTTACCTGCTCTGATAATTATATCTACCTCGTAAAAATGTACAGTATGTTCCATTTTCGTAATTTTTTCTTTTTTTTTTGATCGGATGTCCTTGTTTTTTATGAGAAACGATTGCGGTTTTGTAATCGTTGAAAGGGCTTTATTGGCACAAGTTTAAAAATATTTTTAATTATTTTTACGAAGTATACCGGGTGCGTCTCAAAAGTGGTTCACCCCTATAACTTTTTTATTATAAACGAGATTTGGTGACTGGTGTGTTAGTATATGATATAAATTAGAATTGATTTACGTATTTAATTGTTTTCGGTCTCTTCCTGTTTCACCGGAAATGAGTACAACTTTGGATTTTTCAATGGCACTATTGGTATATTTTTCTACTTTATTTGACAGTAAATGATACTCTGAGCAGAATGACATATCATATGTCAACTTTTGACATTTTCGCATGTGGCTTATTTGAATGGTAACATGCGGTTCATAACGACAATTTGAAGTGTGTGTTACTAAATTCTTCGTAAAAATATGCTTTTTCGAAATATGCTAATGAGCCACCCTTGTTCTACTTGAAAAAATTGAGATATGGTTAAAAATACAAGTTGGGTATCTTTTAACCGGCCAAGACAAGACACGAAAAATATTAGACTATCAAAACTATTTTTGATCTCCTTGATACTTGGAAGGTTCGGGCCGATTGTTAAAGTGAAAAGTTTTTTTTAGATCTCGTATATGTACAGGGTGGGTCAAATTCGACGCTTTTAAATGGAAACACCCTTTTCTATAGGAGATAGATAAAAACTAATATCGGTGTCTGGAGCTCAATTTTTGTATTTTTATGAAAACATTTCTAAAGCACCTTTTTACGTAGAATTTGATGGTTTAAGTATAATTTTTTTAAAATTAATAATTTAAGAATTATCAACAGAAAATTTGATTTTTTATATGGGACACCCTGTTTATTTTTAATTCATTGAAAATAATTTAAAATTAACTTTCCAAAAATATAGCACACTTGATATTTTGCTCAATTATTCTCCGAGATATAAAGTTTATAAAGGCTTTGAATGGCGCCGGCTGTAATACCAAAAAATTCTAGCTGTAATAAGCAGTTAAAACGAAAATAATATTTGCAATGAGAGATGGAGAATTTTATAATAATTTAAACAATATTTAACCAACATCAACACATTTAAACTATATCTAATAACAATAAAAATAAATAGCAAACCAACGCATGAGGTATTGCTACAGGTGTTCGACATATCGACCGTCTTCTGTTATGGACAGACGGGGCAGTTTTTGAACATTTCTCGCGGAATTCATTAACTCAGTGGGGGTGAAAGATACCCTCTCATAACTGCTAAGTATGTCTAATTCTTGTCTAGATTTAACAGAAGCATAAGGAACCTTTATTCTTCCGCAAATATATCCATAGGATTAGATCCATGGGCACTAAGTCAGTTTGGGTTGGCAACGGCTGGGATCTTGGTTAGCTATTCAATTATTCTTAAAATTGGCTGCAAAAATTTACTGATAACTTCAGCGTTCAGAGGCGGTGCGTCGTCTGGCTGGAAAAAATATGTTTTCGAGTTCCATTAAGGGCATATCATCAATAAGGGGTCCAAAGCTTACTAGTTAAAAGTGGCAAACTTTTAAAAATTCTGTATTTTAAAGAGGATTATAACAAAATATCAAGTGTGTTATATTTTCGGAAAGGTAATTTTAAATTCTTTTCAGTTAATTAAAAATATAGAGGGTGTCCCAAATAAAAAATCAATTTTTCTGTTGATAACTCTTAAATTATTAAATTTAAAAAAATTATACTTAAACCATTAAATTCTACGTAAAAAGGTGCTTTCGAAATGTTTAGATAGAAATCCAAAATTTTCGATCGAGAAAATTTTTTACTTTAAATTAATCTATGTAACAGAAAACAGTTATTAAATTATGTGCAACTGTATGACTGATAATAACTAAGAATAAAAGTTTTTGATTTTTTTATTTTTTTACCAACCCAACACATTTTTTATACAGGGTGTCCCAGAAATAAGTGCAAGTATTTTAAGGGCTGGTAGATCTGGTCAAAAGAAACATATTTTCTCTTGCTTGACTTGGAACTGCTTGAATCCATTTTTGCTATTGATCAAATCGGTGTAAGAAATTATGAAGCTATAAAATGTTGTTTCGGGAGAGTTGAATATCCGGGAAAGTTGAGTTATTGAATGTTATTGCACCCAACATCGCCCTAATTACGCTCTCCTTTACGCGTTAACATTTTTTCGGCAATTTTATTAACATTTGAAATTGTCACAACACAACAAGACGACTAGTTCGAATTCTTTTTCACTTATTTTTTACTACCCGAAACACCTGAGTGTTTTATAGCCTCAATAACTGCACTAGCAAAAAACTAAAATACTTAAATATTACGACAAAACCCCGATTTCAATATTATTTTAATGCGATCGACACGACGCGCGACGGCTGGCGGCGTGAACTATTTATTGATCATTTATGATTTCTGCCGTAGAGCGCGCTGCGGTCGGAATTTGTTGAAATCAACTGAAATGCGCCAAGCCTATACTACAGAACCGAATTGAATGAATATACAGGGTGGTCCGAACTGTATTCCGGAAACTTTGGCAGCATATTCTGCAGATAAAAATAAGTAAAAAAGTTAGTATAAATGTATGTCCTAAAATGCTTGGTTTCGGAGATACAGGGTATAGAAATATCACTTTTATTTCGATTTTTTTCCAAATAATTTCTGAAGTAACGTCAATATTTAGATGAAAATAGGTGTCTGGGAGTTTTTTGACATGAGAAATTTGATGTTGATGCCAATATGACTCCTACTTGTAGAGGGCGCCACCTACATATTTTTTAACTGGTTTGAAGAGTAATAACTTATGGTCCGTAAGGTCCGTAACTGTATAAAACTACTGTGTAAAAAATATACATGACATTTTTTACGTAAAAAAGGTCTCTTGGTAAATATCGCTACGAGTAATAGTTCTCGAGATATTTGGAATCGAAATTATCTATACCTGTCATCATTGACATAAATTAAACATGTTGACTAAATATTTATTAGACTCAAGTCATAAATTTGAAATGTTTTTGTACCAAAAGTTCAACAGAAACTGTATTTTCATCATTTTTTCGAAGAAGAATTTATGATTAATTTAAAAAATAAAAAATTCCCAAATTAATCATTTCAGTCAAATATAGTCTATAAAATGAATAACTTTGAATTTTGACCGTTATTTTTTACCAACATGACAAATATAAAATCTCTCTGTCAAAAAAGTTACTGATATTCTTTAAGTATTCATTAAATTGAGTGCCTGAACGAATCAGATAGGTAACTCTTTTTACTTTCGTGAAATAGAAAAGGAAAATAATAAAACAAGTGACAGTTGTTCCTCTTCTTGCAAAAATCAACACGAAATCGCATAATTGTCAAAAGTAAAATGTCATCAGCTTTTGACATTTCTAAATATCAGACCAATGCCGTCTCTAATAGAACAGCCTCGGAGCGAGATTTATGACGTCACGCTAATTAGATACGGATTAATAAATATGTTGTAGAATACATGGAAAACATAATTATTCCTCGTATTTTTGGTTTGTATTTTAAAAAATGATATAGTTTACATCATAATATACAGTTAATAAATATAATATATATACCTATTTATAGTAATAAATACTTTGGCAAATAAACTATGAACCATACAAATGCAGCAAATGTTTTACAATATACAAATAATGACTAGGTACATAAGATAATGGGTAAAATGTAAAATATATTTTAAATTTTGGGGTTTGAAATTCGATCTAATTTAACAAAAAACATTCAATATATACTAATAGTAATGTATTATTATTTGCATTCACAAAATTTATATGTACATATATTTTGCAAGTATCAATGTTCGAAAAATTATATTTACAAATAATACAATATCATAGAAAAAAATGCGTCAGCGATGGCTATGAAATAAAGATAGCTGTCATTTTATAATGTAAAATTATTCTAAAATTTTTGAGTTTCTTGGGATTTAGGTTCGGGAAAAACGCTGAATAAGTTTTCATTTGGTTTTTCATTATTTTTTTTTGGTTAAAAAAAAACGTTTCGGCTAACATTATAGCCTTCATCAGTGTTGTGTCATATAAAAAATAGTGTCGAATATAATCCAAAAATTGCATATAAAATATTCACACCACAAACCACATAATGTTTACTGCAATTAATAAACTAATATAAACTTGTCAAAAGATGACCACATATTTTTTAAAATTATTATTCTTAACATTAAAACTATCTACATTGACTATGGAGTACGATTTCAGCCATAGTCAAATATAAGGAATAATTATGTTAGCCTGACGTCATAAATCTCGCTCCGAGGCTGTTCTACTAGAGACGGCATTGCGTCAGCATGGCCGCAGGTTGCTAACCTAATAAAATTAACACTAGAAAAGCCCGCGGGAACTGTCAAATTCAAAGTTATTCGTTTCACAGACTATAACTATCTACTCAACATGTTTATTTTTTGTCAATAATAACATGTATTGACTATTTCCATTCTAAATATCTTGAGAACGGTTGCTCGTAGATATTTTTACCAAGAGACATTTTTTACGTAATAAATCATATAAATGTATATTTTTTCACTCAGTAGTTTTATACAGGTACGGACAGAAAGTTATTACTCTTCAAAACAGTTAAAACACATGTAGGTGGCGCTCCATACAAATAGGAGTCATATTGACATCAAAACACAATTTCTAATGTCAAAAAACTCCCAGACACCAATTTTCATCCACATATATATATTACTTCAGAAATTATTTGGAAAAAATTGAAATAAATATGAAACTTCTACACCCTGTATCTCCGAAACTAAGCATTTGAGGACATACATTTATACGAAGTTTTTTACTTATTAAATATGTTACTGAAGTTTCCGGAATACAGTTCGGACCACCCTGTATACTCATTAGACAGAGAATTTAATTTTCTTTAATTTACGTAAAACTGTAAACACAATACAATATACAAATGGATAAATTTATTTTAATTAGTTATAATAGTACAGACAAAACCTATAAAAGAAGGATTTATTTTATGTAGAAACTCTTTTTCAGAGAAAGTTTTCATCTTCGAGGATCTTTGTAGATCTTTTTAATTTTACCATACTTATACAGTACGTCTGCTGGATCTGTGTTTATGAAAGGAATGCGGACAAAAAACATTTAAATAAACAACAATATATTTTATTCGTCGACTTGACGAGTACGTCACCGTAAATCGCTCCGCCCACTCATTTTATTGGTTACTTGCAAATTTGTCGAATTTTTATTGATGGGACGCGTCGTCTAATTTTTTACGAAAAACATGGAGAGAATATCGTTTCCCCTCTCACGGATACCCTGTAGCTACAGAATGGACAAACGTACTGTAGCTGGTCTTATATATCTGCTTTATGAAGTTTTAAATATTATAACTGGTGTTATACAAACCATTCTGTATTCACTAATATTTAAAAAAAACTGTGAAATAAAGTTTCTTTTTAGTCTATCCTCCTAAATATTCAATATCCATTTTCATCGAAAAACAAGACAAAGGAAAACAAAAAAACTCGTTTTTTCAGGCAGCGTTCTTGAATAAAAAAGGTTTCAGAAGGTTTTGACGACTGAAAAAAGCGTTAAAACTTTCTCTGGTACGGAATTAATTCGACCCAAAATAAATTCAGAGTTGAGACTCTTTTTCTCTCTGCCTTCGGCGGAAGTCGAATAAATAATTTAAATGCAGATACGAATTTAAGTGAAAAATGAAATCGCGGATGAAATCGAAGCCGTGAAGAAGCGAGTGGGGAAAGAAGACTGGAACGCTTTGTCTGGAAAAGGGGTTTCCGTCCTTTTCATTTGATTTTCTAATGAATTATTTACCGGAAAACATTTTTTTGCTTCTGTTTACGTTTTATCTCGATTAAGAACTTAATCAGGAGAGAGTTTTAATTACTCCCCCTCTGTTTTTTTTTCATTTTATTTATTTAAGTCGATTTTTGAATTTGCGCGTTGAAGATTTTAAAGTAACTTTATTTGAGATTGTGAGAAGAAAGTTTGCATTTCCTATTCTTGTTTTCTGTTTTCTAATCTGCTGATGAATACATAAATAAAATATTTTTAGAAAAAAATAGAAAACGTAGATGTTATTAATTTTAAATTATTTTTATTATGGCGCTCAGACGACTCGTAAAATACCTACTTGGAAAACATTTGTTATTGGTATAAAGGTCCGGTAATAGTATCTACAGGTTGTTAATTTGTTTATTACTCGCGGCAAGAGCTTTATGGTTGAAATATGGCAACCTCGGCCCGCTCGTCGAGAGATGACCCGACGGGATATGTCGGCAGCTTATAGTCATGGCCGGAACAGCGATTTTTTAATAACAGGTACAACCTGTTCCAGTTGCAAAAGATACCTGTTCCAAGAAACCTGTTCCAGTTCCAAACTGTTCCAAAACGTAAATTAATAACGTATTGGTATGGTCTATATTACACGCGTTGAGTGCATATATTTTCAGGGTTGGTAGACTTCGACAGAAGAAATAATATTTTCTGTTTACCGTTTTTCAAATAAATAATAATAAAAATTCTTTTTAAATGTACAATATAACAAATAAAACAATGAGAACTACTGGATTTTTTCTTTGTTTTCGTTCCTCTAAATTTAATCTACTATCTATGTTGCTATATTACCAAATATAAAGTTTTTTAACTAAAAATTAAAATAAAATCTCAACAAATTCTCAAAAAATATAAACTTTTCAAAAACATTTTTTTGCGAAAAAACCTCATGGGAATCGAAATACACCACCCCTAAAATATGTGCACTTATTTAAGACTCACCCTGTATATGAATAAATATAGATTTATAATTATTCTGTTATATACTTAAAAAATACATTCTTAAAAAATACAATGTTTTTTTCAATACAACTGTTCTACACTGTATTTTTCAAAAAAAAAACTATTACATTTGTCAACATCATCAGAACTTTTTTTTATTATAAAAAAATTTCTTCACCCTATTCTGTTTACATTAAAAAAACTCTTCCTATTTAAAATTTATAATAAAAATTTAGTTGAATTTTAATTAAATATATTAAATAGCGGCAACACCGCGCAAACCGTCACACTTGCTTTTTAGGTCTTTCTTCTCTATCCCGATAACAGATAACAGCTGAACGTAGAGGTGGGAATTCTAGTTCCTTGGGAGGAACTAGTTCCTTAGTTCTAGTTCCTCCAGAGGAATAGTTCCTTGAACTAGGTCTTTAGTTCACAATAGTTCCCGACTAACATTGACATCCCCCTTGCTTGTTAATGCGTTTCGTTGTCAGTCAGAACTATTCACAGTATGATCTGTATAATTTTTATAATGTACGGAGATATAACGAGACGTGTAATTGTGTATGTTAAAAACATATAGATAAGTTTTATAGCAGATAAAAAAAATTAAAAAAAAACTCAAATCAAAATTTAAAAAACTATATCACTAATCAATTGGAGCAAATATTACAAAAATTTTACGAAAAATTGCATTTTTCCTCACTTCAAGATTTTTGTTTTTGTCTAAAAATTCAGAATATCTACTTCTTTTTATAAGATATTTCTTAATTTTAGGGACCTAAAGCGAAACATTCCCATAAAATATTTAAAAAACAAACTAAAAATCAAAAACAGTATCCACGACAATTTTCTGTGGTAATTACGCCGCGCCGGCTGCGGCAATAGACAAGGCCGAATCCATCATCGTCGCCTTGTATTATATCTCGGATCTGCCGACTGAATAGATTTCCGTGAACTAGTCTTTTAATAGTTCCTCTATGTCCGGATCCGATAACATACGGCTCGCACTCCCCACACCTGCCTAGCATCAATCGCGCTGGCTGATCCATACGTAAACTAGTCTTTTATTTAGTTCCTCTAGTTCCTTTAGGTCCGGATCCGATAACATACGGCATAAGGCTGGCACTCCCCACTCCTGCTTAGCATCGAACGCGCTGGCCCGATCCGTTGGTACGTAAACTAGTCTTTTATTTAGTTTAGTTCCTCTAGGTCCGGATCCGATAACGTACGTCTGGCACTCCCCACTCCTGCCTACAATCGGGCTACGCGCGCTAGCCGATCCGTCGTCGTCGCATATTATTCTATATCGGACTCAGTCTCGATCCCGGAATAGGTCCTAAGAAACTAGTCCTTTGAGAAACCAGGAACTAGTTCCTTTCATTCCGGGGTCGGAATAGTTCATTGGAACTAGTTCGTTCACGAACTACACACCTCTAGCTGAACGGTCCCGTCCGATAGACTAACGAAAGCGATATACGACGTCGATTCTCAACTCAAACCAGTTCTTTTTACCTAACTGTCCCAAGTCCCAAACTGTTTCACGTCTCAAACTGTTCCAAGTCCCAAACTGTTTCCAGTCTCAAACTGTTCCACATGAATAAAACAGTTCCAGTTACACTCGTCTTTATATTAATTTTTCTATGCTAATTTGGGCCGCAGTGTTTTGGAACAGTTGGAACTGGAACTGATACAGGATAGCACATGAACCTGTTCCAAGCCAGTTCCAAAACAAACCTGTTTCGAAAATAACAGATCCTGTTCCAAAGCATCATGACTAGCAGCTTAGCTTAGTACTTATTTGGAATGTAGGCAGTGTTGCCATTATGTTCTCCAATAAGTAACCGTCCAGTTAGCAATCTGTATACAAAATTTCTAAGTTATTTATTATAGGAGCTACGATGAACTATCGCCGAACCCTGTATGCCAATAAAACATTTTTGCCCAGTACACGAGTCGTCAGAGTATAGTATATACCGCCTTTATAGTCATTAACTTGCCAAAATGTGAAATAAGTACTCATTGATTCCTCATCAAAAAATATTAAAAAATTGCAAAGTACAAAAAAATGCATAGTTAAAAAGTTACAGGATATTGAAACTTTTAAACAATAGACCGTTTGTAAATATTATCTTAAATACCATTATTTTTTTTGGGGAAATTTGCAGTAGCTAGCACTCTTCATCAGTGTTATAAATTTTAAGAAAATTTAGTAAAATAAAAACTAAATTACATTAAATAAATAATTTTTTAATTTTATTTATATTTGAATTTTAAGTAAGGAATTGGGAACAGTTATCATGAAGATGTTCAAGAAAGTTTTTTCTTTTTATAGTCTGTAAAATTTCTGTTGGGATGTTGTATCATCTGTAAATTATTCACCGACTTTATTGAGAGTTCTGGTGTTTTGGCGTAAATCAAACATACCCTCTTGCTCACCTTATTTTTTATTAAACTTTGTCTATCGATCCATTTTTAAGTCAACTTATAGTATATTACACACCGAGGAGAGTAGTGTTTCATTACTATCGAGGGATTAACTAAATCTCGAGACAATAATGAAAACTTTCCTCCGAGATTTGATACTATTTTATTTACAACCATATCATTAATTAAAAAATAGGGAAAGTATTTTATTTTGAAAAAAAAATAAATATGCGAAAATTTGTCATTTTCTGTTTTGGCATTTCCATATCTCTAGTTACCGGTACCAGTGGTTGTTATGGCGCAAGCCTTCAACAGCAGAACAAAACAAACACCTAAGTGACAGTTCTGAATTTCTCGTTGTTTTAACAAATACAGTTTTGGTACCTATTTCAGCCTCTGCAGTTCATGTGGAGAGCATTTCCCAAAACCAGCGAATTATCGTACTGTTCACCCCTCTTGTTTCAAGAGATCGCTTGATCACCTTGTGAGGTATATTGTCAAACGCCCCTGCAATGGCCAAAAAGGCACAAAGTGCTGTTTCTTTGCTATCCAGGCTTGCCTGTATTAGCTCAGTTAACTGGTACAGAGCAGTTTCTGTGGATCTGCCCGCTATATATGCATGCTGACTATCGTGCAGTGGTTTAACCTGTAGATGATTTACTCTAATATGGTTGTCCACTACTTTCTTCATCGTTTTTAATATGAACGATGTGAGACTAATAGGCCTAAATGATTTGGGGTTAGCCCAGTGAGTTTTTTTTGCCTATTTTGGGTATGAAGATGACTTTCGCTCTTCTCCAGATGGTTGGTATATATCCCATCGCTAAGCTGCTTCTTGTAATGTTTAATAGATGGAGTGTAGCTATTTCCTGACCCTTCTTTAGAAGGGCAGGAAAAATCCCATCAATGAGTGAAACACATCATCAGGGCGGCCGGGGCCCCGTAACAATTCGATTAACGCGTACAATAAGTCAAATTTGACCATTAATTTCAACAAATAAATGTATTAAAATCTTCAATTATTATTGTTAATTTTCTTGTTTATTTTTGTTGATGTTAGATAAGTATTTAATAAAGATATTACAAGAATATTTTGCTTAATTAAATGAGGCGAGAAATAAGAAAAACCGAGTGAGGGAAATGGGTGACGGAAATGGGAAGAGGGAAGAAATGTGGATAATTTGAATCAAATTTTTTAAAAGTCAGTAATGTCAGTATTACATATACTTGTATTCATTTAAAACTTCCCAATATGGCGGACTTCAGTATGGGAGGCTTAAAAACGAAAATCTCTAAACTGGAATCGACTGTACTTCAAATCGTTCAAATTCTGACACTTAGCTGACATTGACGTTTGCGGTTCCTTTTTCTAAATATTTTCATTATTTTTTAGTTTTTATTCACAAATTCTACTTGATTTTGTTCTTTTTATTTAACCTGCAACCTGCAGTACTAATTATATAGTTATAAATAATCTTTTCACCGATCAAGAATTGACGAATAGGCTGGAAGATATTCAAAATGTAAATACGCTTAAAAACGTATTAGAAAACATTGACTCGTTCACAAATTCGTGAAAATAAATTAGTCCAGATGTTTGTAAAAAGGTCTCTAATTATTTTGAGAAGTTTCCTCGTATCAGTAGTTTTCAGGTTTGTAATATGTACTATTATGATAATAAATAGATTAAAACTTATATTTCAGGAAACAGCGCGGGCATTACAGATTGTTGTAAATCAGTTTTAAAATATAAAGAAGGTTTAAAACAGGTTTAAAAGTTGAGTTAGTAGAGAAGACCTAAATAAGGTAATGTTGGTAATGGGACCAAACATCAAATAACACTTGAAATATATAATTATACAATAATTGTAAGTAGTTTTTATGAATCTGTTTGATATCTATTGCATTGTTTTTATATTTCTTGAAATATATTTTCTTTACTTTACAGGATACACAAAGAATAATAAAAAATACAGTTACTCACTAAAAGCACTTAAGGTTTGTAATAGATGTAGTTAGAATATCAAACACCAAACTAAACCAAAAATTATGTTTTTATTTTACTGGTATTCCTCACATTTGAAGGGAAAGTCATTTCATAAATAAGCAGGACATTGTATATATATTAATAATTGTTTTTTATCCTATACTTGTTAGTTAACGCATCACTTACTAGGTATAAAATTTAGTACTGATTAACCTATAGTTGTGGTTGTGATATATTCTGATGTGTTTCTGGCAATTTAAAATAAGTTAATATTTAAACAAACATTTCTGGCTTTCCTGACAGGAGTGTGGACACAAATTTAATAAAGGTATAATGTGGATAATGTTCTGATTATTACAGTTTGCATGGATGTTTTTTTCAATGTTGTTATTTTTAATAAAGTATATTTAATGAGTTTTTGAGTATTTTTTTTCCTTCAGAGGATTGTGTTCTAATCTTAATATATTATAAATTTTCATAAATTATATATACAAAATTTATTACCTTATAATTTTTATAAAAAATACTTTGTAGTTGATACAGTTTAACAGTATATAAAAGAACTATTTAAATAAGATGTTTGAAAATATATAGCTGTTTTGCACATATCAATCAATTTGTGATTAACTGTACTGAAATACAAAACAAATTAAGAGAAATGGGCTGATCTATCAACTATAACATGAAAAGCATCATCCTATTTCCAAGTCTTCTATTAATTTCACTTATTAAACAACTATAATTATTCAATAATCTTTATAATTCTAGGAACTCTCAGATATTGTCAAAACATGAAAACAAAAAATTTACTTCCTATAGTTCTTACGTCCCTTTAACTGAAATATAAGAAACATGGGAGTTAATATTCTCACTGAGAAAGTTTATAAAATACCTTAAGTAAAATCTCTTCGATCTGCTGTAAAATACCTTTATTCTTATGTTTTTATTTATGACAACCACCCTAATAACCTAACTTTAACGTCAACTTGACAATCCTAAAAAATATTATTGTTAACCAAAGAGTAATTCAGTTTCTGAATTCGCTAACGCCAACTTATTTTCATTATTAAAAAAAAATTTCAATTTTCGTAACTAGGTCGGCCATATTGAGGAACTTTTTTCAAAGAATAGAAACATATATGTGGTTGTAAATAAAAAATATTGTTGTTTTACGATGAATTGTTTCTATGGTTTTTTTTTATTTCTATAAACCAAACACTTTTATCTCACAATATAAATACGTGTTAAAACAGTAGTGGATGCATGCAGCTACATATAAATCTTTTTATTTAATAATAAAATCTCACCGAGTTATTGATTATGCACTATATGCGCTATGTCCCGGCCTTATAAATTTAAATTAAATTTGACCTCCATTATCTAATTAATGCTTCTATATTTACTGGACGCGCTTTCTAGTCGTAAATATCGCCGGTTACAAATCACCGAATTCAATTTATGTGGATGATCGTATCGATCACGGCGGGCGTCACTGAATTATTTTGCATCGCCGGTCGATATCGATTTCGATACGAGATAAGCGCCAAAGATGAAGTTAGCCGTTGGATTATTACATTTGGGATTAAGGAGTTTTATCAGAGATAGGGTAATACATAATTCATATAATAATTGGGGTATGATTTTCTTTAGCGACCACATATTAGAAATTTAACTATTGTTAGAATCATTTTCCGAATTTATACGTCTTCTATTTTGAAACTAGTGCAGACTAGGGATGGCACGAGGTTGTGCCGACGTTGCGCCCCGACGTTTGGTCGCGTGACACAACGTTGTCCCGACGTCCAAATGCTGCTTGGGTCTATATTTAATGATATGTTACTTTCTGTAAATCATCTATTCTGCATATCTTTCTTAGCTAGAAAATAAACTGTATCAATAAAAATGCGACGTAATGGGTCCATCTAGTAAATATTTATGTAATTAGGTAACAAAAATAGAGATAAAATCGCTTTTTTGTCCATGTTAGAAAGACCTTGTCGACCAGTGTAATTACTACTACTACTGAGATAGGAGTGATCAACTACGGAAGCCCACATAAAGGAATATTTTGCTTTTTAAATTTATAAAAATATTTAGAACAACTTATTACTTTTGGTGGATTTTCATAACAGGTCACGACAAGAATTATATAATCTATCTATATTTTTAATACACTTGTTCAAGAATTAAATTAGGAAAAAAGGCTTAGGAATGGAATTATACCAACATTTTTTGGAGTGACTTAATATAATTTTTATATTAGAAAAAAGAAACATTTACAGGACTTATACTAAGTTTAACCTATATTAAGTTCCTATTTATGCCAAAATGAATAAAGCAAAACCATTTTTAGTCCAAATAAGAGTATATTACTGATATAATAAGGAAACGTTTAACGGAAAACTGTAAAACAGGTACAACGCAAATTTTGGAATTAACATAGTTTGCTTCTAGGGTACAGACACAGAATTCATCTAGCGTATGAAATGCCTTAACAATAATCTTAATGTTAATAAGATAAGTGTTATTTGGAATGGCACTAAAAAGTCCTTAAAATTAGTCATGATTAGTCA
Organism: Sitophilus oryzae; assembly: GCF_002938485.1. NCBI lineage: Eukaryota > Metazoa > Arthropoda > Insecta > Coleoptera > Curculionidae > Sitophilus > Sitophilus oryzae. The sequence goes on from NW_022146108.1 coordinate 103,829, forward strand.
AGACCTAAAGGAGCAAAACTGGACACTAACTGCAAATACTTAATTTACGTCGAAGAAAGTCCCCAAATTTATCTTACGATTAAATCTGTAGCAGAGGGCAGTCCCCAAGCATAAAGATAAGTTTGTGGTTTTAATTTGGACAAGATTCTATACCTAGATTTATTTGTCCGTGTGAGACCGTCCATTTATTTCACAGAAATTTAGCGTGAAGGTTTCATAACTAATACAATTGAGGTTGAAACCTTTGGTTCGTCACAACAGATTGTTAAAAATAAAACACCAATTTTTTACTATCACACTATGAGTTTGCAAACAACCACTAAATCAAGCAATAAAGATCCCTTTTTTAAAAGGTCTTGCAATTAATCTTGTCAACAATAAAAGATCCATCGACGCCCAACTCTTTTGAAAACATCCATATTCCATAACAACTATGAACCACTCTTGAGAAAGACCCGGTATATTATGATCATGGCCCTAGAAAAATAATACCTTCTCTATAAATAAATAATATCAGAGAGAAAATTCAATCGCAGTTTTACTATAAAGTGCTTCAATAGACCACAAAATTACATCTGCAACAATATCGCAAATCGCAAGTCCTAAAATTCAAGCTGGCAGATAGAAATCACAGTCCCTGTTTACAAAATCACAATCGCAGCAAAATCGCAAATCGCAACAAAGTACCAAATCGCAGATATAATAATACTGGTTGCCTATATTGAAACTCGCAACTAGAAAAAAAATTATCGCGGTTCTATCTCTAAATTTTGCTTATTTTTTTTTCGTTTCGTTTCTTAGACCTGGTATACTATATATTTTTTTTCTTTTTATTCTTGGCTTTAGGTCGTTGGGGTTGCGAAGATTTTACTAGATTTTGTTCATTATTTTATTTTTATGACGACGTTTCGACAGTATATGTCTTTTTCAAGTCTCTTTAAGTACATAAAAAACAGTCAGTTAAAATCAATAAGATAAAATAATGTCAAAATAAAAGGTCTTACCTTGAACGTAGATTCCTGCAGAATTAAAAATTGTTAAAACTAGACAAAACACAATAACACATATTAAAACTATTGTTTTAATTGTTTCTGGACATCACACTTTAGTATAGAGCACGTATGTGTATTTTCTAGCAGACCGTTCTGTATAAAACATATTTATAATTTTACTAGCCGATGTCTACTCTTTATAGTGCGTTAATCATGAGACGTGTGATGTCTACTGTTTATTAGTGCACAAATCATGTGTCAACGGAAAATCATACATTCGATTTTAATAAAACTAAAATTTTAAAACAGAAAATCACCAAAAAAGAGAGAATTTTATGAAATGGCGGAGATACAAAGAAACAAAAACGCGGTAAATGATAAAAAGGACCTAAAAAATCTAAGCAAAATATATCTGTCGTTCCTCTAACGCAAAAAAATACATATACATAGGATACAACATTTTAATAAACAGTGCTTTCCATATAATCAATAAAATGAAAAATATACGAAATAATATAACATGTACTGATTTCTTTCGAAAATCGACAACTATGAAACTATGAACCCTTCCCGGACACAAACGGTACATTGTGAGACAGGAAATTGTAGAGAGAAACAAGCCCTATAACATAGAATACAACATTTTAATGAACAGTGCTTTCCATAAAATCAATAAAATAAAAAATATACGAAATAATATAACATGTACTGATTTCTTTCGAAAATCGACAACTATGAAACTATGAACCCTTCCCGGACACAAACGGTACATTGTGAGACAGGAAATTGTAGAGAGAAACAAGCCCTATAACATAGGATACAACATTTTAATGAACAGTGTTTTCCATATAATCAATAAAATGAAAAATATACGAAATAATATAACATGTACTGATTTCTTTCGAAAATCGACAAGTGTGAAACTATGAACCCTTCCCGGACACAAACGGTACATTGTGAGACAGGAAATTGTAGAGAGAAACAAGCCCTATAACATAGGATACCACATTTTAATGAACAGTGCTTTCCATATAATCAATAAAATGAAAAATATACGAAATAATATAACATGTACCGGTTTCTTTCGAAAATCGACAACTATGAACCCTTCCCGGACACAAACGGTACATTGTCGTCATAAAAATAAAATAATGAACAAAATCTAGTAACATCTTTGCAACCCCAACGATCTAAAGCCAATAATAAAAGAAAAAAATGCTTATTACACTATTGTCATTTTCTTAGGAAATTATAGATTTCATATTTTGGCAGATCATGCTGGATGGTTCGATATAGTCCTAGCTATGTCACGTTCCATTTGACATTTGGACGGTCTAATTAATAGCGACAGTAAACGTCCGAAGGCCGAAATGAATCCATCGCGATAATTATGTGGCAACGTCGATTTACGACCGGCCGACCGTCACATACTCAGTGGTTGTGCGCAAATTGATATTAACGCGTCACATTAACAATATTCTAGGAGATGGGATACGAATATTATGTCGCCTATATGACCACTAACTTATATTAAAACTATCTAATCTGACATAGGCCGGTTCTGTTCAAGTTTTTATGTAGATAATTACGTTATAAGGTCCGCTAAATCAACTTTTACGGTATGATTGAGATTCTTGTTTAGAATAGAGATATTATTTAGAAATTCGAAATCATACAGTAGAAATTAATTAGGGACAAATAACTCAGACAGTTTGGACAAAACAAATGTTTTTAATATTCTATATTAGTTTCTATATTAGGCAGATTGCCTGTCCATTTTTCGCAGCATGCCTACAGTTTCAATCATAGGTAAGGTATCATTCCATTTTTTTTCTAGACCTTAAAGTAGAAAAAAAAACTTAACATCTTCAATTAAAAAAGCAAAGGCCTATAAAAACACAACATAAAAAAATATAACCAATACACTCAGCAATATTATGCTAAATAATAAAATAACATATTTAAACTTCATTAATAATTGGTAATAAACATTATAGAAACTTCAAAATAACTTCAGAAATAAGAACAGTAAAAGAAAGCATCATTATGTTATTGTTAATCGTTATTTATCACTACTTATTTAAAAGAGTTTCATTTCGATCGCTAGAAAGTATCAAAAGTCTTTCGCGCGTAACAAAAATATGTTTTTAATGAGTCCAGAAAGTACCGAAAGAACCGAGAATTAATAATTTCAAGTCCCGGTTCTTTAATGTCTGAAAAGAACCGGGAATTCCCTGTACTGTTGGTACCGGGATTTCCCGGTTCTGAATCCTAGCAGTACCGCTTTACTTGCCAATTTACGAAAGATTTTTATTTCGCCTGTTTCCAAAAACGTTTTTGTTTTTGCTGTGTCGGGTCTGGTTTTTGCTATGTAGGTTATTATGGATCTGACGACAGCCTTGTAAATTCTTGACTTAATCTCGACAGCACAATTTATTTTTGAAGTGAAACTTCTTTACGCGCGCTGGGAGAAAAAAATCAAGGCCGTGACACACGAGCTAGTGGTAACGATCCAAAAAGTGGTTAGCCAATGGGGATGTTGAGATGGGTCTTTTGAGCGTCGCAACTCGAGCCCTATGTGAGCTACACTGAAAAAAAAATATAAGTAACAATCAAATAGAGGATTGGTTTGGTTTGGTTTGGTAGAGGACTCCATATATACATCCATAGTCTCTAAGTTGGTAAGTTGACTGTTTTGATTAAATACCTTTTTCTTGCATGTATTTTTATTTTGTATCTAATGGCAATTTTGTTCCTATTTTGCTTAGGCTCAGAATTCCAGTAAGGTTCTTCTAGACAAGAAGAGATGGTAATAAGTATCTTACATACATAAGTTCTGTTTTGTGACTTATTGACTTTTATAATAAATATTATAATAATTATAATCACGTGTTTTATTATAGTTATTAATGATACAAGTTCGATACGAACATCATAATGAAACGCGTCTAACGTTAACCCACGAAGCGTTAGCTGAGTGGCTTAGTTACACAAGTTTCATTAAAAAGTTCATATCGAACGTGTATCATTCAAAATTTAATCTACGACGCGACACGAGAGACGATCCAAAGAGATTTGATTTAATTTAAAATATCAGAGATATCCTCATAAAAATTAAAATTCAAAATTATCAGGTGCCCATATTAGTCGACGCCGTGGTAACCGTGCTTGTTGATTGTTTCCATTTTGATTTTGACAACTCAATGATTGATGTTCAATTATGTGTTAAACGTTCAGTTTTAGCAAAAAACAAAAAATAATATTAATATGGGTGATTCTGATTCTGAAAGTGTCCCTTCGGATATTGAAGGCATTGCGCAAAACGTTGTCGATTCCTTACTTCCCGAAAAATCAAGATAAGCGTACGAGCAAGCCTATGTAAAACTTGAAGATTGGTGTAAAGGGAAAGGAATCAAGAATAGTAGTAACGAAAAGGTTCTCCTGGCATATTTTGAACTTCTTTCAAAACATTGGAAGGCTTCATCACTTTGGGTATATTATTCCATGCTACGTTCAGTTATATCATTGAAGAAAAATACAGATATTAGTAAGTACGCCATTTAATTGCATTTTTAAAAAGAAAATCGGAAGGATTTCGGTCAAAAAAATCGAGAATTTTAAGAAAAGAAGACATAACTCGTTTTTTGTTGGAAGCCCATGATAAAACTTATTTCCTGACAAAAGTCTCATTGATAGTGGGACTTGCGGGAGCCTGCCGGCGTATCGAGCTGACAAATCTGCAGCTGCAAAATGTTGAAGATGAAGGACAATGCATTCATGTCATTATTCCATTTACGAAAACAAAGATATCACGAGATTTTTTTATAACGAAAGGGAATGTTGAAGGAATAAATATGGTGGAAATGGTTCGAAGATATATAGCTATGCGGCCAATCAACACAGAGCATACTCGATTTTTTGTGGGGTGCAGAAATGGAAAATGTATTAAGCAACCCGTTGGCATTAATACTTTAGGGAAAATGCCGTTTAAAATAGCATTGTTCCTAAGTCTTCCAAATCCACAACAATACACTGGACATTGTTTCCGTAGATCGTCTGCGTCATTGTTTGCAGATGCAGGAGTGGATTTATTAACTGTTAAAAGACATGGTGGTTGGCGCTCTAACACAGTGGCAGAGAGCTGTATAGAAAATTCCAAAGAAAATAAGAAAAAAGTGTCATGTAATATTTTGGGTAACATTTCTGGTAATGATGGGTCTTCAACAAGTTCAAGCACTGAGGAAATAAATTTTCTTTCTAAAAATTCAACTCACCTGTCATCGTCTGGAATTAATTTAACCAATTGTACTTATATTATAATTAATGTTTACATTAAATAAACATATTTAGGTACTTTTTTTACTTGTTTTAGGTACTTAAATTTGCGTGTTGTTATGAAAGCTATTGTCGTAGATTAAATTTATTAATATTTAATGACGCTTTGTGAATTTACAAAAGTAATTGTAAATTCACTAATTCACTATAATAAAATGTTTAAATTTGTTGTTACTCTATAGTAATATTACAAGAAGTTGGCGATTTTAAAAGATTTTACTATGAGATACACATTTTTGAAATAAATTCACAAAGAATATTGGTGAATATAAAGAGATATTATACAGTACGTCTGCTGGATCTGTGTCTATGAAAGGAATATGGACAAAAAACATTTAAATAAACAGCAATATATGTTATACATCGACTTGACGAGTACGTCACCGCAAGTCGCTCCGCCCACTCATTTTATTGGCTACTTGCAAATTTGTCGAATTTTTATTGATGGGACGCGTCGTCTAATTCTTTACGAAAAACATCGAGAGAATATCGTTTCCCCTCTCACGGATACCCCGTAGCTACAGAACGGACAGACGTACTGTAACATATTTACATATATGCCACAAATTAGCCATACAGCGATTTTACAAACGAGTTGTAAATTAAAGAACGGATGGTAAATTTACTACAATAATCTGTGGAAAGAAATAACCATCAATATTGTTATTAAATTCACAAATTAATGTTTTCAGTGAAACCTCATCACCTGTTTTCTGTTTCAATGGTGAAATAAGCTGTTTTTTTTCAGAGACCAGCTTAGCTTATTGTCTGTTTACTATGCTAATCAACTGTCAATATTTTATATTTAAGTTATTTTTTGTATTTTTTTATTATTTATTCTTCTACTTAAACGTATCCTAAATATTTTATGCAATATTTCTATTGCAAATTCGGATAAAACTAGATTATATCAAAATATTTCTGTTTTCTCGCTTTGCAATATTAAACCCAAAATAACGAGCCGGCATAGAAGACGTCCCGAAACTCCAGCGACGAATAACCGAGCTCGTTGTTTGTTTGTATCGAGTGAGCGCTTCCTCAATCCAGAGTTTCCGTATCCCTATTTATCCAGTCTTCTGGATTTTGGAAGGATGGAGGTGTGTGCACGTCGCGAAACAATACCGAAATTACCATGGAGGCAGACGACGGCGGCGGCGACGTTGCCGCTTCTGCACGTAAGGATAATCAGCAGTAACGATGTAAATATCAAAGAAGCTGCCTAACGAGTTTGTTGCTTTAAATTGCGCCAGCGAAAGGGAGGAACGTAGAAATATAATAGGTCTCGAGAGTGTTTGTGATAAGGGAACAACAGCGTAAGGATTATTAAATATAGTTCATATCAAATAAACTTTTAGTCACGTGTTTAATCTTGACCGGCACAGCGTTGCCCACTTTTACATATTTTCTTTTAATCAAAATATTTTAGGAAACAAAAATAAATTATAAATATATAAACAGTTATTATTTACATCACACAGAAAACTCAGCATAAAGGGCCATTACTACCGCTTTCCCGTTCAAAATATTCTAATAAAGTTGCGATGAGTTTTTTACGGCTATTAAGCTATCTTGTACACTTTGCATTAAAAGAGGTTCTTAGAAAAACAATGTTCGACTGCAAGTTCTGCTAGTAAACATTTTTAAGCATTTTTAAGCTTAAAGAACACTATTTATTTAAAAACAACTATTTATAACTATTTATTTAAACAACACTATTTATTTAAACCAAAAACTGGTAATACAAAACTAAAGTGTCAAAATTAGTGATGATGTCATTTAAAGGTGGTCTAAAACCTAAATCTAAACTATTATTTTTTTGTTGTAGGAAGAAAATTAATATTTAAGTAGGTTTTTATTACAATACCTAAATCTATACTAATATACAGGGTGAGTTTCCTAAGATGTTCTCTATGGGTATCTCGGAAACTACTGGAGATAGAGAGTCGGTTAAATGGGAAAAGAATTGCAGTTTTGTGGAGTCATAAATATGCGCCTTTAAAATTTTTGAAAAAGTTCATGGCTTACTAGATATTTCGAAAAAAACAAATTTCGGCTATTTTAAAAATTGTCCCTAATTCCATTATAAGCTATTTTAGACAAAAAGTTTTCAGATAAAAGTTGTAGATAATCGCATTCTTTATGAGACTGTGTCCTCTGTTTTTTTCTATAGCCTGTCATTTTTGACATATGACACAAACATATGTTTTTTTTAAATGGAAACCATAGTTGGCCATGACTTCATAAAAAGCGCCATTTTTTAAGCTTTTCAGCGATATAAGCTATAATATGTTTTCTTCGAAAAATTACTGAGTTATAGCCAATTCTTATCATTTTTAAACAATTTCACTTAGTTAGCCACGGAAGTTAGTTCAATCGTCGTTGCTCTCGAGTGGCGGTACTAGAGAAGTTTAATTAGCCGACCGGTCCTTTTATGAGAATAGGTAGTAATTCAGTTTTAAAAAGATACAACTCAAAACAATGGCGGAACATTTTCTAAAATAACTTAAAGTGTATGCAGTGATATTATTTTTTTAAGTTTTAGTTTGTTCAATGTAAATTGTAAGGAACCGTTTAGTAATATATTCCGACTTTTTATAAGTTATAAATCATAACAAAATAAGAATACCATGCAATCTAAGTGAAATTAGTCAAAAAAGATAAGAATTAGCTATAACTAAATTTAACTTTCCTAACATGTCTTGAAAACCGTTCTCTAAAAAACGTAACATTCACCGGTCAACGTATCCTCGAAAATGTATGGTCAAGAAAAGTTGAACCAATAATCCTATACGCTTTTCTTCATTTGAAAAATTCATATTTACAATTTTTGCTTATTTTAATTTACGAAGTTTGGATGTGACAGCTTCACATTTCTGAGAGCAAAGGTGATTAAACTTGTTTCCATGGCTAACTAAGTGAAATTGTTTAAAAATGATAAGTATTGGATATAACTCAGTAATTTTTCGAAGAAAACATATTATAGCTTATATCGCTGAAAAGCTTAAAAAATGGCGTTTTTTATGAAGTCATGGCCAACTATGGTTTCCATTTAAAAAAACATATGTTTGTGTCATATGTCAAAAATGACAGGCTTTAGAAGAAAACGGAGGACACATTCTCATAAAGGATATGATTATCTACAACTTTTATCGGAAAACTTTTTGTCTAAAATAGCTTATAATGGAATTAGGCAAACCAAACCAAAACAATTTTTAAAATAGCAGAAATTTGTTTTTTTCGAAATATCTAGTAAGCCATGAACTTTTTCAAAAATCTGAAAGGCGCATATTTGTGACCCCACAAAACTGCAATTCTTTCCCCATTAACCAGACTCTCTATCTCCAGTAGTTTCCGAGATACCCATAGAGAACATCGTAGGAAACTCACCCTGTATAAAATCCTTAAGTGACTGACATACTGATTAATCACGACCCTGCTCAAACCACTCAACGTAAGAAGCTCAATTTTGGCATACAGGTTGATTCTAGGGTGTAGGGGTTCTATAAGAAGGGATTTTTCGAAATTCCAGTTCCAAGAAGGTGAAACCACCCCTCAAATATTACAATATTTTTTATTTAAAAAACGGTAAAGTTTCCGAAAAAACCTTTAAACACGTATATTTTATTTTGTTTTTTACATATTTTAAGATTTTTTAAAAATTTATACAGGGTGTATCAAAAAATCTGGTCATTGATTAATCACGATCCTGCTTAAAGCGCCTGACGTAAAAAACTGTTTTTTGGAAAACAGATTGACTTTAGGGTGTAGAGGTTCGATAAGAAGGGAATTTTCGAAACTCGAATTCTAAGGGGGTGAAACTATCCCTCAAATATTAAAATATTTTTATTTAAAAACCGGTGAGTTTTTTGGAAAAACTCTTAAACACGTATATTTTATTTTGTTGTTTTACATATTTTAAGATATTTTATAAATTTATACAGGGTGTTTCATAAAATATGACAATTGAGTAATCACGATTCTGCTTAAACTGCTTGACGTTTAAAGCTGATTTTTGGTAAACGGATTGACTGTGGGGTGTAGAGGTTCGATAAGGAGGGGTTTCTCGAATCTCAAATTCCAAGAGGGTGAAAACGCCCCTCAAATATTACAATATTTGTTATTTAAAAAACGGTTAGTCTTTCGGAAAAACGCTTAGACAAGCATAATTTATTTGTTTTTTTTATTTATTTTGAAATTTTTTAAAAATCATACAGGGTGTTCCAAAAAGTTGGCTAATTTCTTAACCATGATTCTGCTAAAACTGCTTGACGTAAAAAAGCTTATTTTTGGCAAACGGATTTTTCGAAAGTCAAATTCCAACGAAATGAAACTACCCCTCAAATATTACCAAGTTATATAATAATATCGCCATATTGTTTTTTCTCATGCTGACATAAATGTGAGAAAATTTTATCCAGTTTGTATGTTAATGGGAATTCTTGCTTTGCTTTATCATCACCATTACAAATGATTAATTCGACGCGAACGAAGTCGCTGGTACACGCTAGTTTATAATATATAATAGTAATTGCAAGATGCATGCTTCTCACCCATGCGTAAATACATCTCTGGTTTTTGCCATTTACGCGTGGACTACTCTGGTTTTTCTCGTCTACGGCAAAATAACCAAGCTGCAATATCTCTGGGACTAAGCGTATTATTGCTTTCTTTCTTCTCGAATGACGCTAACATTTCCTATAAAGTTGTATCGCTATCTTAATTTCTATGAAAATGTGATATATCTGGTTTTTCCCATGTAGTCTTCATTTGTCCACTCCATTTATTGCTGAAGGAACGATTTAGGTATGTGGTCAATATTGAAGTTATTAATGTAAGTTTGATATTATATAATCTATTATTGTTTTGACGTTTTACATTTTTACTCGAAAAACACTACTATACCATTACAATTATTTGCGCAGTCGTTTGAGCGCCTCGGCAAGTATAGCCAAGACTGGCCAAGGCTACACTTGGAAAGTGTACGAATAATTGTGATCCTTTGACCTGGGCTATGTTTACCGACAGAGAGTGGGAACGCGACAAGTGACCAAGGAAACCGTTCTCACGACATGGCAAGTATATACCAACAACAAATGTTTGTCAAGTACACGAGTCGTGAGAATGCGCCTTAAGAAGTATAACTGACCGTTTTCAAGTGTGTAACGGTCAGTGATACTTCTCACCGAAACGTTGTGTAAGCAAAAATAAATAGAGACAATATTATAGGAAGTCCAATATTCTTTTAGTTTCAATACTGAAATATTGTCAACCACATTCAAACTAACGTCAGAAAAAATGTGTTAAAAGGTATTTCATGAATTACAGCTATGTTACTTATGACCTTTGGTATGATCAAACCTGAAGCAGCGGATCATTCAAAATCACAACTGAAACAACGCAATATACTTTCCACCCATCTAATAAGCCAATCAACCGCGGTAATAAGCTAAATTTATTCCTCCACTTTACTTTGTTTAGAAAAAAGCCCCTCTTCTCTTATCCGAGGCAATTTCACGTTAATTAAGGCACGCTGTTGCCACGTTTATCGGCAAACAATGCGAGATAATTAAAGTAAACAAGACAGCTTTTTCCGAGCGCCACTAGTTTGATGTAAAATAATGAAATTCGAGGTGTGTCTGTCAATCAAAAACTAATTTGAGTAAGCTATTGTATTAGCACAAGAAAATGTACACTCAGAAGCAAAAAAACGCAACAGAGATTTTTTTTGTCAAGTGCTATATTTTTTACTTTTTGCCCTATTTTAATGATTTTTTTAGCAAACTGTATATGAACTGAAATAATTAATTCACAGACTCAGTTTTTTATAACCTTTAGTATTTGCCTTATTATACAGGGTTAATTGAAGGGTTGTTTTTTACTTTAACTTTAAAACACGCTGTGAACCCAATAGAATGAACGAGACTAGTTCCCGGTTTCTCAAAGAACTAGTTCCTCAACTTATTCCGGGATCGAGGCTGTGACCGATATAAATTATAATATGCGACGGATCGGCCAGCGCGATCGTAGCCCGATGCTAGGCAGGAGTGGGGAGTGCCAACCGTATGTTATCGGATACGGACGCGTATTTCCAAAATATACCATGTAGAGAGCATAACGTTTCTAAGCCCCGCCCTCAAGCTTAGTTCAGCAGTGAAGATGTCTCTAACGCGGTATAGAATGGAATTGTGTGGGAAATGCGCCAGAATCGGGTATAGTTCGTAGTCGCATTACTGTCGTAACTTTTGAGAATAAACAGTAATATTCATTTATGTAAACCTAGTATGCATCTATTCTTTATCATTACATAAAAAATATGGCTACAAAAAATGAAAAAAAAAAAAATTTGTTTATTAAATAATGTATATTATATTAATTTCTTTAAAATATCAGACACTTAAAAAAAATAAAGACTGCTATTTCCTGTGAGACTGCAATATTTAGCATGTTCTTTGGTATTTTGGGGTATTTTCGGTAATATATTTCCTCAAGCACCATTTTTTCTTGTTTAGTCTGGTCTCTTCTGATGACCTTCCTTATTGCCTTCTTTTTTGCGAACCATAAGTTCTTCTGGATAAAGCTCTTGGTTGTACTTTAATATACTTGTTTTTTTTACAGTTTATTGTAGTATTTGTGAAAAATGTTTTTAACTGCTGCTCTGTGTCAATATGATGTGACATTATTATACCGTTTTATTATTTCTAAACATCTGATTACTTTTCTGTTTTTGTATTAAACCTAGCCTTTTTCCATATTTGTTTTTAATAAAGCATGAGATTCAAAACTGTCTTCCTTAGACTCTAGAGGCCCCAGAAGTATAGATATAGAGTTACTTACAGCACTGTTTTTTTTAATGAATAACCAGCTGTTGACTCCTGTGAAGCTGAGTCACTATTCTCATCGAAAATTTTATTTCAGGTTTTATATTTTTTAACATAATCTCTAACGTACATTGCTCTGTCGTCCTGATGCTTGTTTAGAATTCGCAACAGTCACAAACTGGCTAATTCAATGCAAAAATGCAAGAAGTGATAATGAATGCTCACGTGGCTTCTATCACATTGTAACGCTGAGAAGCCGATTCCATAGTATACTGCATTTAGCGCAATATCCTATTCCATTCTATACCGCGTTAGAGACATCTTCAATGCATGGAGGCGGGGCTTAGAGACCCTATGTTCTCTACATGGTATATTATGGAAATACGCGATCCGGACCTAGAGGAACTAAATAAAAGACTAGTTTACGTACGGATCGGCCAGCGTGATCGTTCGTATACCGATGCTAGGCGGGAGTGGAGAGTGCCAGCCGTATGTTACCAGTCCCGGATCGAAAGGACTGAGAGGAACTAGAGGAACTAATTTAAAGACTAGTTTACTGGAATCTATTCAGTCGGTAGATCCGAGATGTAATACAAGGCGACGACGATGGATTCGGCATTGTCTATTGCCACAGCCGACGTAATTACCACAAAAAAATGTCGTGGATACTGTTTTTGATTTTTAGTTTCTTCTTTCAATATTTTATGGGAACGTTTTACTTTAGGTCCCTAAAATTAAGAAATATCTTATAAAACAAAGTAGATATTTTGAATTTTTAGACAAAAACAAAAAGCTCGAAGTGAGTAAGAATGTAATTTTTCGTAAAATTTTCGTATTATTTACCCCAATTGATTTGTGATTTGTCAGTTTGTGACAGTTTTTTAAACTCTGACATTAGTTTCTTTTTCATTAAATATATTTTTTTTATCTGGAATAAAACTTACCTATATGTTTTTAACATACGCAATTACACGTCTCGTTATATTTCGTACATTATAAAAGTTATACAGATCATACTGTGAATAGTTTTGACTGACAACGAAACCCATCAGCACGCAACGGGGAAGTCAATATTATTCGGGAACTATTGTGAACTAAAACCTAGTTCAAGGAACTATTCCTCTGGAGGAACTAGTTCCTTCCAAGGAATTAGAATTCCCACGTCGAAGCCCTATATTCCACCTAGGAGTAAAGGACAAAATGAATTCTCTATGCAGTAAACAACCGAAAACTTTTAACCGTTATTTCCACCCCTTACCTAGCCAATTACACCCTTCAAAAAAAGCAACACCTTTCGGCACTGGTACACCGCATTTCACCCTTGATTAACGAACGTTGTTGCCACGTTTAGCGGGGAAAACAACGGGCGCTGGAAATAAAATAAACGTAACGGTGTCCCCCGGCGCCCCATTAGTACCCCCGCAGGCCCGTTTTATTGTGAGGCGTGAGTCCCTGCAAAGCCTCCCGGCGGTACGGGCTCGCCATTAAATTTTCCGGCCATGGTAATGGATACGTGTCGACAAAACAACGATAGCGATCGAAGGGTGGCGACCTTTAGTTTTTATCTGTGGCAGTCTGTTAATAGAAGATCGATACTATCCAAAAAAGTAACTAAAAATCTGCAGTTTTTGGAACACGAACTTATTAAAAGCACTAATAGTTATTTTTTATAGAAGACGATAAGATGGTATTTTATCGTCGACCGAAAAGGTTAATTCACGAGCGATGAAATCGCGAGTGAATTAATTTCGGGAGACGATAATGCAATTTTATCGTCGTGTGTAAAACAATATTTTTTTCCATAGCAAGTTACGTTTTAAAAAATATTCAGAAATTATTAATTCAAGGAATTTATTACGAGTAGAAAAAATATTGTGCTGGGTTGGAGTTGGTTTCTATATAATTTGACAAATAAATAAAGCTGTCTCTTTAGTTGTCAGTTTTGAGTCAATATTTTTTAATTCTCTTTCGTGTCGATTGCTGATTGAATTGGAGCCATAAATGGCTCAAAACGAAATAAGTAAATTACCAACAGATATTCAGGCTGAGGCGAGAAACGCCATATCCAAACTACTTCCATTTAAATCCCGAATAACTTATGAAAAGGAATACAAACATTTTAAAAATGGAAGCAATTAAAAAACGTCTGAGAAGAAATAAAGTTTTTAACCTATCCTCGCTGTTAAAGTATCATTTAATCTACCCTTACGGTTAAAGTACTATTTTATCTACTATTTTTGATAGATATAAGGCAATTTTAACAGTTGCTATTGAAAAAAATAAATTTAACATGTCGTTTCTGGCGTCATATTGTTACTCTGTGTATGTAGTTTGCAATGCTACCTTTCGTTGAAAATTTAAAAAATTGGACAACATTCATTTAGCAAGTCTTTTCCCCTCATTATTTATTGAAGCCCTATGATCCACCAAAGACAAAACGAATTCTCTATGCAGTAAACAACCGAAAACTTTTAACCGTTTTTTCCACCCATAAACTTCTATGAAATTGAAGGATTTCAGGGACGGGTTTGAGAAAGTGTAGTTTGAAATGGCGAAAAAGAAAAATAAATCGGAATAATAAATAATTTGATTAATTTTCACAAAAATTTGTATTAAAATGACAGCCTGTCCGTTGAGGACTCCATTCGGGTACCCATATCCACGTGCCGAGTTTGGTTCCAATCGACCCATAGTTAAGATAAATTTTGATGATCTCGTCCATTTAGAGCCATCGCATCGCACAGTGCTTCGAACATATGGCTCTAGAGGACAAAAATGCAAAACTTCTCTTTTATTGTAGGCAATTTATTCAAACTAGGTTTATTTGACACAAATGATGAGTACTCTCATTGTACTAAATGATGATGTTCTTAGTCCCACGTTTATGAAAAAAAATCTTATAAATAATAAAAATGTTGGAGCTCTTGTTCCATCTAAGGAAATAATAATTTATAGTATGAAAACGGTGTAAGTATTAAATAAATTCCTGTGATAAAAAAGAATTGGAATAACATTAGAACATGATTCCTACAATATAAACCTAATATAAGATAAAAATGTTTTTCTTTAATGAAAAAGAAACATTAATGCTATATTTAATTTAAAAAAAACTTAAGATACTATAAATTTACTTTAGGACAACAAAATGCATAGATCGTAACTACTCTGATTCAGAAGAATCATTGCTGACAGAATCTTCCAAATTTATACTATCCAAATCACAGGTAGATGAAATATCCTCACATATAAGATATTTCTGTACATCATTTTCTAATATGTTACTTTTTCGCGTTGTTACTGTTCTTTTTGTTGGTATGAGGGGTTCGGATGTTAATAGTTACCTCTTTAATAGACCATATCCATATATTATTTTTTCGTTTTCTTGGGTATGAGGTTTTATAATAAATTGAAAGATGGGAACATTTTTTATGCCACGTTTCGCTCCAACATAGTGGGCTCAGGCACAAGTGGTTATCTCATTGGACTGGAAGGTTCATCAATATCTAATAAAGAACACATTTTTTGAAATATAAATAATTTTGAGTTCTTGTCCTTATGATCAAGCCAAGTATTAACCAGATCGGCATTGCTTATCAATTTTACTCCATCTGAAAAGTATTATAAAATAAAGTTCGTCGCAAGCAGACGCAGGTGAACTATGCAAAAAATTAAAAGTGTATGAATATGGCAACAAAAATATTCAATAAATACGATATGTTTTGATATGTTTTTTTAATGCCTTTTGAAGTTTGAAAACGTAAAATTTTTATACCCATTTAAGAATCATCTTAAAAAATAAATAAAAACTAAACAATAACGAACTTGTTTAGAAATAAATTTAAAGTACATACCTTGTTTAACAATATCCATAGTGACTTTCAATTAAGTACGTAACGTTTAACTCCATATACAGAAATGTTATTCTTTTCACTGATATAAGATAATGATCGCAAAATTTATTTTTAGTGAAAATATTTGCTAACAAAAAAACGCTGTTTATGAAAAATAATATACAGGATGGTTGAACATTGCTATAAGTATAAAATTACATATTCAGATATTAGTAAATTTTAACTTTTTTTTCGATTTTTGTCCATGGGACGAAGCACTGTGCATCGGTTCAAAACGTTGTCGAGGGCGTCATCCTCTAGCCCGTCCCCAATTATACCGAAACCGACGCACAATTTTCTTCAATATCAAATCCTTAATCGCACCCTGATGAAGATGTAAACGAAACGTCGTATCCAACTTTGCAGGGTGGGACCCTGTGATCACCTCACATAGCCTACCCACCAAATTCGCGATTGGACGACATCAACTATTGACGTTTCTTACGCCAAAACTAAAGGATGATTCACGGTACACCGTGACGGGCCGGAGCCGTGCGACGGTGAAGGCGCGGCCAAACATTGTCAAATGTTATTTATACTTATACATTCATGCTAAGCCGAGCACGGTCCTAGCTTCGCCGGAACGCGTCCGTGCCCCGTCCAAGAAATGTCGGTGTACATTTTTCCTCGGATCCGCTACGTTCCGGCCCCATTGCGGCAAACATAAATGAGCCGCCGCGGCTAAACACTTCGTTCGTCTACGGGCCTATAGCGACTGTTTTCTAGCAGTGTTGCCGCATCCAACTTTTAGCGCGTACCACATTATAAACTAAAAATGTACCACTTTGGTACAATTTTTTAAAACACAACAAAATACATCTGAAAATGACTTTAACCGGTTTGGTCGTTGTGAATTTCTTCATAAATTTCTACATAAAAAACTTCCTGGAGAAAGACACAAATCGAGACGAAAAACATGAAATAGAAATTCAGAAAACCCAATTATAAGTATGTATAGGTTGAAGAAATGTAAGTAATTCTAATACTACACACGATACTTGGAAAACTTTAATTTTATTAAAAAAAACGCAAATATAGAAGCATGTTAGAAACAGCAAATTTTTAAGATTTTTCTTCGGGTTATTTAATATAGGCAACCCTATAGACATTACAACGTTTATAATACGTCGTTAATTAATGCGGATTGTTTCCGAATGGTATCGGTAAGCGCGTTTAATGCAATATCAACGACGATAATTATTAAATATCTATTCATTTTCGGTGCGCGTGGGAAATAATTATTGTACCGAATCATCCTGGATTTGAAAATGTAGTACCACTGTACTAAATAGAATTAAAAGTATCAAATTTGGTACAAATGTACCACTGCGGCAACACTGTTTTCTAGAATATAATCGGCACGGACATGATCCCCGTTGTCCACTCGGTATTGCATATATTGAAGGCCCGGACGTGGCTCGGTGTCTACTTTACGGAACGTGCCCGGCTTGGGTACGGTCCGGTGTACCGTGAATCTTCCTTAACTCTCACAGTGACACGTGTCGTACCGTAACCACCGTCATAACAAGGCCGGACAGCTGTGACGTAATAATCTCGTGACGTCACCAACTGGAGGCTCAACTTTATTTAGCAGCGTTGATAATTACCCGATAAAAGTTCAAATTGTGGATCTTGTTTCACTCACCAGATATATTTCGAAGTTTTAAAATGTCTTTTTCTGAGTTTTTAAAAATATTATAGTATATAAAAATAGTTTTAATAGAATACGGAAAAAATCATACCAGTCAATAAATGTTTATCTCTCACTTTTTATGAATCAAATTTAATAAAGGAATATTTTAAGTTCACAATAATATATAAGGAAAGTATACATTTAGATCTGAAATTAGAAATCTATTTATATGGCCAAAATACTACAGTCCAGGTAAATGAACTAAAAACACCATTTGAAAGATTTATTATAAATGAAATTGATAGTTTATTCCTTGATTCACTTGTTTTACAAAGCTACTAGTAATCAGGGTTCGGAAGTAGTTAATTAAGACGTAATTTACCTGATTAAGTACGTGTAGTTCTTCAAAAACTGCCTTTTTCCCGTTCATTAAGTACATAAACACTCCTTTAATAAACTACGTATTGATATTACGAAAAAAATTTCCTGTAGGTTAATTTTGATGAATAAATAATGTAATGGGCATATGGCTTTTTATTTAAGTAAAGAATTATTTATACATAATATATTAAAATTATGTATTATAAAATATGAAAACTCAAAACATTTTAATATCTATAAGATAATCACCTAGTTAGTAATCTTTGTCAAGACTTTCTAGAAAGTACAATATGATCGAAAAAAAACGGCGTCAGCGATGGCTATGAAATGAAGATCGCTGTCATTTTATATGTAAAATTATATGGGGAATGTCATCGATCACCATTTCCAAGCCAACTAGACGCCGTTTTTTTTCGATCATATGGTATTTTTCAACCTGATTTATAATATGGTCATCAGTTTAATAATTTTCCGTTTTATGAGGGGTCTAAATAATAAGATGTGAATATTATATTTTTAGAGCTATATTTCTTCTGTTTTCTCAAATATATTCATATGTATTTTCTAAAGCTTTTACTTATCTTTTACCTCACCTCAAACCTTTCATATTTGAAAGTTACATAAACTACACCCTCCACATCGATTAACTACATGTAATATAGTTTATGTAGTTTTTAAGAGTAACATGTAGTTTTCCGAACCCTGATATACCCCGAACCCAGTAATACTGATCAAATTATTAGTCATGCTTGTTATTTACTAAATTTTTTAAAATGCGATGAAAATAATAAAAAATTTCTAACTTTTATCTGTGTTCAATATTAAAGTTATTAACTTGAGTTGAGTAACAGGTTGAGCTTGAAGTAATAAAATATTGTTTTAATGAGTAAAATATGAGGTATGTTTTACTAGAGAACTTGCAAACTGATTCTCTTGAAAGTAGGTTTGGAAAATATAGACAGTTAGCTGGGAGTCAGTACAGTATTTGTGTTCGACATTTATATGAAGGCGAAAAGAAACTTAATATTCAGTCATTAATGTCCCTAAAAATAATTTAACATTTTCAGACAACACTGATATTGAACAAAATTCACTTATAAAAAACCTTACTAAAGGCAGTCTTGGGTTTCCAAAAGATGAAATAACTAATATAGTTTTATTTGAATATATAATTTTTAACAAAGTCTCCCACAGCCATGAGGAGTTTCACAAAATTCACAATAAAAAAATATTTTTATCAAAAAAAAATAACACCATTATTAAAATTTCCGCAATGTACTATTTATAATGCTTAAGTTATTGTAAAAATTGTCATAAATTCTATTAGAAATATACGTCTGAAAAACTACTACTGTTAAAAAATAATGAATTATTATTTATTAAAAATTTAGTGCAATTAAAGTTTAATCGGTAATTAATATGAAATAAAAATAAATTAAAAATCGGCAATTAATATGAAAAAAATGGCAACTAAAATTTCACAGAATTTTTCGTGCAAAATTTGATTTAAAAATATGAGTATAAAATGTATACTGATACATGTTTATAAAATCATTCTGTGTAATGGACGTTTTCCATTAACGCCCGTTGACGTGGTAATGGATACATGTCGACAAAACAACAACAAAACGACTATCGCGTTGAGAGGCAAGATTTTTTATATGTTTTTTGATATAGAGTTTTGATAAAAACCGAAAAATTTAAACGAAGCGTATTATAAACCACCAATATCAAACAAATGCTTTTTCAGCAATATTCTTCGATAGAAAAACATATATTTTGAATTTAGGATGTACGACATGTATATTAAACTCAATACTATTTGAAGGGTCTAGGGGAAAAACACAATAAGCACCAAATTCTTAATTTTAGGGTTTTACAATATTATTGGAGGTCTAATTGGTCCCTACAATATGTATAAACTCAGTAGGGCATTGAGTTGTTAACTCCTATGATATATTTTCTTCTTCCTTTATCATACTAGGTGAATCGCCTGTTTGGTTTTCTCATCTCTACCGGTTAGACTGACAAGTTGTCGCTCCATCGTTTTCGTGAACGTTCTAAGCTTCTGCGATCTAGCGGCAATTTGTGCGTGCAACTCTAACTATCCTTCTGTTGCCCATTCTGCTGATATGCTCGTTATATTCTTCCTTTCTGGTGAGTACCCATTCATTTACATTTTCCACCTTCCATGCTCTTGTAACGTTTTTAGTTCGTTACATGTCTTTTTTATATATAATATATGATGTCTGGCCTATCATCACCGGATTCCATATCGTTCAGGCCTGATAATTTATTTGGCACGCTTGGCGTAGTTTTTACGTTCCCTAATCGCCAACCCTGCTATCGTTTCACTGTTCAGTGGAGGCGCGCGCTGTCAAGATCCTTGTTATATGTTAAGGCGCCTCTCTGCGTTTTAACCTCACTTTGTTTTTGGCCGGTTTGGAAATCCTGCTTTTAGAATCAGCTGCCATTTCGAAGCTACAAGTAAAGATGAGTTATTATCTTTTATAGATTCGATATTATTATTGAATATTTTTAAGGTAGAGTTTTGGATTGACCCACCTTAACTCGTATTTGTATTTTGCTGACACGTTGGTGTACTTTTGCTGTTGTCCTCCAGAATGTTAAATGGAAGAAAGGACAGTTCTTTTGTTTATTATTGAGCCCTCGGAAGTGTTTCGAGGTAGGTTTATTTTGTTTATTAGACCTTGTTTGGTTTTAAACAAGAGTTTCGTAATTTTAGGGTCTTATGGACGTACATTATCTTATGGACGTACATTATCTTATGGACGGACTGTGTCCAAGGTACGGGTAGTGTTCCCCTGTACCGTTATCTTATGGACGGACTGTGTCCAAGGTTATGGTCCAAGTTACGGACATTATCCAAGGTCCTAGTAGTGTTCCAAGGTACGGGTGTCCCCATATTGCCACAGTAACAGCGTGGATGTAGCTTGAGCCCCATGCTGCTTCGTTCCCATCTATAACTTAGTTAGTAGTTACGGCTGTATCAATTCATGGTGTCCTCATCCTGGCCCCTTTTGTTGTATTGGATGGCCGAGTACAGAGATGCGAGACCACCTCACGCTGTTACTGTTTGAAGCAAGATTACATAAAGAATAGCTAAGTGTAGATTTAAGTTCTAGTTTTACATTTAACATTTAAAACATTTTCAGTCTTAAACAATAACGTACATCTTAAGTAATATCGTACAGACATTGTTTAGTGGTTAGATTGTTCATGTCGATTTAATATTTAAAATATGATTTAGATCTTAGGTTTCATTACATTACGTCTTGTAATGGTATTACTTTCATAGATATTTAGTACAACTCTTAACACCATTTTTTTTGACATATAACCACTATATATTTATTAGAATTCTACAATGTCATGTAACAGCAAAGAACATCATGAAATATAGTCATTAGTTTTAAGTAATATACAACTGTGTTTTCTTTCGCTGTACATGCCTGGCGCCCAATATCTATTTTTTTTTGTTTATTGTTATTAATTAGTTTTCTTTCCAGTGAAATACCTTATCCACGACTGCTCTCCGATGAAAAGCTGCCGTTCGCAGTGGCAATGTTTATAAAAAAAAACGCTACACTCTTCTTATGCTTTCATTTCTCTCCCTCGGAAGTGTCTTTCCAAGCTATTCTGCGTAGTACTCTCATTACGGTTGTTTCTCTGGCAGTTGTTTAGTTTTCGCTGTATCAGGTCGAGTTTCTGCAGTGTATGTCATCATTGGTCGTACCGCTGCCTTGTAAATTCTTGCTCAATGGACTTCTCAAATTATTTTTTTATGCGTCATTTTTTTTTAAGTTGGGACCTGTGTCCTGTCTGAAGCACACAACCACGTGATTCCGGTTGTAAACAGTCATGAGTTGTTTTAGGCATGCTTTGTGCAGTGGAATATTTTTCTCTAAAAAAATATGTGCGCCACTGACAATTTTTTCTCTTATTGGCAAAACTGTTTGAACAAAACACAAGACAACAAAAAGTTGTCTCTTGATATTTTGTCGACTTCGGTCTCCTTGATGAGATAAACGTAATTAGATTAATTTTCCTTAATCCAATTCTAATAGAAACCTTTAAAAGATTTAATGTAATTAACTGGCCAAAATGTTAAATAAGTACTCATTGATTCCTCATCAAAAAATACGAAAAAATGTTCTTAGAAACACGGGTTCGAAAATGCATAGTTTTAAAGTTACAGGATGTTAGAACTTTTAAAAAATAGGTCTTTTGTAATTATCTTAATAATACTTTGTAATTATCTTATAATAAATTAGATTAAATAAATAATTTTTTTATCAAGAGGAAAAAAAGTCAATGGCGTACCTGTTTTCTTTAGAAAAATATTACATTGATGACCCATATGCACGTCCCTGATGAATCCGTCGATGCGTTTTTGGCATTAAAATATGTAGGAACTAATAGTAACTTTACCTTCATAATTTCATTCGAATCGCTGAAAGCACTTGGAAGAAAATTATAATATATCCAAAAAAAATGAAGACCTTAAACTCAGGTACTCGGACCTATGTTGATATGAAAAATAAATCTTATTTTTACATGAGGAATCTGCCCACGAGAGATGGCACATGTTTTTTGAAACACCCAGTAGATGCATAGGAGTGTAACAGTCTTTTTTTCTAGAGAGCTATTACTAACGCCGAGGAGTCGGTCTTTTGTTTCTCGGGCGCCACCCTCAAAATTTATAGTGTTTGAGAGACCACTACTGCCAGTACGGGTAGCTTTTCTACAGTGGAGAACCCAGGGAAACGGGGGTAAAAGCCAGTTAAAGTCGAATATATTCCATAACGAGGTTTATTTAAATAAATTAAATATGTAACCAAAATCTTCAAGTTCAAAGTACTCAAATTCAAAAATAAAAATAAATATTAAAACATGAAATATCGCAAAATCTAACAGCAAATCTAACCTGTAAAGAAAATCATTATAATATATCCAATAAAATAGAAACTTTAATTAAATTCAAATACGTAAGAAATATTATTATGGTAAAATAAAATAGGAACTTTAATTAAATCCTCATCTGTAAAGAAATTTTATACCATAAAAATAAAATAGAAACTCTACTGTACTGAAACTAAAATTTGTGATTACTAGAATTTTGATGGGGTATCTGGCGGTTAAAAAAAAGAAAGAATGCGATTACCTTTTTTTTCTCAAGAAAATTGGCGTCGGAACAAAACGAATTGGTCTGGTTGTCTGAAGAAAATCGGCATCGGATCAAAACGAATCGGTCTGGTTGCGGAATCGCCCACAGCAGCCCGGAATTCGGTCACACTAATTATTCACGGTCAGGTATAAAAAAACTTAAACGCTCGGTTGTTAACTATTTATACCCATAAATCAGAAATACGGTTTATACTTATTTAAAATCAAATCTCTAGGACCACGATTTATACTTATTTAAGAGATACGGTACTTTTACTTATTTAAACTCAAAAATTCGGTTTTTACAGCATCGCTGATAAAAAAATAACGGATCAGAATCGGCTTAAACTCATGAGGTTTACTTACTAAAGTTCACCGGCAGTCCCTCTCAGCAGGCAGACCCCTGTTTTTGCGTTCCCGTCCCTTAAATAATCTTTCCCGTCGGAAACCACGAACCAGGTTCGGTTACCATCGTCCTACCACTCATCAAAATTCCTTACAGTAAAAAAAAACGGTTTTTACCCGTCGATTCTACAAAAAACCATTTGCTCTTTGTACCTAAAAAAAACTTCAACGTATCCATGCGAATCGACGAAATATTTAACACAATTTTATCAGCAAATAATTTTTAGCATTAAAAATATTTTTCGGTTTTAGACTATCATAACAGTTCTAAAAATAAAAGTAAACCATACTAAGCCTGTCTAAGAATTATTTGTTCCATAATCCTTCAAAACAAATGAACATATCAAATTCTACTCATATACAGTACGGTTCATAAATCCACAAACGCTATCCGTTCTGGTGATCAAAAAAAACAAATGTTTAAATATTTTACAATCAGAATATTAACGATAAAAAAATAAAAAAGTTATGTCCCAAGGCAGCTTCGAACCCTGGCTCTTCGGTCTACCAGCGAAATACTTTCGCGCCGAGCTATCCTGCCGTGCTCGATTTATGTTCACGCCTAGCATTTAACAGATCAAACAAAAAAAAATACGGACTTCATTACAGGAGAATAGAATTAAATATTGTATGGGTAAAAACATATAATAAGAATATCCAATGAGATTTGTAAAAAAGTAATAAATTCTTGTTCAGTAAACACAAATCTCAACATGTTATTTAAACACACTAATCAAAACAATAAACACAACTTACACAATATAAATAAATCAGCCCCATCCCTAGGCAACAATTCCCTTTACACAATGCTCATCTCAAATTACGCCATACATAGAGGCAACGTCCTGTGTATTTTCAACGATTCAACCCTCCATTTTCTCTAATCCCCGCGACCTGCTAAAGGAGAAGGTTCAGAAGCCTTAGGATATTGTTAATTATCCAACAAAAGACGTCCGTATCTTAAATCAACTATGCGGTAATTATTTCGCAGATTATGCTATCCGAATCACCTTTTCTTGCCATTAATTTAGTTAAGAACATTCGTCTTAGGTCTGTGCACGCCCCTGAACCACAGGGGTTGTACAAACTGCTCGGAGATATGAGGGAAATTTATTGTTCGGGTTGTTAAACTACTAGGTAACTGACTAATTAGAAGTAATAATATTTTTTTTAAATTTAATAATAATGAATCTGAAGAAAAACTAAATTTACTACAAAATATAGCACAATAAATTACTAGCATTTTATTACGGAATAATATCCCACTTCTGATGTTAAGAATCGGAATATAATATTAAAAACCTGCATATTTATGAAATAATAATATTTACAAGGAAACATGGTTATTGTACTGCAAGATGCTCTAACAGGGCCACCTCAAACATTTCAGAGATATGGCTTTTTATAGATGTACCTCTAATAGGTTTTACAATTTTATATACTGGGTGAGTTTTCTACGATATTCTCTATGGATATCTGGGAAACTACTGGAGATAGAGAGTCGGATAAATGGGGAAAGAATTGCAGTTTTGTGGGGTCATAAATATGCGCCTTTCAGATTTTTCAAAAAGTTCATGGCTTACTAGATATTTCGAAGAAACCAAATTTCGGCTAGTTTAAAAATGGTCCCTAATTCCATTATAACCTATTTTAGATAAAAACTTTTCAGATAAAAGTTGTAGATACTGACATCCTTAATGAGATTGTGTTCTCCGTTTTTTTCTAAATACTGTTATTTTTGACATATGACATACACTTATGTTTTTATAAATGGAAACCATAGGTGGCCATGACTTCATAAAAAGCGCCATTTTTTAAGCTTTTCAGCGATATAAACTATAATATGTTTTCTTCGAAAAATTACTGAGTTATAGCCAATTCTTATCATTTTTAAACAATTTCACTTAGTTAGCCATAGAAACAAGTTCAATCGTCGTTGCTCACAGAAATGTCAAACTGTGACATCCAAACTTTGTAAATCAAAATAACCAAAAATTGTAAATATGAATTTTTCAAATGAACAAAAGCATGTAGGATTATTGGTTCAACTTTTCTTGGTCATACATTTTCGAGGATACGTTACATACACTTTTTAGAGCGGTTTTCAAGACATGTTAGGAAAGTTAAATTTAGAGACTCGCGCATCAATAGATTGGTTCCAACATGACATTCATTATGACACTCCCTCCATAACGAAAGAAATGTTAAAAATTATTTATATCATAGTTATTCAAACTCAGAGATAGGAAGAGGTGGACCAGTTGCATGGGCTTCCTCGATCACCTGACCTATCCATTTTAGATTTTTTTATGCGGTATGTCTTGTGAACATTTTCTAAAATAACTTATAAGTGTATGTAGTGATATTACTTTTTTAAGTTTTTGTGTAATGTGTGTTTTTGTGTTCGGCCTTTTTATAAGTTATAAATTATAATAATTAAATCAATAACAGAATAAGAATAGTATGCCCTCGAAGTGAAATTAGTCAAGAAAGATAAGAATTGGCTATAACTCAGTAATTTTTCGAAAAAAAAACATATTAGGTATAGCTTATATCGCTGAAAAGCTTAAAAAATGGCGCTTTTTATGAAGTCATGGCCAACTACGGTTTCCATTTAAAAACATGCCTGTTTCAGTTTCCTGGTGTTAAACAATTATTAGTACTACTTCCGGTATTTAAAAAAAAACATATTGATATTTCAAGTAACATTATAACAAAAAATCTGATCTAGATATTGTATACTGTAGTTCTCTAGTAACTTCTTCTAGTAACTAACAAAAAAAAACGTAGTGTGTGTTTTTTTTGTAAGGGTACATCAGCAAAACCACTCGAAGCACAACCGGTCCGACAGATTATACCAACCGATAAAGTTTGAGTCGTTTGCAGGTGACTCTGCCCCATTCTCAGGTTGGCAACACTGGAGATTTATTTCGGGTCGTAAATCGTAACGGGCCGAGACCAACCGACAACGTCATAGTGGTGCTCGACAGATGTCGCTGGTGCTGCCGTTGACGTACGCCCGGCTACGGCCTTAAATCGCGCTCTATACGCTTTCAGAATCGGAATTCATCTCAGAAAAATAAGTAAACTAAGAGTAGTTCTTAGAGAAGTCTAAAGAACACCAAGAGGTCCTTACAGTGAAAAAATTGATTTGTGAATTTAGTAAAAATATTGATGGTTATTTCTTGCCGCAGATTATTGTAGTAAATTTACCATCCGTTCCTTAATTTTACAACTTGTTTGTAAAATCGCTGTATGGCTAATTTGTGGCATGTATGTAAATATAAAGAATAAATAATACTTAGAGATATGTTAATACGGGGTGTTCCGCAAGGCATAACGGCCAGGGTAATTTTTTTTTCAGAAAATTCAAAAACACGTCAATTTTGTTTGTGAGGAGGACAACTTTTGCCCCAAAAATGATTGCAAAATCTTCAACCCTTTAAGCGGGGGTGCCATCCCCCAATTTTTTTCAAATGGGAAGGGAGGTCAAGTGGTACCGCAACGAAAAGGGCTGTCTTTTCTCTATACTTTCCCGCTTCGTTTTTGAAAATCGGTCGAATCATTGAGAAAATATGAAGGATTGAAATTTGAAAAGTTTATTTAAACATTTATCGGAGTAAATGATAAGGATAAATTCCTTCGACCAATTTGCTGTTTTTTCTTATTATTTCTAGATGTTTACGCATTTTTTCACTTGCCACAAGGTTGAACAATCAGGTTAGGTAGAGCGTACTTTCTTTTTGAACGGTGTAGTTAATCGGCACAACTGTCGGTACTGGGCTGAGGACAACCCCAGGGTTTTTCACGAGGTGCACACACAAAACCCTCAGAAATTGAAAGTGTGGGCTGGTATTTTTAGAAATTCCATTGTGAGTCTTTTTTTTCTTCCTGGAAATCTAACAGGTGATATGTACTTGGATTTACTGGAAAATACCATCGACCCAGCCCTAACTGACATCATAGAGAACAATCCTGGATACGTTGAAGCAGAACTAATATTTCAACAAGACGGTGCACCTCCACATTACTCTCAAAATGTGCGTAATTATTTAAACAATAACTTTCCCGTTCGGTGGATAAGACGAAGGGGTGCAATTGAGTGGCCTCCCCGGTCATCCGATTTGACTCCTTTAGACTTTTTTCTATGGGGACACATAAAAAGTAAAGTGTATAGGACCCCACCCGCCTCATTAGAAGACCTGCGAAGACGAATTATTGATGTTTGTCGCGAAGTGACCCCGCAAGTTCTTCAGAATGTTCTAGAATGGATTGAAAACAATTTGTTTTACTGTATGGAGGTTGACGGGCAACATTTTTAGCATTTGCTTCATTAATAAGATAAGTTTTTTTTAATTAATTCAATCTATGCGTTTTTTGCAAAAAGTACTTTTCAAATTTCAATCTTCCATTGAAATTTGAAAAGTTTATTTAAACATTTATCAGAGTAAATGATAAGGATAAATTCCTTCGACCAATTTGTTGTTTTTTCTTATTATTTCTAGATGTTTACGCATTTTTTCACTTGCCACAAGGTTGAACGATCAGGTTATGTAGAGCGTACCTTCTTTTTGAACGGTGTAGTTAATCGGCACAACTGTCGGTACTGGGCTGAGGACAACCCCAGGGTTTTTCACGAGGTGCACACACAAAACCCTCAGAAATTGAAAGTGTAGGCTGGTATTTTTAGAAATTCCATTTTGAGTCTTTTTTTTTCTTCCTGGAAATCTAACAGGTGATATGTACTTGGATTTACTGGAAAATACCATCGACCCAGCCCTAACTGACATCATAGAGAACAATCCTGGATACGTTGAAGCAGAACTAATATTTCAACAAGACGGTGCACCTCCACATTACTCTCAAAATGTGCGTAATTATTTAAACAATAACTTTCCCGTTCGGTGGATAAGACGAAGGGGTGCAATTGAGTAGCCTCCCCGGTAACCCGACTTGACTCCTTTAGACTTTTTTCTATGGGGACACATAAAAGATAAAGTGCATAGCACTCCACCCGCCACATTAGAAGACCTGCGAAGACGAATTATTGATGTTTGTCGCGAAGTGACCCCGCAAGTTCTTCAGAACGTTCTAGAACGGATTGAAAACAATTTGTTTTACTGTATGGAGGTTGACGGGCAACATTTTCAGCATTTGCTTAATTAATAAGATAAGTTTTTTTTAATTAATTCAATTTATGCGTTTTTTGCAAAAAGTACTTTTCAAGTTTCAATCTTTCATACTTTCAAAATGACTCGACCGATTTTTAATAACGAAGTGGGGAAATATAGAGAATAGAAAGCCCTTTTCGTTGAGACGCCAATTGGTCCCCCTTCCCATTTGAAAAAAAGTTGGGGGATGACACCCCCGCTTAGAAGATTGAAGATTTTGCAATCATTTTTGGGGCAAAAGTTTTCCCCTCACAAACAAAATTGACGTGTTTTTGGATTTTTCGAAAAAAAAAATACCCTGGCTGTTATGCCTTGCGGAACGTTTTCGATGGGCCACCCTGTATAAAGAGATCATGGAACAATTATGTTTACATAAGAAAATCGCTAAAATTAAAATGCAAATAATTATAATAAATGGGGAGTGTGTTTTCTAAGAGGGCTGGCTTTATATTTATAGAAACTATATATAAAAACAATTAATATAATATACTTACCCTTACATTTTAACTTTTATTATCACCGAAAAGTTTCTTCTATCCTTTTTTCTAGATAACATGCGTCTCGTATCATCATATATTGTGAAGATAATTATTGTATTATGTAATTTAAATAGATAAAGTAAACGCCACGAATGTTTGGGAGTGATTCATCGCTTGATGAAGTTAGAATCGACACGCGCGCTATCATTTTTACATTAAAAACGTAAATTTTTACAACAGACGTAGGTTTTTAAAGGCCCGGTCTAATCATCTGCCTGCGCTCCTCCTACTTATTCTAAAATGTTAGCGTGATTGACAAAGTCGATACTATATCGCGTTTCTTTGATTGATTCGTTTTTGTGCGTCAGTCCATTGGTGTGCTTGCAGTGCGACCACTGGGGCATTCCAGTTTATATTTATAACCAAATATATGTTTTGACAAGACTTTGACAGTTAAAACAACATATTATATATTGATTATTATAGGACTTGAAACACCACGGCACTGGAATTAAGTTTTATGTGACCTTGAACAGATTAGTTCACATGGTAGCGACCTTAGATTAACAATAAAAATAGATAGAGCAAGTCATTCATAAATTCACAAAATCGAGGTGCCTACATCGTTTTATCGGTTAGTGCCCCCACTACCCTAGTTTATGGACAGCGGGGTAAAGAGGAAAGTGGTAGGGGAATTCGAAGATTCGAAGCAGAAGAGCATCAAAACAGAATTTATCCTTGAGATTTCATTGATGAGTAAAAGCTGGTAAAAGCCAGAGATATAGAAGTAGGTGGTTAGAGGCATAGATAAAATATTTTTTTAATAATAAATTTTAAAAATGTGTTCATGCAATAAAACTAATAAATTATTATAAATACATAATATATGCTATAAAATATTTGACAAACACTATAAAAAAATGTGTTTATTAAATATTCAATAATTAAAAGTTAGATATAATCCTTGTCTATGATATAATTAAAAGATATTATAGGTACGTATTATCGTATAATATATATTGATTGATAAATTAAAATGTTAATGGATCTATTATATAAGATGTTTTGTTATTTAGATAATATTAATTACAAAAGAAAAGTAGATACATGTGAACAACTAATTTTTATATTGAATAACATTAGATATACATTAATAATATAATTAATATAATGTAAAATGAAAAAGCACAAAATTCATCTTTTCTGTTAGCATGGAGCTTTCAGACCAGTTATACCATAATAAACAACGATAGGTTTGGTTACGTATACCGTAAAATATATTCGGTAATTTTAATTGGAAATATAGCACAAAAACAAAAAAAACAATGTTTTGTAGTTTTAAAATTCATTTATTTTATATGATTCTGGGCTAAAAACTCATGACAAAATAAATTCTTGTTATGACTAATATTTTGACCAAACGAATTCTCAATGTAAGGATATTTACATACCATATAATTTTACATTAATTAGGTATTAATCATAACACGATATTAATAAAAAAAACAAGTGTTGTATTTTAAATATATATTTAGGGACTAAGTAAAAAATATATGTATAATATTCTTACTACATTTACAGGTTCATATTAAATAAAATATTGTAGCCTGAAAAAAAATATATATTTAGTTAAATGCTACTGTAAGGATCCAAGCAGAAACCAATTTCTCATTGGCTTTTTGTGTTAACATATTTGCATAACAAATAACATAGTTATAGCAAATAATCTAAAAAAAACGGCGTGAAAGACGGCTGGGAATGACGATTGATAATTTAGCGAGGTCAATCTTAAACTACACCATTTAAAAATCATTTTTATTTAATATAAAAATTAATTACATTACCTTAGAGCGCCTTTAAAAAATAGTTTGAGCCAAGAAAATGTCGTCTAGGGCTTGACCACGCTGAAATTATCATATTTTCATTCCCCAGTCGCCTTTGAGGCCGTTTTTTTTCGATCGTATGGTTTATTAACTTATTACTACTAATAACTACTAACTTATTACATAATTATTAAATATTACAAAATTAGTATGTATAATAATTAGTATATATCATAAATTTCTAGTTTTATAAAATATGATTAATAAGACATAAACACTGTATAATCAAAAAAAAAACGGCGTCCAGTTGGCTTGGAAATGATGATCGATGACATTCCCCATATAATTTTACATATAAAATAACAGCGATCTTCATTTTATAGCCATGGCTGACGCCGATTTTTTTTGATAATGTCGAATTATCGAAATATTTGTTGCAAAAAGTACAATATTATAATATTTTACAAAGTGTAGAGCTGAAGCATAATTATCTTAACCAAAATTTAATAATGAAAACATGAAATAGAAAGTGATTTTCTTTTTACATTCTCTGATATATTATTGTAGATATTTATATTAAGTGTCATTTCTTTGTTAGTATCTGATATTATATCTACCCGATATTAAATATGACTTGAGTCCTGTACTATGCCATGATTAAATATGCAAAACTCAAAAATATATCGATTTTTATACACAAACAAGTAAAAGTCTAGAATATGCGATTCTAATCACTATCATAACTTGTCTCTCAACAAAAGTATTTCTGTAGCTCTCCCTAGGGTTCACATCTCTCACTATTTTCATAGTAGCATTACGTCGATTTTAAATGTGATGTAAAGGACCAATTTCATATGCACTATGTAATTAAAGTAACAACTTCCACACCATGAATATCTTCACTTCCTAAAAGAAAATATAAACATGAAGTTGGGTGAATATAAATATATACATTGAGAATACATTGTGAGCAAAATAAAAATAAAATTGACAATCAATGACATTCACCATATAAATTTACATTTAATAAAATGACATAAATCTTGCTTTCAAAGCCAACGCTAACACTTTTTTTTTGGTGGTGAGATCTTATACAACTATTGTGTAATTTTAGTAAAGTAATATTAATATAATATATACAAATCTATATATAGGGTGGCGCCTCTCATAGGACGTGAAGGCTTCAAGGGAAATGAAAGTGAATTTGTATGACTGACAGGGTGGCTGCAACGACGTCCCGTAATCCTGCTGTTAAAACAAAACAATTGGTGTTTATATATAAAAACTAGCTGATATGTTTTAACCGCAGGATTATGGGACATCGTTGCAGCCACCCTTAACTTGATTGACTTCTGAACCCTCCATATGTTCTCAAAATTTCATTTCAATACAAACTTCCAACAAAAATCCTTGAAACCTTCGTATTGTATGAAAGGCACCACCATGTACACTTTGAATCTGTGTATACATATTAGTATATAGTAATATTTTATACTAAAAAAATAAACTGTAAATATATATGTACTTACATATTATGACGGAATAGGTATGCTAACAAGATCATACTTCTTATCTAGTTATCTGCAGGATCCTAATATCTTAATGCAGTCTTAATGTTAATTTCCTAGGTGATGTTAAAACAGTTGAAACACCATAAATCGCGACATAAATGGCTGTGAAAATTCATCAGTTTTTAAATATTTTCTTCAATTCCTTACAATCAGCTGTTTTTGAGCTCTCTTTTGCTCGACTTTTTAATATCATGCTATGAATAAATCTTAACAGGGAAAACCATTTAATTTTTCTCTCACTATCTTTTAGAAATCTGAAATAAAATATTTATCTTAGTAATACAAAACGTAAATAGGCATTATTTTTTATAAATGTAAACATACCAATTATAATTTATGTAACTTACCAATTATTTGTATTCATAATTAAATACAACTATACGATTTTGATTCGGACAATATTGTAACAAAAATATAAACATTACTTCTTATAATATACATAATATATTATATTATAAAACAAATATTAACAAATAGGTAAATAAAAGGAAATGCTGCATTACCACAGAACAGTACTTACTTTTGAAATGACACTTCACGATGTTTAAATTCTTTAATTCTTACATATTTCCCAGTGTAGACCCATTTTAAATGCTAATTTTAGTCCTTTATATAAAATGAAACAATTATACACTAATAGTTTATTAATAGTTAAGAAATATGGAAAAATAAAAGCTGATCTTGCCAATCAGCTGTTTATTAACACTGTTGACCACGTCCAATTGGTCCAATTCCCCTACTATAGAAAATACTATAACAACAGAGCGGCATTGCCAGATTAAAAATTAATCATAACGGTTGATGTAAAAATGACGAAATTTACAAATATTTCTTGTAATCTTTGACTTGAATCTTATTAAGTACTAAATAAAATTATAAATATCGAAATTTTCAAATGTAGTAAGCTAATTATATTATTATTTTCTTAAGATTTCCCCAAAGTATACGTATACAAAATTAAAAATAAACAAAGGCTTTGACAAATCTTCGGTAGACTTGGCAACATAACAAACAATAACAATAGGATGTTGGCATTCGCATAAAATGTAAACAGTTCCCCTGTGGTAGCGACCGATGAATCGCTCCCAAACATTCGTGGCGTTTACTATATATTACATATATCGATATTTTTTCTATGAAATGGACAGCTTATAAATTTTATTATGTCAAATTTTGTACTATCATAATTTTCGTAAACCTCAAAAGTATTGTTTTAGTTAATATTTGGTGGTTACTGTTAAGTTTTCATTGTAAGGGTATGTATCAAAAATAATTAATGTGTTTTTTTTCTAGAACTATTAGTAATGGGCACTGATAAAAGATTAAAATTAACGTTCCTAATTTTTCGTGTAGAAATTTAAAATTGCTGTGAATTTATAAATACAGAAATATGTAGAATGTGGATAATGTAGGAGGTGGCAACACTGCAAGGTTTAGATACACCGTAGGTGACGAAACAAGTTTTTTAAGATTTTCCGGAAAATGTAAAGAAAAGTTTAACATTTTCAACAATTATTTTTCGCAAAAAAACCTCATATGCGGATTTCTGGTGTCGAATCGAAATATACTACCTGTTAAAATATCTGCACCGATTTCTGATATTCTTGTTATAGGTAGGAATTAAAAAGTAGGAAAACTCATTTTAAACTCATTAAAAACATTGTTATGATGGCATAGCTTTATCCACGAAGTTTAGAAGATATAATGATAGAGCATATCTATGTTTACTTTTTTCTCTGAGG
Organism: Sitophilus oryzae; assembly: GCF_002938485.1. NCBI lineage: Eukaryota > Metazoa > Arthropoda > Insecta > Coleoptera > Curculionidae > Sitophilus > Sitophilus oryzae. The sequence continues at coordinate 138,256 of NW_022146108.1, forward strand.
TATTAATCGTTTCGCAGACGGGTTATTTTTCACTGAGATAAACTATTTTTCGCGACGATTCAGATTAATACTTTTTCGAAATGCGTTTTTCCCGTTTGGATTTCGCTGTTTTTGATTTTCTACTATTAAGTTAAGTTTGATAAATGGATTGGAGTGTGTATGGGGATTGTAAGTCGTTAGTTTCAATAAAAGTTGAAACACATCACGCCATTTATTTAACCTGTTAGACTCGCGAATTAGTTGATCTTTGTTCTAAATCAAAAATATTAAGAGTTCATTAGTAGTTCATAGTCCGAAAAAGTAGCAAAATAAGCGTTCGGCATTTAACGTTTTATGTAAAACTGGCTAGGTATTTTTACACAAATGAAGAAGGAAATTAAAGATAACGGATTATACTATATCCGTATTGTAGCACATTTTTAGACAACTTATTTATTTTTAAGATTTTGATGGTCAAACATCAACAAAATATTCCTTGTGTTTGAACCAGTGATGGGCAAAACTGTTATTTTTAGATAACAGTTGAAACTGTTATAGTTATTTATAAAAAACAGCTTAAAATAACAGTTTAAAAATAACAGGTTTCTTTATTTTACTGCTAAATATCTGAAAGAGTATGAGGCGATCACCGCCAGGCGTATTAACGCAGTTGGAAGTTGCAACAATGACGTGCTCGGTGGTAGTATTTCCAGGGTGTCAAAACATTTCTAAATATCGATTATTATCTAAAATACCTCTCTAAAAACGGTGGTTGTTTACAAATAAGCGCTGTTTACAAATTGCGATATAAAAAAAGCCAAAATTCCGCCACTCGTCTAGACCTATACATACCGATCTACCTACGCCCTGCCCCTCGATCCGCGTAGATCCTGAATTGCGTAGCAGTGTACAGGGTGCATCTCACTCGACGGGCGAGAAGCTCTTAGTTGTGATTTTACCACTTGCGGTCAAAAAATAGCAATATAAGAAAATGTGTAGTATATTCTTCATAAGTAAACCATCTACACACTAGAGTTCGAATTAATTTTACACTTAAACTAGCGTGTACCCGCGACTTCGTTCACGTCGAATTAATAATTTCTAATGGTGATGATAAAGCAAAACAAGAATTTCCATTAACATACAAACAGGATAAAATTTTCTCACATTTGCCAAAAATAAGCTTTCTAACGTCGAGCAGTTTAAGCAGAATCGTGGTTAATCAATTACTCAACTTTTTCGAACACCCTGTATGATTTTTTTAAAAATTTCAAAATATGTAAAAAAACAAAATAAATTATGCGTGTCCAGGCGTTTTCCCGAAAGACTAACCGTTTTTTAAATAACAAATATTGTAATATTTGAGGGGCGTTTTCACCCTGTTGGAATTTGAGATTCGAGAAACCCCTCCTTATCGAACCTCAACCCCACAGTCAATCCGTTTACCAAAAATCAGCTTTAAACGTCAAGCAGTTTAAGCAGAATAGTGATTACTTAATGGTCATATTTTATGAAACACCCTATATATATTTTTAAAAAATCTTAAAATATGTAAAACAACATAATAAAATATACGTGTTTTTTTGTTAGTTTTTCCGAAAAAATAAAAAATATTTTAATATTTGAGAGTAGTTTCACGTCCTTAGAATTCGAGTTTCGAAAAATCCCTTCTTATCGAACCTCTACACACTAAAGTCAATCCGTTTTCCAAAAATCAGCTTTTTACGTCAACGGCTTTAAGCAGGATCGTGATTAATCAATGACCAGATTTTTCAAAACACCCTCTATACATTTTTAAAAAATCTTAAAATATTATTCTGAAAATTTTTCAGAATAAATAAATACCTTAATATTGAAACTTAATAAGTACTGAAACATACAGCGCCATAATATCTACACCTCCGCCCGTTATGCTCGTAACAGGTTGAAACAGAATCTATCTAAAACAACTGATGCCGTTATTCTCCAACCTGTTTCGGAACCTCCATCGACAATCGACCGATGCAGCAGCGTTCCTTTCCCACTCCGATTATCTCGACCACCGCCCTGTTATGCTCGTAACAGGTTGAAAAACAACGTATCTAAAATGACTGCTTCTCCAACCTGTTGTGAGCCTCCATCGAAAATCGACCGATGCAGCAGCGTTCCTTTCCAACTCCTGTTATCTCGAGCGCCAGGCGTTATGCCCGCAACTGTTTCTGTTTCAAAAAAACCTGCTTCTTTTATATCCTATTATTTTTAAGCTGTTGTAAACCCAATACGACCATCGACGGTATCGACCGAAGCAGCTACGTTCGCCGTAGCGCTTTCCTCACTCCGTTGTCCGTTGTCTCGCCGCCTGTATCGATGGTTGACGAAATAACACGTTTTCCATCCATACTAGTTGTTTTTTGGAATTGCTTCGAGCAGCATAGAATTTCGGCGGTGCAGAGCGCCGACTTCGTTTTTCGTTTCACGAGCGGCCGATCTCTAGGTGTCGTTATTTTATATCTGTTATTTTTTAGAAGTAGTAACGGTTGCGTTATGTTATTTATAAATAATTGTTATAAAATAACAGATAGTTAAATAACAACCCATCACTGGTTTGAACTAAATTTTCTCGAAAATAAAGACATAATTTAAAATTCCGTTACAGTACGGAAATAGATTGAAGTTTTGTGATTACAGTGATATATAATTTATATGGTTTTGTAAGAAATTGCTCGCTATAATATGGCAAATTCTGAAGCTCTGCAAACCTTAATCAAGCCTTAATCAAAGCACGTGTGTTTGGAATTTTGGGTGTGGCTTAACATGACAGGATCGGGCTAAGCCTTAAGGGCAGATATCTGAAATATAATATATATTTCCTTCGGCCACACACACGCTTTACCCGACCCCTGAAAGCGACCTGAACAGTACAGCGCAATAGACTCTCTTAAGTAGATACCATAATATGAATAAATCTGTAGCTAGTATAATTTTTTTCTTTGTCTTTGTCTGTTTTAAAATATAAAAACATTTAAGTTTCTGAATGACTATATTACGAAGACGACTATAACCAGAACCCCCAATGATTAAAACTACTCTTCTAATGTAAAATGTGTATGTTAAACTATACAGGGTGTCACAGAAATATGTATGTGCAAGTATTTTAACAGGTGGTAAAGTTTGACCCCAGAAACATGCCCATGAGGTTTTTTTGGGAAAAAAACTGTTGAAAACTATATTTTTTCTAACATTTTCCGGAAATTATTCATTTATATTTTTTTCCGGAATTTTATCTATACTTTTATATATGTTGATTCTAGGGTGTAGAGGTTTGATAAGAAGGGATTTTTCGAAATTCCAGTTCCAAGAGGGCGAAACCACCCCTCAAATATTACAATATGTTTTATTTAAAAAACGGTCAAGTTTCCGAAAAAAAAGTTTAAACACGTATATTTTATTTTGTATTTTTACATATTTTAAGATTTTTTAAAAATGTATACAGGGTGTTTCGAAAAATCTGGTCATTGATTAATCACGATCCTGCTTAAAGCGCTTGACGTAAAAAACTGATTTTTGGAAAACAGATTGACTTTAGGGTGTAGAGGTTCGATAAGAAGGGATTTTTTGAAACTCGAATTCTAAGGAGGTGAAACTATCCCTCAAATATTAAAATATTTTTTATTTAAAAACCGGTGAGTTTTTTGGAAAAACTCTTAAATACGTATATTTTATTTTGTTGTTTTACATATTTTAAGATTTTTTATGAATTTATACAGGGTGTTTCATAAAATATGAGTAATCACGATTCTGCTTAAACTGCTTGACGTTTAAAGCTGATTTTTGGCAAACGGATTGACTGTGGGGTGTAGAGGTTCGATAAGGAGGGGTTTTTTTACATATTTTGAAATTTTTAAAAAAATCATACAGGGTGTTCCAAAAAGTTGGGTAATTTCTTAACCATGATTTTGCTTAAACTGCTTGACGTAAAAAGCTTATTTTTGGCAAATGGATTTTTCAAAAGTCAAATTCCAACGAGATGAAATTACCCCTCAAATATTACCAAGTTATATAATAATATCGCCATATTGTTTTTTCTCATGCTGACGTAAATATGAGAACATTTTATCCAGTTTGTATGTTAATGGAAATTCTTGCTTTGCTTTATCATCACCATTACAAATGATTAATTCGACGCGAACGAAGTCGCTGGTACACGCTAGTTTTTAATAAAGTTTTGAATGCCACTTCTTGAGTTTTTGAAAATTTGTCTATAATGCTTCGAGAGAATCCAATGTTGCCACCTCCTGCGTTATCCTCATTCTATATGTTTATGAATTATAAGTTCACACCTTGTTTTTTTAATCATTGTAGTTAAGTTATTAACCATAATGAAACGTCTTCTATATTTTAAATACTTTTTTTACAGTTTAGTATTTCCAGCAATTTCTCATGGCCTCTTTAGCTATAAATATTTCTTTCACAGGTTCTACGGCTGAAATATTCTGAAATACAGCTGAGAGCTATTCTTAGTGGAACACTCTGTACAGATAGTCAAACTAGATTGCTTACCAGGACGTAAAAGCAATAATAAGAATACAAAGATTGAAAGCGTACACAGTCGGTTTAATCCAGAGCCGTACCAATATTTACCGCTCTCGAAAATTGACGTGTTCGTACAGAGAGAAATTGAATTCGCCAGATATTTTTGTTTAACTAACTCCATTTGGTACAGTCCTACCTATGTTTCTCTGTCTACCTATGTTTTTATTTTTAGTTCGAACAACGGCGATGGGAAACAATTTGTTGCACTATGCACTTTGTCCGTGTTAATTTAGAGAAACTGTACGGTTCTGTTGCAGGATTGGTTAGTTTTTTTTAACGGTATTACCGGAAATTTCTTCTTAGATTGAAATAAACATGGACGGTTCTGATTATTTTCGTATTCGGAAATCAGGATCGACTCGATTAGTATTAATTTTTGGAATAGTGTTTACCCAAGTAGCATTTTTAGACACAAAATCGAAACAAAATCTCTGCTGAGAAACATTGCGAAACAGTTTCGTTACATTTTTGATACATATATATTATGTTTCGTAACATAAATCGCTTTTTTTCGAAACATTTTACCAAAATATGGTTTCGCTACATAAGCTATAACAATAAATACCTTAGTGTCCCAAATTATTCGAAACTTTTAAGAAACACATAAGGCTCACGTTTATAAAGATTTCGTACCCGTTTTGTGCCTGAAATGTTTCCATAATTTATTTGATATTCTGTCAAATATGAGAACATAACCTTACTTTATTGTTTGGATTTTATTCTGCAGTTTTTGCAGTTAATCATTCTTCAAGTTTTTATAGTACTATAATTAAAAAAGCAGAAGGAAGAACATATGGTGAGTACAAATACAGATATTTTTCTTATGCGATTTTATAATTATTTATTATACACCTTACAGAGATGATTTGTTTTAGGATTAAATGTAATAACAGGCATAACAATTGTCCCTACGATGCCACATCATCCCCTCGAATCGAGGAACACATCAATCAAACGAATTTTATCGAACACAACGGGATACATCCCCGCATTTTCTAACAAATAAATCCCGTTTAATTTGAAGGGGAAGATGTTCGAAAGCACCCTCCACCGCAGAGTACAATCTTAAAGACCTCTCTTTAACGTTTTTTTTATTTATTTGTATATATTTCTCTTTTGTAGTATTAGGTTAGACTATTAGAGCTTTCACATTCCGATTCTTTAATAACATGAGACCAACTCATTTTTTTTTAAATATGTGCGCTTCATAGTTTGACGAGTTATGAAAGAAAATCTTTTCCAGGTGAAAAAAATTGAGGTTTTTAGTTAGTAAATATTACAATTTAGTTATTTAGTTATCAAGAGATGAACAAACAATTTAAATTTACCATACTTTACTAAAGCGATGCCATTTCAATGACATGCAGTCCTATAATGATCCATACTGGTGTTCAAGTCGCATTTTTAGACACAAAATCGAAACAAAATCTCTGCTGGGAAACATTGCGAAACAGTTTCGTCACTTTTTTGACACATATATTTCGTAACAAATCGCTTTTTGTTTCAAAACATTTTACCAAAATATGGTTTCGCTACAGAAGCTATAACAGTAAAGGAGCTATAACAGTAAGGAGTGTCACAAACTTTTCGAAACTTTTAACCATACCCAACAGGAGACCGAAGAAAAATGTTACCAGTAAACTTTTTTTGTCTTTTTTCCGCAATGGAATACATATTTTTATATTTTAATTGTGTTATAATAAGCAAATAAACATATTTACTTAAAATAAAAACTATTTTGCCTAGAAGTTTTGATTGGCATTGTTGACAGGTGACTAGTTCGAAATTTCTACACAGATTAAATCGAAATATTTTGGAAACAAGGTTTCCATTTATTGTCGATTTGTTTTCGAAACACGAGTTTTTTTTCTTTTTAGACATAAATATGATATAATGTAGATGATTTGTGTCCGATTTCATGTCAATTTTATAAAATAATGAATTAAAATTCCGCCATGTTGGCTAGTGATAGCGTTTTTAATTAAAAATATATGTTTTTGTCGGCTGTTGAGTTACCAAACCAAACCAAACCAAACTCATAAGAACGCAGTCTACTTATATTAGTTTATATAGTTTTATTTTCAGAACAATGATATAGAAATAAAAATAAAAATCTATATTTGAAACAAAAATATTTTGTAGCAACAAATAATGATATATAGAAGTGGCATTAAAATATGAAAGTACATTATTAAATTGAACGATGAATTTGCTTTTGTGAGAAAACCTAAAAACAAAGATCTTAAGTCAAAAAAATATGGCTGAGGTCGACATTGTTGATGGTTGTTTTTATTTGGAATTCACACACATATATAGACTATTTTAGTTTGGTATTTTGTTTCTTCACATTTAGAAACAGTGGCTGCTGAAAACGGGAACATTTTAGACACACATTGCAGAAAATGTTTCGAAACATTTCCTCTAAAAATTTTGATTCCGCATCGAAACATTTCAGGAAAAGGTTAGTGCCGCCACATTGGAAACACATGTAATAAAGTCATATAAAATATATAGGTTTCGAAAATGTTTCCTATTTGTGGCATACCGTTTCCACTTTGTGTCAAGAAACAGAGACACGATTATTAGAAACATTACCTAAAATGTGTCCAAAAATGCTACTTGGGAATGGTGGTAAATCTGAATGTTTCTCTTTACAAGAATGTAGAATGAGTGGGAGGGGGGTAATAACTGCGACTGCGACCTTAAAGATTTATTGTGTCCTCCTTCCTTGAGTTATAACTCATCATACAGTCTATAACCCATCATATATGTTGCAGGGGGGACAGGGTATTTCCCATCTTCAATCTGACAACAGATGTTCCTCCTCCGAGGGTATACATTAACTTGGTCTCTACTTAGACCTGATACAGGTGTTGTCCTGGATCTATAATAGAGGATATATCCTCTTTCTTTATTTCTTCCTTGGATTTGAGGAACAATTCCTATTTTCAGAACCTGTTAATGACCCACCTCTCTCGAATTGACGACTTCTGGAGTTCTGAGCCTGGATAAGGCCTTTCAGGTGCTTTTCCCTTGCTCCTCCGCAGAAAAACCGTGATTGTTTTCTTTACAAATAAACAACTTCATTTGTGATTTTTTATCTGTCCCCATGTCCTATCATTATTAGTATTTCAATTTGATTTCTAGCTAAGACATTGCTTTTTATCTTTCTATTAAACAATAATTGAAATTATTAGTGTGACAAATTTGTCGTTGCTATGTCATTGTCATTGCTACACTGAAAAAAAGGATCTCTCAGTCGAAATGAATATGACTTTGACCCAAAAGATTGCCGCTTTTCAATAGGGCCAAGAACGACGTTTTTTTACCCAAAGCATTAGCTATCCTTTCATAAGCTTTAAAAAATTACTTTAGAGAATAGAAGAATTTATCTGTCTAAAGTATTTCACTCTTCACCCAAAATTAATATGCAAAAAAGTTCTTGCTACAAGAACAATAGTCTCTCTGATTTATGCAAAAATTCTTGATTGAAAAGGGACATTTCTTGATTAAAGAGACACTTTTCTTAAACCAATAGCGAATACCATTGACTCAACTAAAATTTATTTTGATCTAAGAGAAGTCTATACATTATATACAGGCATATTACGAGGTATATTATTTTCTGATAAATTTAGGTTTTCCTGGTCTGTAGTAAGTAAAGTGATATTATTTTCCTCGATAGTAGTTATTTCTGCTTCTTCACTTCTTGGTATTTTTTGGGGTGGTTCATCACTCTACAAATTACAAAAAAATATTACATCACGATTAATCAAAGTAAAGCAAACAAATTATTAAAATTATAAGCTTTGGTCACATTTTGAATTTTTTAATACGACGACTTGAAATTCTAAAATTTTTGTAATTATTTGCAGAAAAAAATCGATACGTATATTCTTATTCTATCTATAGTCACGCATGCATTATCTAAACAGGTGCATTAGGTAAATGTCTCTTACCTTCAAATATAGCAAATAAATTCTCTAATTTCCATATTTTTAGAAACTCCTTTAAAGAATCCATATATCACTAATTTGTTATACGATATGCATTTAAAAAGCAAATTATGCAAAATTCCAAGTGGAAAATTCCAAGCAACAAAACCCGTGCGACCTATGTTGTGCCTATGAAATGCGACGTGCGACTGATCGGACTGCCGACATTGTATATACAGTCCTTCGTCATCGTCTTTGCGTGTCGTTATTATTTTTCATCAAAAGAGTATTTAGCTATTGGAAAAATGGCCATGTTTCTTGAATGAAGTACTTCCTATTTGTGTTATATCTTAAAACAAAGTAACTTGCACTTGGTTGAATGAAAATAGATTCAAGAGAAATTTTCGAATTTATCAAGAGAAAAAGTTTTCTTGAGTTAAGAGAGTTTTTCTTCAGGCAAAATCCTGGCAAATTCAGGCAAAAACGATGACGACTTTAGTTCAAGTCTATCATTTTCATCAGTGTATGCAAAAAATTATTTTTTTTATTTAACGTTGTAACCTAAAACGCATAACTCTAATAGAAATATTTTCATCGAGAAAAAATGCGACAGGATGCGTATCAACAAGTCAGAACTGGCGCGATTACCGGAACGTGAAAAACACAGAGGGAAAACACAAACGTGCACGGTCTGTTGCTACGTGCACGGTCGATTTAATCCGGCGCCGTATCAATATTTGGCGATCGAAAATTGACGTGTTCGAATGGGGCGTAATTGAATTCGCTAGATATTTTTGTTTGGCCCCCTCTGTTCCAGCTACCATTTTCCCTCTGTTTCTGCGTTTCATTTGAATGAGGACGATAGGAAACAATTTATTGTGTTTCTATACGTGTCCATTTACAGGGAGACAATTACTCTACGGTTCAGTCGCAGGGTGGAATTACTTCATCCCTAAAATACACGGAAAAAAAGCTAAACTGGCTTAAAGATTATTAATCTTGAACCAACGATATGCTAGTTTCCCCATTCCGCAAATCTAGTTATACTTCTTTTCAAGAAAACCTTATCCTTAGAAGCTAAGAAAATTTATCTTTTATTTAAGATTTACCTAGTATTGAAATTAAGATTATAACTACACTCCAGATAATTCTAGATAAAATCTTGTTTCGAGCACTACTTATACTTATTTGTAAATTGGCAAATTAATGCATTAAGTATAGAAATTCTTTGTGTACATGTAATAATTACTTTATTCAAGTGTAATATTACCTACTATAAAATAAAGCCTCTTCTTACTTTTAGGTTAGTTACTAGACGCGCCGACTAGGTAGTTTATAAAATTATAAAGTTTTTTTGTTATCGTTTGTGCTTGTGATATGTGAAAATGGAGGATCTTCTTCAGGCATGGGAGATGACGTTTTGATCCCAAAATTTCAAGGTAAGTTTAGCAATAATCCTACATTATTTGATGACATTGGTTGGAGGTTAGGGGGAAATTTTTAGCATGTCCCAACTCTATTATATTCATGTATGTTACCAAGCAAACCCGATTTTAGGATAAACTCCGGATGTTAAGTGCTTGAACTATCTGGTATTTATCTTTTTATTTTTCTATAATATCTTTATACATTATAGCCTATATGTTATTTCGATGTATAAGCTATATTATTTTAAAGCTTCATTAAAATCCATTCAGTAGTTTTTGCGTGAAAAAGTAACAGAAATGTATACATCCATGCATACATCAAAACAAATTTTTGCGTTTATAATATTAGTAAGGATTATACAGTCTGTTGCACCGCCGCACTGTGGTCAATTTTGTCAAATTAGCCGGAAAAAAATATTAGTGAAAATTACTTAACTTTGATTAATAATTATATCCGATTTTATATGTTAGGTATCATAAAATTTCATTAATAATATAATTAATAAGAACAGGTCGTATACAGGGTGTATAATAATTAAATACTTGGAAAAGTTTTGTTATTTTTTATTTTAAATAGATTTTGGTCGCGATCATTTGCTATTATATAGTTAAAAATTATCATATTATAAGAATAATGGCTATGGATCTTACAGGTTTTGCTAACAGTTGCTTTTAAAAAGTCAACAACCTCTAAGCGTTTAATATGGGCAATACATCCTAAAAATGGCCTGGACTTAACAGACGGACTAGGACGGTAAATTTGTAGGTTTGGTAAAGTTGTCTAATGGTTTAACTATCAACTTAACTTTATTTAAAACTGAAACCTCATAAGACTTTTCTCTGCTAGTTCATTAAAAAAATGTATATTCGAATAATTTAAAAAAAATCTAACATATCAAAATTATTTACTCATATTTAATACTTAACAGAAGAACATTAATGTCAAAAAACTTACGAACAACAATTGCTCTTTCCATTTTAGATAGTATTAATGACATATAACTTTTTGCACGGAATACACAAATTAAATACTTTATTCATGTGCAAATAACAAGATTATTTAGTTTAATTTGTCAACTATACTACATTTTCAATCAAAATAACAGTAAATTCGCAACGACCTTTGACATATTTGTTAATCATATTTAATACTAGTTTTTCTTAGGACGAATATTAACCGGGATCGAAAAACTATATGGTTCTTACAAAATTCGGTAACGTGTACCCTATGCTTTCGGAGGTTCGGGTTCGATCTTGTTAGAAACTCTTGTTTTGGTAAAATCTTTTCTAAATTTCCATTTACAATAGGTATGGAATTTTGAAATATCACCAGAATAACCCCGAATATGGTTAATACTTTTTAAATTAGATTAGCCAAACATCACCTACCAAATTATATGCTTTTTGTAATAAGAAAATACAATAAAACTGTGTAATTTCCCAATATAGGTAGATATTGGACAGCGGCAATAAAAATTGTTCAAACATAATTGAATCATTCCAAACACGTACACACCTAGTTTACCATCAGTGTATAAGAAATAATGCATATTAAAATGGAGTCCCCCTAACCTCAAACCAATGTAATCAAATAATGTAGGATTATTGCTAAAATTACCTTGAAATTTTGGGATCAAATCCGTCATCTCACATGCCTGAAGAAGGTCCTCCATTTTAATATATCACAAGCACAAACGATAACAAAAAAACTTTATATAAAGTACCCGACGCGTCTCGTGTTGCAGAAGAGAAACAGAAACCCAATGAAATGAAGATAGGAATCAGGAATGCACTGTTGCGTTGTTGCTGTTGGGGATGGTCACTTAATATAAGAATAGTAACTCTTGGAAATGGGGTGTTATTCTCGCGGCGAGAATAATATACTTATTTAAAGTCTTAATACACCGATTTCAAGTAAAAGTTTTAAAAAAGTTAAGAATACTACTTATTATTATATAAAAGCATTTATACTTAATTTAATAATAGTTTCTTCGTTGCTGAAGGATTTATTCACTTAATAGTAATATAAGTTTTTCTTAAATATAAGTCATTTTATTCTTTTTTTTTAGATTCAAAATTGCTTAAAGTGACTATAACTATATATAAAAAGCAAGTGTAAAAGTATAATAGTTCCAAATATTTGTTCTACTCATGGAAAGAATACTATCCTTAAAGAAAGTGTAAAATTTTAAGTGTATGATTGTTTTTGAATATAGAAATGATTTTTTTCCGTGTACGCTTATGTTTTTTAATAGGAAACTCAAAGAGGAAATATGATGTTATCCATATTATTTTTTTGTTTTGCCACGCCTTGTCAGCGTCAACTGAGCGCCTATATAAAGACTCAGTTTGTAAATAATATTTTTGTTTTAATCTTAAGAAGATGGCTAATATGGTTAGCGAAACGTGCCTCCAGTGCAAAAGTAAAGTTGTTTGGTGTATTGGGGTGAATTAGTGTTTTATTTTGCAATTAAAGTACAGTAGAACTTCGATAGTTCGGACATATATCGGAACAGCCACCGCCGGATTAACGAAGTATCCGGATTATTGGAGGAATATTTTTATAAAATTATTGTTTCATACTTTTATTGTTATTCCAACCTACTCAAAATTTAAACACATTTTTATCTAAACCAAAACGCAAAACGCTTTATAAAACATATTAAAACTTTTTGTTCTTATAAATTGTGCTTATATTAGGGTGAGCCAAAAAAAATAACCTATGGAATTTATGGTAGAGATGGGCAAAAGTAACCGGTTTTTTGAATAACCGGTATTTTCCTCTAAAATAACCGGTTATTTAAAGGTAGTTTTTTTTCACCAATTAACCTAATAACCTTGCATTACGTTCAATAACCTATAGCCGGCTATTTTTAAAAAATCGTACTTATTTAAAACAAGTAACAATAAAATATTAGCTGTTTGAATCGTAAATTTAGAAGAAGCGAACGGCACGGATCTTCCCGATATTACGACGATAACGGGAGATCCCGCTCCCGCTCCCAAAACGAAAATATATGACATCAAACATCAATGTCAAAATTAAATTAAACCCTGATGATAATAATCAAAACAACGGCCGAATGGCCCTGACAGGTCAGGCCGGAAAAAAAAAACTAATGCCATAGACTACTACTAGCCACCAACTAACCAAGTGATACGAACCTAACTTCAAATAGATTCTCTAAATTCTATATTTAAATTTTTACCGACTTTAACGGATTTTCAACGGTTCTTGAAAAGTTTTCCATGGTTTCGCCCAGTTTCACCCACGTTTCACCGTAAATATATTTTATTTGTAGTTTGAAGTCCCTGTTGAAGCTTAGACTAAGAATACAAAATTGAAGTTCAAGTAATGAAGATAATCTTTCATTATTTATTCATTCAGTCTCCTTATTTTTCTTTGGTATTCGATTAAAATAACTTGGTTGTAGATTGTAGAACTTGTGAGTTGTGTGGTTTATTTGAACGTTAAGTAATTACTAGTTTTAATATCATATCCATGTCTACTCAAAAAAGTGAGGTTAGCATTTTTATTTAAATTCATTTTGTACATATACATACTTACATTGCTACAGTCTCTATTTAATCATGCGATTTAACTAAGTTTATTATCTAAATTTGAAGTAGACCTATGGAGTGCAGAGGTAAGTAAACCTATAGGAAAACTAAATATTTAGTTTTGCTAGGTTAGGTTATTTGGTAATACCGGTTATTTGAATAACTGCTTAATTTATGTCGGTTAATTTTGTCAAGTTATTATTTTTTAAAGATAATTCCGGTTAACCTATAACCGGTTTTTTACCAATAACCGCCCATCTCTAATGTATGGGTTAAAATGAACCTAATAACCGAGAAAAAAATATCCTCGGAAGGCAAGATTTTTAGCTCAATTTTAAAAGGTGTCGGTGAACATTCAAAATTTGCCATGGAAATAACACGTAAAAAATCTTTTTCCATTCAAAGTACCATAACTTTGAAACGGTTTACGATAAAAAATTATACATCGCGGATTCACGTAGAGCATAAAATTTACTAAAAAATCTCTGAGAGCAATCTAGTTTTTTTGCTAAATATGAAAATGTTTAATCAGTTAACACTAAAACTGCATATTTTGATTTTTTTTCACTTTTTAAAGCTTTCAAATATACGAATTACTGAATTGAAAAAAAAATACTCTCAGATATATTTTTTAGTAAATTTTATGCTCTACAAGAATCCGCGATGTAATTTTTTTTTATCGTAAACCGTTTCAAAGAAAACTTCGAATGTTCACCGACACCTTTGAAAATTGAGCTGAAAATCCTGCCTTCCGGGAAGATTTTTTTCTCGGTTATTAAGTTCATTTTAACCCATAAATTCCATAGGTTAGTTTTTTAGCTCACCCCTAATGCCACCAATAAAAAATAACTCGTTAGTTACTACTTACTACAATATCCATATTAAATAACTACGTACCTTATAATACAATTAAATACTTACTTAAAAATGTCAACAAATGTTAAATATATATTTAATTTTAATTGAATTGATTGATTTGAATTAATTGTTTTTTAAACAAATGAATCGATTTTTATCTGCGTACATAATTATTGATTTTGATGCCTGAACAGCCTTCACTTTTACTCCTTTTAAAAGCAAAATATCTTGCGTAGAAACATCGTTTTCTACTACACAGTAAATACGTTTTGATGAAGACTTAACAGCGTTGCTTTTTGTATGATTTTCAACTCAGCATTGTTATCCTCTGTTTCACTTAAGTCGTCATTTGTTTCCTTTGTTTCCAATGCCTAGTATTTTCTCTTCAATTTGTCTCTGCCTTATACTCTTCAATCAAACCAGAGACAATTTCTTTTCCTCCTTAAGTTCATTTACAATTTTATTTTATTTTGCACGTGGTTTGATTTTTTTTATTTATTCTTGGTAGATAAGATTTTCTTGTTCTTGGTATATCAGATTTTTTTTTGTATTTGAAATATTAAATTTCGGAACAGCAAAAAATGGAATGTTACATATCCTTCCTTTCTTGTCAATGCAAGCAAGTCTTGCATTTCTTCAACAAGAATCGCTACATTATTTTTCAGCAATATATGATACTCGTGACTCCTGTACTACAAAGAAAAGACTACGTACTGCATCTAACCGTCCACCGTTTAAGAAAAATGCGGACTTTCATTCATTTACCTTTGAATTTTGTTGGCATCCCGAAAAAAGAGGTAAAAATGTCAAAATTGTCCGGTTGATAAGAGACGCCGAACTACAGGAGTGTTCTATTTGGCACGTGTTTGAATTAGAGAAGAGAATTTTGTTGTACTGTAATTCTATAACGAACTTATTTTTCAAGTTTTAAAAAAGATAAAGTTTTAAAGTAAAAAATCATTTAAACATCACCATTTTGTATACTCATCGCTTTTTAACATTTAGCATACTTATCTTTGACAAAATGAAAACGGTTCTCCGGAAATCTGTCAAAGTGGCTCTCATATTCATCCCTTCATTGATTCCGCGATAAAACAAACGTTCAAAACCCGTTTCTCTCTTTTGTTTGAATGCGGCCATATAGACAGACACTGAGAGTGGAATGCTACGGCATGTAGACTGGAATTCCTCTTGTTGAAAATTGTAGCTGCCGCGTCGTTGCAACATAAATAGAACTTTTTGTTGGCGGCAGCTCCACATTTTACTACGATTTCCATTTCTTTTCAGTTTTATTCCAGTGTTTTTTTAAAGAAGAGAATCCCATCGATATAAACATATACAGGGTGTCCCAGAAATAAGTGCAGATATTTTAACTGGTAGTATAGTTCAACCCCAGAAACACGCCTATGAGGTTTTTTTTGCGAAAAAAAAATGTTGAAAATTTAAAATTTTTCTTGACATTTTCCGGGAAATTTGAAAAAACTTTTTAGTGCCACTTGTTTATTCACCTGAGATTTCTCTACGGTGTTCTAAACCTTGCAGTGTTGTAACCTCCTATGTTATCCACATTCTACATAGTTCTACATTTATAAATTCATAGAAAAATTTCTACTCAAAAATTAAGAATGTTAAATTTTCATCAGTGCTCATTATTAATAATTATTATAGAAAAAAAAACACATTAATTATGTTTAGTACTTACCCTTTCAATGAAAACTTAACAAAAACCACCGAAAATTAACTAAAACATTACGTTTATGACGTTTACGAAAATGATTCATCATATTGTTCACAACCAGGTCACAAAAAAGAAATTCCTAAAATGTTTATCGTAATTTAGAATTCAATATTTGTTTTCTTTCATGTTTCTCTGTTTTATTTGAACCACTGATTTACAAAACACCTTGAAAAGCGCACATTACTTTGAATACCGTCTCTTATCGCCACTTTACGAACTACTTTCAATTTAAGACATGTTTCACTCAACAATTTTAAATACGTATTTTGTTTTTTCGCTATTTTTTCGATGTATTTTGACAGCCCAAACGTCGCGCGTCGGCCAAGAGTGCCACGTGTGAACTGGTCCTTTGAGCCGCGCCGTCGTGGCAGGCTTGCGTCAGACGACGATGTTAAGCAACGTTGCCGTAGTTACAACAATTTCAAATTCAAGACATTCGAAGCAATCAAATTTGTATTAAATTTTAAAAATAAAACAGAGAAACATGAAAGGAAACAAACAAAACGAAAATGAATTGATTATTCATCGGGTTGTTTTCGATATATTGAATTCTGAATTACGATAAACATTTTAGAAATTTCTTTTTTGTGACCTTATCAATAATCAATCATTTGTGTTTTGTTTGTTTCCTTTCATGTTTTTCTGTTTTATTTTTAAAATTTAATAAGAATTTGATTGCTTCGAGTGTCTTGAATTTGAAATTGTTGAAACTACGGCAACCTCGCATGACGCAAGCTCGACACGCCGGCGCGACAAAGAAGCAGTGAGCAGTTACCAACCAGTGATGCGTGGCTGTCTTGGCCGACGGATGGTTGAGCTGTTGACGGAATTGTCGAAATACATCGAAAAAATAGCGAAAAAGCAAAATACGTATTTAAAATTGTTGAGTGAAACATGTATTTTCTTAGATTGAAAGTAGTTCGTAAAGTGGCGGTAAAAGACAATAATTCTCAACATTTATTCATTCAGAAAGATATTCAAAGTAATGTGTAATGTGTGCTTTTCAAGGTGTTTTGTAAATCAGTGGTTCAAATTGTGATGAAGCCTATACGAAAATAATGTGTTAAGTTAAAAATGGGGACTGTTATTTTAGCAGTTTTTATAATAGCACGTACAAGTAAAGCAGCACAATGAAGTGTATTTAGTTAAGTGTGTATCGAAAAAGAGAACTGTCGCAGTTACATCGATCTGTCATAAGTATCTTTTTTAATGTTGGGTAAGTTTTTTTAATTTAACTTTTAAACATTTAACTTTTAATTTATTTTATGTAATAATATCACAATCTTAAAAATGTAATGCATCTCTGCAAACTCCTCAGGTGTTGTGATTTTATGACTTACTTGTAAATATAGACTTTCTTGTCCATATGGCAACACAGTGCGTCGAATTAACTGAAATCCGGGCTTGATCCGGGTAATTGGATGTAGTTGGCAATATCTGCCGGCGGTTCTCAAAATGTTGCGATTATTTTTTTAATTTTCAAAGTTAAATAACTCAGTTATTTTCAATTTATTTTAAAAATGGCAAAGAGAAAATATGTTTATTTTGACCAGATCTACCACCTCTTAAAATATCTGCACTCATTTCTGGGACACCCTGTATTGCAAATACAGCTATAGTTAATTAAATAAAAACTTTAAACTAAAAAGCTTTTAAAAACATTTCACTTACACCTCTAAATGCTTTTAGAATCCATAAAAACTGTCGAAATTCAGGATTTGTTTCTGTTTTCTACTTTCGATAATAAGAATATCGTTAATTTAATCCCATCAATAATATGAATGTGAATCTCGAAAAGTAGTTCTTCCACTACAAAAAGTTGTCAGATCTCAAGATTTAGAAGTGAGTTGTTTAGGTTAATGTCTATGGAAACATATTTACAAACAATTTTGATATAAATTGTTATCTAGTCAATTCTTCTTTGCCTTTCTCAGCAAGGCTTGGTTCCATGTTGGATATAGGCTCTTCTAGGTTTTTCCATGCTAATCTCATACATTGTCTCCCTGCCACTGCTTTGACATTCATCGACGTCCCTTTTTGGTCTGCCCACACTTCTTGTAGTTCGTCTTAGTCTTTATAGTACGACTTTTTTGGGCCATTAGTCTGAATTCTGTCATGCCACATGTCACTTCAGACCTGCTACTCTTTTAACAACATCTATAATTTTTGTTCTTTTCAAGTATGTGGGTATTCCGTATTTTTTCTCTCAGGGTGATTCCATATATTATAGGTAGTTGCCATATATTCTAAGCCATACGTAAGATCATACTTGATTATATAAAATCAAACTACCCGAAAAACAGCAGAACAACTACGCGTTGCACAAAGAGATATGGAGAGAATTTTGTTAGGAATTACCCTGAGAGAAAAAATACGGAATACCCACGTATTGGTATATTTAGATGATAAGATCTAAATATACCGTGCTGGCAACTCTTTCTTTTGGGTCGGTATTTACATGTGTGGGAGTAAATCGCATAGAGATCTTTTTAAGTAGGAGTGAGAGAAATACGACGGTGTGCTGTTGCGGCGCTGCCACATTTTTCCGGTACGCCTTTCCCTATCAAGTGAAGTAAAATCAAGATCGTAAACCGCTTATTTTTAAAAGACTTTTTTCGAAAAGATAACTAGATAAAATCATTGGAATTATAAGGATATCGTTCAGGTGTCTATTTTTTTATAACGAGAAAACTTCTGACGTTTTGAATCGCGATAATTTTAAAACTCAACTTTTTAAAACACAACAGGCGATAACTCAAGAACCACTTTAGAAATTGAACCTTGTTCTGTTTTGAAGTTTGGATGTTTTTTAAGATGTTTAAATGAGAAAAATTCGACAGGCTTGTTTTTTTTCCATTGAAAATTAGAAAAAAAGTTCATTAACTTTTAGTGCATAGCAATTTTCAGCAATCGTGTAACTTTTTTATTTGTAAAGATTTTCACATAATGTCTGCGAAGAAAATATAGCAGAAATATAAAGAAAGTTTTTAAACTACAATCAATTATTTCTAATTAATTTTGAGATATCGATTTTTGAATTCAGAGTTCTAATAGCGCGATCACTGTTGAACACCAACTCAATTCCACTTATTTTTACCAAAAGCGCAAGTGTTTCTAACTTTGGAGTACCTCGTTGCCGGTCATGCTTGTTCCGGTCATCATCTAACATCGTTTTCAGATGGAGCGGAGCGTCCGCGACTTCGAGCAAGTACCATGAGTTTTAATGAACGATTTCACAGGGGTCGCGTATGCTTCGTCCGGATGAGCTATATTGAAAAAACACTCGCGCGGACGCTCCGCGCGTACGGTCCGCTCCATCTGAAAGCGCTGTAACTTAACATGGAAGGTTGCACTATCATCCATATTCTTAATAATGGAATAGTATCTGGAATCGATTCACGAGTCCTCCATCGCTGTTATAAATTACCAGGTTTCGATGTTGTCAAAGGCTTTCTGGTAGTCTACAAACGCCAAATGTAGAGGTATATTGTATTCAGTTGTTTTTTCAGTGTGATTGTTTTTTCATTGATTATATTAGATTATATCTAATCAATTATCAGTAAACATTTATAGTGACCGTATCAATATTAGATATCTTTATTTCTATAATAATTATAATGAACTGCATGCAGGGTTGCCAACTCTCGAAAATGAATACCCCCTAGATTCGTATATTAAAAACCGCTAGAATCAGCTAGGACTGAAATTTTGCTTTATCTGAAACTGAAATTTTGCTTTGTCGCCTATTTTTGAACCTTTTGATAAGACTGTCATCTCGTGATGAGACGGATGTGACGTGACTGTTGAAGATTCTAAGCGATTTCTTTGACTTTGAACTTTATAAAATCATAGAGGAAATGAGGGTAATGCGGAATACTGTTGGTTATTTGGAATATTCACTTATTGAAGCTATGCGTGGTGCTATCTGGAAAAATATGGTATAAGATACAGTAGTTCAGCTTGTATTTAGTGGACAGAAGATTTTGTAGTTATTTATAGTACAGCTCAAAAAGATGTGAAAAATTAATGATGTGACAAAAACTTTTTTAGTGGAAATTAATGCGGCAATTATTGCCCCGATTTTTGATTAAAATTAACTTTGATTGGGTCTTCAGGTAAGTATTGGTTTATATTTTAATTTCTTAAGTGCATTTTTTTATATATATTTTTTTACGGATTATGGCGTAGGTCTTCTTGTTTCTAATTTGGGATACTATAACTGTTGCAAATTTGGAATAGTCCAAATTTCTTGGGTACCCACTGTAGCCCAAACTGTTTAATGGATGCAAATCATGAGTGCACTCTGATTGTGCCGGATGTAACGCCGGAACATATATATGTGTGCTACTACTGTAAATAATCTACCTAATTTCCTCTTTTAATAAATATTTGGATACTTTTTTAACAATAGTTTATTTACCTTTTAATATAAACAACATATTTGCTGGTATTTTGGTGGTATTCCAAATTAACTGCTGTTACGTCTACAGAGATTATTGGCACTTTTTTTTCGCGAGTGAAAAAATCCATTTAAATTAAATGAAATACTTTAAAACTTTCGCCTGGTATAGTACATAATGTGTAGATCTAAGACACGCTATTTATTTTATTGAAAATAATCAACATATAATTTTTTTGCAAATTTTTTTGAAACAACTATTCCAAACACCCTCATTTCCTCTACATATTCTATTTTGTACAAGAATATTACAAATTCTGTTTATGTCTATCTCTTTGGCCGCATTTAATCAAAACATGCCACCATGATCGAATTTCGAGTTAATTAACTCGAACCCGTGTTCATCCGCGCCGCGTATTTCAAAACTGATACGATTCTTTTCATTGGAAAACCCGAAAGGAAACCTGATAAAGAAAGGAAACCATAGTGAAACGTTGCAACGGCACGGCGCGGTTGAAAGTTTCTTTTTATTTTTCAGCAACGGCTTCCGGCAACGGCAAAAAATCTGTAAAACCATTCTGCTTTGCGTCAAAGTACTATGTTTTCTGCATCTGTCTGTATGTCTTTATAGGTGGATTGAAACAAAAGCCGGGATAGAGTGGAAATATTTGTTACCTGGAAAAATCTATGTCGAGATTAAAAGGAAAGCGTAGCTGTGATAGATTTTACAAGAAATCGTTTGCTTTTTTGTTTGGAAAATGAATATTGACTTTCAAATAATTTTGGATAATTATTTTTTTATTTGTTTCTCCATTTAATCGTTAAATTAAACTTCATTTTTTGAGGTGGCTATAGGCCTGTTAATAAGGCCTGTTATAGGCCTGTTAATAAATGATAAGAGCGGAAGCAAAGGAGGAAATAAATAGGGAAATTGCCAAAATCAGGACCCTGCCTCAACCACCGGATGATGTCGGAAAAACATGGGACCGTTTGAAGAACGCAATAGTCACCACTACAAATAACATAGTTGGACCACCTACATACAAAAGGAGGAGATGGATGACTGACGAGATTTTGTCGCTGATGGCTGAGCGCGGTCTGTGTAAGAATAGGGATCAAACCAAGTACAAAGAAATTGATAAACAAATCAGAAGGGAAATACGCAGAGCTAAGGAGCAGTGGATGGAAGATAAGTGCACTGAGATCGAGACAATGGAAGAAAAGCATGACCACTTCAATATACACAAGCTCGTAAAAGAAACAACAGGACGTACAAAACATTACAAGTCAAATAGTATAAAAGATGACAGTAACGAACTCATAACTGACATTAGCAGCCTACTGAACCACTGGAAAGAATACACCGAACAACTATTCCGCGAAAATGAACAGAGAATCTTTACGGATAATTGCGCTGGCGAAACCGCACCCAAAATACTAAAGTCAGAAATCATAAAGGCCATTAAACAGGGAAAACAGGGAAAAGCAGCAGGACCAGATGAGATTTATATAGAAATAATAAAACTGCTGGACGAGGAAAACATTGAAGTCTTGGTGCAAATGTTCAACAACATATATGAGTCGAGTCAAATACCACAGGACTGGCTACACTCGGTGTTCGTACCCTTACCAAAAAAACCCAATGCTGACCACTGTGACCAGTTTAGAATGATCAGCTTAATGAGCCAGGTCTTAAAGCTCTTCACAAAAATAATTCACGGAAGAATATACAACAGATGTGAAAAGGAGATCAGCACCACACAGTTTGGGTTTAGACAGGGATTTGGCACAAGGGAAGCATTATTCAGTCTGAGTGTTCTTCTTCAGAAGTGTCGAGACCAGCGAAAGAATGTATGCGTGTGCTTCATAGATTACCAGAAAGCCTTCGACTGTGTCAACCACTCGGAACTTATAAAACTTCTAGAGGAGAAAATGGTGGACAGGAACGACCTGGCATTCATAAAAAAGCTTTACTTAAACCAGATAGCATCGGTGAAGGTAGGAAATGAAACCACCTCTAGTTTTCCAATAGAGAAGGGTGTAAGACAGGGTTGTGTCTTGTCGCCTCTCCTCTTTAATTTGTATTCGGAGGCCATTTTTGACAGTGCCTTAAAGGACACAGACGACGGCATAAAGATCAACGGCTACGCGGTTAATAACCTTCGCTACGCTGATGATACAGTCATCATTGCTGATAACCAAGAAGCATTACAGCGACTTATCGATAGAGTATCCGCGGAAGGCGAGCGACTCGGTTTAAAAATCAACATCGATAAGACGAAGACTATGATGGTTGGCAGAACCCCGATCGACCGTCTAAACATCTCGGTGAACGGCCAACAGATTCAACAGGTCCCGAAGTTTAAGTACCTCGGCAGCTGGATTACCGAAGACCTAGATCCAGACACGGAGATTCGAAGCAGGATCGAACAAGCCCGAGCAATATTCACGAACATGAGAACTCTGTTGAGTAACCAAAGCCTGAGTCTACGCCTACGTTACCGTTTTGTAAAAGGCTACGTATACTCAGTACTACTATATGGCGTGGAGACCTGGACCCTCAAGGCAAAAACTATGAACCGACTAGAGGCCTTTGAGATGTGGATATTTCGAAGATTGCTCAGGATTCCTTGGACTGATCGCGTGAGAAATGACGAAGTTCTGCGACGTATGGGAACGGAAAGAATGTTGCTTCAAATAGTTAAAAAACGGAAAACAGCTTACTTGGGCCACATATTTAGAAACACCAAATATCATTCCTGAAACTGATTATGGAGGGGAAGATTGAAGGAAAACGTGGCATCGGAAGAAAGAAGTATTCTTGGCTTAAGAACATCAGAGACTGGACTGGTCTCGATGCCCATTCACTCTTTAGAGTCGCCCAAGATCGAGACGAATTTGCCAGAATTGTCGCCAACATTCATTAAATGAATACGGCACACTAAGAAGAAGATAGGCCTGTTCCGCTGGGGCCTTTTCAGATCTATCCCCGTCCTATCCTATTCAAAAAGTCTAGCAGCTTGGAAACTCCTCCGTATGGCTCTTTGTCAATGGCTTATCATTGTCTTGTACCAAGAACAGCACATTTACCAGGCTTCTTTCGATTCTTTTTCAGATTTACAGGACCTGCACATGTTTGCTGAGTCTGTCAATCCCGTCAGTCCCAAGAATCAAATGGTTCCACCATGTCTCAAACGTATCTGTTCTTGAAACATCTGGCTGCGAGTGCGTTGAAGTCGCGTTGAGTGCGTTGAAGTTGGTATCGCACTCGCACGGCATATTTCGGTACTATTTCGATTACTAAGTAATTCTAA
Source organism: Sitophilus oryzae (assembly GCF_002938485.1). Lineage (NCBI taxonomy): Eukaryota > Metazoa > Arthropoda > Insecta > Coleoptera > Curculionidae > Sitophilus > Sitophilus oryzae. Next base: position 162,039 of record NW_022146108.1, read on the forward strand.
ACATAGTACATAAGAATAAATTATTTTAATTGGTAAAATACTATTACTGATTCTGTGGGCCCTTTATTTAAACACACTTAACACATTTATTTTCCAACTGTATACACTATACTAATTAAATATATAATAATAAATAGCGTGTACCAGCGACTTCGTTCGCGTCGAATTAATCATTTGTAATGGTGATGATAAAGCAAAGCAAGAATTTTCATTGACATACAAACTGGATAAAATTTTCTCACATTTATGTCAGCATGAGACAAAACAATATGGCGATATTATTATTTAACTTGGTAATATTTGAGGAATAGGTTTATCTCGTTGGAATTTGACTTTCGAAAAATCCGTTTGCCAAAAATAAGCTTTTTACGTCAAGCAGTTTAAGCAGAATCGTGGTTAAGAAATTACCCAACTTTTTGGAACATCCTGTATGATTTTTTTAAAAATTTCAAAATATGTGAAAAAACCAAATAAATAATGCTTGTCCAAGCGTTTTCCCGAAAGACTGACCGTTTTTTAAATAATAAATATTGTAATATTTGAGGGGCGTTTTCACCCTCTTGGAATTTTATATTCGAAAAACCCCTCCTTATTGAACCTCTACACCCCATAGAGTCAATCCGTTTGCCAAAAATCAGCTTTAAACGTCAAGCAGTTCAAGCAGAATCGTGATTACTCAATAGTCATATTTTATGAAACACCCTGTATAAATTTATAAAAAATCTTAAAATATGTAAAACAACAAAATAAAATATACGTGTTTAAGAGTTTTTCCGAAAAACTCACCGGTTTTTGAATAAAAAAATATTTTAATATTTGAGGGATAGTTTCACCCCCTTAGAATTCGAGTTTCGAAAATTCCCTTCTTATCGAACCTCTACACCGTAAAGTCAATCTGTTTTCCAAAAATCAGCTTTTTACGTCAAGCGCTTTAAGCAGGATCGTGATTAATTAGTGACCAGATTTTTCGAAACACCCTGTCTACATTTTTAAAAAATCTTAAAATATGTAAAAAAACAAAAGAAAATATACGTGTTTAAGCGTTTTTTCGGAAACTTGACCGTTTTTTAAATAAAAAATATTGTAATATTTGAGGGGTGATTTCACCCTCTTAGAACTGGAATTTCGAAAAATCCCTTCTTATCGAACATCTACACCCTAGAATCAACCTGTATGCCAAAATTGAGCTTCTTACGTTGAGTGGTTTGAGCAGGATTGTGATTAATCAGTATGTCAGTCACTTAAGGATTTTATATATTAGTATTTTGGATATAGATAATAGCTCCCGTATATAGCGTTTAACGCCTTGAGAGTAGCAAGGTACAGCTTGCCATACTAGAGCCGTTCGGTATACAAGGAAGGGGTAATGTGGCTAGCATTACGCTTCAACCGCCCATTATTACCTCAGGATTGTAAATCCCAAGTACTAATTTAAGGCTGAGTCGACCTAGGTACCCAAACTATTTTTATTTTAATAAAAATAGTCGGATGCTGCAATGCCGGGTGTGGGATTCGAACCCACTACCTTCAGATTGGTAGACGAGAGCCTGTACCTCTACGCCACCGGGCACCTTTCTAATTAAATATAACACACAATTTTCTCAAAAAGTTATTTGTTTGTTGTGTAAATATAACACACAAATAACTTTGAAAAACCTTCTTCGAACCTTTCGTAATTTCTATTCTAGAACTGTGTAGAATTCTTTTGGTTTCCAGAAATTTCCGTTGTCTCTTTTGTGATTTTCCACCAATGTCTAAGAGATGGCGTACCATTCAATACCCCGAAAGATGTTGCCAGGCTTCTTGAAAATATAAACACGCTTAACGGTTGCTTCGTTCGCTCCTCCGTCAGATGTCGCCATACACCTTGATAATATGTTATCGTGCAATTGCCAAGTCATTATATTTAGTATGGCGCGTTCTCATGACTCGTTTACTTGCAAATATTTTTTATTGGCCTAAAGGGTCTGGCGGGAGGGCGGCGTAGTTCCTATAATAAATAATCTATAACTGTATACCAATTAGAAATGTTTCTTAAGTACACGAGTCGTACGAATGGGCCTTTATAGGAATATAGATATCTAATCTTGATACAGATGATTAAATACTGATTCGTACACGCCATGATTCATTTGAATGACCTGCATTCTAAACGGTGAATCAATTTTCACGATTTATTTTTAATACTCGTTCAAATAAACGATTTGTTCAACCTTTGTCCATCTCTAGTTGTCTAGTCACAACTGCTAAGTGATCGTTTTCTTTAAATTTTTCTTTTTAGGTGATTTTTTTAAGATATTTAGTTTTAGATATTAAAATCGGTTTAATGGATCTCAAAAAATATTGAATACATTATTTTGTTTCAGATACCGGTAGTTCTAGCTTCATATTAAATTTTCAAGAGCTCTTGTACGCTTTTGTTTACATAGACAAGATATTACTTGACGAAGGTTGGCTTGCCACTCTGTCTCAGGAAAGGAGTATCGGCTTCAAAATTGAAGGACATCTCAGGTAAAGCTGTTTACCCTGTTTAAATCTTAAATTTTATTACAGTATGAAAAATATTAAAATTAAGTTTGATTAAATAGGAAAATTATTAAATCTCTAGAAAAAAAGTAAAAAATAGAACGCTATTGTAGGGAACGCTATTATACCGGGTCTTTTCAAAACTGGCTCACCCCTATAACTTTTTAATTTTTTTCAGATAAAAAAAAAACGAAATTTGGTATGTTATAATATGACATAAATCGGCATTGATTAACGTATTCATTTAATTTCTGTCCTTCCTATTTCACCGGAAATGACTATAACTTCGATTTTTAAGTGATACCCCCGATATTTTTTTACTTTATTTGATAGACAGTGACATTTTGAATAGACTGACATATCATATGTCAACTTTTGACATGTTCGCTCAAAAAAATAATATTTTTAATTTCAATTTAGAGTCACATGGCTGTATTAAATCTTCTAATTTTTAATCAAGGCCCCTGAGCAAAGATACATTTGATAGAATAATGTTTTCTGTGGCTTTTGCTGGATAGTTAATAGATGCCCCAAACGTCCCAAGTAGCATCTATCTGACTTCGAACTAAATCTGACCTGAAGCGACGTCAGACTTTGTGCAAATTTAGGTCGGGTGCTCGTGATACGACCTGTGACGTCGCTTTCCTATTAAAAGCGACGTCGTTGGATCCGAGTCGGTAAATCCAGCGATCTGTCGACGTACAAAATAACAACGTACCATTTTTATTAATTTCCCAACGTCGTTCCCACCTTGACTTGCACGACGTACATATACTTGAACTAGCCCAATGTCTACCCGTTGTCCGAATAGGATACGTCTCACTGATAATCCCTAAACTAACGTCCAATTATATTTTGTTGTATTTTATGTTCATATTTACAACCTAATATAATAGTAGTAGTGATGTCTTGCCTCCACCCGTAAATGCTTTTTATCCGGAAGAGATGCTGCATGACACTGGTGCATCTTAATTTTATTTTTTAGCTTAGGATACCAGTAGACCCCATCCTCCTCCGATATGTGAGGTTAGGCTTAAAAAAGTGGCTGCCCATTTTTTTAACAAGAAAACAAAAACTAAAATATAGTTGCATAAATCCACAAATCACTGATACGCAAAACGCAAAGTGAGGTTACGTGGCGTACGTTGGAATTATATACGTCATAATAAGATTGTCGGTCGTCCGGTTTGATGACTTCGGTCGTGTGAGACGACTAATGTTGGAGACCCGGTCGGAATTGGTATATTGGTAGTTCATATTAAGTCGGACACAGAAATCCGCCATTCTTAACACGTATTCGATTGTCAGCCATTTTAAAATCGTTCTTTTGTTTTTAAAATTTATATTCACATTTCGATTTCTAGTAGAATAATATTGATAAGATTGAGTTTGGGGGGAACCACAGTACAGTTTTATGATTAAACCAGCTAGAAAATTAAAAAAATATTTTGCGAGTTACTTTTTTATAGATATTTTTATTTCATAAATCTACCTAATTTTGAAGGCGCTCGTTGTTTTCCGGAGCATTTTAATCAGATATATCAAGAAAGTGACTTCCGTTGACAAAACTGATGTCTGGATTAATGATTCAGAATTATTATAATATGAAATTAGATAGGCACTTATAGTTATATTCGAGGAGTGATTACGAATCCATTTGTAATTAGGTAGTTTGGTTAGGTTTTTATGTATTCTTGGTAGCGAATATGAAACCAAACGTAACGTAAGTGCTTAGCGACGAATTTTAAGTGACTAAAATCCAACGTAATATGACGTTGGTAATTGGTAGAATTACATTCCCTATTAGGTCAGATACCGACGTCGAGGCGACCCGAATCTGTATTCCCCATTTAGGTGCAAATAAGGGTCGTCAGGCGGTCGAACCGACGTTGGTACCCGACGTCGGGTTTATTGAACGCGACGTATACCCGACGTTAGATAACGTCCAAATGCTACTTGGGGTATTTTTTAACATAACTTAATTTTTTCAAATGGAAAGAAGGTGGCTCATTAGCATAATATTTGGAAAAAGCATTTTTCAACGAATAATATGGTACCACATACTTGGTATTTCGCGTTAAATTGTCTTTATGACCACAGCCATTGCACTCTAGATTGAAATTTAAAATAATATTTTTTAAGTAAAAATGTTAAAAGTTCATTTTCCATCAAATAAAATAAATAATATCGAGGGTACCATTTAAAAATCAAAAGTTGTAATAATTTTCGGTTAAACAGGAAGTGATCAAAGATCATTGAATACATCAATTAATCCTGATTTATTTCATATACTAACATACCATATCTCGTTTTTTGTCTGATAAAAATTTAAAAATATATAGAAACCACTTATGAAAACCCTCCGCTATACCTACAAATAAAGGATTATAATATAAGACTAAATATAATAAAGAACCAACACAACTGGCAAAGGAATACAACAGGGAGACGCGATATCCCCAAAGCTGTTTACAGCAACACTAGAAGAAATATGTTCCGTCAGCTGGACTGGAACACCAAAGAATTAAAAATAGATAGAAAATATCTTAACCATCTCAGATTAGCTGATGACATTAGCTAATTGCCAATAGTCCTGAAGAAGTACAAACACAAGTTAACGAACTAAATACAGCCAGCAATAGAGTGAGTCTCAAAATGAATTAAGCAAACTAAAGTAATGTACAACGAACTACTAGACAGAAAAGATATTCTAATAAATAACAGTGGAAATAGCAGAAGAATATATTGTCGGCTTTATGACGAAAAGGTGTATCTCGATTTTTGGCGATTTTGATATATCAACGTCATGACATCCCCAATGGGTCATATTTTTACATAGCGAATTTGCGCATCTCAATATTGTACCTTTTTCATTTTATATTCGTTTAAAAATTTGCCCCATCTCAAATACTACAATTCTTTGTTATGACGAAGAGACGTATGTTGAGATATGGCTCTTTGTTATATCAATTGTTCTACCAATTGTTATACTACAAGAAAGATGGAATTTGAGATAGGTCCTTTTGTTTTAAGTTATGAAAATGCATGCGAGATAAAATCACACCATTCTACCTAATTATTTTCTGATGGTTGCTTGGGACAAAATAAAACTTCTATCATGGCAGCAGCTCTCTTTTACAGCGTGATTTTGAGTCTGTTTTTTTGCCAAAAACCATTGTTAGAATGAGCTAGACTCTGCACATAGCTGTATCGGGTATGCAAAAGATTGTCCGAGAATAAATGACCGAAGAAAAATTGATCGAAAGCAAAACAACGAAGCGAAAATTGCCCTAATGGAAAAATTCCTTTTCAGAATAATATTTTAAGATTTTTTAAAAATGTATACAGGGTGTTTTGAAAAATCTGGTCATTGATTAATCACGATGTTGCTTAAAGCCCTTGACGTAAAAAGCTGATTTTTGGAAAACAGATTTACTTTAGGGTGTAGAGGTTCGATAAGAAGAGATTTTTCGAAACTCAAATTGTAAGGGGGCGAAACAACCCTCAAATATTAGAATATTTTTTATTTAAAAACTGGTGAGTTTTTCGAAAAAAACTCTTAAACACGTATATTTTATTTTGTTGTTTTACATATTTTAAGATTTTTAAAAAATATATACAGGGTGTTTCATAAAATATGACCATTGAGTAATCATGATTCTGCTTAAACTGCTTGACGTTTAAAGCTGATTTTTGACAAACGGATTGACTGTGGGGTGTAGAGGTTAGATAAGGAGGGGTTTCTCGAATCTCAAATTCCAAGAAGGTGAAAACGCCCCTCAAATATTACAATATTTGTTATTTAAAAAACGGTTAGTCTTTCGGGAAAACTCTTGGACAAGCATAATTTATTTTGTTTTTTTACATATTTTGAAATTTTTTAAAAAATCATACAGGTTGTTCCAAAAAGTTGAGTAATTGATTAACCACGATTCTGCTTAAACTGCTCGACGTTTAAAGCTTATTTTTGGCAAATGTGAGAAAATTTTATCCAGTTTGTATGTTAATGGAAATTTTTGCTTTGCTTTATCATCGCCATTTCAAATTAATAATTCGACGCGAACGAAGTCGCGGGTACACGCTAGTTTAAGTGTAAAATTAATTTGAACTCTAGTGTGTAGTTGGTTTACTTATGAAGAATATACTACATATTTTCTTATATTGCTATTTTTTGACCGCAAATGGTAAAATCATAACTAAGAGCTTCTCGCCCGTCGAGTCAGATGCACCCTGTAAACTGCTTCGCAATTCAGGATCTACGCGGATCGAGGGGCAGGGCGTAGGTAGATCGGAATATATAGGTATAGACGAGTGGCGGCATTTTGGCTTTTTTATATCGCAGTTTGTAAACAGCGCTTATTTGTAAACAACCACCATTTTTAGAGCGGTATTTTAAATAACAATCGATACTAAGAAATGTTATGACACCCTGGAAATACTACCACCGAGCACGTCATTGTTGCAACTTGCAACTGCGTTAATACGCCTGGCGCTGACCGCCTCATACTCTTTCAGATATTTAGCAATAAAATAAAGAAACCTGTTATTTTTAAGCTGTTATTTTAAGCTGTTTTTTATAAATAACTATAACAGTTTCAACTATTATCTAAAAATATCAGTTTTGCCCATCACTATGAAGAATTAAGAGACCTAAAGGAAGACCACACCTGAGATGGGGAATGATTAGTGATGAGCCAAACCGTGATTTTCTGTTCACAGGCTTACCTGTGACAGCGACTTTGTATTATCTGTGACTCTTAACTGTGACTGCGACTTTATGATTATGAATCCGAAAGCACAATCACGGTTAAAATATAAGATACGATAAGAATGATACGATTCTGTTGTTGTTGTTATACTAATTTTTTTTTGTCCTTTATCCAAGGCCGCTGAAATAGAAAACACTAAACAGTGGGTAAAAAAGGAAGGTGGGTAGAAAGGTATATTAAAAAATAAAACAATTTTTTTATTTAAAGAAACCAACGGGAAAAGAATATGCTCATCAAATCAGTCACGGCCTGTGACTGATTTGAAAATAAACGGTGACTTGCTAAAGCGTAACGATTACAGTTAATTGTGATTTCTCTGGTAACGAGAAAATATTTCACAGAGCGGGACGTCGCGTGTCTATAGAATACGTGCGTGATTATAGAATATCGTCGCGTGATTATAGAATATCAGTGACAAAGTCACAGTTACCGATATTTCACTCATCACTAGGAATGATATTAGGAAATTAACAGGGATAACTTGGGCCTGCATAGTTAATAATAGACAATAATGGGCCCAACTACAAAGAGAGTATCTAAATATTTGAAGCAGGCGATACCATAATTGGAAATGGTTGAATAAGCTGAGAATGATGATGATGATGATAATAATAAAGAGCAAAACTAAACCAATGTCAAAGAAGAAAATATACAGTATCACTTTCAATGACTTCGATAAGTATCTTCCTTATTTAAATACTATTCTTCTCCTGATATGATATAAAAATGGATTCATTAATTGAATTCATTAAAATATAATTAACTTGACATAAAAATTACTAGCTCTTCTTAAACCCACTCAATTTCTACTTCACTTTTTCATATCAAACTCTAACGGCATTCCGTTATTAAATTAAGGAAGAGCTATAAATAGTTCAAAAACAATTTATATCCGGGGTAGTTCTTCAAAAGTTTTCGGAGCTATTAAAAATGCGAATACCGAAAAATCAAACTAAGAGCAAAACAACTGCCGCAGACCCGGTTTTAATTAATTAACTTGTGCAGTTGTTTGTGCGGGTTTTTTACATCGGCGCGGCGAGGATTCCTTTCGTTCGAAAAACTAGAGCAGAACCTGATAAGAAATTGAAATCTTACTAAATGCTGCGCTGCTTCTAATAAACGCAAAAACATCTATTTACTTTACCCTGAGAGCTCTAGGTTAAAACAAGGGGAAACCAGTTGTATTCTACCGGATATTACGGTGATTAACTATATTTTTCTTTCTTTTTTTAAAAATGTGTATTGTTATTGTGTTATTTGACGGTACTCTTTTTCTTTCTTGATTTCTAATATTTTAGTTCCATCTTGGTTTAAAGCGTCTTTTTATCGGCAAAGCTACGCGCATAACCTTGCGCACGCCGCGCGCCGCCATTTGGGGTTCCAATAACAGAAATTAACCAGTGTCGTAGTCAGTCGTAGTTTTTGTCATCGACAACAGACAGTTACGGAAGCTTTGAGTCAGTAGCGTGCGGCTTATTTTGTTCTTTTCTTGAGTGATATATTTTGTTTTTGTTGTTTAATTTTTGTTTATTTTGTGCTTTATTTGGTTTTTGTAGTTTTACTAATTTACTTACTTATTATTTTCAATTTTTCTTTTTAGAGTTTCAAATACACTAGAATTTTTTAAGCCAGGTTTGATATCGATGCTATACAGGGTGGTGCACCTCATTCGCCTCGGTTGATTATACGAAAAATGTAGAAACAAAATATTTTATGGGTATATGTGTGGAGGTAATGTTGGCAATTTAAATTTATTTTGAAATGTACAGGGTGTTTCAGAACTAAGATCCGTACCAAAGTTATATTTTTTCTTATGGAACACCCAGTATTTTATTTCATTTTTGGATTCTTTGGCCCAAAAAAAGGTATTTATTATAAAGGTTAAATATGTTTAAAATCTTTGGTTTTTGAGTTATTTAAAGCTATTAAAATTTGCATGCCACAATAGAATAGATTATTAACACCCTGTACATTACTTTTCAGAATTAATTCTTGTGCTGAGTTTAAAGGTAGAGAAATAAACTTTACAGAAAAATGGTATTCCACCCTTAAATGTATACAGGGGTATCAAAAATTGCTGGTCCATTTTAAATATTTATTTTACATTAAAACTTCGTTAATTCAAATGCAACACTATGTATTTTTTTAAATAAGTTGAAGCAGATTTAAATGCTCTTTCAAACTATATTAAGGTTTCCTATACCTATCTGGCTCAGATTTTAAATAAAAAGCGATTTTTCAATAAAATTGTAATCAAGATGGCTAGTGTTGTCATGGCAAGTTTCTAGTGACAGTTAGTAGCTATTTTCAAAATTGAAGTTAGTTTAAATTTATACCAGTTTACTTTTATTTAATTTACCTACAATAGTTTAATAAATAATATTTATTAAATATGTATTTATTATTCTATCAAGAAAAACGAATAAGTAGTTCTTTGAATTATTTTACGATTACTTGTAGATATATGGATTTTCTATAAAAGAGCCAATTACGGCAAATTCATTTTCTTCACTTCCAACGACAGGTCTCTGCCTAATAGTTTTTTTTATAAACCCACTACCAGCTCTGCGAAATAGGACAAGAAGTTTTTCAAAGAAACGCTTATCTGGAAGATTCCTATTTGGATATCTTTGAGCATAAGCCCTTGCGGCCAAGAAGCAATTTTACTCACAAAATAATATCACTAGTAATATATCTATTCGTTCCGCCAGCAGATACTGCTTTATTTTTCTTGATAAAGTAATGAACACTTACTTATTAAACTATTGTAGATAAATTTAAGTAAACTGTGATAAATTAAAAATAATAATGTCCATAAATTAATGTCGACTTTGAAAATAATTACTAACTGTCACTAGAAAATTGCCATGGCGACATCAGCCATCTTGATTGCAATTTTATTTAAAAATCGCTTTTTATTCAAAACCTGAGCTAGATAGGTATAGGAAACCCTAATATAGTTTGAAAGAGAATTTGAATCTGCTTCGATTTATTTAAAAAAAATATAGGGTGTTGCATTTGAAATAACGAAGTTTTTATATGAAATATATCCTTAAAATAGATCAGTAAATTTTGATAGCCCTGTATAAATTTGAGGAACCAATACCATTTTTCAATAAAGTTTATTTGTCTACCTTTAAACTCAGCATAAGAATTAATTCTGAAAAGTGATGTACAGGGTGTTAATAGTCTATTCTATTGTAGCATGCAAATTTAAATATCTTTAGATATCTCAAAAACTAAAGATTTTAAATATATTTAACCCTTATAATAAATGCCTATTTTTGGGCCCAAGAATCCAAAAATGAAATAAAATACCGGGTGTTCCACAAGAAAAAATATAACTTTGGTATGGATCTTAGTTCTGAAACACATTGTATATTTCAAAATAATTTTAAATTGTGCACATTGTCTCCCCACATATACCCATAAAATATTTTGTTTCTACATCTTTCCGTTTTCGTATAATTAACCGAGGCGAATGAGGTGCGCCACCCTGTATATTAATTTTGTTAGTGTCTCTAGACATGGAGGCAAAATAGATTTGCCAAAAGCGTCTTGTATAATTGCGGCCCGGAAAAGTATATCGCCAGATATTTATATTTAAATACATTGGTGACTCTTCTTCCTTTAGCTGATTTGTTAATTTGTGAAATTTAAATATTAATAAAATTTGCTACGTCCATTGATGGGCATAATTTGTACGTAGCCCCTTTATATTGTTCAATAGATATTTTATTGGGTAGTATAGTATTGTTACTCCTGGCATGTTTTTGTTAGTTGTATGTTTTTTAATTTTAAGTGTCTATTCTCTACTGTCAAATGTTTAATTGATTTCTTCATTTTTACTTTTCGAGAAGTATGAGCGATTCCTTTCCTTTAACGTTTCCTTTTGCCCTTATTCGCGTACTGAAATGAGCGTCACATATTCGGTGACTCTGGTCTTTCAACTTGTGCATGCAATGTGTGACACAATCTCTGTTGCATGCTTTAAAGTTACTAGGGCTAGTATTTATTAACTAATGACTAATAGCATAATTAGTCTCCTGTGTTTATTATTGCAAAACATCAAGACCTTTGGGGAATCTCTAAAGTGTTTTTGATTGGGATTTAACACGTTATTTTGTGTCATAATAGACAACTTTTTTATACTAGCCCACTTCAAATTTTTTTAAAAATAATAATTTTTGCTCCACCCTAGTGTTCATATCGGAAATTTGACATAAATAATATGTATGTATCAATATATTCATAAAAATTATTTTTTATGAATATTTCGATGCCACCCATTAAAAATACGACTTGGGTATCTTTTAACCGGTCAGGAAAAGTCACGAAAGACATTAAACGATTAAATGTATTTGCCAAAGGCTCCTTGATTAAAAAAATAATGGTTTATCACAGATATGGTACTGTAGATTGAAATGTAAAATACTATTTTTGTTAAGCGAAGATGTTAAAAGGTGACATATGATATGTCATTATCTTCAGATATCATTCTTTTATCAAACAAAGTAAACAAAGTACCGAAAAAAAGTACCATTTAAAAATCAATAAGGAAATGACCGAAACTAATTAAATACGTCAATCAATCCTGATATTTTTATATATTAACACACCAAATCTCATTGTTTTACATCGTTACATCTGGTTTCTATGTCTTTTTTGTATACACAAAAATTATCAATACTAACACTTATTATGACAATTTTCTATGATCCATTTGCAGAAAGTTAACGTAATCTCCAAAAAAAATTGTCCGTTCTTCTTGCCAATTGCTCATTGCTACTTGAAGAACTTGATTCCGTGAATGACTAAGGGATTCGTGTACGCTGTTTTATAACTGTACTGGGTATCTTGTCTCTTAGAGATACACCAAGCACTGCTCTTTCCATAGCTCGTTGGGCTACACGGATTTTTTCTATGGACTTTTTCGTCAGTGTCTCTGCGCCATATGTAAGTACTGGCATAACGCACTGATGGAACACCTTCCTCTTTAAGCACATTGGTAGATCTGATTTTAACACATATCTTAGTTTGCCGAATGCTGCCCCTGTTAGTCCTCTTCTTTGTATCTCGTGCGTCTGGTTATCGCGGCCAATTGTTATTTCGTGCCTCAGATATTTATATGAATATACTTGTTCTATATTTGCTCCGTCTACCGAGACATTTCCACTAATAACAAGATTAGTCATTAGTTTGGTTTTTGAATAATTTATGCGTAGTCCAATTTGATCTGACGCCCGTTTAAGTGTTTTTAGCATATTTTGAGCTTCGTGTATTTTGTCTGTAATCAGCACCAAGTCATCAGCAAAACCAGGTTATTGAGCATTTCCCCGTTAACATTAATGCCCATTTCCTCCCAGTTTAGTCTTTTGAACATATATTCTAATAGTGCTATGAACAATTTGGGGGAAATTGTATCGCCTTGCCGTACTCCTCTTTTAATACGGAATTTATTTGTGTTTTCGTGTAGCGATACAGATGCTGTTGCATGGTCGTATATATATTTTAAAAGGTTAGTATAACGGGTGTCTATACGACATTCGGCTAGGGCCTTGAATAATTTGTGTTGATCGATAGAGTCGAATGCCTTTTCGTAGTCGACAAATATTAAAATGAGGGGTTTATTATACTCAACACATTTTTCTATTAGGGACTTCACCACCAACAGATGGTCATTTGTACCGAAGTTCGATCTAAATCCAGCCTGTTCTCTTGGTTGATATTGTTCTAGTTTTAGGGAGAGACGATTTGTGAGGATTTTTGTGAATAATTTGTATGTGTGGCTCAGTAAACTAATAGGCCGATAGTTGGTAAGGTTTGTTTTGTCCCCTTTTTTATGTAATAGGATTATATTGGCATTATCCCATTCTGATGGCGTTCTTCCTTCGACAAGACATTTGTTGAATAATATTTGCAAAGCCTTGAGAACCTTTTCTCCTCCTTCTTTAATGGCTTCAATAGCTATATTGTCGTCACCGGGAGACCTATTATTTTTCATAAAGTTTAATGCCGCCGATATTTCATCTAAAGTAATATCTGGGATTTCTTCTGAGCCTTGATTCATCACAGTTGGTATGGTACTATACGAGTTTCTAGGGTTTGGGTTGTCATATAACTGCTGGTAGAAATTTTCCGTAACACGCAGAATATCTGCTCTATTTGATGTTATCTGTCCTTCTGCATTTTGCAATTTATGAATTAGTGCTCTCCCTATGCTTGCCTCTTTTTTGAAAACTTTTAATCCTTGATTTCTCTCAATGAGTTGCGTTATTTTGTTGGTATTGTGGGTTTTGATGTCTTTCCTTATCTCTTTTGATATCTTCTTGTTAAGTTTCCTATAATCATCTCAGTGTTTGTTTATCATAACTCTACGTTGCTTTATCAGATCTTTAGTGTTTTGGGTTAGTTTTGTGTTTCCCTGATTATCCTTTTTAGGACAATTTTCTTTAATAGCTTGCGTTAAAATAGTTACAATGTGATTAATTATATCTTCAATTTCCATATTTTCCATTCTTTCCAGATTTCCTAAATTTTCAGCTGCCATTGCTCTATATTCTTCTGGCTTTTCTGGTGTTACCCATTTTCTCATGGTTTTCTCGTTATACTACTGTAGCCAAAATCAGTGGCGAAGCTATGGGGGGTGATGCTCCCCCCACCCCAATGTGTAATTGAGTTGGGAAATTAGTCATGACAACGCGACGTCTAAATCGCAAATTTGTCAAAAATAAAAAAAAAACTATGCCGCTGCACTAATGTGAAGCGGATATTGCAGAGGGATATTGCCATCAACTTAGATTTACAAAAAATAATAAAATAATAAATTTTAAATTAAAACAATTTTTTAAAACATGGGGTTTTATTCCTATCGCGATACATTATTACATGTATTATGGCCTCTAAAAAAAGTAGGAAGTTGGGAAAATTGCTTGTCCTCCCCCTTATGCCGCAACCGCACATGCGGCATTTGGCGATCTCCGATCGGGGCTTCGCCGATTTTCTATGTGTGTCGATCGGCGACGAGAACGAGCGCTCGTCTCTATGTTGTTGCTCTCAGAGTCCGCATGTGTGGATGGAAAGGCGAAGTTCGATCACGAGTTCGCTAAATGCCGCATGTGCGGTTGTGGCATTACAATGAGTGATTGTGATGGTTCGTTGAGCAGCAAATCTGTGCCATTCGTAATTGAATTTGGTTCAGGATACTACCACCTCAGACACCTGGACGTAGAAGTTTAATTAGTGACTTTGACAGTAGTGACGGTGATAATATTACTACAGATAAAAACAGCCAAAACAACGATACTCTACTTCGGTGGCGCACATTAAAGTGTATTATTTTTTATTTTAAAAGTTTTACGTTAATTCAAAAAGTCTGTATGCCACTCTTTGCAAAGTTTTTTTTTATTCTAATATCGTAGGCCATAACATATCCAAAAAATTATAAAAAAAACATTTAAAAATTAAAAAATTATTAGACATTAAAAAAGGTTTTGGACATTGGACATCCGACAAAGTGCCGCTTCGTACAAATATTTTTTGCTTAATAATTTTGTTATCCATCAATTAAGGGATCCTAATACAAATACCTAAGTAAATGAGTATTTCTTTTTTATTTTATATCTTCAAGAAATTTCAAGATTTTCTTGATTTCTTTTCATGAAATCTTGATTTTGAGAAATAATTTCTTATCATGTCTTGAAAACCAAAAATCATTTCTTGTCTTGATCTTGTCTTGATTTCAGAAAGTAAAGTTGTCAAGAAAATGACGACCCCTATGAATGAACTTTATTACATTCGTCTTTTGTTATATCCACTTTAGTTTTTAGTACCTTTTTAGACATCTTTATGATGTCAGTTTTGCATACATAGGTCCTGACTGAGAATACACATTGATCAAATGTTTTTTTCTTGGTATGGCTTCTAGATTAAAAAAAGTGGCATTCTAGATTAAAATATAATTGATTTGTTTCTCTCTACATGTTAACTTAATTCTTCTGTTAATTTGTAGTAGTAAAGATCCTGTGCTATATATAATCTTCTACTATTTGCTATGATCGCTTATACCAGGTTCTCTCTTCTAATCAAAACAACCATTAAGAAAAAATACATTTATTTATCATAAAATATAAAATGGTTTTAAACAACAATTCTTGGAAATGCCAAAACTAGACAAAGTACAGAGTATGATGAGAGGAGTACTTATAACAGCATCTTCTTACCTGACGGACTGACTTCTGTTTTCTCAGTTAACTCGACTAACTATCCACTACTGACGACTAACTGCTGTTAACTCTGCAACTAACTGACTCACGGACTGACTCTCTTCAGCATACTCTTACGACCATGAGGAAATCGAACTTCGGTAACCTGCGTTTGATTATCGACCCGAGATTATTGTATTTTAATTGTTTAATTTTTAATGTTATTTAAAAACATATCTGGGTCGATGTCATGCAGATAACCGATCTCTTGGGCCTACATCAAATTGGTTTACTAGAATTATATTTTACAGGATTTTTCCCAATTTGATATAAACCCAAGTTTAATTTTATTTAAGTCTTGACAATATTAGAATGTTTTTCTGTCTACCAGTTCGTATATTACTTTAGTTTTTGCTAAATTCATTTTGAGATTTACTTTATTGCTGGTTGTGTACTTATTTTTTTTATTTATGCTTATAATTCTTTAGGGCTATTGGCAATTAGGACAATGTTATTAGCGAATTTTTAGCGAAATATATTCTCCATCTAAATTTAATTTCTTCTAGTGTTGCTGTAAACTGCTTTGGGGGATGTCGCGTTTCCCTGTCACACTTATTTGCTTTGTCACACTTATCATTGCTCTTGCTTTGGCTTCTTTGTATATATTAGCAAGAGTTTCCATATAAGGCTTGTCTATTCCTTGTTTCACATTAGGGCTTCTAATATTATTACTTTAGGATATATCGATTTGAAAGCCTTCTCGAAGTCTATAAAGGCTATGACTGGAATAAAGTTAAATATTGATTATGGCGATGTTGTTTATGGTACATCCATAAACGCTAGATTCTCTAGAAAAATCCAAATACTTCAAAATTCGTGTCTACGGTTTTCTTTTAACATTCCTTTTAGAGATCATATAACGCCACATCTTAAAAATTTATCTATTTTATCCATGACTAACAGACGACAATTTCATTTAATGACATTCATTTATCGAATTTTAACTACAGAGCAGCCTCCCTATTTGTTCTCATTGTTTCACTACGTTGACCACGATCATTCGACTAGACAAGTGCATTATTTTAAAATTCCTCAACACCGAACTACTTCCAAAAACTTCCAAAAATCTTTCAGTTTCATAGCGCCACATTTGTGGAATAATATTTCTAATAACTTTAAATTTCAATCCTTTACAGATTATAAAAAAACAAATTAAAAATCATTTACTAAATTCGTAAATATTATAATTTCTTCGACTGATTTGTGAGATCTTGTTCTTCTGATATGCCCGTCATTGGTTGCTGTTCCGGTTTTTACACTGTTTCATTATGCCTCTGCTTATCTCCGCTCATCCCTGATAAAATTATATTTTCACTTTTTATATAATTTTAATTTTTTAATTCTCTTTATTTTTGTAATTTAATTTATTTCTATTTTGTATTTGGGGTCGCACCACTCTGGCACTTTGTGTCATTGTATCGGTTTTTTAATCGCGGTGCGATCCCTTTAGACACACATTTATTAATACTAATATTATTCTGTAAAACTTAATGGGGTCTAATAAAGAAATTTGAATTTGAATTTGAAATATAATCTCCCAGTTCATACAAATAATATCATCACCGACACTAGCTGATTCTATTAACACAATTTTCGATGACCTAGTGGTAGCAAATTAGCGTAATCTCAAAAAAACGACCCTGATACATATCCCGTCCTATATATTTTCCGAATTTTGTATCCCTACAATGGTATAATAACCGAAAACTGTGGGATCGCGTTTAAAATTTATGTCGTCGCCGCCGAAGCAGAAGTAAATAAAAAAGAGATTATGTAGTTCTTACAACGGTCGAGGACGCGAACTCGAACATAAATCTAAGGGAGAGGCCGAGGACCCCCGCATCCCGGCAATTTTTTCTCGGATTACTCTTTTTTCATTGGTTCGTCGTGGTTTTGTGCCAGCTGTACACTGGTAGAAATTAGATTTTATTGAATGGGAACAATTTATGACAGTCGAGTAACAATAATAGTATATTGTTTTATTAGGAGTAAAAATGACACTTCAAATCATTTTTACTCCGAATAGAACATGCTATTTTTTTTCAAACGCCAAAAATAATTTTTTAAACAATTTCAAACGTTCCAGATAATATAAAAAGATTTAAAAATAATATAATAGATATAATAAAAATAATAGGTACCTTGTCGAGAAACTATGGTTACGATCGTTGAATTTGACATATTATGTCAGTTTAATAATATATTTTTGTACTTTTGTGCTTAGGTGTAAAAGTGCTTTACTTTTATGCATAGGCGTTAAAATTACTTTTTTATATTGTCAATCACGTCGCAAAAATTGATACTTTTGTGACATTTGAGAAAAATATTTTTTTCATAATCTGTAATATTACGAATGACACATTATAAATATTCTTGGCGGTCAAACGATACTCATAAAAATTATATTATTAACATCATTGTTTATCAGTAATATCATCATCATTTTCAGTTTACTCAACCACTTCCAGGGGTGGTGTAGATTCCTTCACATTTTTAGTTATCTAGTTATATCTCTTTGTAACTGGGCTCATTATTGTCTATGGCTTATGGGGGTCCAAGTTATCCCCAATAATTTCTTAATATTATGGTCCCACCTTCAATGTCCCCAGTCAATGAACAGTGGGACCACTCACAGGAAATTAAAGTTAGAATCGAAAAGGCAAGAAGTGCATTCAAAAGTATGGACAAACTCTTTAAGAGCCACAATCTAAACCTAGAAATAAAAATCAGACTCCTCCGATGCTACATTCTGTCCATACTATACTATGGGGTAGAGTCGTGGACATTAACAAAAGCGACCGAAAAACGACTAGAAGCGTTCGAAATGTGGCTATACCGACGCATCTTGAAAATACCATGGGTTGATAAAGTATCAAACAGAGCGGTACTAGAAAGAATAGAGAAACAAAAAGAAATAATGAACACAATAAAAAGAAGAAAGCTTGAATATCTAGGCCATATAATGAGGAATGAAGGAAAATACCACCTCCTAATCTCCATCCTTCAAGGGAAAGTCTTTGGCAAAAGAGGACCCGGAAGACGAAGAATCTCATGGCTGAAAAATCTCAGAACTTGGTTCACTACAACAACGAAAAATCTATTCAGAGCAGCGGCAAACAAAATAATAATAGCCAGGATGATTGCCAATATTCGAAACGAATAGGCACCTTAAGAAGATGGTCCCACCTTAGGTTTAGTCTTCTTCTAGGTATCCTATTTCCTTGTCGGTACCATGCTGTAATTTTTGTGGTCCATCTCCAATTTTTCAGTACTTCTTGCCAAGTGTCCTGCCCATTAATACTTGAGGGATTTGATTCTGAAAATGACATCTATTCTCTGAGCACTTGTCGTATCCAGTCAATTATTTTTCAGCTTTAGTTTTGAGCACAAGTTCACAGCATATTTATTTCCATTGAGCGTTGTACGATCTGCAGTTTCCTTATAATGTCCTGGATCTTTTCTGGATATTCTTTCTTGTAAATTTAATCTACTATCTATGTAGACATATTATCAACAAATTATGTTTTTTAAGTAAAAACTAAAAAAATATTCAAGCATTTTTTTAAAAAAGTTCCAAATTTTCAAATTTTTTTTTTGCGAAAAAAACTCATAATAGTGTTTCTCGGGTCGAAATATACTACCACTAAAAATATTTGCATTTATTTAAGACACCCTGTATAACATAAGGACGGAAATCTATCACATAATGTGAAAAATTGTCATTTAAAAAAGTACTTATTAAATAATAATCATATAATATACATTTCTCTGTTTACATCTGGTTTGTGTATCTTGGTTCGTTTTCTACAGTAAGGTTAGGTAAATCTGACATCATAGGCTTCATTTTTAAGCTATATTGTTCGTGTCGCTAATTCTGATGTTTGGACTATATGATTTTTGTTAGACCGATTATATAAATTTAATATAAAATATTGATTTTCTTTTTCTCGAAACGAATAATTTTAGGGGTATCTAGTACCTATTTGCAATTTTTTAAATGCTTTGAGTTGTAAGAGGAGAAAGAGACATCCTATACACTTAATGATTCATTCTTTCCTTATTAGTATGAATTAGGATTAAAAAGACACAGTGATTTATTTAATATGTTGTATAAAAAAACCTGAAGATATTAAGTATCAATTGTACTAAAAATGCATTTTTTTAAACATTGAAAAATATTTAAAAAAACACGATATATTCTGCCAAATTTGACTATCCATAAATCCGAAACAAGGTAAATATAAAATTTCACCGACCAAACTTTTAACCAAATCCTCGCCAACTTCTCCTTTTATAATATTTAACTCGTTTTGTCTGCGTTTCAGTGGCTGCAAAATATCTGAGAACTTAAACAAGTAGAAGACGAAGAGCAAAATTAACGCGACCTAGACGCGGCTAATAAAATTTCAAAGAAGTTTTAATCAGAACGGGGTGGGGAGGAATTTTTTTGCGGTAGTTGACAGCAGCGACGTCTGCTGGCGTGATATCTCACCTTCGCTAGAAGGACGACGAAATCTAGATACTAATTTTATTCTAGTCCATGAAATTTAATTTCTGTCGGATGGTGGAGAAGAAAACAAGAAATGCAGTTTTAAATGTCTGATAATTTTCTTATTTTATATCTAAAAATTATACTTTATATTATCAAATTTGGTTTAAAATAAAAAAATAAATAAAAATAAATACCTACCTAAATCTTTTGGTGTTACAACACGAAAATAAATCACTAGTTTACCACAAAACACAAAAACATATTACTTTTAACACTAACACTGTTTAAAGCAAAATATTTTGGTGTATCGTCGTGAACCAGCATTTTATTTCCGTAAAAAGTTACACAGGCTGTCCCACTTTTGAAATAGAAATACAATGCAAATGATTTATCTTAAAAAAAATATTTGTTTCATTTATATTCACTAGCTGACTCGGCTAACTTCATGCGGCCTATTGGGAAGTGAAGTAAAGTTAGTTAAAGTAGTTGCTGATACGACCGGTGACGTCGCGTTCCTTTTAAAAGCAACGTCGTTGGATCCGACTCGGTAAATCCAACGATCTGTCGACGTACAAAATAACAACGTACCATTTTTATTAATTTACCAACATCGTTCCTACGTTGGCTAGCACGACGTACATATACTTGAACTAGGCCGACGTTTACCCATTGTCCGAATAGGATACGTCTCACTGATAATCCCTAAAGTAACGTCCAATTATATTTTGTTGTATTTTATGTTCATATTTATAATCTAATTTACGTATCTCTATTTACGTCCGTAAATACAACCCATTAAGTAGCATTTGCGGCCTAATGAACATAACTTAATAAAAAGTTTTTGTAAACAAACTTAATTTTTCTATTATGCCTAAAAAAACACTAAAAAGGCATTTAGACATTCATCTACATTTTACAGAAAGAGGTCGAGGCTTTTGCAAAATAATAATAGTAGTAGTGATGTCTTGCCTCCATCCACGAATGCAGAGGAGACTGCACATCAGCCAGATCAGGTAGGTATACAATACTTATGTTTGTGGTATTAAGAAAGTATTCTCCACGTTCAAATAGTGGTAAAAACTTAATGGGTAATAATCCGGAAGAGATGCTACATTACACTGGTGCATCTTAATTTCTTTCTTTATCTTAGGAAACCAGCAGACCCCATCCTCCTCCCACTGGTTCCAATTCTTTTAAATTTTGTATATATACTATCTTAAAAAAGTGGCTGCCCATTTTTTAAAGGAGAAAACAAAAACTAAAATATACTTGCACAAATCCACAAATCACTGATACGCAAAGTGAGGTTACGTCTACGAAACCGTTGAACCGTCAACCCTCAAACATTTGACCTATCATAGACCAATAACAAACAACGTCGGGAACCGTTTACCAGGAATACGAAAAATTATATGCTCTGTGGCCGACAACGGATGCCCCTACGTATGCCGGCCGATCGCAAATTTTACGTGGCGTCCGGTTTGATGACTTCGGTCGTGTGAGACGACTAATGTTGGAGACCAGGTTGGAATTGGTATATTGGTAGTTCATATTAAGTCGGACACAGAAATCCGCCATTCTTAACATGTATCCGATTGTCAGCCATTTTAAAATCGTTTTTTGTTTTTAAAATTTATATTCACATTCCGATTTCTAGTATAATAATATTAATAAGGTTGAGTTTGGGAGGAATCACAGTACATTTTTATGATTAAACCAGCTAGAAAAAAAAATATTTTGCGAGTTACTTTTTTATAGATATTTTTATTTTATAAATCTACATAATTTTGAAGGCACTCGTTGTTTTCCGGAGTATTTTAATCAGATATATAAAAAAAGTGACTTCCGTTGACAAAACTGATGTCGGCATTAGTGATTCAGAATTATTATAATATGAAATTAGGTAGGCACAGTTATATTCGAGGAGTGATTATGAATCTATGTGTATTTAGGTAGTTATAAAATATTTATCTAACAAGTATAATTCAAGTCAACCAAAAGTAACGTAAGTGCTTAGCGACGAATTTTAAGTAACTAAAATCTAACGTAATATGACGTTGGTAATTGGTAGAATTACATTCCCTATTATGTCAGATACGGACGTCGAGGCGCCCCGAATCTGTATTCCCCATTTAGGTGCAAATAAGGGTCATCAGGCGGTCGAACCGACGCGCGACGTTGTTACCCGACGTCGGGTTTATTGAACGCGACGTGTACCCGACGTTAGATAACGACCAAATGCTACTTGGGTGACTGATTGACCAAAATATTTGTGATTGAAACCAATCAATTTGACAGTCGTTTTTCATTTCACACATTCCGATTCAATCATTTCCTATATATTTCAACATCTTTCTAGAGTTGAATATGCATATTTTTCTAGTGTCGAATTACATAATATTGTTAGTATCAATATTAGACATCTTTATTTGTGTAATAATAATAATGACCGGGCAATTCCACGACATCATAATTATATTAGAATAATCTACCATTTTTAATAAGATGCGTATCATAGCTTTACAAATTATGCTGATAATTCTTTTTAATATTGTTAGTAAACCAGACAATGACCGGTAGAGTAATATTAAATTTAAAATATACTTAATAGATTTTCTTATATTGTTTTCATAATATTTATCAAATTTTAATTGAAATTTAAATAAATTGAAATTAATTATTATTGATCATTTATGTGGAATTTTACTATCAATTAAAAAATTTGTTGTTAAATATTTAAATAAATTTGCACACTTAACCTAACAATAAACGGATTTCACGAACTAATTGTATATAGAGTTCACTATAATTTATAAATTCTTTGACCAACGAAAGCTTGAAAAATGAGGTCGCTGCTGGAAAAACATTGGACAAAAATTTAAATATTTTTATCCATCGGAGCGAATTTGTATGTGATTAATCTAATATCAAACAGTTTAGTCAGATAAATTGTTAGTTATTTATTTTCCTTATCGATAATTTTTATACAAAATTTTTAAAAATGGTTATTTGCCAACCAATTTAAAATAACTTACATTTGGGTATAAAGTAACTTACATTTTGGCATAACCCAATAAAATATGTTACTTTTTGAAATAAGTCGTTTATTTTAAATAAAATAACAGTGTTTATTACAAGAAGGCAATAAAATAAAAACAAAGAGTTATGAATATCTGATTGACTTGTCCGTTACTTTGTTATAGTTTATTTTAAAGTAATGAATGTTTATTATAAATAAAACCCCAATTAACTTTGTAATCCATCACTTATATAAGTGGCAACGGCCCAGCTACGTCGAAAGACCGTTTCCCATTAGAACACCGAAGTTAAGCGACGTAAGGCGATACTAGTGGATGGACGGGTGACGGGTTCGAAACTCTGTATCGTGCTGTTGTCCAAAAAAAGGCAAAAGTGTAAAATCTGTTGACACACACTGCTCATTCACGCCGGTTCGAGGCCGGACGAGATCGGATATCTCGTGAGTAAGAGTCGATTTAGACACTTGCCAAGTCGGTAGGCCATTGACAATGATATGGCCGGGGACTGCGGTTCGGATTCCGCGAAAACAAAGTAGGCCCCGTCCAGATTAGCCCTGGCAGCAAAAAGGAGACGTTAACTGAAATCTTTACTTATATAAGTGAGAGATTACAAAGTTAATTATTGTTTTATTCATTACTTTAAAAACATATAGCCAGTTAAAAGTGGGCTCAAAACAAAATGACAGCACCGTACATGTCTATGGTTTTACCAGTAAAACGTAGTTCTGCAATCTTGCTTTCCATTTAATCAGCGCGCAGTTTTATTCTATTACACCTAACGATTGTATGCTCCCGTTTCTATCAGCCGGGGGTCTCCGGGGGGGCGTCCGTACCCCCCAGGGCCGCGTTCCGTGCTTTCTAGTTTCCAGGCCGCTCGTCTAAATCAATCGGACCAAATCAAACCCGAATTAAGATCCGATCCTTGTAATTCATCCTTAAGTGTTCTGCGATTTATTAAACGAGGTTCGGCGGCAAAGATTTATTTTGCTGTAAGTATTAATCAGTTTTATTGGTGTATTAGTATTATGGCTTTGAAGATTGGTTTTTAGTTTTGTTAATATTTAATATAGTGGGGGCAAGTGATTGAAATCGAATATCAAATATTAGAATATAGAGAAATTAAAATTATGTAAAACTTTAATTAAATCAACCTATCATCATCAAAAACTATCAGCCGAATAAAAAAATACCAACTTCCACTAGCCATAGCCTTTATATGTAGACTTTGAGAAAGATTTCAAATCATTTCGACTCAATATACCCCTAAGGCAATAATAGAAGCCCTAGCAAAACAAGGTATTGATAACAATAGTAATGATATATAAAACAACCCCAGAATTCCTAACTGGCAAACGAATACGACGGGGAGACACGATATATCTCTCTACAATTTCCTGTCTCCCAATGTCCCGTTTGTGTCAGGGAAGGGATCATAGTTTCATAGTGGTCGATTTTCGAAAGAAATCAGTACATGTATATTATTTCGTATATTTTTCATTTTATTGATTTTATGGAAAGATCTGTTCATTAAAATGTTGTATCCTATGTTATAGGGCTTGTTTGTCTCTACAATTTCCTATCTCACAATTTACCGTTTGTGTCGGGGAAGGGATCATAGTTTCATAGTGATCGATTTTTGAAAGAAATCAGTACATGTATATTATTTCGTATATTTTTCATTTTATTGATTTTAAGGAAAGGTCTGTTCATTAAAATGTTGTATCCAATGTTATAGGGCTTGTTTGTCTCTACAATTTTCTATCTCACAATTTACCGTTTGTGTTGGGGAAGGGATCGTAGTTTCATAGTTGTTGATTTTCGAAAGAAATCAGTACATGTTTAATATTTCGTATGTTTTTCATTTTATTGATTTATGGAAAGCACTGTTCATTAAAATGTTGTATCCTATGTTATAGGGCTTATTTCTCTCTACAATTTCCTGTCTCACAATTTACCGTTTGTGTCGGGGAAGGGATCGTAGTTTCATAGTTGTCGATTTTCGAAAGAAATCAGTACATGTTTATTATTTCGTATGTTTTTCATTTTATTGATTTATGGAAAGCACTGTTCATTAAAATGTTGTAGCCTATGTTATAGGGCTTATTTCTCTCTACAATTTCCTGTCTCACAATGTATCGGCTGTGTCGGGGAAGGGATCATAGTTTCATAGTTGTCGATTTTCGAAAGAAATCAGTACATGTATATTATTTCGTATATTTTTCATTTTATTGATTTTATGGAAAGATCTGTTCATTAAAATGTTGTATCCTATGTTATAGGGCTTGTTTGTCTCTACAATTTCCTATCTCACAATTTACCGTTTGTGTCGGGGAAGGGATCGTAGTTTCATAGTTGTCGATTTTCGAAAGAAATCAGTACATGTATATTATTTCGTATATTTTTCATTTTATTGATTTTATGGAAAGATCTGTTCATTAAAATGTTGTATCCTATGTTATAGGGCTTGTTTGTCTCTACAATTTCCTATCTCACAATTTACCGTTTGTGTCGGGGAAGGGATCGTAGTTTCATAGTTGTCGATTTTCGAAAGAAATCAGTACATGTATATTATTTCGTATATTTTTCATTTTATTGATTTTATGGAAAGATCTGTTCATTAAAATGTTGTATCCTATGTTATAGGGCTTGTTTGTCTCTACAATTTCCTATCTCACAATTTACCGTTTGTGTCGGGGAAGGGATCGTAGTTTCATAGTTGTCGATTTTCGAAAGAAATCAGTACATGTATATTATTTCGTATGTTTTTCATTTTATTGATTTATGGAAAGCACTGTTCATTAAAATGTTGTATCCTATATTATAGGGGTTGTTTCTCTCTACAATTTCCTGTCTCACAATGTACCGTTTGTGTCGGGGAAGGGATCATAGTTTCATATTGTCGATTTTCGAAAGAAATCAGTACATGTATATTATTTCGTATATTTTTCATTTTATTGATTTTATGGAAAGCACTGTTCATTAAAATGTTTTATCTATGTTATAGGGCTTGTTTCTCTCTACAATTTCCTGTTTCACAATATACCGTTTGTGTCCGGTAAGGGATCAGAGTTTCATAGTTGTCGATTTTTGAAAGAAATCAGTACATATGTATATTATTTCGTATAATTTTATTTTATTCATTTTATGGAAAGCACTGTTCATTAAGATGTTGTATCCTATGTTATAGGGCTTGTTTCTCTCTACAATTTCCGGTTTCACAATGTACCGTTTGTGTCCGGTAAGGGATCATAGTTTCATAGTTGTCGATTTTCGAAAAAAAATCGAGAGAGAATATCAAGAGAGACACTATACTAAAAAGTGGACAATAAAATGCTCTTAAAAATAATAAGTAAACTAGTAATGTCTGTAATATACTTCAGCATTAGTACCTTTTGATTACTTTTAACGGTGTTTCTTACTCCATAAAATCTATAGAGAAAGCAAATAAATGACTAATTACAAACGATTTATGTGATTAAACTGTTCGATATTAACTTAATCTCATAAAAGATACGCTACGATGGAT
Source organism: Sitophilus oryzae (assembly GCF_002938485.1). Taxonomy (NCBI): domain Eukaryota; kingdom Metazoa; phylum Arthropoda; class Insecta; order Coleoptera; family Curculionidae; genus Sitophilus; species Sitophilus oryzae. The sequence goes on from NW_022146108.1 coordinate 188,654, forward strand.
AATATTTAAATTTTGTCCCATATTTTTTCAGGAGCGACCTCATTTTTCAAGCATTCGCTCGCCAAAAGATTTATAAATAATTGTGAACTGTATATGCAATTAATTAATGAAACGCTTTTATTGTTAGGTTAAGTGTGCAAATATATTAAAATTTTAATTAAGAGAATATCTCGATATTTATGATATTTTAAATTTGTAAATTTATTCATATTGATGTAGAATTTATTAAAAAATATTAAAGGGATAATTTGAAGAAATTATATATATTATATAAAGTATAATTATTATTAACCAGCAAATAAGATTACCAAATATTCTTGCCATAATGTGTAGAAGTATGAAACTCATTTTATTAAAAATTACTTTAATTTAGGTATTTTTAATGTAATTATTTATTATTAAGATAAAAATACTAATAAGACAAGTGTGTTCAGTGTTTTACACTATGTCATCATGTAAGATGATTCGGAAAATTTTCTAAAAATAATTTGACATTAAATAAAAACCTTTAATGTTGACAAATTAAGTCTTGTTGCAGTAATAATAACCATATACATTTATACAAATTGTATAAAAAATAAATCCAAATAATTACCTCCTTTAAACAAAAATTGTTGTATTATTATATTATTATATTATGAACTGGTTAAATTATTATGTTATAATATGGCAAACATTTTCTCTTACATTTAACGAAAATCTATACTAATATATAAAATCCTTAAGTGACTGACTCACTGATTAAACAAAATCCTGCTCAAACCACTCAACGTAAGAAGCTCAGTTTTGGCATACAGGTTGATTCTAGGGTGTAGAGGTTCGATAAGAAGGGATTTTTCGAAATTCCAGTTCCAAGGGGGTGAAACCACTCCTCAAATATTACAATATTTTTTATTTAAAAAACGGCCAAGTTTCCGAAAAAACGCTTAAAAACGTATATTTTATTTTGTTTTTACATATTTTAAGATTTTTTAAAAATGTATACAGGGTGTTTCGAAAAATCAGCCATTGATTAGTCACGATCCTGTTTAAAGCGCTTCACGTAAAAAGCTGATTTTTGGAAAACGGATTGACTTTAGGGTGTAGAGGTTCGATAAGAAGGGATTTTTCGAAACTCGAATTCTAAAGGGGGTGACACCACCCCTTAAATAGAGGGGGTGACACCACCCCTAGAATATTTTTTATATAAACACTGGTGAGTTTTTCGGAAAAACTCTTAAACGGGTATATTTTATTTTGTTGTTTTACATATTTTAAGATTTTTTAAAAATTTATACAGTGTGAGAAAATTTTATCCAGTGTGTATGTTAATGAAAATTCTTAGTTTACTTTATCATCACCATTACGAATGATTAATTCGACGCGAACGAAGTCGCGGGTACACGCTAGTATTATTCATAAAACTTTTGAAGTGTCGACAAAAAATTATATATCTGATAGTTCAAAATCTAATATTCTCTATAAAAACGGATTATACAGAATCAGAAAGGTTCTTTTTGTATCAAAATATTATATTTATCTACTGCTTTGCTAGAATATCAAATACAGGAACTGTAAGGGCACGTAATAGAGCATGTAAAGTCCAATTTCATATAAGAAGCAATATCTATCCTGCATTTATATTTCTCAATCTTACTTTGAAATAATAAATCCGGAATAGAAGGGATCTCGACTCAAAAACTTGTCATGCTTTTTAGTCTCATATAGAATAGTAAAAAATGAGTGAGTGACAGGGCAGTATTAGAATATATTTTTTTCAAATTAATGGGCCAATTTTTTGTTAATAACAAAAAATATAAAGAATTATAAAGATAGCAAAGGAAAAAAATACATAACAATTCAATAGTACATCTATATAAATTAAAAAATCTACTAAAACCTCTACTTTAAGACTAATTTTGTTCTTTACTAGTACCGGTTTTATGTAAAAAATGGATAAAAACTTGTTAAAAACAATTTTACATACATGCAAAGTGTGTTCTGTTGAATCTGGGCACTCTAATACCAGAAATCAACAAGTTAGAACCCAAGTAGCATCTATCTGACTTCGAACTAAATCTGACCTGAAGCGACGTCAGACTTTGTGCAAATTTAGGTCGGGTGCTGGTGATACGACCGGTGACGTCGCTTTCCTATTAAAAGCGACGTCGTTGGATCCGAGTCGGTAAATCCAACGATCTGTCGACGTACAAAATAACAACGTACCACTTTTATTAATTTCCCAACGTCGTTCCCACGTTAGCTTGCACAACGTACATATACTTGAACTAGCCCGACGTCTACCCCTTGTCCGAATAGGATACGTCTCACTGATAATCCCTAAAGTAACGTCCAATTATATTTTGTTGTATTTTATGTTCTTCTTTTTTGTTTCTCTATTTGCTGGCTGAATGCTGTAAGGGCCAGTGGCCATATCTGGATTGGATCGGGAATTGGATGTTTTCAGAGTCACTGATCCTTTCAACAGAAGAAGAAGAATTGGTAGAATTACATTCCCCATTAGGTCAGATACCGACGTCGAGGCGACCCGAATCTGTATTCCCCATTTAGGTGCAAATAAGGGTCGTCAGGCGGTCGAACCGACGTTGGTACCCGACGTCGGGTTTATTGAACGCGACGTATACCCGACGTTAGATCACGTCCAAATGCTACTTGGGTATGGACTTCTTATGGAAGAAATTCAATCTTTGGATTTGGATAAGGATAACTTTGGTTCCCATGGCCAACAATAGAGAACAATGAGCGCAACTACAAAGAGAGTATCTAAATATGTGAGGGAGGCTACACCTTAATTGCAAAACCTTAAATGCACCTTAATAATCTGCAACAGATCATGAAGATGACATGTAAAGCGCCACAAAAAAATTTTTTCGTTAAAATGAATACTCCTTTTTTTGTATCAAAATATTTTCAATAAAACTATCTTAAAGTTTGCATAGAGAACTCTTAAAGTTGTTGTAGGCCAGCATGTAGATCAAGTAGTATGATTTAAATTTATTATATGATTGCAACGTTTTATAAATAAAAATTGATTTTGGAAAGGAAGATGGAAATATAACATTTTTATAGTCCGGGTCTGCTTAAACTTATCATCGAATCCTTTTTACAGCTCCAGGCTATCACGTAGCATATTTATACCACGCATTCGCAATGAGATCAGCCCTTTTCTATTCCATTGCTGCATTTATTTACGAGAGTATAATACAGACCACGTCAACGCGGAAAAAGATGGAAATTGGGAATTGATTTGTCTAGAATCAGAAATATTGAAATTTCGAAATAGAGAGAAGTCGCGGAAATAATTGGTTTAGTAATCTAAATAATCAACTTCAATATTTTATGAAAACTCTAATCAATATTTTGTGGTTTTAATAACGCGGGTTTTACACTGAATCACATATTTGATGTACAGGGTGGGTCAAATTCGGCGCTTTTAAATGGAAACAACATTTTCTTTAGGAGATAGACGAAAACTAATATCGGTGTCTGGAGCTCAATTTTCATCAAAAACATGATGGTGAAAACCGCACATCAATATCTGTTACCATTTCGGAGTTACGGGGTGTTTTTAAAAAATGTGCATTTTTAACAAATCGCCGTAACTTTTTTGCTATGGAAAATTTTGTATTTCTATGAAAACATTTCCAAAGCACCTTTTTACGTAGAATTTAATGGTTTAAGTATAGTATTTTTAAAATTAATAATTTAAGAGTTATCAACAGAAAAATTGATTTTTTATTTGGGACACCCTCTATATTTTTAACTAACTGAAAAAAATTTAAAATTACTTTTCCAAAAATATAGCACACTTGATATTTTGTTATAATCCCCTTCGAAATACAGAATTTTTAAAAGTTCGCCACTTTTAACTAGTAGGCTTTGGATCCCTTATTGATGATATGCCCTTAATGGAACTCGAAAACATATTTTTCCGACGACGGCGAAAGACGACGCACCGCCTCTGAACGCTGAAGTTATCAGCAAATTTTTGCAGCCAATTTCAAGAATAACTGAATAGCTAACCAAGATCCCAGCTGTTGGCCGTCAAGGCCGCCTGACTTAGTGCCCATGGATCTAATCCTATGGATATATTTGCGGAAGAATAAAGGTTCCTTATTCTTCCGTATAATCTAGACAAGAATTCGAAACACTTAGCAGTTATGAGAGGGTACCTTTCACCCCCACTGAGTTAATGAATTCCGCGAGAAATGTTCAAAAACTGCCCCGTCTGTCCATAACAGAAGACGGTCGATATGTCGAACATCTGTAGCAAAATCTCATGTCTTGGTTTGCTATTTATTTTTATTGTTATTAGATATAGTTTAAATGTGTTGATGTTGTTAAATATAGTTTAAATTGTTATAAAATTCTGCATCTCTCATTGCAAATATTATTTTCGTTTTAATTGCTGCTCACAGCTAGAAGTTTTTTGCATTACAGCCGGTGCCGTTCAAAGCCTACTTATTTAAAGCTGGCGGATTTTTATATACTCTATATCTCGAAGAGGAATCGAGCAAAATATCAAGTGTGTTATAGTTTTGGAAAGGTAATTTTAAATTCTTTTCAATAAATTAAAAGTATACAGGGTGTCCCATATAAAAAATCAAATTTTCTGTTGATAATTCTTAAATTAATAATTTTAAAAAAATTATACTTAAACCATTAAATTCTACGTAAAAAGGTGCTTTGGAAATGTTTTCATAAAAATACAAAATTTTTCATAGCAAAAAAGTTACAGCAATTTGTTAAAAATGCATATTTTTGAAAAACACCCCGTAACTCCGAAACGGTAACAGATATCGATATGCGGTTTTCACCATTATGTTTTTGATGAAAATTGAGCTCCAGACACCGATATTAGTTTTTGGTTTGGTTCTCCTATAGAAGTTCTGCTATAGAAAAGGGTGTTTCCATTTAAAAGCGTCGAATTTGACCCACCCTGTACAGGGTGTTCCATTTTGGTTGAAATCATAGAGTATCTCCGTTATTAGTGAAGATGGAAGGATGCAGTTTGCACAAATCTGTTCCACTTTCTATAAAACGAATGATGCTGTAAACAAAATTTTCCTAACCTTCTGTGTTTCTGAGCTACAGGGTCCTTTTGAAAATTTTGCAATTTAGGACACCCCCTGTGTCTCTGTTATAGTGAAAGGTATCAAAAAGACCAAAACTGTTTATTGTGTAGAACTTGTTAGATCTCTATATTTATAAACCTATGATCTGGCTTGCCCTGTGAGCTTTCCAAAAATATATAACACTATATTTATTTTCACTATTTACTCCAATATTTAAAAAATATTTAATTAAAAACAATTTTTATTAATAGGCCGTGATAGATATTAAAAGAAATAAAAGAATTATTAAGATTATACTGCTGTGTTTTGTTTTATTTTAGGAGCAATAGAGAGTAGAGCACACATAGAATAGAATTAAGCATATACCTAGTTAAGAAGCTCATGCTATGAAAATTAAATGTTAATATACAGTGTGTTTCAAAAAACATGTCCATTTTTAAACCATCTTTTGTGTGGAGATTTCTCCTGTAAAAATAAGATTTATTTTTTATATCAACATAGGTACGATTCTACTTTGTTTCGTAGCTACAGGGTGCTGAAGTCTTAATAATCTTTCTATTTATTATAATTTTCTGCCAAGTACTTTTAGTGATTCGAATGAAATTTTGAGGGTATAAGTTACTATAAGTGCTACGTATTTTAATTCTAAAAAAGTGTCGATAAATTCATCAGGGACGTGCATATGGGTTATAACTGGAATATTTTTCAAAAAAAATTGTGTGCGACACTGACTTTTTTCTTTTGACATCAAAATTGTGTTGACCGTTTAATGCCAATTAAAAGTTATCTTTTGATATATTATTGAATTCGGCCTCCTTGAAGAGATAAACGCAATTTTATTAATCACAATTAATAAAATTAAAATAAAAACAAAATTACATATTATACCTAATTTATTATTAAATATTATTACTATTAGTTATTGTTACTATTAGTCCAACCTACAGCAATTGGAAATAAAAAAATGGTACCTATTCTAGATAGTAGTGGGAACTATTGAATGAATACTATCGAAACATTTGATAGTTGCAATTCATTCGAATAATTCGATAGTTAGTAAGAAAACATTCGTTGAAAACTATTCGAATAAAAATTATCGAATAGATCCGTCATCTGCCTTGAAATATTGTATTCTAGTAATTCGGCAGCAAAAACCATTCATTTATAAAATTCATTCATTTATGAAATTCATTTATTCGTCAGGATCGATTATAATAAAATATAGACTGAATTTTAGTTGTCGCCCGGCGACGCAACGTAGGTTTCTTTCCGAGAAACCCGACAGCGGTCGGTGGCAATGCTATGAAAGAAGCCGGCATCTTTGATTTTTTGCGGAGTCAGATATAGGTAAGGACACATTATTTTTTTTATTGAGGTGCTAGTATTTACACAGAAAATACATTATGAAGGCCGCTGTTGCCATATTTTGGTATTAGTTGATATTAGCAAAGAATATTATTGTTTGGCTTTAGTTAGTTAGGGATAGTATGTCTATATATTCTGCATTTTTTTTTATTAATATTCTGTTGTTACACTGCAATTAATACTTATTATTTTGGATGTAGGAAAATTATTTTTAATGTTTTTAAGCAAAGACTGGTTTAACAAATAACAATAACAGTAATAATTTGTTATACCTATTAACAACAAAATTTAAAATCATTTAATATAAATATTTTTTTTAAGTAGTAGCAAAATATAAACAACAAATTAGATGTCAAAATTATTTATATTAGATTCTATTTAAAAATAATATAGTCTCTAAATTTTTTGTGTGTGGCAACGTTGGTTTATTAAATAATAATAATTACAGAACTAATTTGTTATATTAACAACAAATTTTTGAAATCATGAAATATAAACATTTATTAATTTTCTAAGCATGCAGTGTAATGGAAGGAAAATATAAATAAAAAATTAGAAATCAAAATTATTTATATTAGGTGCTTTATATTACTATTTAAAAATTATATTTACTTTTACTGGCATTTACTTAATTATTATTAAAAAATAAATGAAATATTTCTTCGCAAAAAAATACATGTAAGAGAATTAGCATAAACAAAATACAAACATCGTTAACTTTTTTTTTAAATTGGCACGTGTAAAACTTTCATTTTAATTTTCTCACCCCATAGTTTGAGTTCGATAACCATTTACTTAACCACATTACTTAAATATGATTATTAAGTTCAACTAATTCATATTATTAAAACATCTAAAATGCAAATATGTATTTTTAAAATTAATTGTAAGTTCATCTCATCTCTCTTAAAAATTGCTACTTCTCAAAATTTCCCATTAAAAAATAGACCATATACCATATAAAATTAAATAATTGAAAGATCGGACTACGGAAAACCACACAAATTTTCGGAAAAATTATGACCACCTGCATGCTCACAATCGTCAATAAATAAAATTAAAAAATAACTACTATTTTAGTATTTTAACTATTTTAATAAACGCAAAAATAGCACAGTATTTATACGGCGAAGTTATAAAAATTTGGAAGAACTAATAATGCACTGACGCATACAAAAATCAAACGAATACTAAATTTCATTTATCAAAAGCATTCAATAGTCTTGGCTCAACGATAACCATTTAGTCGCACGGCGAGGTTGTCACATATGCTTTAGTATACAAATGAATGAATGATTTTATTCGAATAAAACCATTCGATAGTTGAAATCATTCATTCATTAACCATTCGATAGTCTAATTCATTCGATAGTTTCCATCGCTAATTCTAGATAACTAGAAAAACCCTAATTTTAAAAATTTTAACATCCTGTAACTCTAAAACTATGCATTTCCATACCCATGTTTATAGGAACTTTTTCTCATATTTTTTCATGAGGTATCAATAAGTTATTTAAAACTTTTGCAAGTTAATTATAATATATTTTTTTAAAGGTTGCTATTAGACTTGCATCAAGGCAAATTAATAAAATTGCGTTTATCTTATCAAGGAGGCCGAAAACGACAAAATATCAAGAGACAACTTTTGATCGGCATTAAACTGTTTACACTATTTCGCTAACAAGAGAAAAAAAAGTCTTTTCAAGAGCGTACGTGCTTTTTTTAGAAAAATATTCCAGTCGTGCACGTCTCTGGTGAATATGTCGTTAGCTTTTTGGCTTTAAAATATGTCGCATTTATAGCGACTTTTACCCTCAAAATTTCATTTGAAACGGTAACGAGGTACTTGGAAATTATAATAAATCGAAAAAATATTAAGACTTTAACACCCTGTAGCTAGGAAACTAAGCAGAATCGGACCTATGTTGATATGAAAAATCAATCTTATTTTTACGTGAGGAATCTCCCCACGAGAGATGGCATATGTTTTTTGAAACCCCTTGTATAATAATGTAATAATCTATCTAGAGACCAAAAAAATCTATGGTATTTTCCTTTATATCTTCCAGACGCTAAAAAAACTAGCTAGCCAGACGTGGTTCTCAGCCAGATCCAAATATCCAGTATCTTCTCATATTATGACCGAGATCTATCCTTGATCTCGGTAACACAAAGGAACTTTTAATAAATCGTGAGGGAAAATATTTCTTATCCATAGAGAAATCCCACAGGACTCATATGCGAAGGGACATAATTCATTGTAAACGTATTTTGGGCTAGGAAAGTAGAAATGCGAAAGAAAGACATGCGAAAAATTTTAATCCAGTATTTGTCTGGATAATAATATTTTCTATTATCACGTATATTTTGGGGAGGTCTGAGATTAAAATATAGTCATTTAAAACATATAAAATCTTTCGTATTCTGAATTTTAAAATAAATCCTACAAAATTACATTACTTTGTCGCAAAATTTAACATTTTTCTGCTATTGTTAATAAATAAATAATAAAAATAAAGACAACAAGAGGTTGGGCAGCCAGTTCCTAAAAAATATCGTTATTATATCGATTTTTTTTAATTATTTTATTAAATCAATTTGAATTATTTGATTAAAGTGATAAAAATAAATTTACTCTGGGTATTTCAAATATTCGACATTTAGAAAAATAATTCTTGAACAAAATATGAAATTATAAAAATCTAAAAGTTTTGTAACTTGAAAGTATTACAGCCTAAAAAGTTTAAAAAACTTAAAGCTTATTTATCTTAGAAACAATAAACGCAACACCAGTATTGATGAGTTATAACTTACGTTATAATTCAAGAAAAGGGGACACCAGTGGCGGCTCGCCAGGGTAGGCAAGGTAGGCGGCGCCTACCCTAACATTTTGGCAGCGATTTATTACATTACGTTATTTACTATTAATGACTAATAATACTATTAATATTTGTGGTCTTGTATATTAACATATTCACTACCGCTGGCGTACGCTGACCGCTGACTGTGCCGCTGCGTTAGAAAACAAAATAATTTTGACCGTTGGAGTGCCTAGTGCCTTTGTTCGGCGATTTATACATCGCCTATTATCAGAGTCGATGCACGACGTGCGGCAGTCTTCTGTCTCTGTCTGACTCATCGTGCGGTAGCGACGCGACGTAAGTCGGAGTTGTATCGTATTAAGGCGGGGCTTAGGCGAAATCTCCGGTCGCCTTCGCATGAAGTCGTGGAGGCTCGGTAGGCTTAGAAGTTAAGGGGATATTTCATAACGAGATATATCACATTTCGTTAAGGGGATAGTTTATATGATTCATTATACGCAGCATTTAAAATTTTTATATGAAAATTCAAAAAAGCAAATTGGAAACATTTTTTGGGTTTGTCCGAGATTATTAAAAATGATATAACCGGTTGTATTTCAGAACACGCCACAGAAATAAAAGAATCCGAAAAAAAGCGCGTTATTTTATTCGGTGCAAGAAGACGATACAACAGATATTACAGTAAAGTCTCTGTGCTATTTCAATTCGATATGTTAATAAAAGCGGCTAAGTCAAATATCTTAAAATTTTATTTTATGAAATATTAGATAACATTGTTAGGTGTTTACAGCTAGGTACTCGTATGTCTCAATTATTTTTATTTATCTCTTGTGAATCCGAAATTTAAAGAATCCTATAAAAAAAAATCCAACGCATTTAACATCAATGATTTAAAACATTTACATTACAGAACATTACAAACACTTGATCAAACTTGTTATATTGATACATTTCCAACTTCCAACCATTTAATAGTGATTTAACAAACAAAAAATGTTACCAACATAAATTAGTGAATAAATTGCAGGTATTGGTAGTAATAATACTGGAAATATAGGTATTTCCAGAGGCTTTCAAATTGTTTGTTTTGTTTGTTACTGCACCATTTACAAGTACTTGGGTTGAGCAGAAATTATGTTTGAAATGCATTAAAATTTATAGTAGAGATTTCATGAAAAATAAACGTTTATCGCCAATTGCCTTACTTTCAATCTAAAATGATCTTTTCACAGCTCTTCAACAATCTGATGATTTTACTGATATAATAATAAATAACTTTTCTTTATTAAGAGACCGACTCATCAATTTAATATATAAAACATAATTATTCTTTCTCTCAATACTACCAATTTTTAAAAAAAGTCTATACCTATGTGGCGGATTCATCTATCCAAAAAAATCCTTATGGGTTTTTCGCCACTGCACTGCAAGAAAAATCTACAAAATAAAATAGTTATTTTTTGTAAACACTTCTGCGTTAAACCTAAACGGACGCTGCTTGTCAGAAGTTGTGTTTACAGTAATAAAAATTTGCCTAACAAAGAAAAAAACACGACATTATTATTTTTGTCATTTTTTTTTTTTTTTTAATATATAATGTTATATAATGTCATTTTAACAGAACGTCAACGATTTCTTGTAGACGTATCTGTTTTAAAAAGTAAAGTGTTCTCGAATAGTTCAATTTAAATATTTTAAATAGTTTTTTTTCTTGATTCTTTATATTTTTTTGCTTCCGACGACGGAAAGAGAAAACTTTCCGAAACGTTAAGCATTTTTTTCTTTGTTAGGCAAATTTTTATTACTGTAAACACAACTTCTGACAAGCAGCGTCCGTTTAGGTTTAACGCAGAAGTGTTTACAAAAAATAACTATTTTATTTTGTATATTTGTCTTGCAGTGCAGTGGCGAAAAACCCACAACAATTTTTAAGTTTGCGTAAATAAATAAAAATAAAATAAAATTCTATAATGTACTCCATAGTGACTCTATAGAAATTGATAAAAAAATAATAGATAAAATAGATTAATAAAAACTATACTTAACGTACATTATGTCATTACATTGAATGCTGTTTTTTTTTCTTTTTTTTTTCTAGGCATCTATCACCAGGATCATTAGCCATATACAACTCGTTATTGTTAACAATAATGCAATTACAGGGATCCATCCCAATATCCTCAAGGAATTCAATCTTACAAGGGCAATTCAAAATTCACAAAACCACACTGACACATACATTTCAAATTGAGTGACAAAAGGCTAAAAAACTAAACACAAAAAAATAGACAACAAAAAACAAACAACAAGAAAAATAGGTAATTGTTTACCATCACAGTATCACAGTTGGATTTGGGTATCACAGACGAGTATCACAGTTGGTGGTATATATTAATATCTTTCATAAATTTCAAATTATTTTTAATTTTTTCTATTTCAGTTAAATTATTACGAATTTCATCACGTATATCGAATCTATTCCTTTCCACCGTATATTGAGGACATTCACATATAATGTGAATTACTGTCAACTCAACATCACAGACTATACATATTGGAGGTATTTCTCTGTTAAGCAGATATGCATGAGTCACCGCAGAATGCCCAATACGAAGACGATGCACTCTGGATTCATCCGCTCGTCCTAGTGCAAGACGTAAGGATGGGGTTGACGGATCCTGTTTTATTGCGCAAAGCTTTGAAGGTGTACCTGCCCACTCATCCTGCCATTTCCTTTCTATTCTTTTATGCAGTAGAACTTATATAACTTGTAGAACTAATGTAATGGAAATCAATGGTATCTCTTCTATTGAATGCTGTTATTCTTGCTTTAGTTTTGTCCTAAATATTTTTGAACTATGTTTTTAACCCAGAGATAACATATATTTACAAACTGGGCTAGGGTATTATGTAAATTAGGGGGGGGCAAATAGACGCAACTAAAATTTTGTCGCCGACCCAGTCACAGGGGTCACGAGCTGCCACTGGGGGACACACAATAGATCTGTAAGGTCGCGGTGATTAATCCCCCTCCAAACTTTCTACATTCTACATTCTACAACACCAGTATTGTCTTTTGCAATTTTTGTAGTAGCAAGTTTAAATTGAAAGGCTATTTGGACAATGTTTGAGTATAGAAAAAATAACCGATATATCGAAGAACAGGAGATTTGGTCGTAACTGACTAAGTTAAGTCACCACATATAGGCTAATAAAACTACTTTTCAGTTTGTCAAACTTTTAAGAAATTTATTTCATTCATCCGGGCAGTTTGATGAGTTAATTAACAAAACAACATCCTTTGCATAATATGGCCTCAAAAACTTGTAACGTTTTTAGTTCGTTACATGTCTTTTTTATATATAATGTATGATGTCTGGTATATCGTCACCCGATTCCGTATCGTTCGGGCCTGATGATTTATTTGACGAATTTTTACTTCTCTAGTCCACAACCCTGTTTTCGTTTGACACAACCCTGTTATCGCTCTGTGGAGGCGCGCGCTGTCAACGTCGCTTCTGTCAACTCTGTGATTTAATTTCACTTTTGGTTTGATCGTTTGGCCTGTCAGACGCCATTAGTCCCAGTTTTTGAGAAATGGTGATTTTGCTGTGTAATCTGAATCAGCTGCTATTTCGAAGCTACAGGTAAAGATGAGATATTATCCTTTTAGATTCGTTACTATTACTGCGTATTTTTAGGGTAGAGTTGCGGATGCCCCAACCTAACTTGTAATTGTATTTTGCTGGCACGTTGGCGTCCCTTTTCTTTTGTCCTTCAGAATGTCACATGGAAGGAAGGACAGGTGTTATTATTTAGTGAGCCCTCGGAAGTAATTCGAGGTAGGTTCATTTTGTTTATAAGATCTTGTTTGGTTTTAAACAAGAGTTTCATATTTGTAGGGTCCAAGGTACGGGTAGTGTCTTATGTACAGACATTATCTTATGTACAGACGTCCTGTGGACGAGTGTCCCCAGTAAGAATGATTTTTTTTCTCACATATAAGTGCCACAGCGTGGATGTAGCTTGAGTCCCATACTGCTTCACCCCCATTTCTAAGCCTAGTCAGTAGCTACGGCTGTAGTGATTCATGGTGTCCTCAATCTGGCCCCTTTTGTTGTTTTGGCCAACAGGATCGCCGACAGACAGTACAGAGATGCTAGACCACCTCACGCTGCTACTGTTTGAAGCAAGGTTACATAAAAGAACAGCTAAGTGTATATTTAAGTTCTAGTTTTACATTTAACATCTAAAACATTTTCAGTCTTAAACAATAACGTACCAATCTTAAGTAATATCGTACAGACTATGTTCAGTGGTTAGATTGTTAAGAACATTCATGTCGATATAATCTTTAAAATATAATTTAGATCTTAGGTTTCATTGCATTACGTCTTGTAATGGTATTACTTTTATAGATATTATTGCACTATTTTAATAGATGGATAATCAAACATAGATTCTAGAATCTACAGGTTGTAACATCTTCGATTTAGCATCATATGGAATATATCAAATCAATTAAAGTAATGCTACATTTCATATTTTCTCTTAAACTTTACATGTCCTGTATTTTATCGTAGTTGTTTTCATTGATATTTAGTACGACTCTTACCACCACTTTCTTTGACATATAACCACTATATATTTACTAGAACTCTACAATGTCATGTATCAGCAAAGAACGTCATGAATAAATATAGTCATTAGTTTTAAGTATTATACCACTGTGTTTTCTTTCTTTGTACATGCCTGGCGCCCAATATCTATATATCTTTTGTTAATTATTACTGATTAATTTTCTCTCTAGTGAAATACCTTATCCACGACTGCTCTCCGATGAAAAGCTGCCGTTCGCAGTAGTAGTGGTTTAAAAAAACGCTACAAACTAGTATTATTTGTCATTAGGATCACAAAGATATTTCTTCATAATAATATTCAACATACATCTAAATGTTCTATCAATCGCTGCTTGAGAAAAATACTAAAAATCTTTTAGCCAGACACTGTACGAAATACCGACCTGCTTCATCTTACAAACCAACAAGAACTAGGCATTGGAATTCGCAAAAGAAGATAGGCATGGATAGGTCACACTTTGCGGAAACTTGATGGTAATATAGCGAAATCATTGTTAGAGTGGAATCCCTAAGGCAAATAGGATCAACATGGAAGGAAGTAAAAACAAGTGCCAAAAATAGAACCCGATGGAGAGCTTTTACTGAAGCCCTTTGCTCCGCGTAGGAGATATATGACTAATATATATGCTACTGTAAATATCCGAAATGCGGTAAAACCTAGGATAAGCGCGCTAAACCTAGGATTTGCCAAAAGCATTAACTAATTAGGTTAGCCTGGTTATTTGGAGGGTGTTAATGCATTGGTTAGCCTGGTTATTTGGAGGGTGTTAATGCATTGGTTGGCCTGGTTATTTCGGGGGTGTTAATGCATTGGTTAGGTGGTTATTTGGTGGGGTTGGTTGGTTTTTACTACCACTTGCTTTTGGTAAATCCTAGGTTTTACCGCATTTCGGAAATTTACAGTAACATATACATAAATACTATTTTATTAAATTTTTTAAAAGAAAATTGCTATATTGTTGTAGCGAGCTCGACCAAACAGTGACTTTATTTTGTTCTAGTTTATTTATCATCATCATCATCATTTTCATCTTATTCAACCATTTCCAATTATGGTCTTCCCATACACATTTAGTTACTCTCTTTGTAGTTCGGTCCATTGTTTTCTCTTGTTGACTATGCGGGCCTAAGTTATCCCACCTAATTTCCTAATATCATGGTCCCATCTCAGGTTCGGTCTTCTTTTAGGTCTCTTGAATTCTCATGGGTACCATGATGTAAATTTTGTAGTCCATCTGTTGTCCGTCCTTCTTGCCAGTTATCCTGCCCCTTACCACTTGAGGGATTTGATTCTGTGGTTGGCATCTATTACCTGGGTCTTTTGTCTTATCTAATCTATTCTTTTACGGTCTCTCTTGGTTATTCCAAGCATATTTCGTTCCGTTGAGCGTTGTGCGACCTGCAGTTTCCCTATAATGTTCAATTAGTTTCCAAGTTTCGCCTGCATAGGTGATGACAGGTAGTTTATTTATATTTATACATATTTATTTATATCACTTTGCCAAATTTAGTTTTTTGGTAATTATTGGGAAAAGTGGAAATCGTCCGATTTTCACCAAAATTGGTATACACCCTATTTTGAGGTCGTAGATTACGAATCTGAACTTGTTTCCTGGCGGTCTCTTACCGTTTTTCAGAAAAACGGAAAATTATGTCAACGATGAATTTTTCTTAATTTCTCGTATTTTTAAGGTTTTTTTGCACATATTTTGTTAGGTATTCAATAAACAATCAGGTTTTTGCTATTTTCTGTTACTTTTTTAACCAATTCTATACATAATAGAGGAAAATTTGCTAAAATAAATTTGTAAACAATCTGAAAATGTTGGGTTATGCGTTTCTGACATTTAAAACGACGTTGCCAATGCTAAACCTAAATTTAGCGCGTTTTTTTCGCCCTCTCTGGGATTACCAGATTCATGGAAAGGGAAATATTTTTCCCTACATTCCAAAGCAAAAACCGTTAGATTCTAACGATTTTTCCAACTGATTTTTATTGATTAATGTGCACGAGGTGCAGTTAGAGATTTTTTCTGCGACTGAAGACAAGTAAGTATTTAGCAATGGAGCCCTGCAATGGATGCACTTTGGACGTCGGAGATATGTATAATATAGTCAATGATGAGGGTAAACTAAATAATTTTTTATTTTCTCATGGGGTATTTTCTATCGAACCTATAAATTGTCCGAAATGCCATGTACTCTGCAAATTTTACGCACGCGATAAATTTAGATTTCGTTGCACTAATACCGTGTATTTGTCTAAAAAAAAAGGACTAAATGTACGTTTAAAATTGGGGCAAAGAGGGGAACTTTTTTTGAGAAGGCGCATTTGGACATTCAGACAATTTGTAAGTTCGTGTTTTACTGGTTAGCCCATAATCACGGGCAGGAGTGGATGATGGTCGAGCTGCAATTGGCGTCCGATACTGTTGTCAACTGGACAAATTTCTGCAGGGAAGCTTAATTTGCCTGGTTGATAAAAACCAAAAGGTGGGGGGCCCAGGGGTTATTGTAGAGATCGACGAATGTAAAATGGGCAAACGAAAATATAATAGAGGTAGAGTAATCGACGGTCAATGGATTTTCGGAGGAATCGAACGGGAATCAAAAAAGCTCTTTTTGGTACCCGTTGAAGAACGGTCGAAGGAGCATCTGCTGGCGGTTATTCAAGAATGGGTACTACCGGGTACTACAATAATATCGGATTGTTGGAAATCGTACAACTGCTTGGCAGATGAAGGTTTCCAACATCTGATGGTAAACCACTCCCAAAATTTTGTCGATCCGGACACTGGAGCACACACGCAAAATATTGAGAGAGCATGGAGGGATCTGCGCGGAAATGTTCCTAAATATGGCCGGGCAAAAGATCATTTTCCCGGTTATTTGGCGGAACATTTATTTCGGAGGAAATTTCGAACACCCAAACATCAGGAGATGTACCATGAATTTTTTAAATATATCTCAAATGTCTATCCCCCCTCTGCCAATATGGAGCAAAACGCTTAGGTGGATTACTGTGCCTCTATTTTATTGTGAGAGTGGAAGATTGAATGATGATTTACAAAAAAAAACAAAAAAAACGAAAAAAACAAAAAAAACTGTACCAAAACCCAAACCAACTTAACCTTAACCAAACCCAATTTATTATTCTATCCATAACTACTCTCATATATCCTAGAAAATGGCGAGCGAAATGATCCCACCCTCATCCCTTTCCTGGCAGAGATTTGTCCCGCCTCCGCGTGGCCTCTGCTGGACTGCACCTTTTTTCTATTTGACATAATTACTATTAATTAATTAAGATATCTACTTAACAGACACCGCCTATTATAATGTTAAAATTAATGTAAGCTTGAATATTTTATATTGATAAACTTCTTAGAAAAATGTTGTTGACGAAGTTGGACAAAACCTACATTGAATATTGGATTATTATTGTAGTTTAATTAAATATATACTTATTTTATTAAAAAGTATATTAAATAAAACGTATTTTATTTAAACTCCCTAATCCCCCGAAAAAATACAAGACATGGCAACGTTGCAAATTTTCAGATTTCTAGATCAGGTCTAGATTATATTTGTCTCTCTCGTTGCATAGGAGAGAGAAAGAAGGATATATGAACGGTCAAGTGTCAATCTTGTCAGTTTTGGTGGAAATTTTCTTTGTTTATTTTATTAAGAAAATTGTTTTTCAGGAAAATTTTGGGTATTTTTCTATCCACAATCAAGAACAGATCTTAGATAAACTATAATATAATGAAAATATAGTGATATTACTACTTTATACAGCGGAAATTAAGAAAAATTCAATGTTGACATAATTTTCCGTTTTTCTGGAAAACGGTAAGAGACCGCCAGGAAACAAGTTCAGATTCGTACTCTACGATCTCAAAATAGGGTGTATATCAATTTTGGTGAACATCGGACGATTTCCACTTTTCCCAATAATTACCAGTTTTTTTAACAGTTGAAGGTATCGTTATAAAATTTTATTATAGGAGTCTACCTAACAGAGACAATTTAAATGTAAAAAGAAGAGGTTTTATTTTCAA
This sequence comes from Sitophilus oryzae, assembly GCF_002938485.1. Classification (NCBI taxonomy): domain Eukaryota; kingdom Metazoa; phylum Arthropoda; class Insecta; order Coleoptera; family Curculionidae; genus Sitophilus; species Sitophilus oryzae. The sequence goes on from NW_022146108.1 coordinate 206,617, forward strand.
TCAGTGGCGTAGATGTGATACGCATAGGGTAATTTTTAAAAAAAAAAATAGTACGCCACTGATAAAAATAAAAATTTCGGAGTTTTTTTATTTACTTGGTTTATTTCCAAGAAAAAATGTCTCTTGCGACTTTCTCCTATCTAACACTATTTTGTCACAATTTAAAAATAAATATTTTTTTAATGAGAACCTTAAAACTGAGAACTGCAACCTTAAAACTGAGAATTTTATTCTTAACAATAAAAAATTTTCTAGTATAAATTTATAATTTTTTAAATATTTATTTAAGGAGCTAAACCTTGGCCTGTTTAAATTTACATGTAAGTGATGAAAGTAGCTGACGATTAGGGCATTCAATCCCGAAAGAAATTTTCAATCCCGGGATTTCGGGATTATAATTTTTCGATCCCGGGATTCCGGGATTGGTCCCGGGATTCACGAAAAAATTAATTACGTTGGAATTATATTATATTTTCTTTCTTTACAAAATTTTATTGAACAAAAAAACATTAACATAAATTAAACGTCATCCCCATTACAAAACAACGTAACATATAAGTTTATTTAACAAAAAAAAACATAAAAGGAACTAAAATATACATTTTTTATATAATTTACATAACCAATCGAATACAGCATAACACAGGATTACTAAGAGATACTAAAATAACAACTTATGCAGTAACAAAGATGAGGATCTAAACTTGGTTTTTTTGGTTTTTGAAAAAAAATCTTAAAAAAAACAAGCCGATCAAGAGTATTATCACTGAAACTAGATCTTCATTATCTTCAAACTTGATCAAACATTCAGGGTTGTTTATAAGCGCATATTGTACTATCATGTGAAGACTTGTGTACGATTTAAATTAAGGAAAAAATGTAATGATGAATCCCGAAAATCCCGGGATTAAAGAAAATACAATCCCGGGATTTCGGGATTGAAAAAATGTCCGGGATCCCGGGATCCCGGGATTGAATGCCCTACTGACGATGCGCATGTGTTTCTGCCCCCTAGTTATAAAAATCACTGTATTTAAGATTCTCATTAAAAATGTATTTGTTTTTAAATTGTGACAAAATGGTGTTAGATAGGAGAAAGTTGCAAGATATTTTTGCTTGGAAATAAACCGAATAAATAAAAAAACTAAAAAAATTTAATTTTTTATCAGTGGTGTACTATTTTTTTGCAAAAATTACTCGATGCATAATACATCTACGCCACTGGTTGAAACTATAATCTCTTCTTTTTACATTAAAAGTGTCTTTGTTAGGTATGTAAATCCTATAGTTCTATAATCCTATAATAAATTTTTTAACGATACCTTCAACTGTTAAAAAACTATTAAAGAATATCTTTAATTTTTCAAAAACTTTAACACTAATATAAACTAAATAAACTTAACTTTAAATTAATATTTCGACGTCCTCTATCATTCCCCGAAAGCATGACCGATTTACAGGAATCGCCCTGTATATTTAAAGCAAAATCTATGTACAGCACACATCCATTTTTTATGGAAATTATATTCATATAATTTTAAACCATGTCTACACTGAATATTCATAAGGTTTTGAAAAACGGCACACTTTTTTACTTGGATTATGAGGCGGAATATCAAACACACAGTAGACCTCTCTTTTAACTCTAAGTATTTATGAATATGCAATTTTTTTTTCAGATAAATTAGTCACTTTGGAGTTTGCAGATTAATAAAATATAATCAAATTTAATCAGAATTTTACTTTAATGGGTTATTTTTATTTATTAAATTTTATGAAGCGAGAGACTTTGTATAAAACATGCTTTGCGATGTAGAGAGAAATACATAAATTGTGTGATTTACAATCAAAATGATATCATAACCTTTTACAAGTTAGTATTTTGGACACTGGCTTGCATTACTCTATAAAAATATGCAATGAAAGAATATAATTTTCTTTTTTTTAATATAATATAATTTTCTTTTAGACATATTTTCAATTTGGAAGAACCATTCCGGGTGCGCCTCAGAAGTGGCTCACATCTATAACTTTTGTATTTCAGATAAAAAAACGAGATTTGGTATATTAGTATATGACATAAATTAGGATTGCTTGACGTGTTCAATTGTTTTTGGTCACTTCTTGTTTCTTGACTACAACTTTTGATTTTTAAATGACACACTCGGTATATTTCTACTTTGTGTTTGCCCTATTATATAAACTTTTTTTTAAAGTGTGACGACTTTTCTGTCGTTACCCAAATAGAATGAAAAAAGAATCCGTTGCTCAGGGTTAGAGGAAAGCTGGGTTCATAGGTAAGGCTTCTGACTCACAGTGACTTTCTAAGGTTGTTAAAAAATAAAAAAATGATAATATGTAGGCTGCAGAGATTTTAATATTGATGTTAAGAATTCAAATAGGTATGGTCAAAGACAGTGAAAAGGGCGCCACTTACTTTGTTTATGAGAGTGGTAAAGTAAGAAACCAAAAAGAAAAATACGATATCACAACATAGCTAAAATAAAGTAATCAACAGCATTAAGGGTCTATTATGTTTATCAGGAATAAAAGTCAGAAATATAACTATCCTACATTAAACATTTATTGAAAACGAACACAAGTATCATCAATTAGTCACAGTGATCCCAATAAAACCGCAAGTTATTTTAAATAGATTTGAATTTAGTAACTGTATTCTTTGAACTAAGTAAGCTACTTAATATAAAAACAGGTGAAATTTATGTATGTCTCAATACGATGATGTTTCGAAACATGTCGTGTACAAAAACCTTTAAAATGAATACGTGTTAATAATTTTCATATAAACTATCATAGCTAAATAAGAGTGTACTGTACGAATCAAATTATAACTTATAACGTTAAATAAAAAATAATTTTGACTACAAAATGTGGGATAAATAGTGATAATTTAGCAGGTTATTAAATCTGTTGTCTCAAAAATTATAAAATAAAAGCGTACCTTGTGTATCAAACTTAAGAGACTTATCTGTATATAGTTTCTTATGATGTAAATAGGTAGGTAGGTATTCTCCAGACTAACAGAAGTGGATGCAGATGACTATGGCAGGAGAAGTCTTCGATATCAGCCAAAAGAATGATTGTAATGTCAGGAACACTGTCTTAAGGTCTGCATAGGTCCGTACAAAATGAAATTGGGTGAAACATACAATAATTACTGCATTATTACTGCATACCATGTGGTAATTACTGAGTACCATGTGGTAGTTACTGAGTACCATGTGGTAGTTACTCTATAAATAAAAAATAGTTCTCTCAGGACAGATACTCAATAAAAAAAACAACTTACGGTCTGAAAATCAGCTTTACATAAATTTATTCAAACCATATGCCGATCCAAACCAGTAATTAAATACTCAAATAAACGAAATAAAAAACGGAAATAACTGAAATAGAATTTAGTTAGATAGGGCTATATAAAATGGCGGATAAACTTACGGTGGTCATTCCAAGAAGAAACCAAACAAATACGATCTATACTCTGGATTGCATACTTTACAAGGTTTTCAAATTCCCAAATCGGATACCCATGCAATGGAAATCGAAAAGTGGATTCAGAGTGCTTTTCACTGGAAAATTTGTCGGACGCCGAAACACGCGTCTTCTTCAGATCCAAATTCCCAGAAAAAAAGACCTTCTTCTCAGTTTCAGAACCGAAACAAGAAAAAACTTTTTCACCACAGACAAAATGAGAGAGAAAAAAGTGATATCATATGATCGAAATCATTAGAACAGAAAATCGCAATCCACAGCGAAGTGAGATTTGGACAAGTGAAATGCAATTAAGGAAGTTTGGCATATAGCGAATAGATGGCGCTAATAAACAAGACAAGTGAACTGTAATAAATGAAGTTTGACATCTAGCGAATAGATGCGCTAATAAAAATTAAATATCGAGACAAGTGAGCTGTAACAAATGGAGTTTGGTATCTTTGGCATCTAGCAAATAGATGGCGCCAATACTAAGAAATTTAAATAAAAATATATTTTTAAATTCAATTTTATTAAAGGAAATAAAAAATGCTACAAAAGTTTATATGATAAGGCAAAAATAATACGTTCAGATGACAATTCACTAAACAGAGATATAAACCACATAAAAATACATTAATATAAAGCGACTATTCACCATATTTTATTGACAAAACATTAAACGAAATACAAACCCTAAATCATAGACAGAATACACACAATGATAATGTCAGGACCTAGCTGGGGGTTGTTTGCTAGGGTCGCTATGCCAGGTTCTCTCTCTTAATCAAAACAACCATTAGATAAGATCTGCATTTATTTAAACATATAACTACATACATAAGTAACGAATGTAGATAACAAATTTGGGAAATGCCAAGACTCAATATATGGTATACTCAAAGAATGTACTTACAGGAACATCTTCATTCTGCGCTGTCTTCTACTGGTTCTGACTAGCCAACTACCGGACTAATAATACCAATCACTGACTGGCCAACTAACTGAACATCGGGCTGCAACGGACTAACCAACTAACTAACCAACCTCTTCCCTATCTTCAGCATACCCTTTTATATTTGTCCGCTCGTCCCAATCTTCGGCGGGTGCGTCATAAAAGTTTTCTTTGTATATTTCCAGCACCGATGTTTAGTACGAGCTTGCCTTGAAACATCACGCTACATCGACCCGACTTTAATTGTTTTAATTAGTAATGTTTATTATAAGAACATGTCTAGGTTGACATATACCTGAACGATTCCCTTGGGTCTACATTACTAGAATTATATGATTTTTCCCAATTTGATGTAAACCCAAGCTGGCCTATATTTAACTCTTGACAATAACAATACACAGTATATATAACTTACAATTCCATTTATATGAGGCGTTTCGGAAAAAAATAAGTATAGCAAAACAAAATACACTTAGATCCATTTTAACACACACTAAACCAATGAATACTGAACAACAAACAAAAAATTTAATATACAAAATACCATGTGAATGCGATAAAATTTATATTGGTGAAACATCTAGACCCTTAAATGTTCGAATTAAAGAACATAAAGATTATTTTAAGAAGGGGTTTTAAGAACACGACCCAAATTAGAATGAAAGAAGCTATAGCCTCTAAAAGAAAAATAAAAGAACGTTTAATACAATCTAATAAAAATAAATGTATTGCGCATGCATCTGTAGATGTTAGTAATGTACGGCAATCGCTTCTTTCATTTTAAAGAACAACATAAACATAACATACGTAAAAATTAAAAACAAATTAAACATAATCATACAGAAAGTTTGAAGCTTTTTGGTTTTACCTTATTAAGTAATTGTTATCAGGTAGTAATTGTTAATTTTGAAGCTTAACTTGGATATAATGTCATTTTAACAGAACGTCAACGGTTTTTGTAGACGTATCTGTTTAAAAAAAAACTAAAGTGTTCTCGAATAGTTGCATTAAATATTTTAAATAGTGTTTTTCTTTGTTCTTTGTATTTTTTTTGCTTCTGACGACGGAAAGAGATGAACTTTCCGAAACGTTAAGCATTTTTTTGTTTGTTAGGCAAATTTGTTTATTGGTAGACCACTGCTGACAATTAGTCTTCGTTGAATTATCGCAGCAGTGTTTACAAAAAATAACTATTTTATTTTGTAGATTTTTTTGCAGTGTCGAAATACCCATATAGGACTTACCATTATGACTACTTTAATAATAAATGCAGACCTTCTCAAATCTATGCATTCAACAAAGACCAGCGTTTATTATTATTTATATTAAATTTTTTAAAAGACCTTTAAATACAATTTCTTGAATTCGTTACAAACTTTTATTAAATTTATAAATCTAACTTCGCATTGTTCTCTCACATTTCATAAAGCAAGCACCTTAAAAATCGAGAGAAATTACAGTTTTAATATAAGCTTCTCTCGAAAGTCTGGCAAAGTCGATGTCGTTACCCGCGTCTTTGTTACGACCCGATGCTGAATATTCCTTTAAAATAAATTTAAAGTGCGTCTCTAGAAGGCAATATCATTTGGAATTGATGCAAAACTAAATCTCCTGTTAAATCTAGCGTACGCTATGCCTATTTGTCTCGTCGGTCGTTTTATTTTACTTCATCCTCAATTCTTGCAAGGGTACGCTACTTTTAAGAGCTCCAAAAAGGAAAAAAATATATTTAAAGCTCGAAAGAGAAAAATATTTTATTACTAGAACATTTTTTCGTCTTATCATCGACAACTATAAATTATAAGTTACATTTTCAATCTGGTGGTCAAGCGATTTCTAGAAAAATGAGATCTGAGGTACTAAGATGGGAAGTTAGTAACTTAGAATCCTTAAGTGATCATAATAACATATTTTTTGATATAGTTGAACAGAAGAAGACGCCCTATCCTAAGAGAAAATTCCAATTCAATGGATGGAATAGTAACAAAATGACTGGGTGCATCTCAAAAGTGGCTCACCATTATAACATTTTTATTTTTCCAGATAAAAAAAAACAAGATTTGGTATATTAGTATGTGACATAAATTAGGATTGATTGACGTATTCAATTGTTTGTGGTGACTTCCTGTTTCACCGGAAATGACTATAACTTTTGATTTTTAAATGGTACCCTCGGTATTTTTTTTACTTTATTCGGTAGAAAATGACACTCTGAATAGACTTTTGGACATTTTCGCTTTAAAAATAATCGTATTTTAAATTTCAATCTAGAGTGCCGTGGCTGTGATAAAAACACTAATGTTTAATCAAGGAGTCTTGGGAAAATAGTTTTGGTCGTCTAATGTTATTCGTGTCTTGTCTTGGCCGGATAAAAGATGTCCAAATCGTATATATCTCAATTTTTGCAAATGGAACGAGGGTGGCTCATTAGCATATTTGGAAAAAGCATTTTTTTACGAATAATTTGGTATCACACACTTGGTATTTCGAGTCAAATTGTCATTCTGAATCGCATGTTACAATTTCAAATAAACCATATGAGAAAATGTCAAAAGTTGACATATGATATGTCACTCTATGTCATATGTGTCATTTTCTATCGAATTATGTAAAAAAATACCGATGCCATTTAAAAATCAAAAGTTGTCATTTCCGATGAAACAGGAAATGACTAAAAACATTTGAATACCGTTAATCAATCCTAATTGATGTCATAACACACCAAATCTCGTTTTTTTATCTGAAAGAATAAAAAAGTTATAGGGGGTGAGCCACTTTTGAGACGCACTCGGTAGGTAATATGTGTGATGATCAAACTGAACAGCTGTCATAAAATTTCTCTAAGCGTCTTGTGATATCTGTGATATGTTGTATGCCAAAGAAAATAATATGTAGAAACCGCAAGTCAATGTATTGGTGAAATAATGACCTGGCAGAGTTACGTAAGGACAGTATTGAAAAACGAAGGCAGTACATAAGAAACTTAAGAAGAAACTTAGGTAGTTCAGTAATATTATGGCTCAAATTGGATATAATAATCAGGACATTATATGTATTATTAAACTGAAAAGTTCCCACCCCTAAATAGTGTGCGTCATCCCCCAGCACATCGTTTCTACCCCATTTTGAGTTTTTTTAGATAATCTCGGCAACGGTGCAATTCTCGACAAAAATACCTATATAGAAAATTGTTCTTCATAAAATTCTCTATCAAAAAGATAATTACACTTTTTTTCTAAAGTTAATAATAAAGTAGCAAATAGGGCGCAAATATAAGGGTTGGTTATAACTAGCACTATCTGCAGTTCAATCTAATTTAAAGTTTAATATTTAACGCTAACAAAAAGCAGTAACCACTAAATTATACTTAGAATTTTAATATACGTTCTTCTCTCACATTCTTCTACCCCTATAAAAAGGGTGATTTGTACTTCTTTCCACTGTCTTTTATCACACTAGAGGTAAAGTATTTGATGCGTTTTTTAAAGTGGTATCCCCTGTAGGCCTAATCCACTAATTATCAAATGTTAAAGATGGGATTTTATTTAAAAGTTTAAAAGTGCGTCGTGCAAATCGTGTAAAGCCGATATCTAGTTTGACCAATACAATAAAAATTAATGGCAATGATGTTTAAGTTGACTCAACATTACTATTTCAAAGAATTATTTGCACCGTTCATTCTAGCTTATAGAATTAGCTTCAGTACCTCTTTCTCTTTTCGATGCGAAAGGCCTAACGAGGAAAACTAATAAAGCAGCTTTATACCAGATTGTCAATAAAGTTCCAGAACGAGACCATATTTTTGAAAACAGCGAGTATGTCATTGATGGAGGATATTTGCTTCGCCGCGTAATATACACACCTCTAGGGTGATGTGGAAATAAGTACAAATCACCTTTTTTATAGGGGTAGAGGAGTTTGAGAGAAGAACGTATATTAAAATTCTAAGTAAAATTTAGTGGTTACTGCTTTCTGTTAGCGTTAAACATTAAACTTTAAATTAGATTGAACTGCAGATAGTGCTAGTCATAACCAACCCTTATATTTGCGCCTTTTTTGCCACTTTATTATTAACTTTAAAAAAAAAGTGTAATTATCTTTTTGATAGAGAATTTTATGAAGAACAATTTTCTATATAGGTATTTTTGTCGAGAATTGCACCGTTGCCGAGATTATCTAAAAAACTCAAAATGGGGGTAGAAACGATGTCCTGGGGGATGACGCACACTATTTAGGGGTGGGAACTTTTCGGTTCATTAATCCTCATGCTATCCCCAACATACTTACCAATTTTCAAAACTTTCTGAATTTTATCGGGTTGAAATCGTAATATTACTGGATTAAGGGCAGTATAGTGACTATCAATGGGAAGTCTATCAAGCAAGTAGAAAGAAATTAAGGGAAGCTATTAAGAAGTCCAAGAGGAATCACTGGAAAACAATCTGCAATGCCGTTGACTTTGACATATGGGGTTAGGGGTACAAAATTGTTATGAAGGTATTAGTAGGATATCCGCCTAAACTGAATATTTCTCTATATGTTATAGTAAACATGGCAAATTTTTTGTTTCCAAAACATAGGCCTGTGATATTTAACTGTGATAAAAACTCAAACTTTGTTGATTTTAGTCTAGAAGAATTAAACATAGCAAGTAATAAATTAAAAAACAAAAAAGCCCCAGTACCAGGACAAATCGGAAACAGCCATCTTACCCAATAGTCAAGCAGCACTAAAAGCGATCAACACAGTAACCATCAATTTGAAGTTGGCCAAAGAATGTCTACAGAAGCTGAACAAATTAGGAAAAGAAAATAAAGTCCTCTTAATCTGAGTGGCAGCTCAGCAAGGGACAGAAGGTAATGAAGAAGCAAACGATCTAGCTAGAAAAGTAGCGAACATTCCACTAACCGGACTTGTTGGACCGTTTTGCTTCCCAAGTGGAAACCAACTTAAAGCCGAACTCAAGAAACTCAAGAATCTGGAAGACTGCGTAACCTGGAATGGGAATCTTCCAACGATATAAGACACTCGAAGAAATTTCTCAGAACTTACGACTGAGGAAAATCAAAGATTTTCCTTGATTGAACAGGTCACTGTCTCCTCAACAAACACCTCAGCTTTGGTACGACTGATATCGGAGATGGAGAACTTACCTTTGTGAAACTGTATTAGATATTGGCTTTTGCTAAAGCCCTGAGACTGTATGATGAGTGGAAACTCAAGAAAGTAGGACACAATAGATCTATAAGATCGCGGTCATTAACCCCCATCCCATACATTCTACATTCTACTAAATTTTGATAAAAAAAATGTAACATAGAATCGCGCAAAGCCCATATTTGTCAATATAATTCACTTTAAACTTACGGAATGGCGAAATGTTCTTCGAGAATAGTATGCGAGACTTCATTTCGCATCCGAAAAATTGATGTTCCTGCTGGCTGCCGCCCGCTCTTAAAAATGGCTTGCCGGTTTATGAATCCGGAGAAAAAGTTAAGCGAAAGGCCGATCTCGGGGATACAAATAGGCACGGCGAAGCACGCTAGATTTAGCGGCAGATTTAGTTTTGCATCGATTGCACGAGCGGATCGGATATTAAGCTTGCATTTCGAGAATTTATATTGAAAAAGATACGTATCGCCTGCGACTTTTATTAAGTTTAGTAGGAATAGTAAGAGCGTCGTATTGGATTAAACGTTATTAAGGCAGAGTGAAATGCAAAGTTTCTTTCTATGCAAAGTTTTTTTAACAACGTCTGGAGTATTTTTAATATACTTACTGCCATTACTCGATACGTGATGGTATCTCTCTTCCGCACTTCGGACATTCATAAATCCCATTACTTTGTTGCCTCTTTACTTTTGGTTGTCTAATCTATTGGTTGTTGCGTTCTATTATCCACTGCTTCCCCCCACTGATTCGGCATGCTTATCCTCTTTAAGTTTTCGTGGAAAATATCCTTGTATCTTTTGAGTTCTCAACTCGGTTTCCTCTTACCGTCTACAAGCTCACCGTAAAGCAGATATTTTGGTAGGCGGTTTTCTTGCATCCTGCGTACGTGACCAGCCCATCGGGATTAAGCGGGATTTAGTAATCATGGCTTCAGCGCTCTCGCAGCTAGCTTTTTCAAGGACTGATACGTTTGAGACATGGTAGTACCATTTAATTCTTAACAGGATTATTTACCACATACGACACGAAGTATTGTAGCTAAACGATTAGATTTTTACAAATTGTAAGTTTTGGATTCGTTGAAGGACTATTAGAGCTACAATTTATAAATATTTTGTTACGGTTATATATTTTAAAGGGGAGTTAATTTTCTTATATTTATTTTAATTGATATATCTTGACAAAATGGTGAATGTGGTGATTTATTATTTTATTTATAACCTTGAAGATGGCACGTTAATAAAATATAATAATACATTTCTTAATACATATCAATTATTTATTTATTTTCTATTTACAAGTAAAGTAAATGTGCGTAACTTTAAATCACAATTTAACTTCATATTGTTGTATTTTTAGCCAAATGTAATATTTTGTAAATAATATCTTTGACTCGATCCTGAGGTATTATTCTTCAGGTTATGGAAGGGTAAATGCATCGTGTAAAGACTTCTTATTTATCTAAAATAACGTTAATTAAAGTAATATTAATAATAACCACTTTATATACTTACTTTTGGTATTTGTTTACTTCTGTTCAAGTGGAAATATTCATTGCATTTTGTTAGTTGTTTGGTTGCTACAAAGGGAAACCATATTATATTAATTATATTATACGAAACGATGTACATACCTTTTTAATAACAATAATACCTTCAATAATTATTATTAATAAATAATCTGATTGTGATTTTTGTTTAGATTAATTAATTTGTGGTTAGGGCAGAAACGTCAAATCATCAACGGGTCTAACGGTGTTGCCAGCTTCTTGAAGTTTTCTTAAATCATATTTCACCTCATTCATATTTAGTCTCTAAATAATTAATTTTAGCATTTAACTTATTTTAATACTTTTATTTATTAATGATCTTAAACTCTTATCAATTGTATCTAGTTGTAATTGCATTTAACTTATTATTATTGTTTGATTTATTATTAAGTTTCTTTTATTATCGGATTACTCCTGGCAACATTGGTACTTAACTGGTTGCGGATGTACCTAGGGATTTTATAGCTAAATTTATATCAGGAAGGGGTATCGATATTAAAATTCCAAGCGCCCACCTGTCTGGTGATTTCCTTTCTTTTCTTTTCGGCACGCTGGCAGTGAAGTCACGTTTTGAGTTGGAAAAATCCTTTCATTTGATTTTGGGAAAGGTTAATAATTCTCTACGTTTAATTGATATTTTTATATCATACAGCTACGGCTGGATTGAGACGAAACTAATAGCGTTGCATCTTTTGTATTATTTCCAAGGAAATCGCCCACAGTTTGGGTAAGTTAATTTTGGTTTATTAATTATCACGTGGGACAAATTTTTATTGGGTTAATTTTAAATTAGGCACCTTGGTTTGGGTTTCCTTTTACACACCGATTTGGTTCCACGAGGGTTTTCACGACTGGCTAGCGAGGTTCCTGTTCAAACCTTAGACGTTCCAAACCAACAGATAAGCTTCCAAACCAACAGATAAGCTAAGGGGAAGCCACGTGGTTGGGCCTTTTGTTTGTGCGGCAGATCCGGGCGTAGGGGATTTTTGGGACCCTTACGTATAAAAGCTAAGTACCAAACTCTTTATTAGCTCCCTCTCGTTCCTGCGTACTTAATAAACATTATACCTATATTTTTTTGTTGCTTCTGATTTATAGTTTTAGTTAAAGATCATTTATTTAGTAATTATAAGCATCATTTATATAGTGGGTACCCCGTTTTTCATTTATATTAAATTTTAGTAGACTAGGTAATCTTTTAGTCTAGGTTACACGAACTGGTAACCAGTATTACCAATTATTGCAAATATTTAATTTATAATATAGTCATTTTAATTTCTCTATATTGTAATAATTATTTAAACCATTTTAAATTGTATTGTTTCAAATGATGAGCTACCCTACATCTGAGTAAACGTCTGTCTTGTTAATCTGTGTTTTATTGTGTAGTTACATTGAACTAAAATTTGGTGTTTTATATAGGTACAATTTTGAACCCACCTCCCAAACGGGAAGGTAACAATTTTTACAAGATACAGAGTGTCCCAAATAAATAAAAATGTCATTTATGCCATTATATTACCATTACTATTATACCATTTTTACCTATCTCTTCAAATTTTCGTAGAAAATGCATTTTCTTATAATTTAGACCTCATTTATAAATATTCCCATGGAATATTGACATTTTAGATTGTTTTTAAAGATGTAACAAATTTTCAAAGAGTACAGGTACTAATATTGTCTATAATATTCGTTTATTCCATTGAAAAATAAAAAAAAATCTATTTAAATATTCGTTACAGAAAGTACCAATTAATATGATTCCAGTATTCAAACTACATTAATTGACTGTTTGCGTTGATTAATAATAATTGCCCCAAGTACTAAAAAACTGAATTTGGTATGTGTATTAGGCAAAGTAACATTTTATAAATTTTATTTCATTTTTTGGCGAATGCTTATTTATAACAACAGAGACGTTCACATTCATAACTTATTATTGTATTGATTGCTGATTCAAATCCATATTTATTTAGAATAGTTTATTAACTAACACATTTAATTATGTAATTAATTAATATTTGGGTGGAAATAATGATGGTATATTTAATTAGTCTTTTACAAATATTTAAATAGTTTTCTCTTTGTAAAAAAATAGGCTAGCAATATTATCGTTTTTGGTACCTGTATATTTGTTACTTAAAAAAATCTACATTGTCAATATTACAGTTGGGGGTTGGAACCTTTGGTGTTACAACAGCAAAATAAAACACTAAATCACCACAATACACCAAAACACTTTTACGTTTACACTGGACGCGCGATTTGCTAACCATGTTAGCATCATCAGCAGATGATTAAAACTAAACTAATATCTACAAATTGAGCGTTTATATACTCGCCCACTCAGAACCAACTAAGCGAGCATATGAACGCTCAATTTGTAGATATTAGTTTAGTTTTAATCATCTGCTGATGATGCTAACATGGTTAGCGAAACGCGCGTCCAGTGTAAACATAAAAGTGTTTTGGTGCATTGTGGTGATTTAGTGTTTTATTTTGTTGTCAATATGGAATATTGATTCGGGAATATTGATAAATGTGGTCTAAATTATCAGAAAATGCATTTTGTACGATAACTTGAAGAGATAGGTACAAAATGGTATAATACAATTTGATAGACAAATAAATTATGCATCTAATCCACGTATAATATACATTCCATTCCATTTAAATTAAACAAGTTATTGCCGATTAAAGCTAGTAATTATTTAATATAAATAATATTAATTAGTAATATTTTTAGACTCTGTATAAGGTGGTATTATTTTCATTATTGCAACACAGCTTGAAAAAAACTTATGTACGCCTAGAAAAATGAAACATTCAAATTGCACTGCATTTTCATAAAATCGTAAATATTTCAAAAACGGTAATATTAAAGTCCGGCAAACCTTAATCAAATTTACCTTTATTTTAATCGTAGAAACTAAAACAGTAATAATATACAAGTTGTTCCGTTTAAAAAATAAAACTTTGTTATTTTTTATTTATTTGGGACGCTCTGTACTTTTCGAAAATAATGTTAAATTGTAGCTTTAGTAGCCTTCCAACGATCCGATCACTCACAATTTCTAAAAATACAATTATTTGGCTACAATATTCTGTGACGAATGAGATGAATAACCCTGTTTAATATTGTTGATGTTAAATGAATCAGTATTTCAAGTCACTTTAACTTATAAAAATTTAAACTTTTTTGGAAAAGGAACTGGATTAAATTCCATTCCAGTTCATAAAGTGAAACGTCATATTGTAGACGCAACGGTGGCTAGTAGAGATATCAATTTCTCGGCTGTTGGATAAAAGCGCTGCTTATTTTCGACGTACCGTTCCCGAGGCAAAGAGTTTAAATTGAGTTAAAGCTATAAATATGGAGTCCTGTGGGAGATCCCAACGAATTCGAAGAATTTTTTCCGGTTTTATTTGGATATTTTCGAGGAACTATTGAAAATAACTTTCAGAATGTACAAAAATTAATAAAGTGCATGAAATTTACATCCAAAATAATTTTTCGCAGTTTTATATTTCATATGGCATTTTCCACAGTAAATTTTTATCAAAGCCACCCAATTATTTTTCCTTCATATTTTACCGTTGAAAGAGCCATATGAAATAATACTTTCGTATATCTGCGAAAACATTAAAAATTTTGAAATACTTTCAATACAAAAAATGTTCATTTTTTAACTAACTTTCTACTTAAAAATAATATACAGGGTGTTTCTATTTTAAAAAACGAATAAAAATTATTTTATATTTTAGAAAGTTTGGTGTAGAATTTTAAAAACCCTGTGTGATTTAATATTACGATACTTATAGCAAAGTAAGTATAGACCATCTAAAGTAAATACGTAATAGAATTTTAATTTCGGGATAGTTATTGTATTTGTAATAATTATTTATTAATATCTCTGAAATTACCGAAATATATATTAATCATATCTTAGGACTATGTAAAATGATCTGAAAGAAAGCCAAAAAGGCAAACCAAACAAATGATCTTTTCTTATTACTAAAGAGGTAGTCTATTATTTATTTATTGACAATAATTAATTACACTAAATTTTCAATAATGGGTATGGCCCCCTCTTACTCTAATAACATCTCTTATACGGTTTGGCATAGATTGAGCTGTGGGATAGAGGTTGGATCTCGAGGTCTAGCACGAATTCTTCGTTTTGAGATAAAAAAAACGAGATTTGCTATATTAGTGTATATGACATAAATAAGGATTGTTTGATGTATTCAATTATTTTCGGTCACTTCCTGTTTCGCCGGAAATGACTACAACTTTTGATTTTAAAATGACATCCTCGGTATTTTTATTTTTTTACTTTATTCGGTAGAAAATGACCCTCTAAATAGAATGACATATATGTCAACTTTTGGCATTTTCGCATATGTTTTATTTGAAATTGTAACATGCGGTTTATAACGACAATTTGACTCGAAATACCAAATATGTGGTACCAAATTATTCGTAAAAAATGCTTTCTTCAAATATGCTAATGAGCCACTCTTGTTACATTAGAAAAAAATGAGGTATGATTGTACGGGCCAATTTCTTTATTCAAGCGGTCAACTCAAATTAAAAATAAAAACCATAAAACAAATTTAAAGGGCGTAAATGTTGTATAATAAAATACAACTAATAATATAAAATAAAAATAATACTAATAGATGGTACGTTACTAATGGTAATAGCCAACTTTGATCTGGGCGCTGCAAATGGACAAATGTTGTATAGCAACAAAAGTCTTGTATGACCTGGCTACCGAGACGACCCACCTGCAATTAAAGAAAAAAACATGGTGTGAGCAACAATGTTACCAGTTATTATTAAAATAAAGTGAATTTAAAATTAAACAGGTACTTGAATGATTTATTAATAGTCCAACTTAAAAATACAAGTTTAAAAAAAATAATAAAATGCCACACAGGCTAGTCACACAGACTATTAAAAAAAACATGCCACACAGGCTATCAAAATGCCGCACAGGCTATCAAAATGCCACACAGGCTAAAAAATGCCACACAGGCTATCAAAGTGCCACACAGGCTAAAAAAATCCACACAGGCTATCAAAATGCCACACAGGCTAAAAAATATGCCACACAGGCTATAAAAAATACACAAGTTAATAGTCAAACTACACTACGGGGCTAATTACTCTTCAAGTCTAATTACGCTACCGGACTAACTGCTTGTCAAGGCTAATTACGCTACACAGGATCACTACGCCACAAAGACTAAGTGTAGAAAATAATAAAGCTAAACATAATTCATTCAAGATCAATTTGATAATACAAATACAGAAATATATTCTTTTCTTATTAAAGTCACTTAGACAAAATATAAATAAATCACTTTAAAGAAATACTTCAATATTATCATCTGCAAATCATCTTTTCTTAATATTCAATCAAATATATCAAAATATACCTAAGATTCAGAAATATAATATATCACAATAAAAACAATAAACAGTAACCAACTAGTTGCTCAGTGAGATAAAATAAATTCACCTTAATCAAACTTCTTATTCGGCACGGCAATGGAACTCAGAACTACCACAAAACCTTAATTAAACCTCAAAAACTTTAATAGTTTTAATTTAATAAGCGCGTACCACTTATTTCTCTGACGCTGTCTAATACTGTTTTAGACGGCGATACTGTATTGCGTGTATTTGAAACCTTTTTGAAAAGTGCAGGTACATGAATTTTGGGCTTGTTTTTGTTTACGTTCGAAATTCCATTGCGCTCCGGCTTTTGAAATGTATGTTTGTTATTACGTCAGATAAAGAAAACGTAGCATAGAAAAATAGAGTTCTTACATGATTAAAAACGATTTGGGCATCTTTTAACCGGCCGGACACGAAAAACATTAGATGATCAAATCTATTTTTCCAAGAATCCTTGATGAAAAATTAGTATTTTTAACACAGCCATGCCAGTCTAGATTGAAATTTAAAATACGATCTTTTTGTAAGCGAAAATGTCAAAAGTTAACATATGATATGTCATTCTATTCAGAGTGTCATTTTCTATCGAATAAAGTAAAAATATACCGAGGATGCTATTTACAAATCAAAAGTTGTAGTCATTTCCGGTTAAAAAGGAAGTGGCCAAAAAACGGGAATCAATCCTAATTTATGTGATATACTAACATACCAAATCTTTTTTATTTATCTGAATAAATAAAAAAAAGTTATAGGGGTGAGACACTTTTGGAACGGTATAATAAAAAATAAGCAAAAAGTAAAAATTAGTACAGAAACACTCAAAGAAAATTCAAAAGTTGTTAAGATTCAGACAGGTCTGATTAACTTCTCAAACTCGAAACGCAACGTTTAAATTTGCTTTTAAAACGTAAGTAGACGAAAGCATTCTGATGTTATCGGACATAGAATTTAAAGTTTTTACAGTATTAAACTTGAAGATGCACTTATACATTACTGTTGGATGCTCAGAAATAATTAGGTGTTACATGTTACTTAATATTTTTTTACTTTCTTTTGAACATGATTTTTTGAATAAATCGCAATGTTTTAATTTATGTTAAAAAAGCTCCTATAAATATATATCCTAAAATGCTTAGTTTCAGAGATACAGGGCGTAGAAGTTTTTTTTTTCGATTTTTTTTCAAATAATTTCAGAAGTAAGGTCAATATTTGGATAAAAATTGGTGTTTGGGTGTTTTTTTGACATGGTAAATTTGATTTTAATGTCAATATGATTCCTACTCGTAGAGAGCGCCACCTACATATTTTTAAATCATGATACAAAGAGTACAAGTGATGATATTGCGCAGGTTGGTCACTACGTCACAGGAGATAAACGTCACCATTGGTCGGCAAGCTCCGCGCGCCAGTTTCAAATTATCAAACAGATGATTAGAATTTTAGAATTAGAATAAGTGGGAGAGGGGTTAATCTCTGCGACCTTAGAGATCTATTGTGTCCCCCTTTCTTGAGTTATAACTCATCATACAGTCCCAGGACTTCCTACGGAGACCCGTGTCCCTCACAGTCGAGGAGCTACGACCCAGGCCCGGTAGACGAAACGGTAGCTTGTGTCGCCTGTTGGGTTTAGAGGTAGGAGGTAGGCTCCAGACCCTTGGAGGAGGTGGTAGCTTGTATGCCACTTGCGGAGGATGGTCTCACGCAAGTGTCAGCCACCTCTTCTGTAGTTTTCTTTGGGTTTGGCCCCTTGGAACTTTCATTGTTACTGTTCCCAGTGTCGCTAGGGGGTTTCCCCACAGCTTCACCGGTGATGTTTTTATTACTATTATTATCAGATATCATAGTGTTCCTATGAGTCGCTAGGGACAGTCGGTCCACTTCTACAGAGCCCCGCATATAGAAGTAAGGGGTAAAATACAATGGGGTGCCCCCCGGTGCCCCAACGTTGAGACTGTCCGTAGCCCCGCCCGGTATCGTTATATGTCTTGGTGCAATTCCCTGGCCACGACACTACAGTCAGGGACAAGACGATGAGTGAGATGCTTCTTAGACCAAGCCAAGTGCTAGAGGGGATTCCCCCCAGCACCTGACCAGGAGCTTCCCCACCAACGACAAGGTCTTGCATCTCCTAGGGGAAGCAAACAGATGATACAATATGTAAATGTGAAAATGATTTTTCAAATGTCAAGCTCGATGATTTGACATAACTTTTGGGGTTATGTGCTAATTCTACGCTATATTAGGTCTTTTTTATTAGTGGCAATTGAACAATATGGATATTTTTTGTATGGCGTATGACGTCACAGGTGGTATGCGCAAACTTAACGAAATTGGAGCCGCGATCGATCATACCTTGTTTTTTTTGTACCATGTTTTTAACTTGTTCGAAGAGTAAAAACATTTTGTCCGTACCTGTATAAAACAACTACTAAGTAAAAAAAATATATTTACGACGTTTTTTTACATAAAGAAGGTCTCTTGGTAAAAATCGTTACGAGTAATAGTTTTTGAGATATTTGGAATCGAAATTTTCAATACCTTACATCATTGACATAAATTAAACATGTTGATTACATATTTATTAGACTGAAATCATAAATGTGAAATATTTTTGGGCCAAATGTTCAAGAGAAACTGTTTTAGCATCATTTTTTCGACAAACAAAAATTATGATCAATTTAAAAAAATAAAAAGTTCCCAAATTTATCATTTCAGTCAAATAACCATCTCCTCCGCGCGTTTATTTGTTGTCAATAATGACATGTATCGACTATTTCCATTCTAAATATCTTGATAACGGTTGCTCGTAGTGATTTTTATCGACATAGACATAGTTTACGTAAAAAGGCACGGAAATATATATATTTTTTTCTATAATTTATATTACTCTTCAAGCCAGTTAAAAATATGTAGGTGGTGCCCCCTAGAAATAGGAGCCATATTGACATAAAAATCCAATTTCCCACGTCGAAAAACGCCCAAATATTTTTATCCAAATATTGACTTTCCTTCATAAATTATTTGGAGAAAATCGAAATGAAAATGAAACTTCTACACCCTGTATGTCTGAAACTAAGCATTTTAGGACATACATTTATACGAATTTTTTTACTTATTTTTATCTGCAGAATATACTGTTTTGTGAAGTTTCCTGAATACAGTTCGGACCACCTTGTATTTTTTAGTGTTGAAATACCCAATTTTTTTTTAGAGAAGGGATGTAGGTACTCGTCACAAGGTTGAAGGCATTACTTACAAAAAAATTGTCATAAAAATAAAATAAAATATTCTTTATATTATTAGTCATTTCCGGTGAAACAGGAAGTGACCGAAAACAATTGAATACGTCAATCAATCCTAATTTATGTCATATAATAACATACCAAATCTCGTTTTTTTAACTGAAAAAATAAAAAAGTTATAGGGGTGAGCCACTTTTGACACGCACCCGGTATAGTACACGTTTTTATATTTTATTATATAAATTATCTTATTAAAAATAATGTATTTGGTGTATCTAGTTTTTATTATAACCCATGTGGGGGGACATATATTCTGACCATAATTTATACGGAAAAAAGTAACATCTGATATTTTTATTGTCACTTTTATGACTGGGACTGAAAGAAACTGCTTGGCTTAGCTTTTACTGCTCTTTTATTTAAAAGGCTTTTTTATATTTGGAAAATAAAATACTAAATCCCTGTTATGTGACAGGCTAAAACGAATATATACATATTTTATAATGTGTGTTATAAAAAAATATTGTTTTTCTGTATTTATAGTATTTTAGATATTATTTAATTCGATAGTTTTAGTATGGTCGTAACATTAATTCAGGGCAACGGCCCCAGCTACGTCGAAACACCGGTTCCCATTAGAACACCGAAGTTAAGCGACGTAAGGCGATGCTAGTTGATGGACGGGTGACCGGTTCGAAACTTTGCATCGTGCTGTTGTCCAAGGGAAAAGTGTAAAATCTATTGATACACACTGCTCATTCACGCCGGTTCGAGGCCGGATGAGATCGGATATCTCGTGAGTAAGAGTTAATTTAGACACTTCCTAAGTCGGTAGGCCATTGACCATGATATGGCCGAGGACCGCGGTGCGGATTCCGCGTAAACAAAGTAGGTTCCGTCCAGTTTAGCCATTGCAGCAGAAAGGAGACGTTAACTTGAACCTCACACAACATTAATTCAATTGAAATTTTATTATTTTATTTAACACACACACACAATACGTATTATGCTGTACCCCTTGAAGAACTCAAAAAATCGGAGCATGTAGAATGTAGAATGAGTAAAGGGGGGAGGGGATTAATCACCGCCGCCTTAAAGATCTATTGTGTCCCTATTTCGTGAGTTATAGCTCATCGTAGGTACAGTCATCATACTTGGGGATCTTCCTGTTGTAGGGAGGACAGGGTATTTCCCATCCTCCTCTGAAAACAGATGTTAATCCTCTAAGGAGTGGGAATATACCTCCTACGAGGGTATACACTCTTCCACAGTTGGGGTTTAGCTCTGCGTACCCTTCACAGTCGAGGAGCTAGTCTCCGACTGAGGTGTGAAGTGTAGGCTGGAGGATCTGTCTCCATTTTCTCCAATCATTCCTTTGTTCGATGGAGAATTAAAAAATTAACATTTTTAATATTTAATGTATTGAGAATTTTTAGCGGTTTCGCAAATTACATATGACTTTTTAAACGACAAATACCAAAGTGATATTGATATCAGATACAGATTTTGAACTACTTCAAATATAAAAAATGTTCATTTTTTAATTCTTCATTTAACATAGGAATAATATACAGGGTGTTCTATTAAAAAAAAACGAAGAAAAATAATTTTATATTTTAGAAAGTTTGGCATATAATTTTGAACAGCATGTATAATTTAAAATTACGATATTTATAGCAAAGCAAGTACAGACCATCTAAAGTAAATACCTTAGAAAAAACTCAAAATTTAAGTAAGGATGCAATAAAACTACTTTTTGGCTAATAGCACTACTTTTTCAATTTGTCTGGATAAATTGAAAAACTGGTTTTATTAGCCTGTATGGTGATTATTGACTGCATCCTCCCTTAAATTTTGAGTTTTTTCTTAACTTAGTCAGTCACGACTAAACCTGCTGTTTTTTTAAATACCTTATATACTTTCAATTTCAAATATTTCTTGTATTTTTAATATATTTAAAAAAAAAAGGCTGAACACACTTGGTTTTTTATTTATTTATTAATATCTCAGAAATTATCGAAACATATTTAATAATATCTTAAGGTTATGTAAAGTGATCAGAAAGGAAGTTGAAAATGCAATAATATACAGGGCTAATTAGGTTCCATTCAAAAAAAGTTATCCCGATCCGCTCACACTTTTTTTTCATCCTGTAGAAGTTATAAAAATATTTTCCTGAAATACGTCCTAGTATATACTTTAGTTTGGTACTTATACAAAATTCCTAAGTTTCTTTTATAGGACGCACTATTGCCGAGCTCGTAGGAGAAACTTTGAAACGTGGCAACCCCTATTTGCGGCAAGTTTTTGATAGGCACCCTGTGAAAAGTGTATTGTTCTATTCATAAATATACGTAAAACACGATGAGCGTAATAATAATGCCGCCAGATCCTGTACTATAAGAAACAAAAGTTATAACAAGATATTATCTCATTCCGTTTTCAAAATTAGTTTTATCGTTTACTATTATATTTCGGTAGGTAACACAAGTCGTACAGTCGCCATTATTTGCAGGAAACTTACATTCAGAAGCGACTAAAAATATAAAAATCTCTTTCGCTTCACGACCAGACTCTTTCCGTCATTATTTTTTTTTCGAAGCCGCAATATTTTCCCGATTCTTAGTTTTCTGTGGACGCAGGCACATGTTAGTAATGGCACGTGCGGTCGAATTCTTTCTTTAGCCAGTGGTGGCGAACTAGAAAGAATTCAAAGGATTTTGCCGCACTGACAAAGCTTCACTGCGCTTCTGTAAAAAGGTAAAAAATATTTTGCATATACATACCTACAACAATGATTGAAAGAGGTAGCGATACTGTGTTTTGGTTTGGTGTTAGAGGATTTTAGGAATAGCGATTGGTATAGTATTTCCGAAGTCAGTTGGAAGTACTGAGACTCTTAAGTCCCTAGTTCCGGCGATGCCGGCAAAGACAATGCCGAAATTTAGAGTCCCAATCTATCCCAACTGCCTTCAGAAAAGCTATACTGATGCTAAACTTTTAGGAAATTAGCAAACTTTTTTGATGTAATTTGTCCATTTTAGAAACTTACCGAAAAACTAGTGTACTTGAAAAGCTGATAAAAAATCATAAAAATAGTACACTTATATGCGAATAATCTAGTTACTATGATATCTGAAAAAATTGAAAAAAACTGTCGACTGACCTTTTAACGTGAGATTTCTTTTTCTGCTACCACGGTCTGTATCCCCAACTACATAGGATACATTAAAATACGCAACCAACCGTCCAATCAGATGTAAAAGGTACGTACCCTATCGTTGGGTATTGTGCAATCACGTGATGCTCTTTTCGTATGACGGTTAAATCTTTGGTTAGAGTTTTTGTTGTTGTTTTACCCTTTTTTACCGAAGAGTTTTTAACTGTTTTTACATCATATTTTTCTATTTACATCAGATTTATATTTTGTAATTGCCTATCAGACAATACGTATTTAGAAAAATAATAAGAATTAGAATCGTGTTTTTTTTAAATTCTGGATATTAATTGGAACCCTTACAACATTACTGCTGTTGATATAAAAAATGCATTTTTGATTATTTACTTGGGTTAGGATATTAAAATATTGGTTGGATTGTACGACATAAATAGATGTAGGTATGATTATTTACTAACTGTTTTGCATTTTCAGTTTTTGATCAGACATTTGATTTTATTTGTGAAATGCCCACAAAAAAGGCTTCCAATGATTCAACATCAGTGTGTTTGCTGCATAATGGGTCATTCCTGCTGAATTTTTAGATCATTTGAAGACTACACGGGAAAAACCAGATATGTTACATTTTCATAGAAATTGGTAGCGACACAACTTTATAGGCAAGTGTTAGCATTATTCGAGGCACCATCAAAGAAAGCAATAATAATAAGCGTATTATTATTGCTTTCTTTGATGGTGTCCAGGAGATATTACAGCTTAGTTATTTTGCCCTACAGGAGAAAAATCAGAGTAGTCCACTCGTAATTGCATTTTCTTGGCTCCAGTTAAAATGAACAAAGCTGGTTTTTCCTGTGGTCTTCATTTGAAATAACGTAAATAAATGTTTATACATATGTATGTGGTGATTAAATTGGTGTTTAGGAAATAAAAGTTTTTTGATATTAATATATACCTATATATATTTATTTTGAAATAAATTACACTTTTAACAGTTTAATGGAATTTTTAAAGCCAGTTATAATATTTATATTTTAAAAACTTGAAATCATGTGAATGTAATCACGCATTAAACCACAGAGTAGATTTTAGTGTTAACTTTATATAACTTGTAAGTAAAATAATAAATAAAACAAATATGAAATAACAAACAATTCTAATGTATATATTAAAATACAGTACAATAATAGACCCTCACTTAACATAGAATAATATTCTACCCAACTCAGTACTACGTCCAACATTAGTTTCAAATATATTGGGCCCTAATTGTTCCTGAAAATAGTATTTTTTTACATTGTTATACATATTCTAAACTATTTAATATTTAAGTCACTTAAAAAGTTAATTTGTATTGAATAATTGTCTACCATTGAAGCAAATTTGGACTAGTATTCTTGATGGGCATATTCTGTGTATGGAAAAAGGTACTTCCTCCAGATTTTGCGTTCAATCAATTTATTCTCTAAACCTGAAACATCTACGTATAAAAAATAGACAGGTCACTAATTATAATAAAATTTACCCTTAGAATTACTTCTATTACAAGTAATTTCTATTGGTATACTTTTCCATGACAAGGAATCAACTTCCTAACATTTTTTAATTGATGTGATACTTACTCATGATGTAAAAAGAAAATCTTTTCGTTAGCACACAAAGAACAAACGATATGTTGGCTTACTTTCAGATTAGTTACTTTTCCATAGATATCCTCATGTCAATTCAAAGACGATGAACATGAAAATGATCATCACATGAAACATCACAAACTAAAAACCTAATAAACAAGTTTATATCCAATATAGAAATAAATTTTGTGTTCTTACCTATTATCGTCCAAATCCACGTAAATAGATAATTAATTTTTTGGATTTTTATCTTTTATTTTTAAATATATTTTTCGAACTGCTGGTTTTAGTAATTATTAAATTAAACGAATAACGAAGTAAAAAGTCAAAAATAATAAATAATAAACGATCCTCAATTCTCTTGTCAATTGTCAATCACAGTTGTCAATTTTCTCCAGGTACCGAACATCATCGATACCGTACGATCTACGACGATTACTTCTTTGATCTGATTGGACGGTTCAAGGACGGTTGGTTGCGTATTTTAATGTATCCTCAACTACATGATCTCCAGTTGTAGTTCCATTCATTCTTTTGAGTAGTATTATTAAAAAAATAGAGAAGTTGTAGCAAACAAAAAAAATACTTCATCTGGCAAAGACAAACAAACAGCAGTAAGTCCACTAGGCACAAGGACATACTTCTGTTTGTCTACCGCCAATGGACATAGAGCACTTATAAAGTCTAAGGTATTTTTCCCATTTAATTCGAATGAGATAAAATAGATTTAGAACGTCGTTTCTGTCATAATATTGTAACTCTGTGTATGTAGTTTGCAATACCACCTTTGGTTAAAAATTAAAAAAAATGGACAAAATTTATTTAGAAAATCTGCTCCTCAACTGTAGTGTTCAATATGAAAAAGGAGTACTTACAAAATCACATTATCCATATATTCATCCCGGTGTTCAAAACAAAGTAAGAAATTGAACGTAATCGGCGAAGTAGGTTAGGGTAGGTTAGGTTGCTGGAGTTTGAAATCTTGTTTGATCGTTCACTCGGTGGCCTTGGGCCCATTGCGATAGCCCTGTTATTATTGTACCAAACCTTCCTCTCATTCTTTCTTTGCGTTAAAGCACTTCCAGCTCTTTACAAAGTTCCTGATGTTGGCTTCTGCTGCTTCCTCTAGACCCTCCAAAAAACCTTGCCTAAAAATTTAAAGGCGTCGGTATTCCAGTGCCGGACAGTGGCACAGCAGGTGTTCCATAGTTTCTTCTTCCTCTCCGCATTCTATGCAGTTGTCGTCGTTGAAAATCTTCCATCTCACGAGGTTTACCTCCGTGGGGCATTTTTCAGTGATGACATCTTATGCGTACTAGTTTTTTTTGTGCTCTAGTATTTTTTGCCTTTTTGCTATCTATTACTGGCCACAGTCTTCGAGCTGTAGCACAGTCCTTATGGTATTGCCACGTCTCGTGCTGCCTGGCCTTGATGGTAGTTGATATAGCTTCTTTCAGTGTGTTGATCGTCACAAGTGGTGGGTCATCTGCCACGGCCTCTCCCCTGGCATTCTCTTTGGCGAGTCTGTCCGCTTCTTGATTGCCCACCACGTTGCTCTGGCCTGTCACCAAGCACAGAGTTGTCCCGCCTTGACGCAACCAGGGCAGTGCTTCTCGGTAGTCCATCACAGTTTTCGATCTCACTGATTGCATGGTGATGCTTCTTAAAGCGCTCAAGCTGTCGGAGTATATCACGATATCTCCTATTGGTCTATCAGCGATTTTCCCTTGTATACAACTGGTCGCTTCCTTGATAGTATATACCTCTGCTTGTAGAACATTACAACCATCCGATAGCCTTAAAAATAAAAATCTTCGGATGTTTAGTTCCTCTGAGAAGATGTCTATACCTGTGCCGCAAAATAAAACACCAAACCACCATAATACACTAAAACACTTTTCCTTTTACACTGGACTCGCGTTTCGCTAACTATGTTAGCATCATCAGCAGATAAAGAAGACTAAATCTTATTCATCTGCTGATGATGCTAACATATGCTTGTATTGTGGTGATTTAGTGTTTTATTTTGCTGTGTAACACCAAAGGTTCCAACCCCCAACTGTAATATACATGTGCCTCTTAAAGCTACGGAAGCATCTGTATAGACTGCTATCTCTTGATTGTTCATGACTCGGTTGCTTTCCCATTCTTCTCTTGCCGGGATGCGAATCCTTATTTTTTCTCCAAAATCATGTTTGGTGAGCATAGAGTCCGTTTTCTGGTCTAGCCCCAGATGTCGCCATGATTTTCCCTATTATTGACTATAATCTTGAGTAGCTGTAGTTGGTCTGGTTTCACAGATTGGATCTCTTCCAAATAATCTTTGGGCACTCTCAGCGGCCAGATCTTTTACGAGTCAGTTAATTGATTGATAGTCCAGAATTACTTCTAACGCTGCTTGCGCTAATCGGCAAAGTAACTTTACTTTTCAATACAAAATCGCAATTTTGCACACCGTTTATTTATAATACCAGAAACGTCTAGTTGGTCTATTTCAAAATACGGTTATCCAGGAAGTAACAAATGAAGATTGAACAATATGATAAGCCCCTTATAAAGGTAAAATTGTACCTTCTAAATTTTTAAAAAAATATGCAGAACTTATTACTAATTTCTAATGTATTATTGCGTTTTGGATACCTTAAAATGCGTTTATTTATTACAATTTATTTTTTAATACACTTATTTAATAACTAAATTAGAAAACCTTTAGATTAAATCCATTTCTTTCTAATCTCGTTTTGTTGTTTCTGTTAATATTTTACCTATCTGTTACAGTAATAAAATATTTAGTTTTTTTAGTGTATATTTTTATTTCAAATAATAGTAATCTCACGAGCCGCCGATGTTGTTTTCTTTCTTCTTCGTCATCTTTCTGCATTTACTGACCAAAAAATAATTTCTATGGAACGGTTGCCCCGGTTTCTTTTAGGCCATTTTTTATTGTAGAAAATCGTTGGATTAAACTTTAATATGAACGACGTAGGATTATTTTCTCTACGCCTTATCGGCATAAGCAAAAAATAGTAAGAAAAAAACTTATAAAAAACTCTGCGGAATATACATGGTGGACCATTTATTTGTAAGATTTAAAAATGATAGAAAAAATGATGAAAATACAATATAGATAGATAGTCATTTTATAAGATTCTAAACCCCCATCTAAATATATTTTATCTAAAGAAACCTACATATCTGCGGTGCAAAATATTTATTATATTTTAATTTAGCGTGGGTCTTACCATTCATTTTTGTTGCGGTTTCAAGCATCCTAATAAGGATTTGTTTATATCCTTATTAACAAATCCAGGACCCTATTAAAAAATAAAGACGATGATGACAACTCAAAGAAGAGATGTTAGTTTGAAAATCTGATAACACCATCTTGTGGAACAAAAATGTAGCATTGAGAATGTGAAATGTATTTTGTTGTATTTATTCAAATAGAGCCGTAAAACATAAAAATGAAATCGCGAATATTATGGGTTTTATTATAAAAATTTCCGAAATATTTGGAATTTTTAAAGGTTGATTAGACCTTCCGTATCAGCTACCTTCCGTTTCCCTTCCGTTTACATAAAATATTATATCATGTATATGAATGGGACAATGGCACACTATCCGTTCCGTTTCCCTTCCTTTCCATATCCTTTTTTTCTATACATTTTTTTCGCGGACAGACTGAAGCGTATCGGAAACAGTGTTGTCAAATTCTTACATTTTTAACAGTTCTGTTAAAATTTTGCTGATATTTATTTATTCTTTCACTTCTTAATTAAATCTATTACCGGGCAACGGCCCAGCTACGTCGAAACACCGGTTCCCATTAGAACACCGAAGTTAAGCGACGTAAGGCGATACTAGTGGATGGACGGGTGACCGGTTCGAAACTCTGTATCGTGCTGTTGTCCAATAAAGGCAAAAGTGTAAAATCTATGGACACACACTGCTCATTCACGTCGGCTCGAGGCCGGATGAGATCGTAATCTCGTGAGTAGGAGTTGATATAGACAGTTGCCAAGTCGGTAGACCATTGACCATGATATGGTCGAGGACCGCGGTTCGGATTCCGCGTAAGCAAAGTGGGCCCCGTCCAGATAAGCCCTGGTAGCAAACAGAAGATGTTAACTGAAATCTTTACTTTAAATCTATTACCTTTTTTAAAAGATACAAATTTTTAAAATAAAACTTTCGTAATGATATAAATTGTACAATAAAAAGTATGGAACTGATAATACGGAACGGAAGCTTACGTATAACGTCAATACAATAAAAAATACGGAACTGATATGGAATGGAAACGAAAGGTATAGTGAGAATCAACCTTAAGGTGGAATTTTTGATCAGCATCCAGTTGTGCAGCTTTGTCCCGTTTAACCGATCTCGAATCTCCTCTAGTTTCCCAAATTCCCAATGATTAAGTTCGTATATAAGACACCCTGTACAGTGTAAGTATTTCTGTAATAGAAAGCAAATAGTTTTCATATATTTCATATATATTATATTAACATATTTAGAAAAAAAAATACGCTCAAAACGTTTCATATGTTATTACTACCGGCATTCCTGTGCCGCTTGCTCCTGCTGCTATTTCTCGCTATCGCTATTAGAAGCAGGGTTGCCAAATGTTCTAAGTATTTTTTTTGCGTTTTCACTTAAATTTTCAACTTAAATTATGCTCGCAACTTTGATATATTGATCTAGGACATATAAAAATATTAATATTTGTTTTATATTAAGAATGGTGTATCTTATATTTATAAATTATGAAACTTGTATTTTAATTTTTATTATTTTTACCTGTCTGTGAAAGCGAATCAAGTTATTACTTGTAAAAAACTATTATTTACTCGTAAAAAACAATTATTAACCGTAAAAAACAAAAGATGAGTTATATAATCCAATGTAATGAGAGGAGATAAATGAAAAAATTTTTGCTTAAAAGATTTTGGAAGATTGTTTCATCATGGATATTCATTGGTTCTTAGTCTTCTTCTGCCATAGTCTTCTTTAAAAAGCTGCAGTATTCAAAACCACGCTAGTCATTTGGATTGCAAACCTTGATGAATTGGGTACTTAAGAAGAAAAATATACTTTAGTTAATGTATCTTCTAAACTTTGACATATATATTAATTAATAATATTTTATTCTACAGTTTTAAAATTGATTTGGCTCAGTCCACAAAACTATAGTTATAAAATCAGAAATAAACAGATGATAAGAATACTCTTTCTTTATAGTCTCTCTCACTTTTTATACGTAGTCTTCTTTGTGATGAAGTGGTTTCAGTCTCTGGAAATTCTGTATTAAAAATATCTTATTTCCTAAATTCAGGTAAAGGTTACCGCTTTGGCAACAGCGATCGGGCGCATGCCGAACATCAAAAGCTCGTCGCCGCTGCCGAGCTTTCAGCCCGCCGATTATCAGTTGTTTCGCGGATCGGACCAAAGGCGCACGAGTCAAGGTCGACTCGATCTTTCGCAATCGAAGACGCAAACGCGCGCGATCTTTCGCTGATATATTTTTTTGAAGTTAATTTCGGTGTTCAAACGCTGTCGGATTTTCGAAACATTTTTGGGAGTACCGATGAATTGAAAGGTATTTACCCATTTCATCAGTTGTGATTTATGCGGTAACATCAAAATAAAATTTATATGAAAATATAATAAGATATATTAATGATAGTGATGGATATATTTTCACCATTAATTATTTTTTTCTATTACATTTTTTTATTAAAAAAATTGGATCTAAAAACTGTTTAATATCGGTCTTTAAACTTTATCGTATTTTTAAAATATTTTGTACTGCTGGTTATTTGGAAGTCACTGATTTATCTATTTTACACCATCACTTAGGTATATGTGCATTCTTAAAATAGTAATAATTTTTACTAATAAAATTTCACTAAAATATCTATTTGAAAATTTACGTATATTAAAAAATTAATTAAACTGAATCTTATTTTCAAAACAGTAGTGTATTATTAAAGATTGATTCTCACTATACCTTGCATATCCATTCCATATTCGTTCTGTATTTTTATTGTATTGACGCTATACGTAAGCTTCCGTTCGGTATCAGTTCCATACTTTTTATTGTATAATTTATATCATTACGAAAATTTTGTTTTAAAAATTTGTATCTTTTGAAAAAGGTAATAGATTTAATTAAGAGGTGAAATAATAAATAAATATCGGCAAAATTTTAACAGAGCTGGTACAAATTAAGAACGTGACAAGGCTGTTTCCGATGCGCTTCAGTCCGTCCGTCAAAAAAACGTATGGAAGGTAAGGATATGGAACGGAAGGGAAACGGAACGGATAGTGTGCATTGTCCTATTCATTTACATGATATAATATTTTATGTAAACGCAAGGGAAACGGAAGGGAGCTGATATAGAAGATATAGGTATAGCAAAAACCAAGATAAAATCATATTGTAATTTTTAATACCGTAAACTACGAAAGTATTTTTAATTTATTTGGGGGATGGATGGAACATAATATCTCCATAAAATATCACTCTTCGAACTTATTTCATAATAACTTTATGATCAAAAAAATGCTACTGACCAATGTTTTTGGTTATATACCCGTAATAAACTTAACTACGTGTCATATTATTTCGCAAAAACTTTTATAACCTATTTCTTTTAAAAGCATTTATAAAAAATTACTGCTTTAAAATTTCAAAAACATTTCAAATAAGGCACTCCACAATTGTTTTGTTTAAT
The DNA here is from genome assembly GCF_002938485.1 of Sitophilus oryzae. Classification (NCBI taxonomy): domain Eukaryota; kingdom Metazoa; phylum Arthropoda; class Insecta; order Coleoptera; family Curculionidae; genus Sitophilus; species Sitophilus oryzae. The sequence continues at coordinate 238,040 of NW_022146108.1, forward strand.
CTATAATATTTTTAAAGGCTGTAAAATGTATATTTGAAACGATAATATACACTTTCAAAAACCCCTCAAATATTACAGCAACAATTTTGGATTAAAATTTAAATGAACAATGAAAATAACAAAATTCTCTAAATAATTCAATTGTTAAAGCAGGATAATATTTCAACATATTTATTTACAAAGTATTTTATATAAATGAGACAAATATTTCTATGAGGACATCGTTAAGTAGTAATGCATTCAATTGAAAATATTAATAAATCATAATATATACTATACAGGGTGTCCCAGAAATAAGTGCAAATATTTTAACTGGTAGTATAGTTCAACCCCAGAAACACGCCTATGACGTTTTTTTCGCCAAAGAAAAAAAAAATTCGAAATATTTTGAAAAATTTTTTGGAATTTTTTTTAGTTTTTAATTAAAAAAACATAATTTCTTGATAATACGGCAACATAGGTATTAAATTAAATTTACAAGAAAGAAAATCCAGAAAAGATCCAGTGGTTCTCAAAATTTTAGCAAAAAATCATTTTTTTTGGAAATTTTCAAAGTAAAATAACTCCGTTATTTTGGACTTATTTGAAAAGCGATAAAGAGAAAATATGTTTCTTTTATCGAGATCTACCACCCCTTAAAATATTTGCACTTATTTCTGGGACACCCTGTATAAAAAATATATGAAATGAACAAAATTCTTACAGCTTTAGTGTATATTAATAAATATTTTCTTGCCTTTAGCTGTGTATTTTTTCTAATTTCGAAAAATCGAAAGTAGAAAAAAAAAATAAAATGTAAAAAGAAAATTGTTTTGCTTGTCGTAAAGGGGGGAATTAAGCTCCAATCCCACAACCGGTTTCTGGGCATACCCTTCATCAGGTGGGCTGTCCAGAGGCTGTTTCTCACCGATACGGCAAGCAAAACTTTTTCAATATCAACAGACGATGTCGTAAAGTGTCGGTGAGATATTAGTGTATCTCCCGTCAAAGGATGGTAAAGAGCGTTTTTCGACCCGCTCAAATATATATGAAATGAACAAAATTCTTACAGCTTTACTGTATATTAATAAATAATATTTTCTTGCCTTTAGCAGTGTATTTTTTCTAATTTCGAAAAATCGAAAGTAGAAAAAAAAATAAAAAGTAAAAAGAAAATTGTTTCGCTTGTCGTAAAGGGGGGAACCAAGCTCCACTCCCACAACCGGTTTCTGGGCCTACCCTTCATCAGGTGGGCTGTCCATTGTTTTTTAATTTTTTTTCTACGTTCGATTTTTCGAAATTAGAAAAAAATACACAGCTAAAGGCTAGGAAATATTATTTATTGCTATATAAAAAATTGTTATAGGAACGTAACAATGAGAAGATAAACTACAATTCATTGAAGTGCAAAACGACATTCTGACAATGTGAAAAAGACAACATTGTAATAATAGTATACAGGGTGTGCTAATAACTCCCAAAAAAACATAAATGGTTTGAAAAGGGTAGAAACTACTCTCACCCCTACATAAACTCTAGCAGAAATGTTTTGCAACTTCTGCGACGACTGATTTTTTTTTCATTAGAAGATTCTTTTAATGCTTACTACATTTTTTCTTGTAAAAAATCGTAACTTCACATAGATTTTCAAAAAAAAAGTCAGAATTTCACTTAAAAAAATATTTTTTGTCACATAGTTGATGGAAATTTGGAAGGTTATGTTGCAGTAATTATTTTTGACAATAAGCTTTATTAATATTAAATTAACTAACATTTGAAGTCAATTTTTAGAACCTGTAACAAAATAGTAACATCTCTAACAAGATATATCCAATTAACATATTTTGATTCCAAAAATTGGGATACCCTGTATAAAAACTCGGAATAAAATTATTTATTAGCATTATTTTTTCATTTAAAAAAAATAAAAATATGATATATTTGAAATACAGTTGAATTGTTACATTAACGTTTTTTTATAATATAAACATAAAATTATCTAAAAAGAAATATAAAATAAATCAAATAGCCTCTAAATAATCTCTCTTCGACAATTTATTAAAACGCTGGAAAATATTGAAGTAATTATTCTGAACACGTAAAACAACCCCAATTCAAATAGCTCCCTGTTGGATTATGAAAAGTATCAAGCTATTAAAGCGATAACAAACCATTACTTAGGCGTTATCTGGTGAATAAGTAAACAAAACTGTTTAATTCAAGAGGCTTTAGATAACGTATGAGGATTAAGGAATATATTATCTTTCTATTTTATAAAAATAACATTTTTTTAAATTTACTTAAAAATTTAAATTCAATTGACCTTTTGAGGGTAATGGTAAATAATAATAAAAAAGGAATATAATATTAATAAAACAGCAATGATAATAAAATATATTTTTTATAAAAGATGCTACATTGAAGTATAAATTTGATATAAAAAGTAAAACATGACATAGATTAGATATAATAATGTATTGTACCCAAGTAGCATGTGGACGTTATCTAACGTCGGGTATACGTCGCGTTCAATAAACCCGACGTCGGGTACCAACGTCGGTTCGACCGCCTGACGACCCTTATTTGCACCTAAATGGGGAATACAGATTTGGGTCGCCTCGACGTCGGTATCTGACCTAATAGGGAATGTAATTCTACCAATTACCAACGTCATATTACGTTGGATTTTAGTTACTTAAAATTCGTCGCTAAGCACTTACGTTACGTTTGGTTTCATATTCGCTACCAAGAATACATAAAAACCTAACCAAACTACCTAATTACAAATGGATTCATAATCACTCCTCAAATAGAACTATAAGTGCCTACCTAATTTCATATTATAATAATTCTGAATCATTAATCCAGACATCAGTTTTGTCAACGGAAGTCACTTTTTTTATATATCTGATTAAAGTACTCCGGAAAACAACGAGCGCCTTCAAAAGTAGGTAGATTTATGAAATAAAAATATCTATAAAAAAGTAACTTGCAAAATATTTTTTTATTTTCTAGCTGGTTTAATCATAAAACTGTACTGTGGTTCCCCCCAAACTCAACCTTATCAATATTACTCTACTAGAAATCGGAATGTGAATATAAATTTTAAAAACAAAAAACGATTTTAAAATGGCTGACAATCGGATACCTGTTAAGAATGGCGGATTTCTGTGTCCGACTTAATATGAACTACCAATATACCAATTCCGACCGGGTCTCCAACATTAGTCGTCTCACACAACCGAAGTCATCAAACCGGACGACCGGCAATCGTATTATGACGTATATAATTCCTACGTACGCCACGTAACCTCACTTTGCGTATCAGTGATTTGTGGATTTGTGCAACTATATTTTAGTATTTCTTTTCTCCTTAAAAAAAAGCCACTTTTTTAAGATAGTATACATACAAAATTTAAAAGAATTGGAACCAGTACCTCACATGTGGGAGGAGGATGGGGTCTGCTGGTATCCTAAGCTAAAAAATGAAATTAAGATGCACCAGTGTAATGCAGCATCTCTTCCGGATAAAAGGCATTCGTGGGTGGAGGCAAGACATCACTACTACTATTATTATTTTGCAAAAGCCTCGACCTCTTTCTGTAAATTGTAGATGATTTTTTTTTAAAAATTGAAATAATTTTTTTTAGGCATAATAAAAAAAATTAAGTTTGTTTACAAAAAGTTTTTATTAGGTTATGTTCATGATGTTCATTAGGCCGCAAATGCTACTTAATGGGTTGTATTTACGGACGTAAATAGAGATACGTAAATTAGGTTAAAAATATGAACATAAAATACAACAAAATATAATTGGACGTTACTTTAGGGATAGTGAGACGTATCCTATTCGGACAACGGGTAGACGTCGGGCTAGTTCAAGTATATGTACGTCGTGCAAGCCAACGTGGGAACGAGGTTGGGAAATTAATAAAAATGGTACGTTGTTATTTTGTACGTCGACAGATCGTTGGATTCACCGACTCGGATCCAACGACGTCGCTTTTAATAGGAAAGCGACGTCACCGGTCGTATCACCAGCACCCGACCTAAATTTGCAAAGTCTGACGTCGCTTCAGGTCAGATTTAGTTCGAAGTCAGAGAGATGCTACTTGGGTAGTAGAAAATTAAATATAATACAAAATACGGAATGGATCTGTCCGAAAATATGTTTTATGCATAATTTGTCGTGGCATGGTTAGCATTTTCTTTTAAATATTTTTTATAGAAAACATTTTGATTAATTTAATTATTTATTAGATTAGAATGTGTGTCTTTATTTTAGTATTTAGTCTGTATATATTACATAATATACAATATGTGTTATATACAGGGTGGTCCGAACTGTATTCCGGAAACTTCGGCAGAATATTCTGCAAATAAAAATAAGTAAAAAAGTTCAGTAAGTAACGTCAATATTTGGATCAAAATTGGTGGCGAAGTTTTTTTGATATGAGAAATATGATTTTGATGTCAATATGACGCTTGCTTATAGGGGTCTACACCTACGTGTGTTTTAACTGTTTTGAGGAGTAATAACTTTTTGTCCGTAACTGTATAAAACTACAGAGTGCAAAAATATACATTTCCTCTTAGTAACAATCTTCCCATTTCCCTCTTAGTAAAAATCGCTACCAGCAACTGTTCTCAAGATATTTATAATTGAAATAATCAAGACATGTCATTATTGACAAAAAATAAATGTTGTAATATATGTAGTTAGTTGACTGAAATATTAAATTTGGGAACTTTTTATAAATCATCAATTTTTCTTCGGAAAAATGATGATAAAACAGTTTCTGTTGAACTTTTGATACAAAAACATTTCAAATTTATGATTTTAGTTTAATAACTAAGTCAACATGTTTAATTTATGTCAATGATGACAAGAATCGATAATTTGTCGAGATTATCTCATCTCATTATTTCTCAATAATATCTCGAGAACCATTACTCGTAGCGATTTTTACAAAGAGATCTTTTTTACGTAAAAAACGTCGCGAGTGTATATTTTTATCATTAATTTTATACAGGGACGGACGAAAAGTTATTACTCTTCAAACCTGTTAAAAATATGTAGGTGCGCCCTCTACAAGTAGGAGTCATATTAACATTAAAATCAAATTTCTTGTGCCGAAAAACACCAATTTTTATCCAAATATTGACGATACTTAACTACTTACTAAATTATTTGGAAAAAATGGAAATTAAAAATTGAAACTTTTACACCCTGTATATCAGAAATTAAGAATTTTAGGACGTACATTTATACCAACTTTTTTACTTATTTTTATCTGCAGAATATGCTGCCGATGTTTCTGAAATACCGTTCAGACCACCCAGTATAATGTAGTAAAGAAATAGAATACAAAATATGGCAGTAAAGCATCAAAAATACTAGAAGATTCATATTATAATCACGTATACGTTATATACAAGGTGTTTTTTAAGGTAAAATAAGCATAATTCAGATAATGTTTTCTAAAAAATAGAAAAACTATTTGTCAGAAAAAGAGTCGTTAGTGAGTGGTAGCAATAATATTTTATGAAAAATATTATTACCCTTTATGAAAAATATTATTACACTTTTTCCCTGGTATAATAGACAGATGGAGACTTTAATTTTCAATTTAAGTAAAGGTTACACAATCAAATAGTTTAGCTACAGGTTGCTTGAAAAGTCATCAACTTCGGCCCACATTCACTGAGAGAAAAAACGTTGTAAAATCAAAAATAATGCTAATGAATCAAATAAAATCAAACATGTTTTGGCCTCATTAATGGTCATAATTGAATTAATAAGATATCTATTGATTTTATGCATATACTCGTATATAAAACATACATGATCATTGTCATTGTTAGTGGTATATCAGATTTAGAATAAAAATGCTGCCTATTTGATTTAAAGAAATACACATTTGTTTATTAGTGTTTTCCTTTTGTTTTTCAAATACATTCCTTTTATTTCAAGCTTTCCTCTTTATATTTTCAAATGCAATGCTTAATGATTTATTAATATGTCACTTTGTTTAAAACTTGAGTTGATTTTAATCGAATAGGATCAGCACTAACAATTTAAATGAAATAAATATCAAATTTATTAGGAAAATAACTTTATTTCGGAATTAATCTTTTGGTGATAAGTAGGTAAATACAATTGTATTGAATGTCTTCCAAAATCAAAAAAAAATAATAGATATTAGGGTATCCTGATGAATTTTGTCTAGTGACGAATGGTTTTTGTAATGTCCTGGAATTGATCTGTCTTTATTAGATTCCTTCAAAGGTCACAGAGATTCTAAAAAAGAAAGCAACGTTTAGTTAAATATATGATATCATTTTCTCCATCTTAAAACTGGAGTTAACCTGAAACAGGAATGTTTATATATAGGGTATACAGGATTTGCAGGTTTTCTGAATCGTATAATTGCAAAAAACAGTATTTTTTAGGTTCCTAACGCCACTATAGATGAGAAAACTGCGCTATATTGAATTTAAAAAGTGGTGTTCTTAAATTTCTTGAAAAAAAAAAATTCTTCATTCTTTCGCGAAAAGATATTGTCGTTGGGTAATACATTAAATTTACCACCCTGTACAAATTTCTGTTCTGTACAGGATGAGGCAACGATAGAGTAAAGTTCATTATCTCAATAATTGTTTGGAGGTTTACAAATAAATGCTAAATACAAAAGTTATAGGGAAGGTTAAGATACAGGTTTTAAATTATTGTAGAATATATTTGTATTGTATATTTGTTTGTATTATTGTATATTTTTTTGTATTGTATATTATTTGTATTGTTATATTGTAGAATATCCTGGGTGCTTCATAAAGTAAAAAAAAATAAGGAAGGTTGGAAAAAATATATTTTTTATTTATTTATTAATATCTCTGATATTATAGAAATATATTTACTCATATATAATCATATATAATATATTATGTAAAGTGGTCCAAAAGGAAGCAAAAAATGCAATAATATACAGGGTGTTCCATTTAAAAAAACATACAGATCCACTTACACATTTTTGAGCCACCCTATAGAAGTTGAAATATTTTCCTGAAATACATCCTGGTACATACTTTAGGTTTGAACTTAAACAAAATTGTGAAAAATTGAGTGTATTCTAGGAGCTACAGATGCCCGACGCACTACTGCCGGACCCTGTATATTATAAAAAAATATTATTAGATAAAAAAGTTATAGAATTTTACGTAGAATTTAAAAATTAAAATAAAAAATAGGGTGTTGCATTTAACAAGTTATATCCGCAACACTTTTTTGAAGCACTCTGTATATTCTACAATAATTTTAAAATGTGTATCTTAACCCTCCCTATAACTTTTATATTTAACATTTTTTGTAAATCTCAAAACAAAGGAGATATTGACCTTACTCTATCTGACTCACCCTGTACATTCTGTAATGTTCATCAATATATTTTTTTACCTTTTATACTGGTACGAGCTGTAGTAAGTTCCACCTTTTTAACAATTTTGCTAGCTTGACTTCGTATTCCTTTACATCTGAATTTTCATCATCTAGTGAAATATTACTTTGGAAATTTGAACTGTTGAATTCGTCCACCCTTAAATTCAAAATCACAATGCATCATTTCGGCCGGCGTCGGTCGTTTCCATCACTCTTCAAGAAAACCTTTGGCCGCCATAATGCTACTGAAAATCATTCTAAACAACTACTTAAACAACACATTACCTGTAAACGATACAATTCTCCTTTTTGTCACTAACAACTGTCAAATACAATAAATATCATTGTACTATTCAAAATCATGGAACGCGACAAAAATCATACAGCAACGTGTGGCCTAATCGAGCTTATCCCGTCAACACCGCCAAACACCATCTTTCGATGTCCACCTCAAATGCATGACTTTCTATTGGTAAATTTTAATCACGTGGCAAAAGCCTAACAGAAATGTTAGCAATTCTTATAGAAATAAAATACTCTCGTGCTTAAAATAAATTTATTATAAGGATGTCTTATTGGAATAAATAGACAAGCAACATTTTTCAAAAATAATAAGGCAATGCCAGTTTATTTTAAACGTGGTTCTTTTGAAACATATAGAGTAATAATTACTTTAAAAGGACTAAATATTAGATATACGATAAAACTTCACTTTATTTCGAATGCTTTAATTTTTATTATGTATATAAAACAATATTATATTATCAGCAATCGTTATTAAAACAAATAATTAGGTAAATCGAATTCCATATAACGAGTTAATTATTTTAACTAATTTATTGTGCATATTAAAATGCATTTTTTTTCTGGGTGTTCTAACAAAATATATTGATATATAAATATATGAAAATAAGTCTGTATAATGTTAGATTATAATATTTTCTTAAAAAAATATCGGCAAATAACATTCATGATGATTTAAATTATATTGTTATACGCTTTACTCATTTGAAAGTTTAAATCATATTTGGTTAACTATTGCAGTGCTATGGCCTTTAGGGAGTTACAATACCCCATTCAAAGATAATGTGGTAAACGCATTTGCTATAGACAGGCTCTAACATAACTTGCGTACAGCCGCACTGATATAATACTCGCATCAACCCTAATAATAGTTACTAGCTTGCTTGATATAGTTTCCCTTATAGTCTGATTTTGACGTTTGATAACTAAATGGGTACAAGATTATAGTTTATTGTGCATCGTAGAATATTTTTAATAACACACATAAAAATTGTGCATATAACTTATTTAAAAGTGATAGATAATGATGAATTATGAAACAAAGCGTCTTTCAAAGAAAGTCCTATGGGTAATAAAGAAATTCTACAAAATAAAATAGTTATTTTTTGTAAACACTAATGCGTTAATCGAATGAAGACCAATTGTCAGCAGTTGTTTACTAATAAACAAACATGCCTAGTAGACAAAAAAATGCTTAACGTTGGGAAAGTTAATCTCTTTCTGTCGTCGGAAAATATACAAAGAACAAAGAAAAAAAAAACTAATTAAAATATTTAAAGGAAACTATTCAAGAACACAGTTTTTTTAAACAGATACGTCTACAAAAACCGTTGACGTCGTGAGAGGCATATTAGTGGAGTAAAAACGATATCAAAATGTGTCAAAAATTTTTTTGGAGGTATAACTACATGATATCTCTGCAGGATTATGAGTTAGGGCTTTGTGCATGTGAAATGACTAATTACGACCTTTTTGGAGGGGTCAGAAATTTTTTATCCCGGAAAATGTCAAAAATCTGTCAAAAATGTATAACCATGTTTTTTTACCTTTCCTACGCGATAACTTCTAAACTTAAAATCTTTTTTTAATCGATTGAGAATACATAGGCGGTGATAGCTGAAGTAATTAAAGTTCCATAGTGAGTGTATTTTTTTTGAAAAAAGGATTAAACTTCAAACATTAATTTTATTGTATCATGATTTTCGGTAAGCGAGAAACTTTTTTATTTGAAGGAATTTTTACATAGTATCTGCATATGAAATAAAGAAAAATATTGAAAAAGTTTTTAAAACTTGGTACAATCTTCTGTTGCTAATACTTTTCCAGTTATCCTAAATTAAATTTACGAATCGCCGCCGCCGCCGCCCCAAGACTGATTTTATTTGGCGGCACGGCGGACGCGATGTTCCTTAGGCCTATTTCTGATTATGTGCATTGTACCTGCAGTTTGAAATTTAGTAAATTCTGTACGTTACAAATTATTTAGTTATGGACTCTTTAATTTGCAAAAAACTATAAACAAAAATGACAATCCAAATTTTACTTTTTTTTATTTTAATACGAGATCTAATCATAAATACTGCGGAAAAAGGCAAGATAATGGCTATGTGAATATTAAATTAAAAGATGATATTATCATCTTTTTGGCCTAATATATTAATTAATAATTGTTAATATATTATATTAACAATTATTAATTATTAATATATTATATTAACAAAAAGAAAACTACTTAAATAGAACGGTTTTGATATTATAATAATGTTTTTCTTATGTGATCAAATAGGAAAAAAGGGCAAACATCACGAATTAACGTCTAGACAAACCGGTATCTTATGTTTATGTTCTATTTTCATAAGTTTTTTTTAATTAATTCATTGATATGATTAATTAATAAAATTGATATGTTTGCTAAAAATCCATAGTCAGTATTTCTTTTGCCAATAGGGCTGAATAATTTCTCATAAACAAGAATACCTAATATTAATTATTCATATTTACCGTAAATCTTTTAATGCGTGAGACACAAAAAAATGTACATGAAAAAATGATTGAATTATTTAATAAAAAAATTTAGTATATTAGTAAATTCTGTACTGTACATTTCTATTATTATTTATTAAAGTTTATTTTTATTACGGTGGACTCTGACGACTCGTTTACTTCGTGTACTTGTACAAATATTTATGATTTGGATATACTTGCCATGTGGTGTGACTGATGATATGTGAAGTTCTACTTCGAAAAGCAGTCACAATCGAGTGGTCGAGTTTTGCAAATACTGTCTTAAACATATGCCAATAAAAAAGTCAAGACTAGATACATTAGGAACATTTAAGTATTTTATTAAATGGTGAATCTATCATATCAATTCTCTCTGATGTAGGATAAATTTCGATTTTTGGCAAAGTTCTGAGCATTTTTTTATTTTAACTGACACAAAATGATAACTGATTTGTTAAAGTTGAATTAATTTTACAGCTATGTTGAATATAACGTCAGACGTATTACAGCCACCAAGATTTTATCAAATAATAAAGATCTACTGATACTAAATCATAAAAATTAAAATATCTAGGAAATCTTTGTTTGAGGGATAGGCACCTTTAATAGTATTTTTAAAAGCATGCATTCCCTATTGAATATCAAAAAAATGTAATGGGTGTTTCATTTAAAATATAACAGTAATTTGCTTTTAAAGGTGATGTTCAATATTCATTTTATCCCACCCTGTATAACTTTTTGGGCCAAGTTTTAATTTGATTTAAAGTAAAATCATTATTTTAACTACATATTGGGCTATACCGGGTAAATAAATTCGAATTTAGGTAGCTTTTATTGAAATTTAAAGATTGTTCTTCATTTTTACAAAATGTTAAATATGTGAAAAACCTTACATTTTTGTCAGATACCTCCAATGAAAGTCACCTTTATTTTTCTCTTAGAATCCTATAAAATCAATAGGGGTACACCCTGTAGAACTCTATTAAACTATATTTAAAAAAAAATGCTCTAAACTAACCAACCTGTATATAAATATAGACATAATTAAAATAAAATATAGCCATTTTACTTTATGTCTTATTATAAATACTATATCGAATTCCTTATTTGCCAGTAATATTAACAATAAAATTATTAAATTTTTGAATACTTAATGAATCATTATTACTTAAAATTGTTACTACAGCTTGTAATTTTTTATTAATTTCTCTATAAATTAATTATGTTAATGACCTAAAATCTCACACTTTAATTAATGTAGGTTTAATAACTCTTACTATTTTTATTTATATTTAATTGAAAATTTTTAATTTGCATATACATTCATTCTCCATTAAATTATAGAATTATTATCAATTTTATTCAATCGAAAAATATAACCGGTTGCTTTATTAACGTTTCTAATTACTAAATATGAAATTTTAATTAAAATGCTTTAATGAAACATTTATTTAAAATAAAAATGTATATTAATGTTCGTACATTCTTTTCATATTTCGTATATTAATTATATACAGTAATGCATTATCGAATTGCTATTGAAATTTTGTTATAACTGCATTTAAAGTTTGGGGAATTGAAGAAAAAAAGATTACATATTTGGTATAGTCTAAACAATAACGAAAAAAAAATGATATTAAATTCTTATGTTATGCCAGAAACAACCCGAAACATGTAAAGGTCGCATTTTGTCGCCCAACTTTAACGCATTTCGATTTATTTCCAGTTGTCTTGACCCATTTCGGTTTGACTCGACCTACTTTCGATTCTTAAAAGCGCCTGAAAACTACTCAGGAGGTGAGCGAGGGGGGATTTTTTTTGCGTTTTTTTGTTGCCTCGTTCAATTTTGTTTTGTTTTGAACTATTTCCAAAACGTGGCGGTATCTGTATCGGAGGCAAAGGATTTTTTTTTCATAAATCTCAGCGAAATAAGTAAACCTAGACGTTTCTAAAATAGCTGTTGTTACAATGATATTTCGTTACTTACATCTCGTTTTATGCTATATTGATATATATTCCACAGAATTAATATTTCAACACGCGTTTGTTATATGTATAGTAGATATTTAGGAACAAAACTTTTCACTTAAACTTTGGAATTAGAATTACAATATTTTTTGAATTACAATATTTGACCCGATGTCAACAAAAGTATGGTCCACGGACATTATTTAAAAGCAATGTTCTTTTCTTGTTCTTAAGAGTAATCTGTAAACGATACTTTTACAGGGATTTAGACAATTAAAACTAAAAAACAAAACCGAATTAGTAAACTAAACTTTGCTACCAGACTACAGTTTAAATGTTACTTACTACCATAACCAGAAATAATAAATAATTAGACGATTTTTTAAATAATTCTGTGTATATTTTGTTCATGAGGCGCAATACCGTGGATTATAAGCCGATAAATGGTAGACCGCTAGTTAGTCACTGTTTTACTTTTTTTTAGCATAAAGTAATTAATAATATTAGACAATGATTAAAACTAAATATTCTTGTGCAGCCTTCGAGGATTAACCAATTTAATTTACCATCGGTAACTGTTTTCATGTCAGTTTTTCTATGTTCTTATAAAACAATATTTTTTTTATTTATAACCATAATTTCTCTTGACGGATGATTATCAACGTCCAGAATTTGACATTACTCGCAAATTTAGAAGTATAATTAATAAATGCCTTTATTGTCAAAAAATTTTTTCAATTTGTAGACAAAGGTAAACTAAACAAACAAAGTAAACAAACAAGGTACACAAACAAACAAACAAAAGATAATAGAAAACATTATACAAATAATATTGTCAGTCTTATTGTTTAAAATAAACATTTATAAATGTTTACAATGTCAAAGAATAAAAAGATAAAAATAATATTCAAAAATATTCAGTTAGTTTATAGTAAATATCAATGACCTCTAAATAAATTTATTTCGATGTCGTTAGTAAATATAGCAATAGCAAACATTAGACCAGTGTTTACAAGATCAAATTCGATTATCAAAATATAATTCATTTACGGCGTAGAAAGCCTTGTCTAGTAAATAAGAGTTCAATGCTCTGCGAAATAAAGAAAATGATGTTATGGATTTGATTTCAAATGGCAGGTGATTGTGCATTTTTTTCCAGTTGTATAATATTGAACTTTTAACTAACTCTGAGCGTGGGAAAGGTAGATAAAGATCTTGCTCCGCGTTCCTGAGTGGATAAGTGTGAGATGGCCTTTATTGAGAAGCTGACACATGCTTACGTATTAGGCAATCGGATTCAAATATAAATAAGGAAGGAAGAGTTAATATATTTTTTTTTTTTTAAAAGTCCTGACAATGAGTTCTGCTGTTTAGTCCCGGTGAATATCGAACAGCTCTCTTCTGGAGCTTGAAAGTGCGGTCAAATTGAGTCGCACAACACGCACCTCAGAATGGAAGGGCATACCTGAGGTGCAACTCAAAAAGTGCATAATAAACTTTAAAAAAATTAGTGGAAAAAGTTAAAGCTTAATTAAATTTTTCTACTAATTGAAAATTACTACCAGTTACATTGAAATTAGAGGAACAAACTTACGATAATTGAAGCCACTCATTTATTCCGCTAATTGCGAGGTTCTGAATGAAGCTTTACAATCCTCAGACTAATTTTGTTCTTCATAAACCATTATTCCCGATTGTTAAACAGAAAATTAGGTTTTGACAAACTGCAGTTTTAATGGCTACAAAAGTTGCTCTGCGTCGGGATATTAAAACTTTACGTTATCTATTTAATATTACTTAATTAAAAAACTATCACGGAAACTTTTAATTAGGTAGTTTGAAAATTTAAGCCGTTAGAATATTTATTGAATTTAAAAGTAATTGGCTCGAAGTTAATAACGTTTTGTGTGTAATAAAATGTTTAAAAACAAAATTCAATAAAATTTTATAATTAGGAAAGTAAAAAAGTTGTAAAGTTTTAATCTTGCAAGGTAATATTTTGTTTAAGCGGTACAGTTTCGATTGTTTTGTCGAATCGATAAAAATATCGAATAATACAGTGGCGTATGGTCCTTAAATTCGCCCATTCAGATGAAATATAGTGTGCCGTATACGGACATTTTTCCGGATATGATGGTTCTGTACATTCGATTTTGTCACTGTAAATGGCAGACAAAAATAAAGGAATCCAAGACATTAAAATTTAATTTTAAAAATCATTGTTCTCTTATTTTTTAAGAGAAAACTGTAAAAGATTCTTCTTTATATAATAATAACATTCTAACTTCTGTATATAATAGGTTTGTTCCAACCAGCATTTCGGGATCGTTTCGAAATCGTACTCGAATCGGTTTTCTTACACTTTGTTAGCATGCGTGGACTTTGCTTAGTTTCGTGACGGTGCAAAAAGTATCAACGTTGGAACGCTTTGTGGATTGTTTTCGAAGTGTCAAAGCGTGCGTGTATCGATCGGTTTTTGTTTTTGTTTGCAATTTGCAATGATAAGAATTATTATTCTTGAAATGGAATCAAAATCTAGTAATTGTTGGTAAGTGTTGTTTCAACTGTATACTCACTAACTCACTTACCTATCTTTTATGATCCTGTTATGGGTAGTTTCCTGTTATTTCATTGCAGTGGTAGAACTAATCTTTGAACATTATTTTATAAATAAAAAATTAATTTAAATTTCCGAATGATTTACTCCACACAAACTCACAAGCAAAAGTATAACGCACACGTATTCGAATTCCTAAAAAATAACCAAAACAGAAGCATCAGCCGGACGCCGGACCAGAATCAGCTGTTAAAAATCGATAATCCCTGCCAATATGCTTTAATGCGCAAGTCAACCCAAACAGTTCTCAATTTGGACCATGTACCGAAATTACCGTTCTGAAACCGTAACTAAACGATCTCAAGGTGGGTTGGTACGCAAATAGGATCGTCCGATAACCGTCAAATCTCGGTTGGAACACATTTGAATTACTGCGCACGAGCGTGATCGTTCGGTGACGGTTCTGCGGCGGGTTGGAACAAACCTAATAATAACATGGTTTGATACAAATCCATTGAAAAATATGAAATAATTAGAGGATTTTTTAAATAGTCAATTATGCCCTTTTTGAGTCGCATCTTCGTTGTGCCTTTTCATTCTGGGGTACTAGCTGCGCGACAAAATTTGATCGTATTTTCAAACTTCAAAAAAGAGCAGTTCGATATTTATTGGGACTGAACAGTAGAACTCACTGCCAGAATTTCTTTAAAAATTTCAAAATACTGACTCTTCCTTCTTTATTCATTTTTGAATCCGTTTGCCTAATCCGCAAGCACATATCTGCTATTCCCGAAAGGTCACCTCGCAACTATCCACTTAGGAATGCGGAATACGATCTTTATCTGCCAACCCCGAGCTCAGAACTCGTTCAAGGCTCAATACTGTACAGTGGCAAAAAAATGTACAATCATCTGCCTTTGGATATCAAGTCGCGTTCATTCTTTCCCGCATTTCGCAAAGCTCTCAAATTATACTGCGATCATCAATCTTGATCTACATCAACTGGAGAGAGCCCTATATGCGAAAAACGACTTTTTTGTTGATGTTTAATCTTGAACAATTTTGAATTTTAATATTTTGATCATCTCACACACCGTTAAAAATCTAGTATTTAATATTTTATAACTCTTAAATAATTATATCCATTTACAATTTTCCTGTTGTAAAATTTTATTGATATATCTTTTTTTGTGTTCTGCAATGTCCATGTATGTTCTACACATACCGGAAAAATCTAGGGATATCATTTTATTAAAGTTAAAAATAAATGTTTTTAATAAACAACCACATATTTGTAGGCCGATTCTTTCTACTTCGATTGAAACGAAGTAGTCACACTAGCTATTTCTAAATTTGGGATATTTGCAGAAGTGTTTGTGCATTTTTTGTCAAATGTATAAAAAGCACTAGCATTAATTGTTCGAATTTAACCTGTACTGGCTATGTTTTTATGATAATTGGCCAGAATTTATTCAAATAACTCTGTTTAGTATTAAACGACATTATGGAGCGTAGACTACTTAACAGAGACGAAATGCTAAGGGCCATGGGCTTATCTCGAAGCTGGAATGGGCCAAATCGATGTAGCTAGAGCATTAAATACAACGCAAAGTGCATGTGCACGCTACCGTGAAAGTGGTGATGTTGCTGAAAGGCACACAGGGTGACATCGCATTACTACCCTCAGCAAGATCATTTTTTACAATTAAATGCTCGACGTCGACCGACTCTTACAGCACCAGAGCTTAGTTTAATTCTCCAGGAAACACATAATGTATCCGTTAGTCCTGACACTGTTCGCAATAGATTAAGAGAGGTCAACTTAAGAAGCAGACGCCCCTGGAGAGCTCAACCCTTAACGAGAGGAAATCGAGAGGTACGATATTTGTGGCCTCAAGATCATGTTCAGTGGTCGAATTAACAATGGGCCAATGTTCTCTTCACGGATGAGTCACGCTTTGGAATTCATCCGGATTCGAGAAGGCTTAGGGTATGGAGAGAACCGGAAAATCTTATTCGGTTGTATCATGTTCAGGAAGTGCACCCTTATCAAGGTGGAACAGTTATGGTCTGGGGAGGGTCCAGTTAGACCGAAAAACCGATCTCGTTTTTCTTTAAAGGTTTCTAACAGGAATCGCATATCGTGATTCAATTCTTGAGCCTGTCCTGTTACCATATGCCAATGATTTTGGGAGAAACTTCATTCTCATGCATGACAATGCACGGCCTCATACAGCCAGAGTGGTAAGTGAGTTTATCAATGCTCATCAATTAAACATCTTACCCTGGCCGGCACAATCTCCTGACCTCAACCCCATCGAGCACGTATGGGACGCGGTCCAAAGAAGAATTTTGAGAATGGGTATGCCTCGTGAAACTCGTAAGGATCTAGTTCGGGCCGTGAATGCAGCGTGGCAGGCTGTACCTCAAGAAGAGATCGACAACCTGATCAGGAGCATGAAGAGACGATGTAGGGCTGTAATGAACAGTAGAGGAGGCTATACCCTTTATTAAGTAAAAATAGTTTTATCTTTTTTTTTAAGTCACAGTTTAGAATTAAAAAAAAATGTGTGTATTTTTTTGAGTTCAATAAAAATCAAGGTAAATTTGAAAAATTCGGTAAATTTTGCATTTTTATTTCCAATACGTCCTGTAAACTATTTGTTTATTTTAATTTTATTATATCAGAAATGCAAATAATAAAATTACTGACGATGGCTGGATAAAATTGTAATATCCCTAGACTTTTCCGGTGTGTGTATTTGTAATTTTAATGACGTAAATTTTTTTGAATTGTATGATTTGTATTGTATGATATTTTATATTATTTGTATATCTTTTATGCTTTTGTTTGTTTTTGAAATGTTTAACACCGTCGATTATAATCTATAAAAGGCGGATCGCCAGAACAGTCAGTCACTGTTGTCCTACATTTTTACGATTTTAAGTTTTGGAAATATATTTGTTTACTATACTTTAATTAATAATATTAGCCAATGTTTAAAACTAAATATCCTTATGTAAGGTTAGAGGAATAGCCAATTTAATCTACCATCAGTAACTGTTTTCTAAATGCCCTGTTTTTGATTATTCATAAACACAGTGTAATATAGTGGTATTACATTACACTAGATTATAAACTAATGATTTTTAGTCATACTCCATGTTTACTTATTGTTCTGAAGCTACCGCAACGTTTGGCCTTGATTGCTTCACAAAATAGTACGAAATAGTACAATAAATATAAGCCCGTTTTATAAAAATGTGGTCGAAACTGATTGAAACGTTTCCCGAAATAGACCGAGACGGCGCTGTGATTGGTTTTTTGTTTTTAACCACTAATCACGGCGTGTCATGGTCTATTTCGTGTGCTATCTCGATCTATTTCGCAGCTTGCGACTTCTGAAGGTATTTCCAGGAAATGCTTCATAGTGTAGAGAGTGTTTAAAATTACAATTTACACAAAATATTAGTTTTGCGTGTTTTTATGCCTTAAGAAATACTAAAAAGAATCAACGAAATTGAAAAAATAAATCAATAATATAGTTTCATAAAGCATTCCAGAAAGTTTATTAACTTTAAACCAGTATTTGCATCTATCGATCCAAAGGAAAATCCTCTGACAGATTGCAGTTTTAATAGTTTTAAAATTAAAGCTTCTGGTGCAGTATTAAAACTTTTTCCTATCTTCTTAATACTTCCCAATTAAAAATCCACCACTAGGAGTTTTTAATGGGCTAATTTAAAACCCGCAAACTGATTGAATATTTATTGAATATTAAAGAAGTAAAAAATAGGATGTCGGTGGGAGGGTTTAAATTAAAAGCATTGTAATAGTTATTTATAGTGTCGCACCTCATTCGCCTCGGTTGATTATACGAAAACGGAAAAATGTAGAAACAAAATATTTTATGGGTATATGTGGAAGGGCAATGTGCATAATTTAAAATTATTTTGAAATATACAGGGTATGCCAGAACTAAGATCCACACCAAAGTTATATTTTTTCTTATGGAACACTCGGTATTTTATTTCATATTTGGATCCGTCGCGTCGCCATAAAATAAGGCATTACAAGCTTTGGTTTTTGAGATATTTAGAAATATTTAAATATGCATGCTATAATAAAAAAGATTGTCAACAGCCTGTATATTGCTTTTCAGAATTAATTCTTGTTCTGACTTTTAAGCCAAAGAAATAAACTTTACTGAAAAATTCGATTGATTTGTTTAATGTATCAGGGGTATCAAACATTTCTGGTCTATTTTAAATATTTATTTTACATAAAAATTTCGTTATTTCAAATACAACACCTAGTATTTTTCTTAAATAAATTGAAGCAGATTCAAAAGTTCTTTCAGACAATATTAGGGTTTCCTATACTAGATAGGTATCAGCTCAGATTTTGAATAAAGGGCAATTTTTCAATAAAATGGCAACCAAGATTATGGACTTTATTTAAATTTATACAGTACTAATTGAAAATTACTACCAGTTAGATTGAAATTAGAGGAACAAACTTACGATAATTGAAGCCAGTAATTTATTCCGCTAATTGCGAGGTTCTGAATGAAGCTTTACAATCCTCAGACTAATTTTGTTCTTCATAAACCATTATTCCCGATTGTTAAACAGAAAATTAGGTTTTGACAAACTGCAGTTTTAATGGCTACAAAAGTTGCTCTGCGTCGGGATATTAAAACTTTACGTTATCTATTTAATATTACCTAATTAAAAAACTATCACGGAAACTTTTAATTAGGTAGTAGTAGAAAAATTTGATTGATTTGTTTAATGTATCAGGGGTATCAAACATTTCTGGTCTATTTTAAATATTTATTTTACATAAAAATTTCGTTATTTCAAATACAACACCTAGTATTTTTCTTAAATAAATTGAAGCAGATTCAAAAGTTCTTTCAGACAATATTAGGGTTTCCTATACTAGATAGGTATCAGCTCAGATTTTGAATAAAGGACAATTTTTCAATAAAATGGCAACCAAGATTATGGACTTTATTTAAATTTATACCAGTTTACTTTTATTTAATTTACCCCCTATACTAGTTTAATAAATAATATATTAAATATGTATCTATTATTCTATCCACAGTTAGCCTGGGCCAAGATGTCAAGAAAAAAAAAATATAAACTTTGAGTACTTTATTTTTTAAATGCCGATACCACTAGCTTCAAAAAAATATAAAAATTAAAATCGCCGACGTACAATTGAGGTCTCTATACAAATTTAAAAAAAAACTTTTTCAACCAAAATAAATAGCGCGCAAAAAGTTTTGTTAATAATAAATAACGACCATCATCGCCTAAAGGTATGCTTACTTTTATCCCCCCTTCCTGTTTCTAAATCCAGGAGGTCGGGTCTCTGCACAAATTTAAATAAAAATAGACTTTAATCTAACTGAAAAAGCAAAAAAATATATTTTTTTAATATTTTAGTGATAAAATTTTACTTTATGATCATAAGTATTAGTAAACAAGTAAAACTACAAACTAACAATTAAGGAAGTACAATTAATAACTTTAACACACACTGAATTTAGTCTAAAAAGGAAGAAAACAATTTGGTACTAGCTATAAGTAAATAAATAAATTTTAAACATGGTTACTGTTGTAGGAAGCAACACTCCTAAGGAGATTTTTTTGACCAATTTGCCTGCCTGGCCAGGTGGAAATACCATTTGTTTAAAAAACGTGAACTTACTGATGATTTCCATTTAAAACTGGGCATAGATAGTGTAGGTGGATATTTGTCTGTCTTTATGTTGTTACGAAAATCCCGAAATAAAACAAGAAAAACATGAAAGTACCGGAATAAACACTTATTATAATAGGATTGGCTCCCAAAATAATAGAAACCTACAAAAATATCAGAGCAATGTTTGAGATTTTGCAACTCCATGCTATTTGTGGAGTCAGTTCTTACACATGTGCCGCAGATCTAAAGTTGATTACGATTATATTGGGCCTTCAATCTTCATCATCATGCCATCCATGTGCCTGGTGTGATGTTAACTCAAAAAATTTACAGTCAAGGGGAGAACTAAGAGCCATAAAAGATATTTCCAAATGGAGTACATTATGGAACGAGGAGACAGGTGGAAATTTAAAAGAAACAAAAAAGTACAGTAAGTGTACTGCTAAGTTTACTTTATTGACTTTTTTAATAGTTATTTTTTTTGCAAATTTTAATTAAAATTTTTAGAGAATTGCGTCAACATTCCTTTAATAACTGCTGATGGCAATCTTCCAATTATCAACTATATATTTATTTAGATGGGAGTGTACAAAAAATATACGATTCTCTAAAAAAGGACTTTCCGGAAATTGCTGAAAGCTGGCTAAGAAGTTCTGGGGATACAATTAGACCATTACAGCAGATTTAATGGAAATAATAGCAGAAACTTGCTTAAAAAAGTTGACGTCCTTAAAGCACTAGATCCTGGTACTTACTTTGTAACAAACTTTATTTTATTATTGTTATTTGGACACTAAGCCCTTTGTTTATTTTTTTTAGACAACAAATACCTACATAGAGGTATTTTGTGCCTTCAATTATGTGGTAGCCAGCTGTTTTGGAAAATATATTGATACCAATTATTACGAAGCCTATATACTGAATTTTTCCGACAAAATAAGAGATACGAAAATCAGTTTTAATCCAAAAATTCACGCTGTTATTCCCCATATAGTGGATCTTGTTAGTATTTCACAGAAAGCATTGGGCTTTTACTCTGAGCAAGCCTCAGAGCAGGTGCATCATTCCTTTAAGTTGTTCTAAAAAAACTTTAATTCAAATCCGAGATCAAAAAACTATCAAAAAAACTCCTTAGGAGTGTTGCTTCCTACAACAGTAACCATGTTTAAAATTTATTTATTTACTTATAGCTAGTACCTAATTGTTTTCTTCCTTTTTAGTCTAAATTCAGTGTGTGTTAAAGTTATTAATTGTACTTCCTCAATTGTTAGTAGTTTTACTTGTTTACTAATACTTATGATCATAAAGTAAAATTTTATCACTAAAATATTAAAAAAAAATATTTTTTTTGCTTTTTCCGTTAGATTAAAGTCTATTTTTATTTAAATTTGTGCAGAGACCCAACCTCCTGGATTTAGAAACAGGGAGGGGGACAACAGTAAGCATACTTTTTAGTGATGATGGTCGTTATTTATTATTAACATAACTTTTTGCGCGCTTTTTACTTTGGTTGAAAAAGTTTTTTTTTTTAATTTGTGTAGAGACTCCAATTGTACGTCGGCGATTTTAATTTTTATATTTTTTTGAAGCCTGTGGTATCGGCATTTAAAAAATAATGTACTCAAAGTTTATATATTTTTTTCTTGACATCTTGGCCCAGGCTAACTGTGCTATCAAGAATACGAATAATTAGTCCTTTGATTTATTTTACGATGACTTCTTGATATTTTATTGGATTTTCTGTAAAACGGCCAATTATGGCAAATTCGTTTTTTTCACCTCCAACGACAGGTTTCGGCCTAATAGGTTTTTTTATAGACCACGCTACCAGCTCTGCGAAATAGGACAAGTAGTTTTTCAAAGGAACGCTCATCAGGAACATTGCTATTTGGATATCTTTGAGCATAAGCCCTTGAGGCCAAGTGGCCAATTTTTTTCACAAAATAAAGTCACTAGTAACATTCGTTCCGCTAGCAGATACGGCTTTATTTTTCTTGATAAAATAATGAATACTTACTTATTAAACTATTGTAGGTAAATTGAAGTAAACTGTTATAAATCTAAATAATAATGTTCATAAATTAATGCCGATTTTATAAGTAGTTACTAACTGTCAATAGAAAACTACCATGGCGACATCAGCCATCTTGACTGCGATTTTACTAAAATCGCTTTTTATTCAAAATTTGGCCTAGATAGGTATAGAAAACCCTAATATAGTTTGAAAGAGCATTTGAATTTGCTTCGATTTATTTAAAAAAAATACAGTGTGTTGCACTTGAAATAACGAAGTTTTTATACAAAATAAATCCTTAAAATAAATCAGCAATTTTTGGTACCCCTGTATAAATTTAAGGAAGCAACAACATTTTTCAATGAAGTTTATTTTCCCATCTTTAAACTCAGCACAAGAAGTAATTCTGAAAAGTAATGTGCAGTGTGTTAATAATCTATTCTATTGCATATTTAAATATCTTTAAATATCTCAAAAACCAAAGATTTTAAACATATTTAACCCTTATAATACAGGCCTTTTTTGGGTCCAAGAATCCAATAATGAAATAAAATACCGGGTGTTCCATAAGAAAAAATATAACTTTGGTCTGGATCTTAGTTCTGAAACACCCTGTATATTTCAAAATAATTTTAAATTGTGCGCATTGTCTCCCCACATATACCCATAAAATATTTTGTTTCTACATCTTTTCGTTTTCGTATAATGAACCGAGGCGAATGAGGTGCGCCATCCTGTATATCAACGGAATTATAAGGGTGTTAATACCGAAGGAAAAGTTTTTGTCCCGAGGGATAATAATTGCCCCTATAATAATAGATAAATTAATCATAATGACACCACTAGTATTTCTGTACTTACAGGGTATTTAGGGCAATACAGGTGTTTTGTTCAAACCTTTACTGATTTTTTCACCCCTTTTTAACAATGTTTACTTGTTAATTGCATTTTCTCAGATGAATAATTAATTAGAAATATAAGTAATACAGGAAGTGGTAATTTTGCATCCTTTTTAGTGCCATAACCATGGTAATATCAAAGATTAAGAAATTAGACCGTGGGAAAATTTGCGGTGAGCAGGCAGTTCTAAAAATTCCAATAGATTATCTATCTATTGGAATATGTAGCGGAATTCAATTACCTCGGCAGTTTGATTTCGGAAAAGACCAATATCGACTCTGAAATTCAGCACAGGGTTAACAGCGCCTCTAGAGCATTCTGGAAATTAAAAGACAGGGGTTTCTACAATCATGACTTGAGTACAAAAACGAAACTTGCAGTGTACCGAGCAATTATAATCCCAACGATGTTATATGGAGCGAAACCTGGGTGCCGTACCGTCGACACATGAACGCATTATACAAGTAGCAACAGAGACACCTCGAGAGACACCTTAGGCAACTCTTAAGAATCCGATGGTTCTATCATGTCTCAAACGAATCGGTCCTTGAAAAAGCTAACTACCTTGAAGTCTTGAAGTCATGGTTACAAAATCCCGCTTAAGATGGGCTGGTCACGTATGCAGAATGCAAGAAAACCGCATACCAAAATCTCTGCTTTACGGTGAGCTTGTAGACGGTAAGGGGAGGCCGGGTGGACAACTCAAAAGATACAAGGATATTTTCCACGAAAACTTAAAGGGGATTAACATGCAGAATGAGTGCAGGAAGCAGCTCACAATAGAACTCAATGGAGAAGAATTGTAAACTCAGTTAACAGCGACAACCAAAAAGTAAAGAGGCAACAAAGCAATGAGATTTTTGAATGTCCGGAGTGCGGTAGGCAGATAACATCACGTATTTACCCAACCTTGGTCAGAACATCTGGCACATCGTATATTGATCTGTCAATAGTATGCGATGGATTACTGCAGATGAAACCCATATGGCAAGTCCTTGAAAATCCGGATGTAACAGAGTACAAGTTTATTTTTACCGAAATACCATCAGATAACTCGCAAGGAGAAAAATTCAGGTATAAATACGGAGAAATTAATAAGGTTAAGCTTAGTGAAGCATTCAAATATAGCATACCGGGCAAGTCACCAACTATGTCAGCTTACAAAATGGCAAAAATAATTCGCACAGCATACCATAAAAGTACTCCGCCTGTCCGTTGTGATGAAGACTTCCAGATGCCGTACTGGTGGAACGAAGATATCCAAACAAACATTTTAGAAGTAAAAAAAAGAGAAGAAGGTTTCAAGGAGAAACAAGAAACGATGATCTTCGCGAGCTCTATAAACGTACCTACAAAGAAGCAAAGCAGGATCTGTCTCAAAAGATCAGAATTGCAAAAATAAGTTCATGGGAAAAACTGTGCGATGACTTACAAGAAAATATTTACGGTCAAGCATATAAGATAATAAGATCCCAGCTGAAAAAAATGCCACCCAGAGTTCAAATGGACCCAGAAGAAAAAATCAAACAGTTTAAGGCTCTATTTCTTAAGGCTCTCAACCAAATAATATACAAAGTGTGATAAGAGAATGTGATATTTTTTGTGATTCAGATATAATAAATGCTGCCAAAGATATAAAAATTAACAAATCTCCGGGCTGTGATAATTTGCCACCAAATGTGATAAAAACGCTAATATTGGACAATGTAGAATATTTTAGAACATTTTTCAATAACTTTCTTCAGAGAAATGAATTCCCTAAAGAATGGAAGAGATCCAAATTAACCCTAATAGAGAAACCCCGGAAGCACATAAATGATCCACCAAAATATCGTCCGATTTGCCTCATTGATGTAATCGGGAAAGTCTATGAGAAACTCATCAATATGCGACTCTTGGAAGAAATTAGGAAGAAACGAAATGGTATGCATCCAAACCAGTATGGATTTGTAAAGGGGAAATCTACCACACATGCAATGAAGAAAATATCGTATATTGTGAAAAGAAAAGCCACTTGGCATAATGCTTGTCGACGTTAAAAATGCATTTAAATGCGCGTCATGGGAAATAATTATTAAAGAACTTAGAAGATGGGGCATAAGTAGCTATTTGGTGAACATAATAAGAAGCTATCTTGATAATAGATTTATAGTTCTCAATAGAGAAGATGAAAGAGAGGTATTCGGTGGCGTCCCACAGGGCTCGGTGCTGGGGCCAACTCTGTGGAACATATTATACGACAGTGTCATGGAGCTTACTGTACCAGGTGGGACAGAGTTGATCTGTTACGCCGATGATCTTGCTGTGATAATAACAAAAAAACTAAAAGAAACAAAAAAATAAACGACCTCGACCTAATGCAGACTGTGGATTATACACTAAAGATCATAGCCAGATGGAAGCGTGAGCACAGACTCGAAATAGCTGTGGAAAAAACAAAGGCGATTTTACTGAGCCGCAAGAGAAAAGTTGACCATATAAGGTTTAATTTTAAGGATATAATAATAAATCCAGTAAAGCAAGTCAACTATCTTGGATTCCACATAGACCGTGCACTCACGATGGGCCTGCACATCAAGGAGGTGTGTCTGAAATCACAACGAACTGCTAAAGCGTTGTCCGCAATACTGCCAAACGTTCGGGGCCCAACACCAGCAAAGAGAAGAGTGTTAGCATATGCGTGCCAGAATATTATTATGTATGGAGCACCTGTGTGGAACGAAGCAACCAATATGCACGTAAATAAAAAAGACTTGAAGGTGCACAGAGAGTCATGGCTTTGAGGGTCTGCTCGGCGTATCGGACAACTTCAACTGAGGCAGCCTTGGTGATATCGGGTCTGGTGCCCTTGCATCTTCTCTCAAGAGAAAGAGAACGACTCTTTCTCAAGGGTGAAGTACAAACCAGGGCAAGCAGAGAGATGGAGAGAAACCGCACAGTGCAGCAGTAGCAGGCAGAATGGGAAGTATCACAAAAAGGAAGATGGACATATAAGCTCATCCCAAATATAAATATGGGAATTACGGAAATTTTGGGAGTTACCTGTGTAAAATTGGAAAGAGGGAAGTCGCGGAATGCCGATACTGTGCTGAACCCAATTATACTCCAGAACACACAATGTTTGCTTGTCCAAGATGGGAACAGGAAAGATGTGAGGCACGCATGACGATTGGTGGCAACATCTCCGCAGATACCCTCTTAAAATCGGTAACAGAAAGAAGAGAAAACTTTGAAGCCATCTCAAAACTGGCCCAAAATATACTAGAGGCAAAATACAGCGAAGAGCAGGGGTAATGACAAAAAGGAACAGTCCGGCGCTACTTGAGGAGATGCGTCCAGCGGGTCCAGGTAGACGTGGCAGGAGCAAGGGGGTGACGTTTAGTGGGTAGTGTCCTCCAGACAGCTTAAGGAGAGATTGAGTCCCACACTCCGTACGTAAAGGTATTTTACACCTCCAAAAAAAAAAGATAACATCACGTATCGGGCTTTTCAGTCACAGAAAAACTCATGCGTGACCATCTTCTGATGCGTGTCAAATACTCGTCAGCGAGTAATGGCAGTATGTAGTATGTATTACAAAAAATAGGTGTGATTAATGTGCAAAAACTTTTGAATTACATGCAATAAAGTAGAGACGACTTTTTCAAATAACAGTAGAGAACATAATGAACATTTTACATACCACCCGCAAAACTAAAACTCCCAAACCGCTCCGATGCGGCATAATAAAAACAACCTCCGCAAACTTTTTAATGGGCTTGAAAACCGAAAACTAATCGATTACCAACCGAACATTATCGGTATAAAAGTAGTTTTAGAGGCGCGCTGGTCGCATTAGTTTTAAATAATTTTAATTAATTTCGCAAATTAATGGGGCGGCGTTCGTTCGGGATAATTAATAAACATGTTAAATACAAAAACAAATAAATTATTAAATATGAGAGCCAGCGCCCGGTCCGGTCGGGTACGAGTTAATTTGGAAATAATAAACTCGCAAATGAAATGTAGAAAAATCAAATAAAATTATTCGTAATGTAACTTTATTACTTTTGACTTTTATTTTATGCTTTCGTTCGTTTTTACTATTTGATTTATTTTCATCTTTATTAGTATTCGTTTTAATGCAGTGATTTATTAATCAATATAATATCTAAAAAATGTCTGTGGCGGATTCATCTCTTCGGCTTCTCGGCTTCTTCTCGGCGTTATTTTTTGTATATGTTACAGTGAAAGTCGAAAATTCAGTGATTGTTAACATTCACTAGGAAATGCTAGCAATTATGCATTGAACCAGTGAATGTGGTATTTTAAAGAAATTTGTCGACTTTTCCTAGTAATTTCTAACATTCACTAGTGAAAGTAACATTTACTAAAGATTGCCAGTAAAAGTTATTCTATTGTACAGAGCGAATGTGGTGAGGAAGAATGTTGGTGGAAGTTAGAACAAATAAAACTTTTAAGAATATTGGACCACAATATTAGACTGATCCACATATCTCAAAATTAAAATTTACTTCTTTAGTATATTTATGAAAAATTATAGAAAATAACGACATAACCTTCTAAATATTAAAAGGGAAAATATAGTATACATTTTAAAGCGTAGGTTAGGTTGTCAACGTTTAGCCCAATTTAATGTTATCTTTATATTGCCTATTAATCAACTTATCCTTATTTATCCTTATATTTTACAACATGTGGCAATCGCGCTAACTGAATCTTTCAAACTCACTGCTATCGTCCAGGGAATGCTAGCATTCACTAGTAAAGGTTGGTTTTAAAAATAGCTGTTGAACTTTTACTGGCGTAGTCTTAGCAAATCAGTGAATGTGAGCTTTAACTGGCAATTGTTAACAATCACTGGTTTCCAACTTTTACTGTAACATATACATTGCTGCGTTAATCCAACGGAGACTTATTGGCAGCTCTGGTTTGCCAATAAACAAATTTGTCTAACGGACAAAAAAGTGCTTAACGTTTCGGGAAGTATGTCTCTTCGCGTCGTCGGAAGCAAAAAAACACAAAGAAGAAAGAAAAAAACTATTTAGAATATCTAAATGCAACTATTCGAGAACACTTTAGTTTTTGTTAAGACAGATAAGTCAATAAAAACTGTTGACGTTCTGTTAAAATGACATGAATGTGTAATACATTTATTTTTATTAGATTGTGTTAAAAAAGGCCTCTTTTATTTTTCTTTTAGTGGGTATCGCTTCTTTCATTATAATTTTTACGTTGTTGTTTACAGTGGCGAAATACCCATAGGGCTTTTTTAAATAGAATGTCTCTTAAATAATATCAAGATTTCAATTTTGGCCGACTTGATATTAATTTGGGAAAAAATCATGTAAAATATAATTTCCGTAGACCAAAGGGATCAGTTGCTTGCATGACGTCAACCTAGATATGTTTTTAAAATAATATTACTAGTTAAACAACTAAATATAACAATCGATTCGACGAAATCAGATGCAAGTATCTAAAGGTAGTCAGATGTCAGATATTCAGATAGTCAGATAGTTAGTCAGATTATGGGCAGTCCTGAAGATAGTCTGGAAGATAGTTAGCCTCGAGTTTCAGTTAGTCAGCGATATTCAGATATTGTAAGTACGCATCTTCAGTATACTCTTAGCAAGTCTTGGCATTTCCCACTTTTCTATTTTCCACACAGTGGGGTTTTTATATTAAGGCCTAACTAATAATTACAACAATTATATATTACCTATAATTACAACAATTTAGTGTTTAATTTTGTTCCTGATCTTGGCGAGTTCCTGATCTCTAGCCTCGAGTTTCAGTTAGTCAGCGATATTCAGATATTGTAAGTACGCATCTTCAGTATACTCTTAGCAAGTCTTGGCATTTCCCACTTTTCTATTTTCCACACAGTGGGGTTTTTATATTAAGGCCTAACTAATAATTACAACAATTATATATTACCTATAATTACAACAATTTAGTGTTTAATTTTGTTCCTGATCTTGGCCATACTTTATTCTTAGCTACACGCCTCTGTATACAGAGTGCTTCAAAAACATGTGCCATCTCCTTGTGGGGATATTCCTCACGTAAAAATAAGATTTATTTTTCATATCAATATAGGTCCGATTCTGCTTTGTTTCGTAGCTACAGGGTGTTAAAGTTTTAATAATGTTTTGAGTTGTTATAATTTTCCTTCAAGTACTTTTTAGTGATTCGAATGAAATTTTGAGGGTAAAAATTACTATAAGTGCTACATATTTTAGTGCTCAAAAAGTGTCGATAAATTCATCAGGGCCGTGCATATAGGTTATCACTGGAATATTTTTCTAAAAAAAGCATGTACGCCACTGACTTTTTTTCTCTTATTAGCGAAATATCCCTTTTAAAATATGTCGCATTTATAGCTTTAAAATATGTCGCATACAGGGTGATTTTTAACCTATACGCATAAACTTGGGAAATTATTGCTGATGACAAATAATGACTAATAATGAAACAAAAATGTTAGTAAAATATTTTTAGATTTTGAAATAATTTGAGTTTTTTTTTCACAAAAATTTATCAACTTTATCAGTAAATGTACATTCAATTTAATGGAATTTACGTTTTTTGTTTTTATTTCAAATAGTTTGTTATCTCCGTAAATAAAAATATTTAGTGCACATTCAATTTATGGAATTTACGTTTTTTGTTTTATTTCAAATAGTTTGTTATATCCGTAAATAAAAATATTTTACTAACTTTTTCTCATTATTAGTCATTATTTGTCATCAGCAAAATTTCCCAAGTTTATGCGAATAGGTTAAAAATCACCCTGTATATATCAACTTTTACCCTCAAAATTTCATTTCAAACGCTAAAAGTACTTGGAAGAAAATTATAATAAATCGAAAAAATATTAAGACTTTAACACCCTGTAGCTACGAAACAAAGCAGAATCGGACCAATATTGATACGAAAAAATAAATATTTTTTACGTGAGGAATATCCCCACGAAAGATGGCACATTTTTTTGAAACACCATGTATAAGAACAATTGGTCAATAATAGTTCATACTTCTGAGTGGTTGTATAATATACTATTATTTTTTTAGTATTTTTTCACGAAATGCTGATATTGAGGCAAACAAAATTTCTTGAATTTACCAGCACAAATATGATTTCAAAAAGGCATCTGCTGCATTGCGGCGAAAATATAGAAAAAAGTGCCGAATTTTTACGCCAACCTGGTAAACAATAAATTAAGAGCATAATTAATATTAAAATCTCGGTAACTAATGCAGAGAGATGGTCAATTTTCCTTAATTCATTCCTACCAAAAAATGTTTTCTTCGATGAAATTTCTTTCACCGTCATTACTAATCCATTTATTAATGGTTTCTCGAAGAACATTAAGCAGGCGAAAGATTAATAACTCATTTTCGAGAAAATTATCGAAAGCATATTGAAACCAGAACATTTTTTTCGCTTTCTGAATTAGAAAAGTGTTTAGATCTATGATATGCGCTTGAAAATTTAATAAAAACATTTTTTATAACAAATAATGTTATGTGTGTGTTTATGCCAATGTTGGATATTGGATTATTTTCTTCGCTAAGGTAGGCTTTTTATATTTTTTTTTTTCTCTCACGCCACCTTATAAAAATTGATTTCTGAATGAAAATGATAAAATTGTAAAAAGAAAACAATAAAAATTAAAATAAAAACTAAAACAATGCGCCG
Organism: Sitophilus oryzae; assembly: GCF_002938485.1. Taxonomy (NCBI): domain Eukaryota; kingdom Metazoa; phylum Arthropoda; class Insecta; order Coleoptera; family Curculionidae; genus Sitophilus; species Sitophilus oryzae. Next base: position 269,121 of record NW_022146108.1, read on the forward strand.
AAATCTACTTTCAAGTTAACAAAATAGAATTTTTATTGTGGCTCAATGGACGTTCATAATGTGACTATATTTTTTTTAGTAATAAATTTTGATAAAGACCCTACCAGGTCGAAACGTCAATGAAATTTATAATATAAAAAAAACCGTTTTTCTCATTGTTTAACTGACCTAAAGCCAAGAAAAAATTAAATAAAATAAATAAAATAATGTTTAATTATATTTTATATCAAAATATATCATCTTCTCGTAATTCTAGCTCTAAAACTGTGTTTTCACCAGTAATATTAAAAAAGGTTAAATTATTTCCGGAAATTTTTTAATTGTTTTGAGCTCGTGAATGCAGAGATGATGTTTTATACATGAACAAAACTGCAATAAAACTTTTTTTTTTCCATAGCAACTGTTAAAATTGCCTTTTATCTATCAAAAATAGTAGATAAAATAGTACTTTAACAGCAAGGGTAGATTAAATGATAGTTTAACAGCGAGGATAGGTTAAAACTTTATTTCTTCTCGCACGTTTTTTAATTGCTTCCATTTTTGTATTCCTTTTCATAAGTTATTCGGGATTTAAATGGAAGTAGTTTGGATATGGCGTTTGTCGCCTCAGCCTGAATATCTTGTTGGTAATTTACTTATTTCGTTTTGAGCCACTTCTGGCTCCAATTCAATCAGCAATCGACACGAAAGAGAATTAAAAAATATTGACTCAACACTGACAACTAAAGAGACAGCTTTATTTATTTGTCAAATTACATAGAAACCAACGCCAACCCAGCACAATATTTTTTTCTACTCGTAATAAATTCCTTGAAATAATAATTTTTGAATATTTTTTAAAATGTAGCTCGCTATGAAAAAAAATATTATTTTATACACGACGATAAAATTGCATTATCGTCTCCCGAAATTAATTCACTCGCGATTTCATCGCTCGTGAATTAATCTTTTCGGTCGACGATAAAATACCATTTTATCGTCTTGTATAAAAAATAACTAATAACTGGTAATTTGCCAAGGAATCATTTAAGTTATTTCCTCTAGTTATCACTAAAATCGAGAGTTTTAGAGGTACGTTATAAATAAATCAGGATTTTCAAAGTAATGCATATTTTTATTATAATTGGGGACGATAAAAATGTAATACGAACTTATTTTCTAAAGTATTACATTTTATTTAAGTGAATTGTGCTTATTATACAGGATGTCCGAACTGTATTCCGGAAACTTCGGCAGCATATTCTGCAGATGAAAATAAGTAATAAAGTTCGTATAAATGTATGTCCTAAAATGATTAGAGTTTCGAAGATACAGGGTGTAGAAGTTTCATTTTTATTTCGATTTTTTCCAAATAATTTCTGAACTATCAGTCTACCTTTTTAACATGAGAAATTTAATTTTGATGTTAATATGACTCCTATTTGTAGGGGCGCCACCTACATGTGTTTTAACTGTTTTGAAGAGTAATAACTGTTCTCGTCCGTACCTGTATAAAACTATTGCGTGAAAAAAATATATATTTCCGTGACTTTTTACGTAAAACAATGTCTCTTGGTAAAAATCGCTATGAACAACTGTTCTGAAGATATTTAGAATGGAAATAATAACATTGAAATTAATACATATCATTATCGACAAAAAATAAACTCGTCTAGTAGATAGTGTAAAACTTGGAAAATAAGTCCGTTATAATAATAGTTTTATTATTCACTATTCTAATCAAAAATATGCATTCCTTCGGAAACTCTCTATTTATTTATCTAGTAACGCTAAGACATTCTATTTGAAAGTCGATTAGAGAAAATAGTATGATTCATTGGCAAGCGATGTAAATATTTGCGATCATAAAATTGTGATGTAAGAGGGCAGGCTTAGCTTGCCGGCGGGTCAGTAGTAGACGGGCCGGCCGGCTGTAGTGTACTGTAGTGTAGCGTTGTGTTGTGTATTGTGACAGAGCTGACATTTGTTGGAGGTTGCGAGTCTTTAAGCTTATTAAGGATGCGAGTCTTTTGACTAACGTTTCGAGTCTTTTTGACTATAAGGATGCGAGTCTTTTGACTATTAGGATGCGAGTCTCTTGACTATTAGGATGCGAGTCTTATTGACTATTAGGATGCGAGTCTTTTGACTATTAGGATGCGAGTCTTATTGACTATTAGGATGCGAGTCTTTTGACTATTAAGGATGCGAGTCTTTGACTATTAGGGATGCAAATCTGTTTATCTGCAGATTTGCGTCCGGGGAAAGCCGCTATACTTATTTCAGGTGACTCCAGCTAGTTGTTGAAGATTTACCAATAGATCCGAATAATGTTTGAATTAGATGGAAAATATGGAATGGGATATATTGAATATAATATTAGTGGCTAGGGGGCGGAGTACCCCCGGGTGAGTTTTTCTATTTAACTATCAATTTTTTCGTTATTTTCATGTACAATGAGAGCCTGTTTGCCAATGACCAACTAAATGGATATTTGAGGTGAATTTGCATTTTGAGACCCGGTTGAGTAAGCCCCAGAAATAAGCGATTTCACAATAGTTATTTGATTGAAATAATAAATTTAGGAATTTTTTATTTTCTTAAATTAATCATAAATTTTTCTGTGAAAAAATGATGATAAAACAGTTTCTGTTGAACTTTTGGCACAAGAACATTTCAAATTTATGATTTCAGTCTAATAACTATTTAGTCAACATGTTTAATTTATGTCAATGATGACAGGTATTGATAATTTCGATTCCAAATATCTCGAGAGCCATTACTCGTAGCGATTTTCACCAAGAAACCTTTTTTACGTAAAAAATGTCGTAAGTGTATATTTTTTTACTCAGTAGTTTTATACAGGTACGGACGAAAATTGATTACTCCTCAAACCAGTTAAAAAAATATATATGTAGCCCTCTACAAGTAGAAGTTATATTGACATCAAAACTGAATTTCTCATGTCAAAAAGCTCCCAGACACCAATTTTCATCTTAAAACTGGCGTTACTTCATAAATTATTTGGAAAAATTGAAATAAAAATAAAACTTCCACACCCTGTATCTCCGAAACTAAGCATTTTAGGACATACATTTTATACGAACTTTATTACTTATTTTTATATGCAGTATATGTATAATAAGTTAATGTTTTACTTATTCATATCTGAAATTTCTATTAAAATACCCTTCGTAATCCATTCAACGATCCTCTTCAGAAAATATTTTAACAACATCGAAGTGGAAATTTGTGGGTACGTGCCGATATAAATATGTCAAGCACCCGGTCAAGTGCGATACATAAATTTATTAAAGCCATACCTCGCCCGGTTTATAAACCATAAATCTCACAGGAAATATTTTCTTTCCAGAAATATTAAAAGGGATAAATCACTTTCTGTAAGGTACCGACCTACGTAGACCTGTAATTTTCGTGTTGGGCAGACTGGACGAAAATCCATTTCATCTTATTTTCGACGTTATTTATAGTGTTCCTTCGTTCAAAAAATACAAATAAGTAGTAGACCTTGCGATATTGGATAGTAAATTATACACAATATACATAACAGTTGATGGAAAACTTAAGGCACCTGCGGGACAGCAAGAAAAACTTGGCCCAAATAAGACCTTAAAAAATCGGGAGAGCTCATAACTAAGTCTCGTAAGGATATTGCCAGGCCAACGATCAAAATTTCATAAGAAAAGATTAGGTTAGGTTAGGTTAGGTTGTAATTAATATTTTTGATCTAGCTCCCCTCTCTAACAAGCGAAGCTTATGATAGCGACACTCATTTAAAGTTCTCGTTGAATGTTAGATCTGAATTATCAGAAGTATAACTTATTTCTCAAATACTAGTTTTGATTTGGGAACTATATTTTTATATTATAGTATTTACGTTAAACAAGACACTAATAACTTATATCTTTGTAGTATTGTCAGGAACTTTAGCATATGTAATGCTATTTTTAAACTAATTATAATGTTATTTTAGCTTCAATCGCACAAGATACCTTTTATAGACAAGGAGCGGTGAATCATGTACCTACAAATTAAGAAAATAAATAAACCAAAATATTTTATAATGCAAGGACTAATTACAAACTTTATATATGGAATTTTTAATTATTTAGTTCCATGAAGAAAGAAACGAGAGCAAAGGCATTCGCGAAGCTAATAACAGCGATTTGATTGTACTTTATTAGCGCTAAGCGTTCAAAATTTAATAAGGAAAGCTTAAAAATAGATTACAATGGACGCAGCGCGGAGGAAGTTCCCTTTGTGAGATATTCCTCGCGTTGCTCGCTTAAAACCCGAAACAGTCGTAGCCCGGGGAACTTTAAAGAGTAATCACGAGCGAACGGCCTTGTAAATGGCCGACGCCTTCTGGTATCCCTTCTTGCCTCTTACTTATTCGCGCGCTAAAAACTTTATTAGTGTATTAAGCGACGGGCACGGCAACTTAATAAAGTTTTGGCCGAAGCACCAGTAAAAAGTGACGTTCCAAATAAAAATAACTTTCCAGTAATCACACAATTAATATTTTTTATCTAGCTCACCTCTCTAACAAGCGAAGCTTATGACAGTGACACTAATTTTAAAGTTCTTGTTGAATGTTAGATCTAAAGTATCAGAAGTATAATTTATTTCTAAAATACTAGTTTTGGTTTGAAAACGATTTTTTATATTGTAGTATTTACGGTAAACAAGACCCTAATATCTTATATCTTGGCAGTATTGTCAAGAACTTTAGCATATATAATGCTACTTTTAAACTAATTATAATGTTATTTTAGATTCAATCACACAATATACCTATTATAGACAATGAGCGGTAAATCATATACCTACAAATTATACAAATAAACAAACCAAAATATTTTATAATGCAAGGACTAATTACAAACTTTATATCTCAAATTTTTAATAATTTATTACTTAGTTCCATGGAAAAAGAAACGACAGCAAAGGCATTTGTGAAGCTAATAACACTGATTTGATTGTACTTTATTAGCGCTAAGCGTTCAAAATTTAATAAGGAAAGGTTAAAAAGAGATTACAACGGACGCAGCGCGGAGGAAATTCCCTTTGTGAGATATTCCTCGCGCTGCTAGCTTAAAACCCGAAACAGTCGGGGCCCGGGGAACTTTGAAGAGTAATCACGAGTGAACGGCTTTGTAAATGGCCGACGCCTTCTGGTATCCCCTCTTGCCTCTTACTTATTCGCGCGCTAAAAACTTTATTAGTTTTGGAACGGTGTATTAAGCGACGAGCACGGCAACTTAGTAAAGTTTTGGCCGAAGTACCAGTAAAAAGTGACGTTCCAGTAATCACACAATTAATATTTTTGATCTATTTCAACTGTCTAACAAGCGAAGCTTATGACAGCGACACTTGTTTAAAGTTGTTGTCGAATGTTAGATCTGAAGTTTTAGAAGTATAATTTATTTCTAAAATACTAGTTTTGGTCTGAAAACTATATTTTTATATTGTAGTCTTTACGTTAAACAAGACACTAATAACTTATATCTTGGTAGTATTTTCAAAAACTTTAGCATATGTAATGCTATTTTTAAACTAATTATAATGTTATTTTAGCTTTTTAGCTTCAATCACAAAAGATACCTATTATAGACAAGGAGCGGTGAATCATGTACCTACAAATTATGAAAATAAATAAACCAAAATATTTTATAATGCAAGGACTAATTACAAACTTTATATCTGGAATTCTTAATTATTTATTACTTAGTTCTATGAAGAAAGAAACGACAGTAAACTGATGAAGAAAGAAACGACAGTAAAGGTATTCGCGAAGCTAATAACACCGATTTGATTGTACTTTATTTATTAAGCGTTCAAAATTTAATAAGGAAAGATTAAAAAGAGATCACAACGGACGCAGCGCGTAGGAAGCTCCCTTTGTGAGGGCTGCCGATAGACGTTGCGTTCACCACTGCGCATTGAAAGAAGATCCTATATTTTTTTATTTAGTCCGTTAAATTCTATCATTGAATATAAATCGAACATGTTTCCATAGCGTGTTGTGAAAACGTTCCGCCTATAAAGCGAGAAGTCCCGAGTTCAATACCGGCTCGGGGTAAACTTTTTTTTATTTTATTTTCGTTTATATTCTGATAGTAAAGTACCTATTAAATACTGTTTTTTTTAATTTCCAGAATTATTTAATATCAGAATATAAATGAAAATAAAATAAAAAAAAACTTTATTCCTAGCCGGTATTGAACTCGGGACTTCTCCCTTTATAGGCGGAACGTTTTCGCATCGCGCTAAGGAGACTTGTTTGACGATTTATATTTAATACTAGAATTTAACCGACTAAATGAAAAAATATAGGATCTTCTATCAATGAGCAGTAGTAAACGCAACGTCTATCGGCAGCCAGACGACTCGCACGGTATTCCAGAGAGCATAGTAAAAGACATATCAAAGAGCCAGATTTCTTAAAATACTTGTTTTCCAGACGTTGCTAGTTCTTGTTCTATTACCTAACTCTACGAAATACAAATTCATTATAAAAATATTTAAGCGAAGAGTTCAGAATACATAGAAAGGACATACACATCTAGAATGTAGAATGTTTAGGAGGGGAGTTAATCACTGCGACCTTACAGATCTATTGTGTGTTCCCCTTTCTTGAGTTATAACGAGTTATAACTCATCATACAGCCTTAGGGCTTTAATAAAAACCAGTATCTGAGACAGCTCCACAGAGGCGAGCTCTCAATCCTCGACATACAGCCGTACCAAAGTTCATGGCACAAATGGTCGTCGTATCGGCGCACTCAGTGATAAGGTGTTCTGGTGTTTCCCCATGTTCCCCACAGAATCTGAATTCTCCGTTGTTTCTCAGCTTCACCTTACTGAGGTGTTCGTTGAGGAGATAGTATCCTGTTAGAAACCCCGTGACAATCCGAAGATTGTTTTTACTTAAATCAAGAAAAAACTTTGATTTTTCTCGGTCGTAAGTTCTGAGGAACTTTTTCGAGTGTCTTAGACCGTTGGAGGACACCCATTCCAAGTTACGGATGGAGTCTTCCATATTCTTCAGTTCCGCTTTCAGTTGGATCCCGTTTGGAAAACAGAACGGTTCTGGTTCAGTTAGTGGAGTGTTCGCTTCTTTTCTAGCTAGATCATTTGCTTTTTCATTGCCTTCTATCCCTTGGTGAGCAGGCACCCAGCGTAGGAGGACTTTATTTCCTTTGCTAATTTGTTGAGCTTCGTTAGGCTTTCTTTGACCAACTTCGAATTGATGGTTACTGAATTGATCGCGTTTAGTGCTGCTTGACTATCGGATAGGATGGCAATTTCCTGTTTTCGAAGGAGATAAATTGTAGGCAGCTTTAGATAGCGTAAATTTCTGCCTGAAGGATACATACACATCTAACTTTCGTACACTTCGAATAAACATAAAAATTTCACGTTTGGCCTGAACCGTATATAGAAGACGATGCCGTCGACGTTTCGAAATCATCGCTTGCCGCCAACAAAAGCATCGGGGGAGAGAATAAATAAACGGGCGCGCGACTCTGATGGCAGCGGGCGTTATGAAATGTTGTGCATAAAACATGAACGCATTTCGGAATCGAAATACGCGGCGCATATAAATACGTACATCAGCCTGAATGTTTCTGACGCACCATTATGCTCTATTATTTCGATAAACATGCCCGGGAAAATATTAAGATGAGTTTTAGTGCCGCTGCTGCGGCAGAAGAGCGATGGGAGCTATGCGAAGGCCCACGTCAGAGAGAATGCTATGCTTGGTGTATGATGAAGCGTGAATAAGAATAGGGATGTTGTTTGGGCAATTTGACGGCTTTTAAAAATATTAAATACCTTTTGTACGGGGTGTAATAAATTTGAGAATTATCATTGCTATTTCGGAAGCTAAAATAGTTTTTTATGTGTCAAGAGAATTATAAGGGTGTTAATTACCGAGGGCAAAGTTTCTGGACAATAATTGTTCGAGGTTTGCACACTTTATATAACTCTGTTTTTTTTTTCTCAGGTAAGATTTCGACAGACGATGACAGAAGAGAAGCAGATGAGGTCCCATACCAATCTATTTATTTTACTAAAAAAAGTTTCTAATATATTTTAAGTTAACTATGGATGGGTTTAAAATAGTATTACCAATAGTATTATTGGTTTATTGAACATGACAGATCGTATTTCAATTTTATTGGTTTGACGGAACGATGAACGACAAACGGACGCCGATGCGTATGAACTCGCCTTTAGATTTTTGAGGCTTGTCAAAGTCTTGCAAAATTATAGGTTATAATTTTGTGTCAACTTATGTCAAATATCTGCGTTTGGGAAGATGGTGCATTTTGATTCGTGTTATTACGTGTGTTTTGTGTCTTTTGAAGTCAAGTGGATGAAAAATGGAGGGAAAATTATCTGTAGACCCAGAGCACAGTTTATAGTTAATACTCGCTGCCTAGGCAGAAAGTCTTATACACCAATAAAGTTATTATCAATAAAGTTTGTATACCATCTCGTTGTAGATAAGTGCATCTCGTATATGGTACAAGGATCGTACTAAACATATACTACTGGAGTAGCTCTAAAAATATCGACATCATACGATAGGTAAATAATGGATTTTAGTACTGCAGAGAAAAATAATGTCAAAAGGTACTGGTTTAAAAAAATTAAGATTAAAGTTAATTAATCAACCTTTAAGCAGGGTTCGGAAAACTACATGTTACTTTTAAAAACTACATAAACTGCATTACATGTAGTTAATGTAGTTTATGTAGAAGGCGTAGTTTATGTAACCTATGTAGGTAACTTTCAAATATCAAAGGTTTGAGGTGAGGTTATAGTAAGTTGAAGCTTTAAAAACACATAATGTATTTAAGAAAACAGAAAAAATATGGTTTTAAATATAATATTTACATCATATTATCTCTATTACACCTCATACAAATGAAAATTATTCATAATATCAATACATAGTTTATTAACGTAGTTTTCATGTAGTTAATGAACAGGAAAAGACGTAGATTTTGAAGAAAAAACTACACGTAGTTAATCAGGTAAATTACGTCTTAATTAACTACTTCCGAACCCTGCCTTTAAGGTATAAAATTTGGTAAATATTATTATTAATAAAATAGTTTGTTTTATTTATTTTGTTTTATTTGTTTTATTTGTTTAGTTGTTCCTGTGGAATATTACAAATTTGTATTTGTACATAAGTTATATTGATAAATATAATAATAAATGGGGAAAGTTTCTTGAAGTTTGAAAGTAAAAAATAGTTCTTTTTTATATGTTTTTGGTATGTGGTGTTTTGTTCTTATTTATTTTGTATTAAAACATGCCGTTTTTTTAAATAAAATAACTCGATTACATTTTTTCAGTGTTATACAGTTTTTTTCACAATATTTTGAAGTAATCACTTATCACTCAAATTTTAAATATATTAATTTCCTGCTATGCGCTCCAGTTGTATCAACTTATTTCGTTGTAAAAATAAAATAAACTTGAAATTAAAATGACAGACACATTTTCTAATTTTGTAATTTCCAGACTTGATATACTCTCATTTTATACATCTATAAATGTTTACTTGAGAACTAATGTCAAATATTATTAAGTATCATAGTTTCGGCAGAATGGCATCGTTAAATGAAACTGAACATATCGAAATTAATTAAATCAAATTGTTTAAGTGATATTTTCAAAAGTCAATAACTCGGAAACGGTTCGTTTGAGGTACATTGTATATATTTTGATTTTTGCTTAGAATTGAAGGAAGAACCGAAATATACAATAATATACAGGGGGTTCTTATGACCGACCCTGTATAGTTAAATTTATTACCCGCTAATAGATATTTATAAACCCTATAACTTTTATATTTAACATGAAAAAAAAAAGTTTATATTCCTTGTATGTAAAAAGGTATTTTTAAAATATTTCTATATTTCTTCTCTATAGTATATAAAGCTTCTATAGCTATAAAGAACAAGCATAAGTTAAGAATTCTGTTAATTCTGTATATGTATCCAATTTCTTTAGATATACATTTTCCAATACGTTCTAGCCTCTACAGAGAAACGATTAAACAGAAATCCCGGCAAACAAACTTTATTGTTTTAGAAGTGTCCGTGAAAAGAGTATTGAAATCGAACCGGTGGTTTTTCCCTACCAAGCCTGGAAAAGCCGGAAAACCGATCTCGAATAAACCGGAAGTGGATCCATCTCCGCCGACGACGAAACGATAAAACGACGAGTCGTCGAGTGAAAAAAAAAGAGAGGAAGGGAAAAAATACTGATGTGAATGAATAAATAAAAGAAATACTCTTCTGTATATTTGATATTTTGGATGAAAATGATATATTTACTATATTTTCGTATTATGAGAAGAATATTTTGGTATACAAGGTGAATCATTGTATTGAAAACTCTCCATGTCTTTTCATCATCTTTTATCAGTTATTTACATTTTTAGAATAATTATACAGGGTTGTTCACCACATACGACACGGAGTATTGTAACTAAACGACTAGATTTTTACAAATTGTAAGTTTTGGGTTCGTTGAAGGACTATTAGAGCTACAATTTAAAAATATTTTTACAAGATACAGAGTGTCCCAAATAAATAAAAAATATCAAAGTTGTATTTTTTTAAATAAATTTTTTTTTTAATTTTGTGAAATTGCAGTATAAATTTTAAAGCTTAATTTCTCCGAGGGTATCAAAGTTTTTAACACTAAATATTTATTGAAGTTTATTTATTGATCAGTTATTGTGTTGCAATAATAAAAACTATGCTACCTTATACAGAGTGTCTAAAAATTTATTTTAAATAATTACTAACTTTAAACGGCAATAACTTGTTTAATTTAAATGGAACACCCTGTATATTTTATGAAAATCAGATGCACAATTTAATTGTCTATCAAATTGTATTATACCATTCTTTACCTATCTCTTCAAGTTTCCGTAGAAAATGCATTTTCTTGTAATTTAGTAACTCATTTATCAATATACCTATGGAATACTGACATTTTAGATTTTTTTTGAAGATGTACCAAATTTTTAAAGAGTACAGATACTAATATTCTCGATATAGTTTGTTTATTTCATTAAAAAATAAAAATAAACTGTTTAAATATTTGTTAGAGGACCAGTTAATATGATTCCAGTTGTCAAACTAGATTAATTGACTCTTTGCGTTGATTAATAATAATTGCTCCAAATACTAAAAAGCTGAATTATGTATGTGTATTAGACAGTGTGGTAAAAAGTAACACCTTAAAAATAATGATATTTAATTTTTTGACAAATGCTTATTTATAACAACAGAGATGTTCATTTTCATAACTTATTATTATATTGATTTCTGATTCAAATCCACATTTATTTAGAATAATTTATTAACGAACACAATTAAGTATGTAGTTAATTAATATTTGGGTGGAAATACTGGTGGTATATTTAATTAATGGTATACTCTTTTATAAAGATTTAAATAGTTTTCTTTTTGCATACAAATGGGCTAGTAATATTATCGTTTTACTAAAAACGATAGTATTACTAGTCTGTAGATTTTGTACATTTGTTGTTTAAAAAACAATCTAAAATGTCAATATTCCATGGGTATATTGATAAATGAGGTCTAAATTATAAGAAAATGCAATTTCTACGAAAACTTGAAGGAATAGGTAAGAAGTGGTATAATACAATTTCATAGACAATTAAATTGTGCATCTGATTCTCATAAAATATACAGGGTGTGCTATTTAAATTAAATATGTTATTGCCGTTTAAATCTAGTAATTATTTAAAATAAATTTTTAGACACTCTGTATAAGGTAGTATAATTTTTATTATTGCAACACCATAACTGACCAATAAATAAACTTCAATAAATATTTAGTATTAAAAACTTTGATATCCTCGGAGAAATGAAGCCTTAAAATTTATACTGCAATTTCGCGAAATTGAAAATATTTCAAAAACGGTAAGGTTTAAGTGTAATAAACCTTAATGAAATTTACCTTTATTTTAATCGTAGAAACTGAAAATGCAATAATATACAGGGTGTTCCATTTAAAAAAATACAACTTTGATATTTTTTATTTATTTGGGACACTCTGTATCTTGTAAAAATATTTTTAAATTGTAGCTCTAATAGTCATTCAACGAACCCAAAACTTACAATTTGTAAAAATCTAATCGTTTAGCTACAATACTTCGTGTCATATGTGGTGAACAACCCTGTATAATAAAGTTTTCATATACTCGCTATTTAAACCCGTGTATTTGTATATACCAGTTGTTCATGATATTCTCCGATCGTGGCACCACCAGCGGAGAATGCACCAAGCCTATGCAATTCGATGTATTGTTAGTTTTCTATAAGGTGAGACAATTAGATGCAAACTGGCACTAGATTAAATATCGATTTCTTCCAAAAGCTTCAAAAGCACAGGCAGGATCACTTTGTATAAATACTCAAAAGGTAGCACAAAATTCTATTAAACAGAAATCGAATGTAAACGACGAAATAGTTTAAAGGTCATAGAGAATCAGTTAATCCAAAAACGACTAAAAGCGTATCCACATCTATTTCATTCATTTGAGTGCGACTGGCCAAAGGTATTTTATAGCCTCATATGGCGATAGGTCAATCAGGAATAGAGACAGACGCGCACGGTGCCATTGTGAGACCGGACAGACACATGGTCGAACATTTAGCTAATGGACCGTGTAATATCCTCTTTATTACTCTTTCGCTGAGTGGAGATTAATGGTTATGGGACCGACTACGTTCTCTCTACCCTCACGTCCGCTGTAAAAATCTATTTTAATCGTTACACACAATTAAATCGCACGATATTTCGGGACGATTAAAAAAATTCCGATTTCTCGCTCGAAAATATTTTTTCCGGAGGCAAAAAATCGGCGTTATCTGTGTTTCGGAGTATTTCATTTCACAAATGGGTTTTCTCGATAATTTAAATGGACGCGTGTCGAATAGGATGTCTATTATTATTTCCATGTCGTATAATGAAACAGTTCTCACTGAAGTAGGCTTAGATGAGAGAGATATTATCATTATAAGAAACACATACTGGAGTCACAAAGGTTGTGTCAGAACAGAAAAAGGAAATACAAGATACCTAGGTACTCTAGACATACAAAGAGGTGTTAGACAGAGATGCATATTGTCACCATTATTGTTTAACGTTAATGCCGAGTATATAATTCAAAAATCTCTTCAAAATTGTCCAGAAGGGGATAAAATAAATGGGAAGATTACAACGACATCGTGGTATTAGCAGAATCCGAGGACCAGCCGCAAACCCTAATGGACTAACTGACAGAAGAAAGCATCAGGATGAGTTTAGAGATTAACACCGTCAAGACAAAAACTATGATTTTCAACAGACATCCGCAAGACAATGAAAACAACGATATTATGATAAAATGCGTCCATCTCGAGACCACACAGAGATATATTTACTCGAGCAGGGAATTTTAGCAGCCAGGTAGACCACTCTAAGGAAATCAGAAGAAGGATTGAAATAGCTAGGGTTGGTTTCCTCAATATGCGGAAGTGCTTATGCCATCCGAGAATAGCTATACCAACGAGGCTATATAAGAATATTAAAATGTTATATCTGGCCCCTGCTTCAATATGGATGCGAAACATGGACGCTAAAACAAGATGACATCAAACGCCTTAACGCATTTGAAAAGTGGATGTATCGTCGGATGCTGAGGATAAGTTGGACCTCCAGATCAACAAACTGTGAAGTTTTAAACAGAATGAAAACTCGTGCACACCTAACAGGAACAATTAAAATCCAAAAGACTTCCTACCTTGGGCACATAATGCGGCATTCAGAATATGAAGAAATACAGCTCATTATAGAAGGAAAAATCGATAGAAAACGTAGCATAGGGAGGAAAAATAAATCATGGCTACGTAACATAAGAGATTGGACCCACACTGATGGAAACACTTTTATTTATCAAGCTCAATATATTGTTAGTTTTTCTTAATAAACAGAGATTCATATGCCATATTAATCGCCAATCTCAACAGAGAAGACACCTAGAAGGAGGATAATGAAACAAGATATCAACGGAAAGTTCATTTCTTGAAAAAATCCTGAGTATTTCTCTTCTGAAAAGGTAATACCTATAACAAATGTATATTTTAAATGTCACTGCCTAGAATCCCATCCATAACCAGCTGGCCAGTGGCTTTTTGCTTACAGTAAACACATCTTCCTTGCCAAAAAAGGCTTGGAGTTTCAAGAGTCTAGAGGTTTCTTTTGTAGTAGAATAATAATATGTTTGATAATACTTTAAAAAGTGAACCTTTTTTACGCGCGTTGGGAGTAAAAAATCAAGGCCGTGACACACAGAGCGAGACGGCCGTGACGCGCCAGCTAGCGAGAGGGAAAGTTAAAGCGGCAGTGTTGCCACAGCAAGCACATTTGGTGTAGATCTACTCCTTTGTAAGACAATTTAGCCCCGCTATCTTGTGATAATCTACCCCGATGAAAACTAAGCTTGTCGCAACACTGGGTAACGATCCGTGCCATACGCGGCTAAGAAAATCACTATAATAAACTTGATACATTACCAACCTTGATTTTATGCATATTTTTATCGATAGGTTTCTAGCTTCTGAATAACGGTCTAGGTAAAGCATTTAGCTCATTTGGTGGCTCAGAATTAGAATTTAGAGTTAGTAACTCGCATTCTCATTGGAGGACACAGTCATATTTATTTCAAACCAATACGCAACAAGAATATTTGTATAATTTAATAAAATTTCTGTAAATCTCTATAAATAATGAATTGTTTGTAGTTGCGGTGTAATTTCTGTTATATTAATCCGGTAAATGATGGAGATAAACAATTGTGATTGATTAAAAAAAAATTTTATGATCAAACTTTTATTAACAACATTCTCTTCAATAACGACAAGACAAGTGACATCTGTTTTTCTTGAATTAGTTATTATCGGTTTGTCCAAAAATTGCCCAAATTCGGCGTATGTATTTAACGCGTGCAGACTTTTCAAAAAACTATTAAAGCCTGTAGCACTGTAAAATCGAGAAGGGAATCAATATTTGGATAGATTTTGAATGGGATTTCCGATGTTTCCGACGACGATGCACCACGCGGTATATGTAATCTTCAAAGGAAAGAAAATATCTTCACGCTGAAGCATCAATTTGCAATACACTACCTTTTAATCAATCTATATTTCACTAACACAATGAAAATTTGAATTTTGTATACAGGGTGCTACAAATTCAGGGTACGAGCATTGATATCTCGGTAACCGTAATAGATACAAAGATAGTTAAATTGGGGCAAAGTTGCGCTTTAGGATGTTCACCAAGATGCAATCAAAAAAGTTTTGAAAATTTCAAAGGATTGCTGAGTTTTTTGAAAAAAAAACGGATTTTTTTTTGAAAATCAATTTTATTTTTTCCTGTCGTTGCTTTTTAGAAAATCAAAAAATTAATTAATGGAATATTCTCATAGCCATTTTATTAAAGCTATCTGACAGTATTTTTAGATTTTCAAATTAGCTGATAATTTGTGAGATACAGAAGCCAACTTAATTTTTTTAAATACGGATCTGCATTTTTTATTTCAGATTTTGAAAGAACTCGATCTCCTGAAAAACTCACCGGTTTTTAAATAAAAAATATTCTAATATTTGAGGATGGTTTCACCCCCTTAGAATTGGAGTTTCGAAAAATCCCTTCTTATCGAACCTCTACACCCTAAAGTCAATCCGTTTTCCAAAAATCAGCTTTTTACGTCAAGGGCTTTAAGCAGGATCGTGATTAATCAATGACCAGATTTTCCAAAACACCCTGTATACATTTTTAAAAAATCTTAAAATATTATTCTGAAAATTTTTCACAATAAATAAACACCTAAATATTGAAACTTAATAACGTACTGAAACATACAGCACCATAATATCTCGACCTCCGCCCGTTATGCTCGTAACAGGTTGAAAAACAATGTATCTAAAACAACTGATGCGTTATTCTCCAACCTGTTTCGAACCTCCATCGACAATCGACCGATGCAGCAGCGTTCCTTTCCCACTCCTGTTATCTCGACCGCCAGGCGTTATGCCCGCAACTGTTTCAAAAAACCTGCTTCTTTTATATCCTATTATTTTTAAGCTGTTGCAAAATCAATACGACCATCGATGGCGTCGACCGAAGCAGCTACGTTCGCCGTAGCGCATTCCCCACTCCGTTGTCCGTTGTCTCGCCGCCTGTATCGATGGTTGACGAAATAACATGTTTTCCATCCATACTAGTTGTTTTTTGGAATTTGGAAGCGTAGAATTTCGTGGTGGTGCAGAGCGCCGACTTCGTTTTTCGTTTCACGAGCGGCCGATCTTTACGTGTCGTTATTTTATATCTGTTATTTTCTAGAAGTAGTAACGGTTGCGTTATGTTATTTCTAAATAATTGTTATAAAATAACAGATAGTTAAATAACCACCCATCACTATTTCAAACTTAACAATGACGTGGGGTAAAACATTGAATACGGAAAATCCATTGCAATAAAAAAATTAAAAATAATATAAAATAAATAATATAAATATAATATAAACAATCAAATAATTTCCCTGGAAGATGGATTGGAAATGGCAGAGCAGTATAATGGCCAGTGAGGTTCCTGCACCTGTCGCCAAGGGGAGGGGGGCATTACTTGACGCCATTTTAGTAAATGTGAAATCAATATTTTTCGACATTTATAATAAAGAGTACAAAATGCATTCGGAAGTATAAGAAGAAGGTATGTTCAAGAGCTATAAATAAAATTGAACGAATAATAAATCTGTGCAATAGGAAGGGTGGTAAGCCTTTCGAACATGTGGAGCATTAGAAACCAGTTTGTAGAAGTTATTTCTAATAACTACGATTAATATTACAGCTTAGATCACAACTCAGATTTCAAATTCACAATAAAAGAGTTAAAAAATAATATCTTTAAATTGCTGCCCTGGATATTATTTACTTGAATCTTTCAATATTAATTAGCGCTGATAAGTATTGTTTTGATGCTAAAAAATCAGAGTCGGACTGCAAATTATTTTAAATAATAATTAAATAATTTTGTTGTTGTTTTAAAGTACCCAAAAAAAAGTATAAAGTGTGGCATACCATTGTGCTCAGGAGACCGAGTTCTTTCAAAATCTGAAATAAAAAATGCAGGTTCGTATTTAAGAAAATTAAGTTGTATCTGCGTGTATTAAGCTGTATCTCACAAAAAATTATCAGCTAATTTGAAAATCTAAAAATACTATCGGATAGCCCTAATAAAGTACCTATGAGAATGTACTATTAGTTTTTTGATTTTTTAAAAAGTAACGACAGGAGAAAATAAAATTTTTGCTGAGTTTTTTCCAGAAAACTCAGCAATCCTTGAAATTTCTAAAACTTTTTTGATGGCACCTTGGTGAACATCCCAAGGCGCACCTTTGCCCCAAATTATCTATCTTTGTGTCTATCACGGTTTCCGAGATACCAAACCTCGTACCTCGAATTTGTAGCACCCTGTATTGTTATTACGTTTATGAAGGGAAGATCGTAATTAATTAAATAACGGTTTTAGTCGCTTTGATAATTTGTTATAATTAAAATACCACATTAATTAAAGTTACACACAGCAATTCATTAATCAGCTGATTTAAATAAACCATTAATTAAAAATTGTATTTAATGCCGTTTTGGCAAAATATAATTAATTATTAATTTACATTAAATAAAAGAGAAGGAAATTAGTATTAATTTGGCTAGACCCAAATCAATTATACGAATATATACATAATAATTTGCATAGTTTTTAGTTGTATCAAATTAATGCTTTTCAGATATGGAGAGCAAGTACTGGATTTTGTTTAAACGTAACTAAATATTATCGCTGTTAAATTATTAGTTTATTTATTGTTTAAATAGTGTTGTATTTTCATAAAGGCTTTAATAAAATTATTTTGTTTATACAGGGTGTTTCAGAAATGAGTGCAGATATTTTAAGGGGTGGCAGAACTGGCCAAAAGAAACATATTTTCTCTTTACTATTTCTTTTACCATTTAAATTGATAATAACCGAGTTATGTAACTTTGAAAATTTAAAATAAACATTTTGAGAACCCCCGTCAAAAATCGATAATCCGCCTCAAATACCAAGAAATTACCAGAACTTCAGCTTGTTCGACGCCTAGGGTTGACACAAAGTCTAGAAATATTTATAAACGACTTGGAAAATTCAGATAAGTTTGACTAGACGAAAAAATTCATATTTTCATGTTTTTTTTTAATTTTCTCTAAAACGGTATAGGAATTTGGCAAAGTATAAACGGGATTAACTATTTTAGGACAAGCAAAATCTTTTTTAAAAAATGCATTGTTCTGAAAATGCCAATAATAAAAAAGGTTTTTTTCCTCCTGTAAAGACAATCCGGGGACATACTGTATATTGGAGACTTTTATTATATTAAAAAGAATACATAATGGCAATATCTATAAAAGAAATTATAATAAATAATAAAGTTATTTTCATGTTTTTAACATAATTATCACATAAATTACACTTCATTACAAAGTAATCGGATAGACCAGCGAAAATGTTTCCCTCTGGGATCCTGCTACAAGAATTTTCTGTTTACAACGCACACACTTGATTAAATGGAAAATTTAAATTGTGGCGAACCGGGAGTCATTCGTTTTCAGAAGAATCGGGAATCGATTAAGGAATGAAAAAGAAGTGAGTTAGAGTTGTTGAAACTTCAGCAAGTATTTTTAGTCTTCTCTTTTCATCTACTGAATACTGGCTAGGAATTTGTTGATAGAGAAACCGAAGAATTGCTCTTTCGGGGTGAAAAATAAATGTTAGATTGGTTATAATGATCCCTTCGTTTTTTTCGTACTGAAAGAAATCTGTTGGAAATTACTTTAGGTTAAAATTAATTTATCACAGAATAAATTGAGAATGTTTTGAGTAGTTTTTACTTTTGATTTATATTTCAGTTTCAAATAAAAGAACTATGCAATTTTTCGCAGTTTCGACAGACTGTTGTCTAAAAATTCATTGAAACTATAGAAATATATGGAATTACTAGTGAATATGATATACGACGGAAATAGTAGAAGAATATACAGGGTGCTACAAATTCGGGGTACGAGCATTGGTATCTCGGTAACCGTAAGAGAGACGAACATGGTTAAATTGGGACAAAGTTGCGCTTTGGGATGTTCACCAAAAAAGTTTTAAAAATTTCAAGAATAGTTGAGTTTGTTGGAAAAAACGGATTTGTTTGAAAATCAATTTTATTAGCCGACCATACCATTTTGGAGTCAGATCGGCAAAAAAAAAGTTTTTTTAATTTTACTCAAAATGAGTTATTTGGGTCATAAATGACCTAAATACAAAATATTCATGGTGTCTGTCTGTCTGTCTGTCTGTCTGTCTGCCGTCTGTAACACGATAACTCAAAAACCGCTGAACCGATTTTAACCAAATTTGGCACAAAAATACTGTGGCACCCGAGAATCTGGCCATTAGTTTTTGGTGGGGATGGGAGGTTGGTAAGGGGGTATGGGAGGGGGTTAAAAATTTTAAAAAATCTAACTCCAAAATTACAGTAGCTAGCGAAGCGCGGTTTTAAAATTAAGATTAAAAATACTATTTGCCACAAAATTTGTTATAACATCAAAATCAGTCAAAGTCGCAGTTTTCGAGATATTAACATATTTTAGTATGGGCGGCTATACGTGCCTCCCAATTTTTTTAAATAGGGACCTGCATTTTTTATTTCAGGGTTTGAAAGAACTCGGTCTCCACAGTACAATGCTACACTTAATATTTTTTTTGTTTCGGACATTTCAACATAATTTATTTAAACTAATTTCAAGTTCGGCTCTGGTTTTTTAAATATTTAATCTATTCATCGTCACTGAAATATTATTGATTAGCTTTCAAACTTGAGGCTTTCAATGAGGTGGGGTAAAACATGGGCAATAAAATAATAAAAAATAATGTAAAATAAATAATATAAATAATCAAATCATTTCTCCGTATGATGAATTGGAAATAGTGAAGCAGTATAATGACCACCGAGGTTCCTGGACCTGTCGCCAAAAGGCGGTGGCATTCCTTGACGTCATTTGTAAAAGTGAAATCAATATTTCTCAACATTTACAATAAAAAGTACAAAATGCATTCGGAAGTATAAGAAGAAGATCTGTCCAAAAAGCTACAAATAAAATTGAACAAAAAATAAATCTGTGCAATAGGGAAGGCGATAACCCTTTCGAACACGTAGAACATTAGAAACTAGTTTGTAGAAGTTGATTTATTTATAACTAGTTGAACCCTGGCGCATCCGCCACGACATCAGAAAAAAAAATACTTTTTATTTTTTGTTTAATTAAATGAAAAACAAAAAATCCGCCGACGACAGTTTTTGGAAGAGCCAATTAGCTATCTTCAACTTTCTAGAGCAAGTCGTTACTTCAGTAGAGACGACACAGATAAACATTGGCATTTTATATATTATGTAGATATCTACGATTAATATGATGCATATTATTAGATCATACACTGCACAATCAATCAATATTGTTGCAATTAATATAATCAGATTAAATAATTTAAAAAACCAGAGCTGAACTTGAAATTATTTTAAATAATAATTAAATAGTTTTGTTCTTGTTAAGGTACCTAAAACAAAAAAAAAGTAAAAGTTTCCTACCTCGGCCATTCCTAAACTAATTCTACAAGGAAAAATAGAGCGACGGCGAGGCCCAGAAAAAAAAACAACATTCCTGGCTAAGAAACATACGGGATTGGTGTAACATCAGCGACGCAGCCACCATATTTCGAAGAGCCGAAAACGGCACTCTACACATTATATGAAGAGTACAGACAATCGCCATCGTGCGGCTAAGCACACTGCACAGGAAGAAGAAGAAGTTGGCCTCTGTATCTCACACATTATCAGCTAATTTCAGATCAACCCCTCTTCGTCTATTCGTTATCTATTACTTCGAAATCGATATCTTCTTCCATTTCTCTCCCAGCAGCCTCTACCACTCTTTAGCATTCTTCTCCACCTTCTTCTTTCTTCTGATTATGTAACTGAGATCTTGCTCGTCTTCAGACATAATTATCTGATCATCCGCGAAGAACAATGTAAATAATGTGTCGTCTCCCACTCTTAGTCCAAATTTTGGCATTTTTATATGTTTAATAATAATTAAATGGCGAAATTATTCTAACATTCTAACGAAGCGCATTCTATTACAAAGTATCGAAATGGACCACTGAAATATTTCTTTTATTGATTCCACTCCTGGAATTTTCTGTTTACATCGCACCAGAAGCACGTGATTAAATGGAAAGTTTAAATTGTGGCGGATCGAGAACTATTCGTTTCCACAAGAATCGGGAATCGATTAAGGAATGGAAAAGAAGCGGGGAGGGGTGGTGGAACCCCCGGTTCGTATTTTTAATCTTTTATTTTCGTCTCTCGAGCGCCGGCTAGGAATTTGTTGACAGAGAAACCGGAGAATTGCTCTTTCGGGGTGAAAAATAAACGTTCGATTGGTTATAATGATCCGTTCGCTTTTTATACCGAAATAAATCCATTGAAAATTATTTTAAGTTCAAGTTAATTTATAAAAGAATTTTCCTTTTCAATTTTTAAGTAGTTTTTTCTTTAGGTTTGCTATTCAATTTTATGTAGAATTAAATTACTTTTATTCAGATTTGCTTGATTGGTGTGAAGAATGCTTTGCCAATTACCAGGAATGGTTAGGTCCTCCAACGGTCTAAGACACTCGCAAAAGTTTCTCGGAACTCGAGAAAAATCAAGGATTTTCCTTGGTTTAAGTATAAATAATCTTCGGATTGTCACGGGACTTCTAACAGGACACTGTCTTCTCAACGAACACTTCAGTAGGCTGAAGCTGAGGAACAACGGCGAATGCAGATTTTGTGGGGCAAAGTGAGTGCGCCGAGACGACGACTGTTTGTTCCATCAATTTTGGTACGGCTGACCACGAGCATAGAGAGTTGGTCTCTGTGGAGCTGTCTCAGATACTGGCTTTTGTTAAAGCCCTGAAAGTTATAACTCGTTATAACTCAAGAAAGGGGAACAAACAATAGATCTGTAATCTCGCGGTGATTAACTCCCCTCCTAAACATTCTACATGCTTTGCAATTATGGGAACATATCTACATTCTGTTGAAAAAACTTGTGAATTTTGTTTAAGTGCAAACCTAAAGTATGTACTAGGATGTATTTCCGGAAAATATTTTAACTTCTATCGGGTGGCCCAAAAAAGTGTGAGTAGATAGGGATGATTTTTTTAGTGGGAAACCATGTATATTATTGCATTTTTCTTTTCGGATTACTTTACATAATCCTAAGATATGACTAAATATATTTAGATGATTAGATTATTTAGATAGTTTCAGAGATATTAATAAATAAAATATTAAATATATTTTTTTCAGCCTTTCTTAAAAAAAGTTATTAGAAATACAAGAACTGTCCTGAAATGAAAACTATATTAGGTACTTACTTTAGATGGTCTGTCCTTCCTTTGCTATAAATATGGTAACCGTAAATCATACAGAATGTACAAAATTCTACGCCATACTTTCTAAAATATAAAATACTTTTTCTTCGTTTTTTTTTAAATAGTACCCCATATATTATTTTTTCAATAGATGGAGAATTAAGAAATGAACATTTTTCGTATTTAGAGTATTTCAAATTTTTACCGGTTTCGCAGATATTAGCGGTTTTATATTTCATATGGCATTTTCCATAGTAAATTTTTATTAAAGCCACCCAATAATTTTTGTCTTTTACCGTTGAAAGAGCCATATGAAATAATACTGCTTGTATCTGCGAAACCACTATAAATTTTGAAATACTTTAAATACAAAAAATGTTAATTTTTTAACTCTCCATCTATTGAAAAAATAATATTATTTTTTTTATACAGAAAAGTTTGGCGGAGAATTTTGAACACCCTGTATGATTTAAGATTTCGATATTTATAGCAAAGTATGGATAGACCATCTAAAATAAATGCCTATAAATAAACACACCGGAAAAATTTAGGGATATCATTTTATTAAAGTTAAAAATAAATGTTTTGAATAAACAACCACATATTTGTAGGCCGATTCTTTCTACTTCGATTGAAACGAAGTAGTCACACTAGTTATTTCTAAATTTGGGATATTTGCAGAAGTGTTTGTGTATCTTTTGTCAAATGTATAAAAAGCACCTAACATCAATTGTTCGAATTTAACCTGTACTGGCTATGTTTTTATGATAACAGGGCCAGAATTCATTTAAATAACTTTCTTTAGTATTAAACGACATTATGGAGCATAGACATCTTAACAGAGACGAAATGCTAAGGGCCATGTGAGTATGCTCGAAGTTGGAATGCGCCATATCGACGTAGCTAGAGCATTAAATACAACGCAGTGTAATATCGCTATTAAGTGCACGGTACCGTGAAAGTGGTGATGTTGCTGAAAGGCACACAGGGCGACATCGCATTACTACCCCTCAGCAAGATCATTTTTTACAATTAAATGCTCGACGCCGACCGACTCTTACAGCACCAGAGCTTAGTTTAATTCTCCAGGAAACACATAATGTAACCGTTAGTCCTGACACTGTTCGCAAAAGATTAAGAGAGGTCAACTTAAGAAGCAGACGCCCCTGGAGAGCTCAACCCTTAACGAGAGGAAATCGAGAGGTACGATATTTGTGGACTCAAGATCATGTTCAGTGGTCGAATGAACAATGGGCCAATGTTCTCTTTACGGATGAGTCACGCTTTGGAATTCATCCGGATTCGAGAAGGCTTAGGGTATGGAGAGAACCGGGAAATCTTATTCGGTTGGATCATGTTCAGGAAGTGCACCCTTATCAAGATGGAACAGTTATGGTCGGGGGAGGAGTCCAGTTAGGCCGAAAAACCGATCTCGTTTTTCTTGAAAGGTTTCTAACAGGAATCACATATCGTGATTTAATTCTTGAGCCTGTCGTGTTACCATATGCCAATGATTTTGGGAGAAACTTCATTCTCATGCATGACAATGCACGGCCTCATACAGCCAGAGTTGTAAACGAGTTTATCAATGCTCATCAATTAAACATCTTACCCTGGCCGGCACAATCTCCTGACCTCAACCCCATCGAGCACGTATGGGACCCGGCCCAAAGAAGAATTTTGAGAATGGGTATGCCTCGTGAAACTCGTAGGGATCTGGTTCGGGCCGTGAATGCAGCGTGGCAGGCTGTACCTCAAGAAGAGGTCGACAACCTGATCAGGAGCATGGAGAGACGATGTAGGGCAGTAATGAACAGTAGAGGAGGCCATACCCTTTATTAAGTAAAAATGGTTTTATCTTTTTATCTAATTCACAGTTTAGAATAAAAAAAAATGTGTGTATTTTTTTGAGTTCAATAAAAATCAAGGTAAATTTGAAAAATTCGGTAAATTTCGCATTTTTATTTCCAATACGTCCTGTAAACTATTTGTTTACTTTAATTTTATTATATCAGAAATGCAAATAATAAAATTACTGACGATGGCTGGATAAAAAATATATTTTTTAAAATATATTTTTTATTTATTTATTAGTAACTCTGAAATTATCGAAATACATATCTTAGAGTTATATATAAAGTGATCTAAAAGGAAGCCAAAAATGAAAGAATATACAGCGTGTTCCATTAAAAAAAATGATCCCCAACCACTCACACTGTCTTGAGCCACCCTATAGAAGTTAAAATATTTTCATGAAATGCATCCTTTTACATACTTCAGGTTTGCACTTAAACAAAATTTTCAAGTTTTTTATTCTACGAGCTACAGATGCCCGAAGCACTATTGCCGGACCTTGTTTGTATATCGCAAAACATTCAGTTTTAAAATTTCGCTCTCAAACAGACCATTATTGTTAAACCTAGATCAGCTTTGATTTATGGTTTACGGACTTCTAAAAGCACCGCTTCAGCTGCTTCTAAAAGCTCTAAAAATACATAAAAAATGGTTAAAAGGAAGCGACGAAACAAATAAATTAATGAAGCATTGGCGGATTGA
Source organism: Sitophilus oryzae (assembly GCF_002938485.1). Classification (NCBI taxonomy): domain Eukaryota; kingdom Metazoa; phylum Arthropoda; class Insecta; order Coleoptera; family Curculionidae; genus Sitophilus; species Sitophilus oryzae. The sequence goes on from NW_022146108.1 coordinate 294,287, forward strand.
TGTTCATTGCGAGTTTCTTTTTTCCTCTTTTTTTCTACTTCCTGCCGTCATCCTTAAATAAGCTTACTCATCAGGAAAAAGGACAATTAATCACCGGGCACAATCGTTTAGCTTACAAACGGAAACAGGACATCGCAGGACAATCAACAACCTGGTTAATAACCCGCGTAGGTCATTTGTTTTCTCAAGATAAAACTTACTAAAATCTACGTGTAGGTTATATTTGTCTTATTTGTTAGATTGATTGTTTGAATGAATGTTAGCAAAGTATTTAGTTTTTTTTCCATAGCAACTGTTAAAATTGCCTTATATCTATCAAAAATAGTAGATAAAATAGTACTTTAACCGCAAGGGTAGATTAAATGATACTTTAACAGCGACGATAGGTTAAAAACTTTATTTCTTCTCGCACGTTTTTTAATTGCTTCCATTTTTGAAAATGTTTGTATTCCTTTTCATATATTATTCGGAATTTAAATGGAAGTAGTTTGGATATGGCGTTTGTCGCCCCAGCCTGAATATCTGTTGGTAATTTACTTATTTCGTTTTAGCCATCTTTCTGAATTAAAAAATATTGACTCAAAACTGCCAACTAAAGAGACTGCTTCATTTATTTGTCAAATTACATAAAAACTAACCCCAACCCAGCACAATATTTTTTCTACTCGTAATAAATTCCTTGAAATAATAATTTCTGAATATTTTTTAAAACGTAATTCGTAACCAAACGTAACTAACGTAATCTTTTCGGTCGACGATAAAATACCATTTTATCGTCTTGTATAAAAAATAACTATTGATTAACTGACTACTTCAAAGGCTACTATACCGATTTTTATGATAACTGTTCATTTTCTTATATCGGTATACCTACACTCACCGGCTTAGGCAAGAAAAACGAGCATTTTAAAATTTTCATGTATTATAAAGTCTTATACAGAGTGGTCCGAACTGTATTCCGGAAACTTTGGCAGCATATTCTGTAGATAAAAATAAGTAAAAAAGTTCGTATAAATGTGTGTCCTAAAATGCTTATTTTCGGAGATACAGGGTGTAGAAGTTTCATTTTTATTTCGATTTTTTTCAAATAATTTCTGAAGTAACGTCAATTTTTGGATGAAAATTGGTGTTTGGGAGTTTTTTGACATGAGAAATTTGATTTTGATGTCAATATGACTCCAATTTGCAGGGGGCGCCACCTACATGTTGTTTAACTGTTTTGAAGAGTAATAACTTTTTGTCCGTATATGTATAAAACTACCGAGTGAAAACATTTTCATGATTTTTTACGTAAAAAATGTCTCTTGGTAAAAATTTCTACAAGCAACCGTTCTCAAGATATTTAGAATGGAAAAAGTTAATACATGCCATAGTTATTTGACTGAAATTATAAATTGGGAACTTTCTTTGAAATTTTTCATCGAAAAAATGATGATAAAACAGTTCCTGTTGAACTGTTGGCACAAAAACATATCAAATTTATGATTTCAGTCTAATAACTATTTAGTCAACATGTTTAATTTATGTCAATGATGACAGGTATTGATAATTTCGATTCAAAATATCTAAACCATATCTTAACCATTACCCTTAGCGATTTTTACCAAGAGACCTTTTTTACGAAAAAAAACGTTATAAATGTACCGTATGATCGAAAAAAAACGGCGTCCAGTTGGCTTGGAAATGACGATCGATGACATTTTCCATATAATTTTACATATAAAATGACAGCGATCTTCATTTCATAGCCATCGCTGACGCCGTTTTTATTCGATCATACGGTATATTTTTTACTCACTAGTTTCATACAGGTACGGTCAAAAAGTTATTACACTTCACACCAGTTAATAAATATGTAGGTGGCGCCCTCTACAAGCAGGAGTCATATTGACATCAAAATCAAATTTCTCATGTTAAAAAACTTCCAGACACCAATTTTCATCCAATTATTGACGTTACTTTAGAAATTGCTTGGAAAAAATCGAAATAAAAATAAAAGTTCTACACTCTGTATCTTCGAAACTAATCTTGCTGAAGTTTCCGGAATACAGTTTGGACCTCCCTGTATATTGTGTTCTATTGTGTATTTTGTCTATTGTGTTCTTCTCGTACCAATTTTGATATTCTTTAAGCAATTTACAGCAAAAAAAAATTACAAAAAAACTTTTGTAATTTAAAAAAAAAAAATTCAAAACATTTTTTCGCGAAAAAAATCATGTCTATGAGGATTTTTTTGGGGTCGAAATGTACTACCCCTAAAATATTCTTATTTAAGACTCACCCTGTATAGAAAAAAAATTAAATATTATTTAACTTTTTTAAAATTACAAGAGGGTCTGATGTTTTCCAAAATTTACCTAAAGTTTATTTTAAATTTCCCCAGCTACGATAACGAAATAAAAACAAATAACATCAACCGACTGAAGAAAAATAAGCTTTCATGCATAATGCATATTTATTTTATATTTAATATGCCCAATTAGCGCTCAGCGAGGCTACACGGCGGAATAGGAAAAGGGCTTAACTCCACTGTTTTACTATTTAATCGAACGCCGTTATATAATGTGTATTATTTAATAACAATTTTACGGTGTCTATTTTATATCCGCCTGGCTTTTGCGCTATTATGAAGGTATTTTACATTATATTAAATCAGAATATACTTCTGGGATAATGGCTGGTGCCTGTTACGTGCTTTTTCCTTTTAGTTTGCTATAATGGAGATTGTATTTTATGCATATATTGGAATATCGAAACATTTCAGTTCGATGGTTAAATATAGGAAAACAAGTTTTAACTAATATATTAAAATATTGAAATTTTATTTTATAAAGTGCCAAGCTTTTAAAAAAAATTAAAAAAAGCCTGGTAACAAAATTCTACATTAACGAACTAAATACAGCCAGCAATAAAGTAAGTCTCAAAATGAATTTAACAAAAACTAAACAAATATACAACGAACTAGTAGACAGAAAAGACATTCTAATAAATAACACAAAACTGGAAATAGTAGAAGAATGCATATATTTGGGACAACTAATACACAACTCAACACCAAACCAAACTACCAGAAATTAACCTAAGAATTAAGTTAGCATGGAGTACTTATGGAAGAAACTCAATCATATTCAAATCTAGAATTCCACTTTAAACTCTAAAGAAGAAAACATTCGACCAATGTGTACTACCAGTCATGACCTATGCATGCGAAACCTGGACATTTAAAACGGATATTATAAGGAAAATGCATGTCGCACAACGCTCAATGGAACGAAATATGCTGGGAATAACCAAGAAAGTCCTTAAAAGGAATAGAGTGGATACGACAAAAGACACAAGTAATAGATGTCATCAACAGAATCAAATCAAGTGAAAATGGGCAGGACGCTGGCAAGAAGGATGGACAACAGATGGACCACAAAAATTACATCATGGTACCCACCAGAAATTAAGAGACCTAGAAGAAAATTATTAGGGTGAACAAAAAAAAATATATTTTTTTCTTTTTAGTTACCGTGAAAATATCGCCCAGGAAAATGATGATGATGATTATTTTGTGATAAACTATGATAGTTTATGTTTATGAGCCAGTATTTCGTGATGAAATATAAAAAATTGTGCAAGTTATCATATACGATTTGAAGTTGAAAATTACTATATGATAACAATTACTTAATAAGGTAAAACCAAAAAGCCTCAAACTTTCTGTATGATTATTTTTAATTTGTTTTTAATTTTTACGTATGTTATGTTCTTTAAAATTAAAGAAGCGATTACCAGACATTACTAACATCTACAGATGCATGAACAATACATTTATTTTTATTAGATCCTATTAAAAAAACTTTTTTTATTTTTTGTTTAGAGGCTATCGTTTCTTTCATTATATATTTGGCGTTTTGGAAATCTGTTCTGTGCCCTGTGTCCATGAATGCTGACAAATCTTAGATTTGTGAAAATCGCTCTTTCTTAAATAATCTTTATGTTCTTTAATTACCTTAATGAAAATCTCACAATAAAAAGGTTATTTACGATCCTTAATAAAAGTGACAATATAAAGTTAGTCAATTTTAGTCATCGTTTTAAATACAATTTTCATAGGAATTCGTAAAAATGATAAAAAATACATTTCGCGGAGACTAAAAACCAACTAAACAACATTAACTCAGTAAAAAAAGCAGTAAAAAATAGTTTACTCCCAACATCCGAGCGGTCATATTTCAGATGCCGCCCTGCAGCGGAATTAATACGAAATTCGATTTAAAGTTCGGACGAGACCGACGGTAAAACTAAGGATGTAGGGCTGTAACGGGGGAGCAAAGGGGGAGGGGAGGTGGCGTTTATGAAGGAGTTTTATTTACGCGCAACCGCATCCAAACGGGGAGACAGTCTAATTTAAGTTACAGCAACATTGCTACACCTTTAGCTATTAGAGGAAAAGTTAGGGTAAGCCTGCTGTCTTTGGAGTTTTTAAAATTAAACACTAACTTAATCTGAGAGTAGCGACGTCTTTTTTTGGGTCTATATTTAAGATTGTTCTTAAGGGTTTTATTCTATTACCTGTTAAAGTAACTGACTAAAAAGTTTATAACAACTGTAGAATTAAAAAAATACTGGTTTATGACATATCTTAATGTGTTTTTTTAAGAAAGAAGCGATAGTTTCTAAACCAAAAATTAAAGGGGCTTTTTTAATACAGTTTTTTTTCAGCCATTAATGATTAATATATTCACAGTTCCAAGGCAATAATAAGCAGTTAGAGCGTAGTTCTAGCCACATCATTTTAAATGAAATATAGATTGGCCTGAAATATCAAACAATATTTTGAAATTATTATGGAAGTTAATATAGATATTGTTGGACTGTAAGGACATAAAATGAGATCTTGGGAATAATCAATACAGACAGCGAACTGCTGGACAGATTGTTTTATCAAAAACAGCATAAAAACAAGGAACATGATAGATATAAAAAATATATTTTTTTCAAAACGTCACAAAAGTATTAATTTTTGCGACGCGATTGACAATTTAAATAGCTGATTTTAACACCTAGGCATAAAAGTGAAGCTGTTTTTCGTGAAAGCACTGAAGCGTAGTTTACACGGGATAGAAATTTGCGATAGAACTTGCTAGAGTAACTTGCGATAGTGTTTACATTTAAGCAAATTTTAAAGCAATTTCTTGCAACATGTACTTCCTAGGCATATGCTTTGAGCAAGAAATTGCATGCACGTATACACGGTATGGTGTATATTGCACTAGTGTTTAGTAGAAAAATGTCGCGAAGTAAAACGAGAGCCACTGCAGGCTCTTCTTGTTGCAATTTTACGCAAACAGTCAAGAAAATCTAGAAAAAGAATATGGGTTAAAGAATGGATTGCCAGAAGGCCTAGTCTAGGAGCTTACGCGATGTTATTAAAAAAAAGAAATGAAGAACCAAAGCATTTAAACAATTTTCTGCGAATGTCAGAAATCGATTTTACTTTTTCTTTTTATAATTTTGTTCCACTCCTGGTTTGCTTGGGTACGAATATTATGTAGCTTCCGCTGAATCTCAACCTCAGTTGTGTTAAATTTGTCAGCTATAAATTTGATTGCTTTTTGCTTTTTGCTTTTTAGCTCTATTTCTGTAAATTTTCGATTTTTTTGCCACAATTCCGGAAATCCTTCAAATAAATTAATCAACGTGATGGTATCTTCTTTGAACCACAAACTCCATTTTAATATCGTTATTTAACACGCCTTCAAAAATCAATTGCACCAAAAACTTTCAACAAGACGGAAATAAATTTTAACTTGCCAGAGCACTCTCCCAACCTTTTTACACTTGCAAGCGTCTTTCGTCGCAACCACTTGCTGGGAGAGTGCTTTCGGATACTGTTTACATTATGCAAGTTTGGTAGAAGTGCTCTCAGACATATACTTGCGATACTTTACTTACCCGTGTAAACTACGCTTAATAAAGTGCGAAAACATATTATTAAACTGACATAGTCATTGCCTGGAAACTTCTATGGTGAAATTTTGATAAAATAATTTAGTACTCACTAAAAACACGGTATATCGTTAGTGGTAGGAAAAATAATTTTTAGAGGTTACTAGTTTATTTGATTGCCTGTGATATGCATATACAGGGTGTTTCCTAATTAATCTAAAAAATAAAAAATCGTTAGAAAACGGCTTAAGGCGGGCTCTTAATAAGTATATTTATTTTTTTCTCGGCAACCGTTTGATGAACAAGAAAAACTCAAAAGATCAATTTTATTGAAAAGGGATGGCCAGTCAAGAAAAAAATATATTTTCTTTAAAAAAGCAGTAGTGTACCATCGATTTTTTTAAAATTTTTAACACCCTGTAGATCAGAAAGGAAGTACTTTAGACCTAATGGTTATATAAAAATTGTTTTAAGAACACATGCGGAACCACACCACAATTTTTTAGACTAATTAGAAAACACCCTGTATATTGTCAACTTGACAATGATTGTTGATAAATCAAAAAATACCTTTTCTGTGAAAAAAGCACGATTTTCGCAGGAAAAATTTTGGTTTTTATTGAATTTGGGCCTGCGTCTGCAAATACCGGTATGTTTTTTAATATTCTATCTATTTAAATTTTAAATATCATAGTCAGAAATAGTTTCATTATTTACTAACTGTAAAAATGGATACTTATAAGTTTTATCAAATATTGTAATTTACTTTCTACCTTGTAGTCAAAATTTATACTTAATAAACTGTAAAATATATATATTCTTATGTTTCATTAAAGTTACTCTGATATGCTAATATATCAGTGTAACTTTAAAACTAAATCTTTTGAAATCAAATATAAACATAAAAAATATTTACAGCAGAAAAGGCGAAGGCGCTGGGTTAAACGTAGTCTCTACTAATAACACGGAGGGACGCTTTGACCCAAAATTTTACTATTAGTTTCATATCTATCTTAATAGAAGATTATTTTCTTTTATCTATGCATAAAGTGTCAAATTCAACGAGCGTAACCATAGTTTCTCGATATATAATTACATACAAGGCATAACTTTTAAAAATTTTTACATTATTTGGAACCCTTGAAATTGTTTAAAAAATTATTTGTGGCGTTTAAAAAAAAACAGCATGTTCTATTCGGAGTAAAAATGACTTTTGCTGCCTCTCCTATATATGTCAAACTTACAGCCTCGCCACAAAAAGTGTAATTTTTACTATTATTTTAAAACTCTTTCCAAGCTTCAAAATCTTTATCATTGAATCTATAATTGATCTAAACAAAATTAAAGGAAATAATCAAAAACATTTCAGAAAGTTCACTATAAAGCTATCTAGTAATGCTGTTATTTTTAAGAAAATTGTCAGTAATAAAATCATCCAATATTTACTTCAAATAAATATCAAATAACACAGTTTTATTCACGTCTCGTACAACGGTTATGTTTTACACACCAACCGCAGAAGGAATTAATACGGAATTCGATTTAAAGTTCGACCAGTGCCAACGGTAAATCTACGAGGTCTAGGGTTGCAAAAGGCGAAGGGGTGGCGTTTATGAAGCGGCTTTATTTACGGTGCAACCGCATCGAAACGGGGTGCCGTTCTAATTTAAGTTATCGCGCCTCAAACTTTCCTACACCTTCAGCTATTAGAGGGCGAGTTGAGGCATGTCTGGCTTCCGAGTTTTCAAAATTAAACATTAACTTAATCCGAGACTAGGAGAATAGCGTTAAAACTCTTCGGTCTTTATTAAGACTGTTTTTGGAGGGTTTATGAGACCAGTTGTTAAAGTTACTAACGAGGAAGTATATAAATTTTACGAGGTTGTAATATTTTACATTTGTATAGGTAATAACGTTGAAAAGTATGATTTAAATTTTTGTTGTTATAAAAATTAAGCGCGTATCAGAGTTAGATTTATTATGTATACCCGATAGGTTCAAATCAGGAAACTTACGTCTTTAACCATTAAAAGGCGAATTATTTTTAAACAAACAACGTGCGAATCATAGTTAATCACATTATGTGAAAATGCAGGATTTAGAAAGTGGCAACTAGGTTTTTTCAGCATTAAGTGAATAACATATTCACAATTACTATCAGGGTTTGAAAAAAATATAAAAAATGAGATTTTTTTTATTTAAATCAGATTTTTTGTATTTTAGTTGGGCTAATTTTCTCAAGTAACTTATATGTTAATTTTATCCAACAGCAGAACTGTTTCATGTACAATCTCTAAAGAATAATTGATTTAAAAGGATCTACCAGTTCTACTTTTATTTTTGCGAGCTAATAAATTATCAGGGTGCGTTTATGTTACTATGCAATATAGATGTGCGTTTTCTTTTTGTAAATAATAAATAGCACTGACATTAAGACGTCATTTAGGTAAATCACCATTTTTAACGATAAAATAGTGAATTATCAACCAGCAAGTCAGATTTTAAAGAAAAATGATTCAAGAAGATCTTCCGCAAGAAATTATTAACCAGGCAGAGGCGGCTACAGCACAAATACTGCCAGAAAAGTCTCGTGGCGTATATGATAACGAATTCAAGGCATTTGATGAAAGAGTGGATGACAGTAAAACATGCCAAAGGTGTAAACGAAACTATCTTGCTTGCTTACTTCTTTGAACTACAGAAGAAATTTGTTTCATCATCCTTATGAACTAAGTATTCAATGCTCAAGTCAACTCTACAGATTTATAAAAATGTTAATATTTCCGGAATTTCCAAAACTTATAAATTTTCTCAAAATCGAGGGAAAAGATCATAAGCCAAGGAAATCAAAAACCCTGAAACGTAACGATATCAACAAGTTTTTCGAAGAAGCCCCGGACGGTGAGATTTTGTTGATTAAAATGGCATTATCCCATAAAAATATGGGAATCGCGGTAGCATGCAGGTGTGATGAGTTGACGAATTTAAGTGTCGAGAATATTAGATATAATGATTCTTACTTGTATGTCATGATACCCGATACGGAGTCTAAGAAACCACGAAGTTTTACTATAATACCGGAAGGATTTTCTGTTAATTTTGTGGAATTTGAGCAAAGGGTACTCCCCATAAAAGATTTTTTGCGTTTTATAAAAATGGTAAATGCACAACGCAATGCGTGGGTATCAATACTTTGTCAAGAATGCCATCAAAAATTGCTACCGTACTTGGGCCTACAACATCTTGAACTCTACACTGGCCATTGTACGAGAAGATCATCCGCTACATTACTGGCAAAATAATTGAATTAGTAATTTATGAACAAAGCTTAACAATTTATATAAAATGGTGTGGCTTTCAAGTTATAACACACTAGTGTGTTATAACTTCAAAAACTAACTCGTGTGTTATTATTTATTTTATCTACAACCGTTTAGTTATAACGTTTTTACATCACTATTTTTTTAGTACTTCAGTTACGTTATGAGATTCATAACACAACTAGTGGTGTTATGAATCTATAACACAACTAGTTTTTATAATAATGAAAAACAACTACAAACATCTAAAACAAAAACATTCTTCTTCAGGGATTTTGTGGCTCGCAACATAGAATAAAACGTCTATAGACTTGATGCGCTGTATTTCCGTGCAAGATTTTCAAAATATGCTGAAATTACTTTTTCATTTCATTGATTTTTCACCTTTTTGTCATCACACCATGTCAAAAACTGGTTGTATGTTTTTTCATATTTTGATCGCGACTTTTCCGGCAATAATGATTCCGTGGCACGTACGGCGGCAACTTCTACATCTGAAGGGAGACTTTCGGAATCGCTCATCGTAATTTTTAATATGATTTTTCTGGGCAAAAAGTGCTCGCGTTTACTTGACAGGGCAAACTGACTTTTCAGAAAAAAAACTCTCTAGTTGATAAACAACGTTTGTAACTATAGTCTGTCTGAAGCAGTGATTAGAACGTCGTCGATTAGAACGTCGCACACTGGGGCAGAATTGGCAATTTATATACAATAAGTATTAAAAACTAAATCTTCCTAATTCAGGTAAAAATAATGTATTTTTGTAGGCTATATGCCTCTGAATATTATATAATGATATAGGCGCTGAATCGACAGTGGTTGCTTAGAAATAGCCTTTCTTTTTGCGTATCAACTAAAATTGTTTCGATTTTCTTGAGCCGGCCTTTCAATTTACTCCTATTTTATATTCGATTTTCTAATAATAAGTTCATATTTATTTTAACAGCGACATTGTTATTCGCTCGGATCGGGAAAGTAAATTAATATTCCTCTGATTTTGATCTATATTACGCGATTATTCGAAGACACAAGAAAGTTGAAATAATGTAAGCCAAAAATTTGCATCCACTTAATTAAATTTGAAAATCACAAAGCAGTTTAGTTATGAATCTTCTTACATCCGCCTGATTTTGACATATATTATTGTTCCTCCATTCAAACAATTTAATATTATAACGAAATTTTTTGCCCGTTCTTGCCCCATTGTAAATTATTTTAAGTTTAATGAACCTATGAATAGTCGAAAAATTGATCATAAATTATCGCTAAATTTATTCTCGCTAAGTTTTCTTCAGCAAGTATTGACATTTCTCTACTATTTTCTTCTGGATATATGGTATAAAAATAGAAAATGGATGAAATACTATATTACGTAATGAGTAGGTACTGTAAAAAATATATTACGGGCGAATAGAAAAGTTGTACACAAGGTGTGTGGTGATGGGTATAGTATTGTATGAGCGCATTTCTATATTTCTGCAACAAGGTTTACGTACTAAACTTTACCTACGACCACAAATACTGCAAAAACATTTTCGTTATTAAAGTTTTTTAAATGTTTTGTATACAGAGTGGCACCTTTCATACTACTCATACTATACGGAAGATCCAAGAAGAATGTCTGAATGAATGTTTACATTGAAATGCTATTTTGTAAGTAAGTGTCAATTTAGAGCCATTTTTTTTAAATATATAGAGTTCTATAAGGTGTCCCCAAAAAAAGTTACACATCAAAGTTGTATTTTTTGTAACGGAACACCCTATACAGGGTGTCCCAGAAATAAGTGCAAGTATTTTAAGGGGTGGTAGATCTCGATAAAAGAAACATATTTTCTCTTTATCGTTTTTCAAATAAGTCTAAAATAACTGAGTTATTTTACTTTGAAAATTTAAAAAAAATATATATTTTTTGCTAAAATTTTGACAACCACTGGATCTTTTCGGGATTTTCTTTCTTGTAAATTTAATCTGCTACCTATGTTGCCATATTATCAAGAAATTATGTTTTTTGACTAAAAACTAAAAAAAAATCCAAATATTCCGAATTTTCATTTTTTTTTTCGCGAAAAAAACCTCATAGGCATGTTTCTGGGTTGAACTATACTACCAGTTATAATACTTGCATTTATTTCTGGGACACCCTGTATATTAATTGATTTTCGGATTCTAGAAAAAAATAAAGGTGAGTTTCATTAGAGAAGCATAAGACTAAAATGTAAGGTTTTTGATATATTTAACATTTTCTAAAAATGAAGACTACATTTTAAACTTCAGTAAATTCTACCTAAATTGGAATTTCTAGTCTAATATATAGTTAAAATAACCGTTGTAAACTTTCGAAAAATGAAGTGATTTTTTTGTTTACCCGTCCTGTATAATAGTTATACTGCTAAGCAATAACCATTTTTTGATAAAAGTTACTTTATAACCTGCTGAAATTAAACTAATAAAAATATCTAAAATTTCGAAAAATAAGGTAATTCTTTTGTCGAGCCACCCTGTATAATAGTCATACCGCTAAGCAATAGCCTTTTTTTGATCAAAGTCGCTTTATAACCTGCTGAAATTAAAGTAATAAAAATATCTAAACTTTCGAAAAATAAAGTAATTTTTTTGTTGACCCACCCTGTATAATAGTAATACCGCTAAGCAATAACCATTTTTCGATAAAAGTCACTTTATAACATGTTAATTATTCGTAAAATATATGTGCACTATCACCCAAACATTTTCGACATATTTAGTGAATCCTGCCCCACTGTGCGTTGTGTGATAAGAACGTCGTGTGATTTGAACGTCGTGTGATTAGAACGTCGTGTGATTAGAACGTCGTGTGATTAGATCGTCGTATGATTAGAACGTCTTGTGATTAGAACGTCGTGTGATTAGAACGTCGTGTGATTAGAACGTCGTGTGATTAGAACGTCGTGTGATTAGAACGTCGTATGATTAGAATGTCGTGTGATTAGAACGTCGTGTGATTAGAACGTCGTGTGATTAGAACGTCGTGTGATTAGAACGTCGTATGATTAGAATGTCGTGTGATTAGAATGTCGTGTGATTAGAACGTCGTGTGATTAGAACGTCGTGTGATTAGAACGTCGTGTGATTAGAACGTCGTGTGATTAGAACGTCGTTTGATTAGAACGTCGTTTGATTAGAACGTCGTTTGATTAGAACGTCGTTTGATTAGAACGTCGTTTGATTAGAACGACTCGGTCTACGACCTCGTCGTTGTAATCGTTCACACTCGTTGTAATCATGTTCATAAACACACTTGTACTGTAAATAACTATTATATGCATGTGTACATGTGAGTAATGTACGGTAGTAGTGGTTGTTGGATAAATATTTTTTATAGTTTTCTAGAACACATTTTTTATAACTTTTACTGTTATATATTTAAAATTCCAATATTTTTTTTTGTTTAAATGACATTATTAAAATTAAAAAAAAAATCACTTGATTTAAGATACGATTTAAATCATTATTTAAAATAATGTAATTTAAATCATGCCAACCCTGATTACAAGGCAATAGGCAGGTATAGGGAAATTAAAACAACTTTGGGTGCACGTCATCAATGACACTATGCGTGGTCGTATTATGATGTGCAACCAAAGTTATTTTAATTTCCCTATAGAGTGTAGTGCTATCCACTTTAGTTTTATTCAATACAGACGGCTTTGTAATAACAAACATAACTTTGAAATTATTATTATAAAAGACAATTTACTTAAAAACTGCTTTATAAAAATATATTTTATAAATCATTGTGGTTTCTTTGAAGGGAAATTAAAATAACTTTGGTTGAACATCATAATACGACCACCAGTAAACTCCATAAGACGACGCATGGTGTCATTGATGACGTGCAACGAAAGTTGTTTTAATTTCCCTTTATATATTAATTTAATACAAATTTATATTAGAAATTAATTAATTATTCAGTTAAAATAATAATTAATTCAGTTGGTAAAAGTAAACGTCTCTATATATTTAGGTTTATATAAATGCAAATAAATATCCAAAAATAAATGAATTATTAGTTTAACAATTTAATTCCCTTTTAGTTGTCATTAATGTGGAACTATGGGCATTCAATTTAGAAAATGTATAGGGACATGCGGAGTATTACATTGTACTAATAAATTTAATATAATAGGGCGACGTAACTGTTATTCATTTACATAATACGTTTGTCGTATTCATTGTTGTAACGCACTATTAAATAGATTGTTATTTCTAACAAAACCGTTTAACAGTAATATTGTTGCTGAATAAACTTTTAATGACGGCTCATTAGTTATTGTCTTGTTCTGTATTTAGAAATTTCTATTGTAATTAAATATGAATTTATAGTACCTATTATATTATTTGGAGTTTTTTCTAAACATTATAATATAGTAGATAATAATAAAAAAAACCGCAAAAAATTACGTTAATACATTACCAGTTTTTGTATGTAACATTTTGGGTGTCCCATTTTCGTGTGTTTTGTGGGGTTTCTCGTTTATGAGTATATAAACTGTTGTTTTTTTCCTTTCATGTTTCTCTGTTTTATTTTTAAAATTTAATATGAATTTGATTGCTTCGAATGTCTTGAATTTGAAATTGTTGTAACTACGGCAACGTTGCTTAACATCGTCATCTGACGCAAGCCCGCCACGACGGCGCAGCGACCGGTCCTTGACTCAACTCAAAGGACCAGTTCACACGCGGCGCTCTTGGCTGACGGTTAGGCTGTCGACGGAATTGTCGAAATACATCGAAAAAATAGCGAAAAACCAAAATACCTATTTAAAATTGTTGAGTGAAACATGTATTTTCTTAGATTGAAAGTAGTTCGTAAAGTGGCGATAAGAGACAACAATTCTCAACATTTATTCATTCAGAAAGGTATTCAAAGTAATGTGCACTTTTCAAGGTGTTTTGTAAAACAGTGGTTCAAATAAAACAGAGAAATTAAAATAACTTTGGTTGAACATCATAATACGACCACCAGTAAACTCCAAAGTTATTTTGCAGCATAACAAAGATTTTCGTAAACGTAATGTTTTAGTTAATTTTCGGTGGTTTTTGTTAAGTTTTCATTGAAAGGGTAAGTACTAAAAATATTAATGTGTTTTTTTTGTATAATTTTTAATAATGAGCACTGATAAAAGATTAAATTTACCATTCCTAATTTTTTGAGTAGGAATTTGTCTATAAATTTATAAATGTAGAACTATGTTCCGCCGAACTATGTAGAATGTCGATAACATAGGAGGTTGCAACACTGCAAGGTTTAGATACACCGTAGGGAAATCTCAGGTGAATAAACAAGTGGCACTAAAAAGTTTTTTAAAATTTCCCGGAAAATGTCAAGAAAAATTTTAAATTTTCAACATTTTTTTTTGCAAAAAAAATCTCATAGGCGTGTTTCTGGGGTTGAACTATACTACCAGTTAAAATATTTGCACTTATTTCTGGGACACCCTGTATAGAAGGGGCATAAAAATATGAAGGTACATTAATAAATTAAACGATAAATTTACTTTTGCCAGACATTTTTTGTGCGAGAAAACATAAAAACAAAGATCTTGAAACAAAAAAAAATTATGGCGGAGGTCGACATTGTTGATGGTTGTTTTCATTTTCAAATCCACACACAGACATACACTATTTTTGTTTGGTATTTTGTTTCTTCACATTTAGAAATTTTTTATTCACTAATTTAGAAACAGTGGCTGCTGAAAACGGGAACATCTTAGACACAAATTGCAGAAAATATTTCGAAACATTTCCTCTAAAAGTTTTGATTCCGCATTGAAACTTTTTACGAACCGGCTAGTGCCATCACATTGGAAACGCATGTAATAAACCTGACATATAAAATATATAGGTGTTGAAAATGTTTCCTATTTGTGGCATACCGTTTCCTTTTTGTGTCAAGAAACAAACACGATTATTAGAAATATTACCTAAAATGTATCCAAAAATGTTATTTGGGTAGGGAAAAAATTCTGTAAATATATATTTTTAATTTACTGTGTTATAAAAATAAAACGCAAAAATATACTCAACACCCCGCTGAATAACGAACAATTCTCCCTCATTTATTCTCCTTAAAAGCCGACCTTTTCCTTTTTCTCATTTTCGAATCTGTTTTTTCTTCCCTTTGACTCGCGTGCACCGACTTTTATTTGATACACAGCAGAATTACCGTCACGTAGGGGCGTCGCCATTATTTAGGGCTTCCGCGCGACCTCTTTGTTGTCAGAAAGTGACAGTAATAAAAATGGCGCGAGGCGCCCATTGTCCGACCAACGAAAAAATATGTCCAGGGTCGGGCCGCAGGAAATGAAATATTAAGCTTTGTTGTTGTTTCGGCCTGCATGCGGGCTCAACTTTTCGCGTCTGGAATAGAAAATGAAACAATACAGGCAAGGGCTGGTGCGGATTTTTCAACGACATATGTTGGGTTTAATAAAAATGTGAGGTGAAATTTAATAGGTGTGAGTTTAGAGGATTTTTCCTGCATCTGATATGGTATGTGTAAAATAACAAAAGTGGAGCTCAACACAATAGCATATTTTAATGAAATTAATTTTCTCTTTGGATTTAGGGATGCGTTTTATCTCCCGTAAATTTCTTTAATATACCAAAACACCATCAATCGCAATCAATGGACTGGCTTGTGAAGGATCTGGTTGCTGAGGGTGCTAAAATTAAGGAAATCCAATCTGTGGAACCAGACCTACTACAATAAAACTCGAGGATATTGGCAATGATAGGGAAAATTATGGCAAACACGAGTCCACATCTGCTATAAAAAATAAGGATTCGCATCTGAGAAGAGAAGGGACAAGAGAAAGATGGGAAGCAATAGAATAATGAACATCCAAGAGATAGAAGTCTACACAGATGCTTCCATAACTTCAGGAAGCACAGGTATATGCATCTTCTCAGATCTCTAGGAGGAACTCCCCACTCTCTCAGAGGAACAAGACATCCTCCATACTCTCATAGAGTAGTAGGAAGAAGAAGGAGGATACTTATTTAGGAAGAAGCATAGCTTGTGAATAATTTTTTCTTCCCGTCTTCTAATAAGAGATTTTATGCTTTTGCATTTAATTTCTATCTCTGAATATTTTCATTTCCCACCTCACCACAAAAAGTTTCAAATAACCCTTTTGTTGTAATGTCGACTTTCATCCGAAATTTCTATACCTTCCATTTGGAACTACTAAAGGCTTTACTGACAAGAGCTTGTTCATTCTTCAGTACGTTCAAATAATTCTAATGCAATATCTACTACTAAATAATTAAAATTTGAAGGCTCAGGTTAGTCATTTAAATATTGCAAAAAATTGACTAACCTACTTTTTTTAGGTGCATTCGGTTAAGAGTGAGTGTCAGCATCTAGAATTTTAGCGGCTTTTAAAGAGTCAATGATATACTCTAAAGGAAAGTTACTCTAAAGGAAGATACTCTGGGAAATGCTCTCAACACGAACAGCAGAGGCTGAGATAGGTACCTAAACTGTAGTTGTTAAAACAGCGCAAGGAACTCCACAAGGTGGAGTGACCTCCCCCCTACTGTAGAGCTTGGTAGTGGATGAACTACTGGAAGAATTAACTCTAGCGGGAATACACTGCATAGGGTACGCAGATGACATAGTCATGAATACACGGGGGAAACATGAAGGCACCCTGTGTGCTATTATCCAAAGAGGACTCCGCATCGCTGAGAGATGGTGAGTATCAACTCGGGCTGAGTATTAACTCAGATAAAACCGCAGTAGTGCCATTCACCAGAAAGCGAAGTTTGAAAAACTTGAAAAGAATCCATCTAGATGGAAAGGAAATACTGCCATCAGAGGATGTGAAATATCTGGGAATAACCCTGGATAGTAAACTTCTCTGGAACAGGCATATTAAGAACATTACCAGCAAAGCCACAAAGGCTCTCATGATGAAATAGGTGAACAACATTTACTAACATTTTGCACTGGATGTATACCATGATAGTAAGACCCATGATTATTTATGGAGCAGTTGCTTGGTATACAAAACTAGAGCAACGTACAGCAAGGCAAAACCTGTGCAAAGTACAGAGACTGGCATGTATCTGCCTCACAGGTGCCATGAGAACATGTCCAACAGCAGCAGTGGAAGTCATTCTAGACCTAACACCACTGCACATTGTCGTCGGTAGTTATGCCAATGCGACAATGATTAGAATGGTTACTGACGGAAACAGTACTGGGAGAATTTTCAGGTCAGGGGCTTGGAACACCCTCAAAAAGAAAATTCCACTTCTCCAACTCCCAGTGGATGACATACCAAGAATTTACAACTTTGAGAAACACCTCACTGTAGTATTGGGTAATAAAATGGATTGGAAGAAAGAAACGCTTACTCAGCATATAAAAGACCATACCATCACGTGGTATACTGATGCTTCCAAAACCAAAGCAGGGACAGGGATAGGAGTATTTGGGCCGAAAACTAAATACTCCGAACCAATTGGCACCTACTTCAGTATCCTTCAGGCAGAAATTTGCGCTATCGAAAGATGCGTACAATTTATCTTAGATAGGAACTATCGAAAACAGGAAATTGCCATCCTATCCGATAGTCAAGCAGCACTTAACGCGATCAACTCAGTAACCATCAATTCGAAGTTGGTCAAAGAATGCCTAGAGAAGCTCAACAAATTAGGCAAAGAAAATAAAGTCCTCCTACTTTGGGTGCCTGCTTACCAAGGGATAGAAGGCAATGAAAAAGCAAATGATCTAGCTAGAAAAGGAGCGAACACTCCACTAACTGGACCAGAACCGTTCTGGTTTCCAAACGGGAACCAACTGAAAGCGGAACTGAAGAATCTGGAAGACTCCATCCGTAACTTGGAATGGGTGTCCTCCAACGGTCTAAGACACTCGAAAAAGTTCCTTAGACCGAGAAAAATGACCGAGTGAAATGACCCTCTATGACCGAGAAAAATCAAAGGTTTTCCTTGATTTAAGTAAAAACAATCTTCGGATTGTCACGGGGTTTCTAACAGGACACAGTCTCCTCAACGAACACCTCAGTAGGCTGAAACTGAGAAACAACGGCGAATGCAGATTTTGTGGGGAAAATGGGGAAACACCAGAACACCTTATCACTGAATGCGCCGAGACGACGACCGTTAGTGCCATGAACTTTGGTACGGCTGATGTCGAGGATGGAGAGCTGGCCTCTGTGGAGCCGTCTGAGATACTGGCTTTTCTTAAAGCTCTGAGACTGTATGATGAGTTATAACTCATTATAACTCAAGAAAGGGGAACACACAATAGATCTATAAGGTCGCGGTGATTAACTCCCCTCCTAAACATTCTACATTCTACATTCTACATACTCGAAAAAAAAGCAGACAAGTCAAGCAAAGGAGGCAGAACCATTGTTGTGTTCGTACGTTTAAATGCCACATTGGTATTTTATCTAATAAAAAACACCTTTAACTAGTTCTAACAAATCTCTATTACTATTTCGAGGCCTGCTCCCAATTTCCAGAGGAAAATTCAAAGATCTGCAATTTTTGTACCCCTTCTGCTGCCAAATTCTTTAGTAAAGTTCATAATAATATTTTGTCTGACATTCTTCCAATTTTGAACATTTTTTTATGTGTCTATCAAGTTCCTGTACTATTTTTGTATTGTTTTAAACATTAAATCGTGCTTTTCTCAGTTTAGAGAGAAATTATTACTTACCTTTTTTCTCCGACCCTTCATTTTCACTGGTCCTATAACCTCTTTGAGGTTCATTACTTGATACCAAACAAAGTAATAGATATTTAGCTGATATTAACTATACTCCATTGAAGTAGTATTTATAACACATAGCGTCTGTTATTACGGGGCTTACAACTATGCTTTTTTATGTTGATTAAAAAAATAATTAGTTTAGAGATACATGCAGTGTAAATAAGTGCAAATATTTTCAGGGTCGGTAGATCTCGATAAAAGAAATATATCTTCTCTTTTACCGTTTTTCAAATAAATCTAAAATAACCGAGTTATTTTACTTTGAAAATTTCCAAAAATGATATTTTTGCTTAAAGTTTGAAAACCACTGGATCTTTTTTGGGTTTCCGTTCTTGTAAATTTAATCTACTATCTATGTTACCATATTATCAAGAAATTACGTCTTTTTAACAAACATTTTTCAAAAAATTCCAAATTTTCACCCTGTATAGAAACTAGGCTACTGCATATAATAATACTAATAAAAATGTTTCAAAACATTGGGTAATAACAAACTATTAGCTTAAAAGTAATACCATGACAAAAATTGTAGCTTCTTATATCCCTTAAATAAAAATATATGCCCTCGATCCAGAGTCGGCTTCCGGAAATGAAATATTAACTTTGTTCCGTTGGCGTTCGACAATGAATCTTTCGTTTCAAAGTTTTCGCTCTCTATAGAAAAATAAAAACGAAACAATATCTAGGTGTATGTGTGTGTTTACGTTAGTCTCCGAGGGTTTGCCCTCGCCCCGTTTGTGTATTTTTCAACAATTTTCGTCGTCAAGTTTAATAGAAATAAGGGTAAAACCAATTTGGTGCCGATGGAAAATTGGAGAAAAAGGGATAATTTGATATACGTTCAATTCGTTTAGGATTAGTTTTAAAAGATTGATTAATCTTTTCTGTTACCCGATAAATCGTAAACTCGAAAAAAAGCAGAAAACATGATTTAGCGTTTCAAAATATTATGTTTCCTGTGGTAGAAGTATCAAGTTTTAGAAAAACATATATATATACAGATCTTTTAATACTAATTTGTAATATCTTTCACCTTAATGTACTTAGGTTACACTAGTGTTTGACTCAGTCCAAACTAGATTTTTTAATTAATTTTATGTCGTTTTTGTCCAGTATTAAAGCATGTATTAAGAATAAAATTACACAGGGTCTCTTAGAAATCAGTGTAAATAACTGGTAGTGTATTTCGGCCCCAGAAACACGCATATGAGGATTTTTTGCGAAAAAAAATTATTGGAAATTTTATATTCTTCTTGACATTTTTCGGCAAATTTTAAAAAACTTTTTAGTTCAACTTGCTTATTTACCTGATATTTATCTACGGTATATCTAAACCTTGCAGTGTTGCCACCTCCTACATTATCCATATTCAACATATTTGTATTCACTGTAATTTTAAATTTGTACACAAAAAATCACGAGTATTAATTCTAATCATATCAGGGTCTATTACTAACAATTCTAGAAACAAACCACATTAATTATTTTTATGCATACTATATTTTTATATTTATTTTTAACTACATATATTAAAAAATAACTTTTAACATTACCATATTACGAAGTAGTTTCAAGAAAAAAAAAACATTCTTTTAAATATTTCGTTTGTACTTACTCTTTCAATGAGAACCGTAATGGATACATAATCGTAGAATGTGTTTTGTAATCATTTTTGAATATCTGGCAACACAGGCAAATCTCTTAATAGCCGGTTATCGCCAGTGCAGCGGTTCTCAAAATGTTGCCATTATTTTTTGAACTTTCAAACTTACATAACTCGGTTATTTTTAATTTATTTTAAAAATGGTAAAGAGAAAAGATGTTTCTTTTGACCAGATCTACCACCTCTTAAATATCTGCACTTATTTCTGGGACACCCTGTATATAAACGTTAATTAGGGGAAAAAGTGCACCATAGCCCTTGAAATTATGTGATATCAAACTGGAGAAAACTGAGCAGACTGACGGAAGACTGTATAATATCAGATAGTATCTTTGATATAAGAAAAACTCCGAAATAATACGATATTAAAAAGGCAAAACAACTCAAAAGACTCGCTAATAACGAACTATTGTTCGGCTGGAACAGCGAAACCGTAACAAAAATTGTCGCTTCTTTCATCCTTCAAATGAAAATATATACCCCAGATCCAGGGCCGGCTTCCGGAAATGAAATATTAACTTTGTTTTATTGGCGGGCGCCGACGAAGCCAAAGTTTTCGTTTTTTTTTTGTTTTTCTTTGAAAAATAAGAACGAAACAATAGCTGAGTGTGTATATGTATGTACGTTGTAACTTGCTCTGAACTCTGTTGTTTATTTTTCAGCAATTTTCGTCGTCTTGTTTAATAGAAATAAGGATAAAACCAATTTGATGCCGAGGAAAATTGGAGAAAAAGGGATAATTCGATATGTTCAATTCGTTTAGGATTAATTCTAGAAGATTAATCTTTTCTGTTACTGACATATCGAAAAATAGAGGTACAAATTATACTTTAGTGTTTCAATAACTCTATTATGTTCTCTTGCTGTAATAATCAAATTACAGAAAAATATATTTGAGTTTGTAGGTATTTTCTTAATTAACAGATCTTTTAATACTCATTTTGCAATTTATTTCAACCAAATGTATTTTATCCTTGTTTGACTTAATTCTAACCAGTCTTTCTAGTCAATTTCTTGTCGTTTTTTGTCCAGTAATAATCAATGTGTTTAGATCATATCAAATACACTTAATAATCATTTAGGTAGAAAGGTATTCAATATTCCAAGAAGAACAGTAATAAAAAAAGAAGGAAATTATTTTACATGATTTAACCATAATCTAATATAACAAGAATAAAACTATTTAAAAAGAAAACAGTGTCTTGTAGAATAATGGGAGACTCTGTATATCAAAACCACGAAATAATACGACATTAAAAAGGCAAAACAACTTAAAAGACTCGCTAATAACGAACTATTGTTTGGCTGGAACAGCGACACCGTAACAAAAATTGTCGCTTCTTTCATCCTTCAAATGAAAATACATGCCCCAGATCCAGGGCCGGCTTTGGGAAATGAAATATTAAGTTTGTTTCGTTGGCGGGCGTCGACGAAGCCAAAGTTTTCGTTTTTTTTGTTTTTCTCGAAAAATAAGAACGAAACAATAGCTAAATGTGTATGTGTATGTACGTTAGTCCCCAAGGATTTGCTCTGAACTCTATTGTTTATTTTTCAGCAATTTTCGTGGTCTGATTTAATAGAAATAAGGATAAAACCAAGTTGATGTCGAGGAAAATTGGAGAAAAAGGGATAATTCGATATGTTCAATTCGTTTAGGATTAATTCTAAAAGATTGATTGATCTTTTATGTTACCGGCAAATCAAAAAATATAGAAGAGCACAAGATGTTTTAACGTCTGTAATGGTGTATTATTTATAGTAAAAATAATAAGATATATTTGGATTGGAAACCTTTTCAAAGAGGAAGTTACGAAAATATTTCTGCGGAAATGTGTAATTTTTAGTTTTTCAAAAATTTAAAATAGCTGAAACCAGTTACATGAAAACACCTTTCTGTTTTTTATTCTAGAAATTTTTCTAAACATAAATACGCAAAAAAATTAAGATCGGGAACTGTTAAACACCATCAAGGCCAGAAAGGTTAGCTACTTCGGACACATAATGCGTGGCACCAAATATTATATTCCTCGTTTGATTATTCAAGGAAAAGTCGAAGGTAGAAGATGGGTAGGTCGAAAGAAACTGTCATGGCTCAGAAATATACGGAACTGGACCGGTCTGGGGGTGGAGAGGCTGTTTCATGCAGCAGAAGATAGAGAACTCTTTCACGAAATAGTCATGGAGATCGCCAACGCCTGAAGACAGGCACGGCACCGCAAGAAGAAGATTATTGGGATAATTAATGATTCCCTAAACTTTATTTTCGATATTCTGTAAAATCTACTTTTTATGACTCTGAATAAGAAAATAATAATCTACGCAACAGAAAAGGAAAAAGACTTACGAAAAAATGTATAATGTTGATGGAAAATTTATCTCTTTGATTTCTATCTGTGGTTTTTACATAAAAAAGATACTTATATACGAGTTTTTTTTCTGCCTTTATCTCGAAATCCAAAAAAAAATGTAACAAATATAATGAATATTTTTTCCCGAAATCCATATCGAGTTTTTTCCTCAAAGAGTCCTCAAGATTAGTATAAGCTTCTTATTTCGCTCATTTTATATCAGATCACAGACGGAAAAAAATAACTTTCAGTCCGTGTCTTTGTTTCTGGAGACTCGAGGGACCGCTTTGATCTAACGAATGGCCGAAGACGTGACAGTTGAAGTTTATTTAGCTAGTAAATAAAAACGGGCTTCGTGCTATTTATTTTTTGTTGTCTATGGCCATGGGAGTTATCACTCAGCTGAGCTTTTTTTCGGTTTAATGAAGAAAATAACGTTATAAAACTGTATTTAATTTTTTAGAAGCCGGCGTTTTTTTCTAAATGCGTTTATGCTGAGCTGAGTTCAGAAAAATAAATGGAAAAAAATATATTACTTATTGGGGAGAGTTATTTTTAAATAGTTTAGATAACTAAATCTGTTTAGACAAATGTCATGTGACAAGTAAAGTAAATGTGCGTTAACTCTAAATCATAATTTAACTTCATATTGTTGTATTTTTGGCCAAATGTAATATTTTGTAAATGATATCTTTGACTCGATCTTGAGGTATTATTCTTCAGGTTATGGAAGGGTAAAGGCATCGTGTAAAGACTTCTTATTTATCTAAAATAATGTTAATTAAAGTAATATTAATAATAACCACTTTATATACTTACTTTTGGCATTTGTTTACTTCTGTTCAGGTGAAAATATTCATGGCATTTTGTTAGCTGTTTGGTTGCTACAAAGGGAAATCATATTATATTAATTATATTATAAGAAACGATGTACATACCTTTTAATAACAATAATACCTTCAATAATTATTATTAATAGATAATCTGATTGTGATTTTTGTTATGATTAATTTATTTGTGGTTAAGGCAAACGTCAAATCGTCAACGCGGGTAACGGTGTTGCCAGCTTCTTGAAGTTTTCTTAAATCATATTTCACCTCATTCATATTTAGTCTCTAAATAATTAATTTTAGCATTTAACTTATTTTAATACTTTTATTTATTAATGATCTTAAACTATTATCAATTGTATCTATTTGTAATTGCATTTAACTTATTATTATTGTTTGATTTATTATTAATTTTCTTTCATTATCGGATTAATCCTGGCAACATTGGTACTTAACTGGTTGTGGAAGTACCTAGGAATTTTATAGCTAAATTTATATCAGGAGGGGGTTTCGATATTAAAATTCCAAGCGCCCACCTGTTTGGTGATTTCCTTTCTTTTCTTTTCGGCACGCTGGCAGTGAAGTCACGTTTTGAGTTGAAAAATCCTTTCATTTGATTTTGGGAAAGGTTAATAATTCTCTACGTTTAATTGATATTAGTTATATCATACGGCTACGGCTGGATTGAGACGAAACTAAAAGCGTTGCATCTTTTGTATTATTTCCAAGGAAATCGCCCACAGTAGTTTGGGTAAGTTAATTTTGGATTTTTAATTATCACGTGGGACAAATTTTTATTGGGTTAATTTTAAATTAGGCACCTTGGTTTGGTTTTTCTTTTTACGCACCGACTTGATTCCACGAGGGTTTTCACGACTGGCTAGCGATGTTCCTGTTCAAAACAATTGATCAGCTAAGGGGAAGCCACGTGGTTGGACCTTCTGGTTGTGCGGCAGATCCTGGCGTCGGGGATTTTTTGGGACCCTTACGAATAAAAGCTAAGTACCAAACTCTTTATTAGCTCCCTCTCGTTCCTGCGTACTTAATAAATATTGTACCTATTTTTTTTGTTGCTTCTGATTAGTTTTAGTTAACGACCATTTATTTAGTAATTATAAGTATCATTTATATCGTGGGTACCCCGTTTTTCATTTATATTTAATTTTAGTAAAGTAGGTAATTTTTTAGTCTAGGTTACACTAACTGGTAACCAGTATTACCAATTGTTGCAAATATTTAATTTATAATATAGTCATTTTTTTTAATTTCCCTATATTATTGTAATAATTATTTAAACCATTTTTAAATTGTATTGTTTCAAATGATGAGCTACCCTACTCTGAATAAACATCTGTCTTGTTAATCTGTGTTTTATTGTGTGATTACATTGAACTAAAATTTTGTGTTTTATATAGGTACAATTTTGAAGCCACCTCCCAAACGGGAAGGTAGCATGTTCAAAATTAATTTTGAGTCACCCTGTATAACTTTTACGACAAACAAAAAACAACATATTAGGCTATACTGGGTAAATTCCAGTATAGGTAGCTTTTATTGAAACCCAAAATTTATTTTTCATTTTTAGAAAATGTTAAATACCGGGTGTGTATCAAAAATGGCTCACCTTATTAAAATTTCCTATTTTAAATTTCACAATTGATCAACAAGTTTGCGGTAATGAACTTCTCACTTCCATATACAATCGACCAGTATGTTTTTCTACTTTTAATTTCATGAAATTCATAAAGAATTTATCTAAATAAAATTATAAATAAACTTGTCCAAAATAATTAAAAAAAATAATTTCGATTCTTGTTTATGCCGAAAATATGTAAACGATAAAATTTATTTTTCCATTAAAAAGAAAAACTTCTATTTATATCTTGAAACATAATGTATAGCGATATCTTACAACCACTACCAAAAAACGATACAATTTCACACACTCATTCTCGCCATTTTCTCATTCTACCCCCTAAACGAAACGCAAATGATCCCACAATTGTCCCTGCGATTCCGCATCATCCCCTCAAATCGAGGAACACATCAATCAAACGAATTTTATCGAACACAACGGGATACATCCTCGCATTTTCCAACAAATAAATCCCGTTTAATTTGAAGGGGAAGACGTTCGAAAACACCCTCCACCACAGAATACAATCTTAAAGACCTCTCTTTAACGTTTTCGTTTTATTTATCTGTATATACTTCTCTTTTGTAGTGTTAGGTTAGACTATTAGCGCTTTGACATTGCGATTCTTTAATAACATGAGACCAACACATTTTTTTTAATATGCGGGTTTCATAGTTTGACGAGTTATGAAACAAAATCTTTAAAAAATCAAATCAATCATCAAAGGTCGATAAAAATTACAACATAATAATCACCCTGTATGATATTACCTTTTTGGTTTCCTTTCATATCATTTTACACAATCCATACATATATTTCGATAATTTTTGAGATATTAATAGATAAGTAAAAAAATATAATATTTGTGCCTTCCTTAGAAAAGTTATTACAAATACAAAATTAATATACTGAAACTATACTGAAACCAAAGGTATATTAGGTATTTTCTTTAGATGGTCTATACTTAACTTTGCTATAAACATCGCAATCTTAAATCATATAGGGCGTTCAAAGGTCTACGCCAAACTTAAAAATAAATATGAAATAATTTTTCTTTGTTTTTTTTTAAATCGAACACCGTGTATATTTATTTTTTATTAGCTGGAGACTTAAAAAATGAACATTTTTTGTATTTAAAGTATTTCAAAATTTTTACTGGTTTTACAGATACACGCAGTATTATTTCATGTTGCTCTTTCAACGGTAAAATACGAGAGAAAAATAATTGGGTGGTTTGATAAAAATTTACTGTGGAAAAATGCCATGTAAAATATAAAACCGCGAATATCTGCGAAACCATTAAAAATTTTGAAATACTTTCAATACAAAAAATGTTCATTTTTAACTCTCCATCTAATAAGAAAAATAACGGGGTTCCATTTAAAAAATGAAAAAAAATTATTTTATATTTTAGAAAGTTTGGCATAGAATTTTGGACATCCTGTATGATTTACGATTACCATATTTATAGCAAAGTAATTACAGACTGTCTAAAGTAAATATCTAATATAGTTTTGATGTCAGGACAGTTCTTGTATTTTTAAGAATTTTTTGAGTAAGGCTGAAAAATATATATTTTTTGTTTATTTATTAATATCTTTGAAACTATCGAAATATATTTACTCATATCTTAGGATTATGTAAAGTGATCTTAAAGGAAGCCAAAAATGCAATAACATAGAAGGTATATAACCTGTATAAAACTCGGTATAAGTATAGGGAGAAGGGAGTTTCTGCGCCAGGTAGTGGCGGCGGTGGAGCAGAGGAGCCGAAAGTGACGTCAGGCGTGTGTGTCAAACCTGTCACCTATCGCCTGTCAAACCTGTTATGCATCAAACGTCACCTCTCAAATCTGACAACTGTTAAACTTGTCTTACGCCATATGTGATCTGTCACTTGTCAAACCTGTCTTAGGCTATGGGGTAAAAAATACAAAGTGTCAAAAGGACCATGATTGTAACATAACCAACATGAGATACAGGCCAGAGACATCATTTGTGACGTCCACGCAATAGTCGGGCTTTTGAATTGTGCCATATGGTACTGCATATAGTTTTTGCATAAATAATAGTATTTATTGATAGTTTTGCCACATATAAATATGAAAAATATTATACACAAAAGGTATTAAAAAATAACATTAACTTTTTATCGCGTTAAAGTAATTGAATAGCATTAAAATTTAGATCTAAAAGACGAATATTAACAAAGCAATAAGATGAACAGAATAAAATTCAGATAATAAAAATCATGTCCTAAAATTGCGTTAGCGAGTATTTAGCAACTAGTAATAATATACCTTGTGATAAAGTTTCCAAATATTAAAAAATTTGAAATATAATAATAAAAAGTTAAGAAAATGTATTGTGTATGATAAGGGCAGAATACATTTTAAAGTTTAATTAAAAATAATTGTCAGAATTTGCCTAACATATTTAAAAAATGTGGATATCAGGTAGAATTAACCATGAAATACTATTATCATTAAGATACATCCGTGTCATTAAGTAATTTGTAGTTCGATGTTCATCAAGTAACCATCTCCATATATCGTAAATAAACAGATAAAGATATTATTTTTTTATATAAAATACTGAAATAAAGTACAATTCATTTAATTTCTTTAAGATATATTGCCATTTCATAATAATAATATATATTTCATAAAAATAATAATTTTCAATATTTATTTCATCCTAAATTTCCAAATCTTGTTTTCTTTCATCGGGATGTTTGGAAACATCATAGTCATATAAGAGGGTTGATTTGGAAAAATTGTAGGCACAGCATCTTCTGTAGGTTTTGGACGTGACCTACAGTTAATATTGTTGGGAAAGAGCATGTAGACAGATCCTGAGTACTTATTATAATTGCTGCTACAAGGCACAGGCACAGAACAATGTCGCGGCATTTTTTATTTCACAAAGAAAAAATAAAGAAACGAAAACTGTTTTACCTAAAAATACACGTCACTTACGTTGATTTAACACTATACACTAACACTTTTTGTTACTATAATTTTTACTGAAAGTATGGTTTTTTTCGCTAGTACGATGTTATGAATCGGATCTAGATAGTTCACTATTCACTCAGAGTACACTCAAAATTATTTACTATAATTTTATTAGCATAGAAACGCGTAAAAAACACAGATTTGTTGCGAAACTAATGAAAACAATAGGTTTTTTTATGACTACTAATTCTCGACCACTTCGGTAGAACTGTCAAAACAGTCAGGCTTGAATATGACGTTAGCCACGATTGTAAATTAAGTTTAGCTCTCAAGCGACCATTCGTGTGATTCTAAACATAGCGACTAATGCCGGATTAAAATAAAAAAATAGGATTACATTGCAAATTATAATAACCGTGTTCTACTAAAGTTATCTTTTAGACTTTTCATTAAATTACGTTTGAAAATATTAAATATTGCAACGCTCTGTACGCTAGTTGGAAGACGAGGTTCAAAGGCACCTTTTCTCGAAAGGAAACCCGATATTTACTTTGAGGATCGGTTTCCGTTTTTACCTGAGAGCCACACAACGAGTCTACCTTTGGCGACGACGACGTATCAAATATTATTGGAAAATACACCGACTCTTTTTAATAGAGTCGAACGTACGGAATTTTCGAAAAATTCGATACAGTAAAAACATCTGTTCCTGTTTTCTTTATTTTGCTTCGGTTGAAATTGAGAAGTTCAGTTTTGATGATTTTAGGAAACTAAAAAATAATAGAAAAATAAATCATAATAGAAATACATACAGGGTGAGTTTTCTACGATGTTCTCTATAGATATCTCGGAAACTACTGGAGATAGAGAGTCGGTTAAATGGGGCAAGAATTGCAGTTTTATGAGGTCATCATTTTGGCGCCTTTCAGATTTTTGAAAAAGTTCATGGCTTACTAGATATTCCTAGTTTATAGGAACTTTTTTATATCATATTTTTTATGAAGAATTAATAAGTACTTATTTAAAACTTTCGCAAGTTAATGATATTAATTTTTTTTAAAGTTTCTATTAGACTTGGATCAAGGCAAATTAATAAAATTGCGTTTATCTCATCAAGGAGGCCGAAATCAACAAAATATCAAGAGACAACTTTTAATCGGCATTAAACTGCTTACACTATTTCACTAACAAGCGAAATAAAGTGAGTGGCGTTTTAGAAAAATATTCCACTGATAACCCGTATGCACGTCCCTGGTGAATTTGTAGACATTTTTTAGCATTAAAATATGTCGTATTTATAGAAACTTTTACCCTCAAAATTTTATTCGAAACGCTAAAAGTAACTGGAAAAAAATTATAATAAATCGAAAAAATATTAGACTTTAACACCCTGTAGCTACGAAACAAAGCAGAATCGGACCTGTGTTGATATGAAAAATAAATCTCATTTTTACCTGAGGAATCTCCCCACGAGAGATGACACATGTTTTTTGAAACACCCTGTATATAATTAAAAAATCAGGGAATTAATGACCCCTCTTCTAATGAAAATCCTAACCTCAAACCTGCACCTGTGAATAGCTGTGGATAGCGTTTTTTAAACAACTACCACTGTGAACCGCAGCTTTTCATCGGAGAGCAGTCGTGGATAAGGTACTTCACTGGAAAGAAAACTAATTAATAACAATATATAAAAAAATATAGATAGCCAGGCATGTACAGAGAAAGAAAACACAGTTGTATATTACTTAAAACTAATGACTATATTTATTCATGATGGACTCTATGGATAGTAAATGACATTGTATAATTCTAGTAATTATAGTGGTTGTATGACGAAGAAAGTTGTGTTAAGAATAGTATTAAATGTTCTATGAAAACGACTATGATAAAATACAATATATGTAAAGTTATAGAAAATATATGAAAGGTAGCATTACTTTATTTAATTTGTTATATTTCATACGATGTTAAATCTGAGATGTTGCAACCCGTAGATTCTAGAATCTATGTTTGGTTATTTATCTGTTAAAATAGCGCAGAAATATCTATATAAAGTAATACTATTACAAGACGTAATGTAATGAAATCTAAGATCTAAATCATATTTTAAATACTAAATCGACATGAATAAGTTCTTAAAGATCTAACCACTAAACATAGTCTGTACGATATCATTTAAGATGTACGTTATTATGTTAGGACTGAAAATGTTTTAAATGTAAAATGTAAAACCAGAACTTAAATCTACACTTAGCTGTTCTTTATGTAATTTTGCTTCAAACAGCAACAGCGTGAGGTGGGCTCGCATCTCTGTACTGTCTCTCGGCTATCATGTTGGCCAATACAACAAAAGAAGCCAGGATGAGGACACCATGAATCAATACAGCCGTAACTACTGATTAGGCTTAGAAATAGGAACTGCAGCAATATGGGGCACTACCCGTACCTTGGAACACTACTAGGACCTTGGATAATGCCCGTACCTTGGATACTGTCCGTACCTTGGACATCCAACCATAAGATAATGTCCGTAACTTGGACCCTAAAAACATGAAACTCGTGTTTAAAACCTGCCCAGGTATAATAAACACAACAAACCTACCTCGAAATACTTCCGAGGGCTCAATAATAAACAAAGAAACTGTCCTTTCTTCCATGTAACATTCTGGAGGACAAAACGAAAGAACACCAATGTACCAGCAAAATACAAATACGAGTTAAGGTGGGCCAATCCAAAACTCTACTCTAAAAATATTCAATAATGATAACGAATCTAATAAAGATAATATCTCATCTTTACCTGTGCCTCGAAATAGCAGCTGATTCAGATTATACAGCAAGATTTAAATAATTACCATTTCTAAAAGTCCGGGTACAGCAGAGCGGCAAAACAAAAGTGAAGTTAAGCGTGGAGAGCGAAACCTTGGAGCGATTTTGACAGCGCCTCCACAGAGCAGTGAAACAATAGCAGGGTTGTTCACTAGAGAACGTAAAAATTACACCAAGTGCCTCAAACAAATTATCAGGCCTGAACGATACGGAATCCGGTGATGATACGCCAGACATCATATATCATATATAAAAAAGACATGTAACGAACTAAAAACGTTACACATTTTCGACATTGTCGACATGTACTTTACATAGTCGACGTATTGTCGATGTGTCGAGGTCGACAATAAAAGTCGACGTCCAACTCAAAGTAATTTTTTTATTTAACTGATTATCTAATACAGTTTATTTAATGAAAATATTCAAATAAACTTAGATTGAACTTTTTTAATCTCTCTTTTCTTTTAACGCTTTTCGGTATTTTGTGAAACAATTTAACCGTATTTCGTAGAGCTGCAGCGCAAAACGACCACAATTTCATTAAAGCTCATCCTCTGTTATTTCTGTGACGCATCCGGTTTCTTAAAATCTTAAATTTCCACAGAACAGTGTCTATATCGTTCTGCTTTTTGCGCCATTATTTTAATCTGCTTGCTTAAGAGTCCTTTATTTCTTCCAGACTAGATTACTTTTTGTCTGTCTGTTTTTCTTTTATTTTTTCCTTCTGCCTGCGGTGGGAAAATAAAACAGAGAAATGATTTATTCTCCAGACTCGTGAATTCGGTGGCGACGATAATAGAATATCAGATTTCGTTTGGGAAAGACGAACAGATATCTATTTATAGACATTTTTTTGTTGTCTTTAAAAAAGTTCTATGGGTATTTTCCCACTGTAAGAAAATGTACATAATGAAATAGTTATTTTTTAACAGATACGTCTATAAAAACCGTTGACGTTCTGTTAAAATGACATTATATAAAGTTATACTTCAAAATTAACAATGACTACTTGATTACTATTACTTAATAAGGTAAAACCAAAAAGCTTCTAACTTTCTGTATGATTATTTTTTAATTTGTTTTTAACATTTACTTATGTTATGTTTATTTATATTGTGTTTTTTTTTAAATCAAAGAAGCGATTGCCATACATTACTAACATCTACAGATGCACGAGCAATACATTTATTTTTATTAGATTGTATTAAAAAAGCCTCTTTTTTTTTCTTTTAGAGGCTATCGAAAAAAACTCATGAGGATCGAAATATACAACCCCTAAAAATATGTGCACTTATTTAAGATCCACCCTGTATAAGTACTAATGAATAAATATAGATTTATAATTTTGTTATATACTTAAAAAGTAAATTCTTGGAAGAGTTTAATTTTTTTTAATATCTACTATATTTATAATACAAAACAATAACCGACTGTTCTTACACTGTATTTTTCAAAAAAAAAACTAGAATGCGATAATTATATTACATTTGGCAACATCGCCAGCATTTTTTTATAATAAAAAATATTCCTTACCTATTCTGTTTCTGTTTACATTAAAAAAATAAAATATTTAAAAAAAATATTATATATAATTAGAATTTAGTTGAATTTTAATTAAATATTTTAAATAACGGCAACAGCCACACTTGTTTTTTTACGCCCCTGTATCCCGATAACAGATAACACCTGAACGGTCGCGGCCGCTAGACTTGGCTAGACTAGCGAAACCGTTATACGACCTCGATTATCAACTCAAACCAGTTCTTTTTACTTAACTGTTTCAAACAGTTCCAAGTTCCTAACTGTTCCAAGATCTAAACTGTTCCAGGTCGCAAACTCTTCCAAGTCTCAAACAGTTCCAAGTCCCTAACCGTTCCAAGCGCTAAACTGTTTCAAGCCCTAAACTGTTCCAGGTCGCAAACTGTTCCAAGTCTCATACTGTTCCAAGTCCCACTGTTCAGGTTGGGACTTGAAACAGTTTAGCGCTTGGAACAGTTAGGGACTTGGAACTGTTTGGGAGTTGGAACAGTTAAGTAAAAAGAACTACTTTCAGTTGAGAAACGAGGTAGTATATCGCTTTAGCGACGCGGTCGCTTGGCGTTATATTATCGAGATTGAGTGCGAGTGCACTAATATAGTGCCTAGATGTAAAAAAAAACAAGGGTGACGGTTTTCGCAGCGTTGCCAATATTTGATATATTTAATTAAAATTCAACTAAATTTTTATTATAAATTTTAAATAGGAAATCAATATTTAAAAATACAGAAAGAAAAGAATATCTAATATTTACTATTTTATATATGTAAAATAGTAAAATACATATATAATATAAAAATAACTTACATTCCTAGATAATAAAAACAAGCGGTTCCTTTGTCGGTATGTATACATTTTTTACGCCGAGTTTTTTTTTAATGTAAACAGAATAGGCGAAGAGAATTTCTTACCATCAAAAACACGTAGTGGCGATGTTGCCAAATGCAATATAATATATAATTATCTAATTTTGAAAAATACACTATTAAGAATCTAGTATCACAAATATAGTAGATAACATAATTTAAACAATTCCAAGAACTTATTTCTTCAAGTATTTAATTTAAGTTGTAGTGTTTTGAAACAGCTGGAACAGTTGGAACTGGAACTGATATAGGATAGCACATAAACCTGTTCCAAGCCAGTTCCAAAACAAACCTGTTTCGAAAATAATAGATCCTGTTCCAAAGCGTCATCACTAGTAGAACTAGTACATCCTTTTAAATCAATTATTCTTTAGAGATTGGACATGAAACAGTTCTGCTGTTGGATAAAATTTTGTATAGCACCCGCATGTTATAACATATATGTCACTTGAAAAAATTAGCCAAACATATCCCAGCGTAACTATATGTAAGATAACATATTAGTATCATAAATAACTTATGCTGATGTATGAAATTGCATCACAATATATTGTACGTTAAATAATAAATATTTGTAACTATTTAATAGTAATAATACATTTTTTTGTTTCAGAAACCCGCAGAAATGAAGGAACACTATGATGATCCAATTCACAAGAGAGCCCAAAAACATTAAATCAAATTCAATGCATTCTCTGAATTGACTGTAATGTTTGCGACTCAAAACATTACAAAATTATCTCTACAATATTGTATAAAACATATCACAGTTTTAGTAACATCTAATAATGTTGATCATCAACATTACTCTATAGACATGAAACTGTATACGGAATATGAATAATGTTTTGACCATTCTAAGAACAATATACCAGCCATGTCATTACTTTGGCAAAATGATTTTCTAGTCTATTAGACTGTATAATTATTTTATATTAAATGTCTTGACACTAATGTGATATTCTATCTAAAAATTCTTCTATCTAAAAATATTAGAAAAATAATACTTTTTTTGCATTGCTTGCATTACCAGTAAAACGACTTTGTAAAAAAATAACTATACATATTTTATAAAACTTGTAGTAATGTGATTTTTCGGTGGACATTCAAAGTGATTTTGAAGGAACAACGTTGTAGTGATGTGTTGCAAGCAAAAGAACTCTCTATCCAGGTGGGGGTACTGCTTGGGACTTCTCTCTCTGATCATGCTGCTTACGGCGTTTGTTAGTGGTTCGTGGATATACACTAAGGAACCTCTAACGTTAGAAAAGGTTCCTATTAAAACGACTATCAGTTTTAGAATAGGACTGTGGAGAGTGTGTCCCAGTATAAAACGGATCAACTCAACAATACGTAAGTACTATGTTTCAGTATCTGTATTAGAATCTTTCTTCAATATCATTGTTTAATATGGCATTTGTAATTTTTGGGAAGTACTAATTGCAAAATATACAAAAAAGTATGTACAGGGTGCGTCAAATTGGACGCTTTTAAAGGGAGCACCCTTTTCTATAGGAGCTACGAAAACTAAATCGAAAACTAATATCGGTGTCTGGAGCCCAATTTTCATCAAAAACATGATGGTGAAAATCGCACATCGATATCTGTTACTGTTTCGGAGTTACGGGGTGTTATTCAAAAATGTGCATTTTTAACAAATCGCTGTAACTTTTTTGCTATGGAAAATTTTGTATTTCTATGAAAACATTTCCAAAGCACCTTTTTACGTAGAATTTAATGGTTTAAGTATATTTTTTTTTAAATTAATAATTTAAGATTTATCAACAGAAAAATTGGTTTTTGGTTTGGGACACCCTGTATATTTTCATATTTATTAACTGAAAAGAACTTAAAATTACCTTTCCCAAAATATAACACACTTGATATTTTGTTATAATCTCCTTCGAAATATAGAACTTTTAAAAGTTCGCGACTTTTAACTAGTAGGCTTTGAACCCCTTATTGATGATATGCCCCTAACGGAACTCGAAAACATATTTTTCCATCAAGACGACGCACCGCCTCTGAACGCTGAAGTTATCAGCAAATTTTTGCAGCCAATTTCAAGAATAATTGAATAGATGACCAATATCCCAGCCGTTGGCCATTGAGACCGCCGAACTTAGTGCCTCTGGATCTAATCCTATGGATATGTCTGCGGAAGAATGAGGGTTCTTATTTTTAATTTGCCCTTATAATCTAGACAAGAATTAGAAATACTTAGAAGTTATGAGAGGGTATCTTTCACCCCTACTGAGTTAATGAATTCCGCGAGAAATGTTCAAAAACGGCCTCGTCTCTCCGTAACAGAAGACGGTCGATATGTCGAATACCTGTAGCAAAATTTCATGTTTTGGTTTGCTATTTATTTTCATTGTTATTAGATATTGTTTAAAATGTGTTGATGTTGGTTAAATATAGTTTAAATTGTTATAAAATTCTGCACCTCTCATTGCAAATATTATTTTTGTTTTAATTGTTGCTCACAGCTAGAATTTTTTTGCATTACAGCCGGCCGGCGCCGTTCAAAGCCTTATTTAAAGTGGGCCAATTTTTATAAAGTAAAAAGCAAAATATCAGTGTGCTATATTTTTGGATAGGTAATTTTTGGACAGAATAACAAAACAATGTCAAATCTATTTTAATTTTAAAATAAAGTAAACATCGTTTTCAATTTTGTTTTTTTTCCATAGTAACTGTTAAAATTGCCATATATCTATCAAAAATACTAGATAAAATAGTACTTTAACCGCAAGGGTAGATTAAATGGTACTTTAACAGCGAGGATAGGTTAAAAACTTTATTTCTTCTCGCACGTTTTTTAATTGCTTCCATTTTTGAAAATGTTTGTATTCCTTTTCATAAGTTATTCGGGATTTAAATGGAAGTAGTTTGGATATGACATTTGTCGCCTCAGCCTGAATATCTGTTGGTAGTTTACTTATTTCTTTTTGAGTCATTTCTGGCTCCAATTCAATCAGCAATAGACACGAAAGAGAATTCAGAAATATTGACTCAAAACTGACAACTAAAGAGACAGCTTCATTTATTTGTCAAATTACATAGAAACCAATACCAACCCAGCACAATATTTTTTCTACTCGTAATTAATTCCTTGAAATAATACTAATTTCTGAATTTTTTTTTAAAACGTAACTCGCTATGGAAAAAAATATTGTTTTATATACACGACGATAAAATACCATTTTATCGTCTTGTATAAAAAGTAACTGTAATATTATTTTTTCTGTAATTTTTTCTAATAAAAATTCGGTAGCTCTCAAAATTAAAAAAAGGATTTTTTTTAATTTTGAAAGTTAAATAATTCGGTTATTTTGGATTTATTTGAAAAACGGTAAAGAGAAAATATAATGTTCTTTTTATCTAAGTTAAAAAACTCAAAATTTAACACGGATCACCACACAGATACACAAAAATATATATACATAAATAAATATGTCCGTTAGTGTAGATGACAGCGCATATTATCCAAATTTTCACATTTATTCTGAAGTCCTCTGCACTTCTAACACTTCATGTATCTCACTCTTCCATATATATCGATATATACCCCTTTGGCATTTCTCATAAACTTTTACATCTCCAAATAAAATGTCGTCGAAGCGTCAATTCGTTGTTTGAAAATAAAGAGCGATTCGACGTCTACCTTTTCCATTATTCACAGTTATTTTACGATTCCATCCATGCAACAAATCAAATTCGCTTCCGTGGATACTTGTACGCTGTCTATTCCCTGATATTTTGCCGATGTTATAAAGTCAAAACGGTGACGATTTCAAGTTCTACTCCGATTCAATTTTATTAGATTTTTCTGAGACTTGCGAATGTAGAGAAGTGAATCTGTGTCTGATTCTTACCACTAAATAGTTTGTTTAGAATAAGGCATTGTTTTTATTTATACTGGGTGTTTTTCAAAAGTGATGCACACCTGTAACTCTTATTTTTTCAGGTAAAAAACGAGATTTAATATGCGTGTATGTGACATAAATCAGGATTGATTGATGTGTTCAATTAGTTTCGCTTACTTTACATATGTCTCACACCGGAAATTCAACTCTAGATTGAAATTTAAAATGCTACTTTTGTTATTAATCGAAAATATCAAAAGTTCACGTACAGGGTGGCACCTCTCATACGCCGCGGAAGCTCCAAAGAGAACGGTAGTTTATATCGAAATGGCAGCATATGTAGGTTCACTGAAAGCATTTTATAAAAATATATAGAATTATACAGGATGTCCCAGAAAAAGTTACACATCAAAGTTGTGTTTTTTCTAATGGAATACCCAATATATTAATTGATTTTCGGATTCTAGGAAAAAAATAAAGGTCAGTTTTATTGAAGAAGCATATACCTAAAATCTAAGGATTTTGACATATTTCACATTTTGTGAAAATGAAGAGTAAATTTTAAATTTAGATAACAGCTACCTAAATTTTAGTTGACCTTGTATAGCCTAATATTTAATTACAGTAAACATTGTATGTTAAAGCAAATTGAAATTTGATCCGAAAAGTTATACAGGGTGAGACAAAATTAATATGGAACATTAAACACATTTAAAAGCAAGTTACTCCTTTATTTTAAATGGAACACCCAGTATATTTTTCCGGTGTTCAATGGGGAATTTATATATCTTTAAAATATTATTAAGGTTGCCTACCCCTCAGACAAAGATTTTCCCAGATATTTTAATTTTTATGATTTTGCGTCAGTAAATCTTTAATATTTGAAAAAATCTAGGTGGCTGTGTGATATACCTTTTGTTAATTTAACAAAAATTAAAGATTGTAGAGTAAAATACACAAGGGTAATAAAAAGATACGCGTTTAAAACATATTTTAATTATTACAGAATTAAAACTAGATATAAGCTTATAATTATGCGACAAAAACTAGCTAGATGAAATCAAATGCTCAAAATGCTTCCCTTCCTGTTAACTGCATTAAGTGGTTATATTTTCAAAAGGATCTTTCCATTTTAAAAGACATATGTGGAATTCTACCTCGAAAAGCAGCTACAATAATTTCTCTTATGTTGTCGACACTAGTTGGTCGAGTTTTGTAAACACTGTCTTTAACATATCCCCATAAAAAAACCAGACTAGATAAAATCAGGAGCATTTAAGTATTCTCTTAATTGGTGAATGCAGTGTGCATTCACCAATTAACCGAATCATATCAATTCTCTCTGATGTAAGATAAGTTTGCAATTTCAGCAAATTTCTGAGAATTTTTTTTGTTTTAACTGACACAAAATGATAACTAGTTATTAAAGTTGGACTAATTAGACAGGTATGTTGAAGTAACGTCAGACATATCATAGCCACCTAGATTTAATCAGATAATAAAGATCTACTCAGATCAAATCATGTAAATGAAAATATCTAGGAAAATCTTTGTTTGAGGGGTATACAACCTTAATAGTATATTGAAGAGACATGAATTCTCCATTGAATATCGGAATAATATACTGGGTGTTCCGTTTAAAATAAGAGAGTAACATGCTTTTAAATGTGACCAATGTTCAATATTAATTTTGTCTCACCCTGTATAACTTTTTGGATCAAGTTTTAATTTGGTTTAAAGTAGTTAGTTAATTTAACTAAATATTAGGCTATACCGGGTAAATTCTAATTTAGGTAGCTTTTATTGTAATTTAAAAATTGTTCTTTATTTCTAGGAAATAATAAATATGTCAAAAACCTTGCATTTTAGTCATATACTGCTCTTATAAAACTCACCTTTATTTTTCGCCCAGAATCCGAAAATCAATTAATACATAGGGTGTTCCATTACAAAAAACACAACTTTGATATGTAACTTTTTTTGGGGACACCCTGTAGAACTCTCTATATTGTTAAAATGTGCTCTGAATTAACCTACATATGCTCACAAAATTTCATTTCAATATAAACTGTCGTTCTCCTTGGAGCCTCCGCGGCGTATGAGAGGCGCCACCCTGTATATATTTGACATTTATACAAGGTGAGTCTTAAATAAGTGCGAATATTTTCAGGGCCGGTATATTTCGACGCCAGGAACATGTATATGAGGTTTTTTACGCTAAAAAAAGATGTCGAAAATCGTGCATTTTCTTTTAAATTTCCCTGTATATTTTTCGAAAACTTTTTAGAATTGCCTGTTCACCGCAAATTTTCCCACGGTATAATTTCTTAATCTCTGATATTACCATAATTACGGCTTTACTCTAGGGTTACGGCAATAAAAGGTATGCAGATACAGAAAAAATCCGGTGGCTCTCAAAATTTAAAAAAAAATCTATTTTTTTTAATTTTCAAACTTAAATATCTCAGTTATTTTGGGCCTATCTGAAAAATGGTAAAGAGAAAATATGTTTCTTTCATCGAGATCTACCAGCCCTGAAAATATTTGCACTTATTTAAGACTCACCCTGTATATTGACATCAAATAAAATAAAAAAATACTGAGGGTAAGTTATAGTCATTTCCGATGAAACAGGAAGTGACCCAGAATAATTGAATACATCAATCCATCCTTATTTATGTCGTATACACACATATAAAATCTCGTTTATTAATCACCTTTGGAAAACACCCGGTATATATTGTTTTACTTGTGCCCATTTTTAATGCCCGCGGATTGTTTTTGCAAGCGAAAAAACTTTTTTATTATTGACATTTAAAGGAAGATGCAATCGTCATAAAAATTTTTGCTTGTTCTGAAATGGTTCATCCCGTTTATACTTTTCCAAATTGCCATACCGTTTAAGAGAAAATTTAAAAAAATATGAAAATATGGTTGAATTTTTTCAAAGTTTGAAAAATCAAAATGTAATATCATTTCGATTTTTATTTTTTCAGAAACAGAAATATGTTTTCAGTTTCAAAAACAAACTGAAATTCTACAAAATGGACTAAAATCGTGTCATCATGCCTTCTTCTAAATGATAATTGGCTGAGAGTATATTCTTTCTTGTATAGCCTTTTCTGTTAGATTAATGTCATTTAAGCTACAAACCCTCTTAATTTAAAAAAGAAAACGCCAGTGTGGCTTAGAGTTATAATTTATTTTTTTGGCATTGTTTTCTATTTAGACAAAATATGGTAGATGTCTACTAATATTATTTAATTATTAAAAGCGTTACAAGAAGTGGAGAATTCTAATATTATTTATATTGAGCCACATTTCACCATGTTTTTTTTGTAAATTTAAGAATGTGCTAATCATAACCAGAAGAATTATGAAAACACTCAAGTTGCTTATAATTTTAGTTGTATTTTTTTTTAAATAGAACACATTGTATATTATTTTATTTTTAGATTCTACGATTGAAATAAAGGTAAATTTGATTAAGGTCTACCACAGTTAAATCTTGCCGTTTATGAGATATATTCAATTTTGTGAAATTCTAGTAAACATTTTAAGTTTTTATTTCCCCAAGGTTATAAAAGTTTTTAATGCTAAATATTTACCAAAGTTTATTTATTTTTCAGATATTGTGTTGTAATAATAAAAACATTACTACAAGAGTGTCAAAAATGTATTTTAAATAATTACTAGCTTTATAAACGGCAATAACTTGTTTAAATTAAATGGAATACCCTGTATATTTTACAAGAATCAGATGCACGATTTAATTGTCTATCAAATTGTATCATACCACTTTTTTACCCATCT
Organism: Sitophilus oryzae; assembly: GCF_002938485.1. NCBI lineage: Eukaryota > Metazoa > Arthropoda > Insecta > Coleoptera > Curculionidae > Sitophilus > Sitophilus oryzae. The sequence goes on from NW_022146108.1 coordinate 335,684, forward strand.
CTTCAAGTTTACACACAAAACGAATTTTTTTAACAAATATTTAAACAGTTTTTTTATTTTTTAATGAAATAAGAAAATTATATCGACAATATTAGTATCTGTACTCTTTGAAAATTTGTTACATATTTAAAAATAATCTAAAATGTCAGTATTCCACGGTTGCAAAATGCATTTTCTACGAAAACTTGAAGAGATAGGTAAAAAATGGTATAATACAAATTGATAGACAATTAAATTGTGCATCTGATTCTTGTAAAATATATAGATACCATTTAAATTAAAGAAGTTATTGCCGTTTAAATCTAATCTAAATAAATTTTTAAACAGTAGTAGTATTTTGATTAGTAGTATAATTTTGATTCTAACATCACAAAATTTAGTAAATAGAAGAACTTCATTACAATATTTGGTTTTAAAAACATAAATGCTCGTAGAGAAAAGAAGCATTAAAATTGTTACTGTACTTTGACAAAACGTAAATATTGCAAAAACGGTAAGATTAAAATGCGTTATGCGTTAAAAACCTTAATCAAATTTACCTTTATTTTAATCGCAGAAACTAAAAATGTAATAATATACAGGGTGTTCCATTTCAAAAATACAATTTTTATATTTTTTTATTTATTTGGGACATATATCTTGTAAAAATATTTTATTATAGTCCTTCAACGAAGCCAAAACTTACAATTTGTAAAAATCTAATCGTTTAGCTACAATACTCCGTGTCGTATGTGTTGAATAACCCTGTATAATAATACCCTGTCACCCTGTATAATAGTTTAAATTCTAGATAGCGCAATACTTTCCCACCTATTCCAATCTCACTCCCAATTAATCTTAAATCTCTAAAGCCGAACATACATCACTAGACATTCCAACAGTTACCTGCCGGTCGAATCAATAACCAACCATAAAGTACGCCACACACCTTTAGATAAATCCGGCGAGGTGCGAATTCCTGACGCATTCTTGCGGCCGCCGTTGTCCAGTTTCGGTTGGTCCGATTATACGCGCCTGGGGAGCCTAAAGAGCCGCCCGTGTGGAATGGGGGGATGCCTGCGAGGCAATTTGCATATTTATTGGATGTGTAGCGAGAGTGTTAAAGCCCCGGTGTAAGGAGAATAGGTGTTGTTCGTGATGGTAAAAGCATGTAAACTGTTATTATTAAAGATGTAACATCGTATGAATATGTATCCAGATATTTATAAAAGTAATTCTATTTTGGTTTGAATTCTGTTTTAATTTAAGGTTACATTTTCCAGTCCTACCATCAAAGTAGTTTATTTTATTTTACACGATACGAAGAAAACAATGATTTGATATAACTTTTGAGGTTATGTCCTAATTCTTCCCTATTTTAGGTCTTTTTTATTAGCGGCACGTCACAGGTGATATGCGCAAACTGAACGAAATTGGAGCCGTTATCGATCATACCTTGTTTTCTTTGTATCATGAGTTGGTAGTATTTCTTACTATCAAACTTCAAGAAGACAAGAAACTTCCTGCAATTATTATTATATTTATTAATATAACTTATGTACAAATATTTTTTTTTAATATTGCACAAGAATAAATAAAATAATAAAAAAAATATATTTTCTTAATAATAACATTTACTGAATTAAAATACCTTAAAAGTTGATTAATTAACTTTAATTTTATTTTTTTAAACAGTACCTTTTAACATTATATCTGCAGTACCAAAAACTTCTAAAATTTACCTATCGTTTGAAATATTTTTTATGGCTACCATAAAATTATCCTTAAGCAAAGAATTTCTTCGCTAATAATATATTTGATATAGTTTAGTTATTCCGTTAGTTAGCGGCTTCCGGAGCAAACTAATCCATCTCTATAGCAACAACATCGTTAGCAAACACCTCTGGATCGTTGTAATACAAACATCCGTTGCCTGTATCGTCGATACAAGGAAAACAACCAAATACCGGCCAAGACACGAACCTAATTCCCACATGCATTCGCTTCATATATTATCATAAAGGGCTTAATTCAATACCCCCTTAAATACTAGAATAAAAAGCTTACGACCTAAAGAGGTATGACGTAACTGTGAACTAAATTTTGTTATCCAACCGAGAGTAGTGGGGAGGGGTCTTACTAGGAGATTCTTAATAGCAGCGATAGGAACCTACTGTGTCTTTTACAATAATCGTTTGTCCAGATGAGGCAGTTTTTATCATGACTTTTTCTCTTAACGATATATTGATTTAATGTTTGTGTTTTTGTAGTCCAAATTAATTGAGTGTAAAATAGCCCACACGGAAGTGACCAATGTATTGGAAGAGTATATTGTTAAAACGATTATTGAATTATGGAACTGGTAAAATCATGACCGACTTGATCAATATGATGACATAAAAGCAAATGGAGAACAAAGACCATCCTTTCTTGTGGAAACCTTGTTAACTGTTCAATTTAATTAGATATATGCACGGAATTCAGATAAAACTCACAGTATAGAGAGACTTGTTTCTACCAAATGAACTATGTTTACAAAGACACAGACAAAAACCAGACTTATACTGTATGTTATACTTTGTTACTGGACGAAGTACTGGCGATCGGATCGCAACACAACGATCTACAAAATGTGGGTCAGCTGCGTTTTGTGGGGATACACTTTCGGGTGGGCATGATCCTCTTAGATTGTGTATCTTAAGAATCGGCGAATTGGTTGGTGGAAATCGCACCTAAGCTTAAAAATTGGCAAGGGCCTGAACTGGTTACAGTGAAGGGAGAAAACATCCCTAAAGGGGCGACCATAACGGTCTTTCTGCCGAGGAGCAAGGGAAAGACACCACCTACCTGCTAAGCCTTATCCAAGGTCAGAACTTCAATGTAAGAACATCAAGTTGGCGAGTCATCAACTCGAGGGAGGAGGGTCATGGTCAGGTCCTCACAATAGGAATTGACCTCAAATCCAAGGAAGCAATAGAGAAAGAAGGACCTATCCTCTATTATAGATACGGGACAACACCGGTATCAGGTTTAAGGAGAGACCAAGTTAAAGAGGTGGAGAAAATGCAAACAGATCCTCCAGCCTCCACCTCACGGGTTTCTCAGCCGGAGGCAAGCTCCTCGACTGTGAAGAGCGGCACGGAGGGCCAAACTCCAACAGTAGAAGGGTGGCTACCCTCGGAGGAAGAACTGTTGTCAGAGGAGGATGGGAAATACCCTGTCCCCTCTACAACAGGGGTATGGATTATAGATTGTGTGATGACTCAAAGAAGGGGGGCACAATATATCTTTAAGGTCGTAGTGATTAACCCCCTCCTCTTACTCGTTCTATACTTACTTCGTTATATCACTGCACTGTGTGCAACTGCTGGTAGAACAGCAATACACCGGGAAAACAATATGCATATTTTCGGATAGTCAAGCTGCGCGGAAAGTCAAGCACTTGAGGCAACGAAAAGCACGTCTATGACGATTCTTCATTGTAAGAAACTACTCAATATACTGGGAGATAGGAACAAAGTGTCGCTAATATGGATACCGGGACATGTCGGCCTAGAGGGAAATGAACGTGCTGATTCCCTCGCCAAAATTGGTACAGGCTCGCCATTCGTGGGCCCAGAACCGACACTTAGCGTTCCTAAAAATCTCGCAAGAGACAGGCTCTGTGAATGGGTTAGGGGTGAGACGTTCCGAGACTGGAATGACTCCGGAATGGAACATGCCAAGAAAATCCTAGCAGGGCCATCCAAACATAGAACAGGAGAACTCCTAAAGGCCGTTAGGAATGGAACGCGTGTGCTCACTGCAGTGTACACGGGCCACTGCCGGCTAAGATCTCACCTACAGAGGACGGGACTGGTGGAAGACGCCGAATGCCGACTCTGTATGGAAGATGATGAAACAATGAAACACGTTATGTGTACCTGCCCCGCTGGGAGCAGGACCAGGTTTGAGATGTTTGGCAAACCCATGCTAGACCTATCAGACCTAGGAGACATATCGCCCTCAGACATAACGGCCTATATTAAGAGGCTGGGTCTTGAGGATGAACTTTGACGCTCTTGTAAATTAGAGCTTGTAGAAACTGAGCCACAATAGGCCCTCGCGGCCTCAGTGGAGGGTCCCCTATGGGACCCACTCTTAGTCAAATACAATACAATACAATACAATATATCACTTATCGTTCGTCGCTTTAGATTTAGTTTCTTGGTTTTAGACGATCATTGAACTTAAGACTGTGTTGCCTTTTAGTGTTAATTACCCTAATTGGATATTTAAGATATAGAAATACATCGAAAAATTTCTAGTTATCAGCATTTTTGTAACAGAAAATTGGATATGTTATTATTTTTTTCATTTAGTTTTTGTAAAATAAGTTTAAATATTTAACATGTATAAATATTTCTATATAAAATGCACTTATTAATTAATTGCACTATATGAAGGACAATAAGTCATTGCCTAAACCGGCGTTTCATTGAATTTATTCTGTCATTACAGGAAATCCTGAGATCTACAATAAATTTATCTACCAACTTAAAACTAATGCTTTTTGCCGTCAATATGTGAAACGACTAGCTATTTCAGGGAATAACGTATTTCATTATAGGACGCCGACATTTATATTTCAGTCAATACACACATGCTATACAAGTATAGTATGTAGCTTCTTGCAGCAAAATAAAACACTAAATCACCAAAATACACCAAAATACTTTTACTTTTACACTGGACGCGCGTTTCTCTAACCATGTTAGCATCATCAGTAGACGATTAAGACTCTTCTAACATGGTTAGTGAAACGCGCGTCCAGTGTAAAAGTAAAAGTGTTTTGGTGTATTGTGGTGATTTAGTGTTTTATTTTGCTGTGTCACACCAAAGGTTCCAACTCCCAGCTGTAAGCTTCTTGCATATTTATTACTTAAATTTGTATTTCGCTTGTATAGTGATACTTTCTGGGCATACTAGGCTTGAGGCCATAAGCTAGACATCGATAAAACTAAAATTATGTGCACTCCCCCGGAAAGTCATAACAATGCTATATAAATCGGAGAAGAACTATTGGAATATGTGGCGGAATTCAGTTACCTCGGCAGTTTGATTTCGGAAAAGGCCCATATCGATTCTGAAATTCAGCACAGAATTAGTAGTGTCTCAAGGGTATTCTAGAAATTAAAAGACAGGGTTTTCTACAATCATGAATTGCAGTGTAAAGAGCGTGTACCGAGCAATAATAATGCCCACCATGTTATATGGAAGAGAAACCTGAGTGCCGTACCGTCGTCGGCACATGAATGCATACATAATTTGCAACAGAGACAACTTAGACAACTGTCAAAAATTAAATGGTACCATCATGTCTCAAACTTATCGGTCCTTAATAAATCTAGTTGCGAGAGCGCTGAAATCATGTTTACTAACTTTCGCTTAAGATGGGCTGGTGGCCGTATAATGCATGAAAACCACCTATCGAAGTCTCTTTTTTACGGTCAGCTTGTAGACGGTAAGAAGAAACCGGGTGGACAACTCAAAAAGTACAAAGATATTTTCCATAAAAACTTAAAGGGAAGAAACATGCAGAATCGTTGGGAGAAAGCAGCGTATGGAGAAGAATTATTTAGAAGAATAGAAGAGAGATAACTTCACTTATCGGGCTTTTCAGTCACAGAAAAGCTCATGAAAGAAAACGTCTTGCGTAACCATCTTCTCATAAGTGTCAAATACTCGTCAGCGAGTAATGCCAGTAAGTAAGTAGTGATACCATCAGAAGTAGAGCTGCGGCTTTAGATTTAACGGTAGTATTGCCCGAAAAAGACCTATCATACCGTTAAAACATCATATTTCTCCATCCCTAAACCTCATCCTCAATCACTTCCACCCTGTATGATGTACGACAGGGCCTGTATCCCATCGATTCGCCACAAAAAATGGGGGTGGGAAACCGTTAGGAGGTTGGTGGATGGGTTTTTCTCGCCGTTCTGGCATTTGATTTATCGAAAAACATCGTATGCAGAAAAGTTGGGTCGTAATTTTTTATTAGCGGTGTCGTATGTCGGTAATCGTGAATTAATGCACTGCCGAGACTGGAGGAATAATGGACGGGAGTAATTTGGATCGAGTCTAAGTGCTTTTCCACTTATTTTCAGTTTTTTTTTGAGCTATAGAGTTTATTTTTCAGGGTTTTTAGTTGGATTTTAAAAAAAGCTGTTTGCCGTGGAAGCATTAGACGACTGAAAAGTAAATTTATTCAAAAAGCAAGCTATAAAGGGTGCCGTTTTAAGTTTCTATTTAACCTTAAATTATTATTTAAGTACTCGATACATACAAACCAGTACTGACACACCCTGAACATTTAGAAATAATTTAAACGGTTCTAAAAAGTCCGGTTCTACAGCGTGATCCGCCTTCCGGTTCCTTGCCGCCATTGCCTTCTGTCCGTCCAGTCATCGGCTTGTAAATTACGCAATGACATTGCCTTTGTTACCCCCTTTTACCATGTCTGTCGGGGTCTTCCTCGTTTTCTTTTTCCAGTTGGGATCCATTTCATTATATTCTTTGGTAGCCTTTCTTCTCCCATTCTGTTTACATGCCCATACCAGATTAATTGTTTTTTTTTATTTCTTCTACGATGGTGATCTCTTTCTTCGTTATTCTTCTTATTTCTTCATTTCGCACTTTTTCCAATTTTGATTTTCTTGCCGATCTTCTGAGGAAGTCCATTTCAGTTGCTAAAAGCTTTCCTTCCATGGACTTGCTCATTAGTGTCACATATGCGGGTTTTTGTTATGGTATTTATATTTTTTGCCAAAGAATATAATTTAGTGCCCCTGTAATGTTTCTGGCTTTGTTGATTCTATTATTGATGGTATTCTCGCTTTTTCTGTTATTATGTTTGTTAGTACCTAGGTATGTAAATTCTGTACATGATTTTATTTTGTTTCCGTATTTATTATAAGGGTATAATATATTATTTAAAAGCTATGTGGTTTTTGAGACATTTAAATATATTTAAATACGCATGCTATAATATGAAAGTTTGTCAACACCCTGTCATTACCTTTCAGTATAAATTCTTGTGCTGAGTTTGAGATTGCTTCCTTTAATTTATAGAGGAATATCTAAAATTGCTGCGCTGCTTTAAATATTTATTTTACATCAAAACTTCGTTATTTCTAGTCGAAGCAGAATTGAAATGTTCTTTCAAACTGTATTAGGGCTTCCTTTACCTATCTGGCTCAGATTTTGAATAAAGAACGATTTTTCAATAAAATGGAAAACCAAAATGGCTGGTGTCGTCATAGTAATCTTCTAATGACAGTTAGTAGCTATTTTAAAAATCTAAATTAGTTTATAGACTTCATTTAAATTTATAGCATTTTACTTTTATTTAAAATACCTATAATAGTTTAATAAATAAGTATTTATTAATTTCTTAAGAAAAGCGAAAAAGTAGTTCTTTGAGTTATATTACGATGACTTGTAGATATATTAGATTTTCTATGAAACAGCTAACTATGGCAAATTCATTTTCTTTACTTCCAACGACAGGTTTCTGCCTAATAGGTTTATCACACTATCAGCTGTGCGAAATAGGAAAAGTAGTTCAAAGTTTGAAAGGTTCGCTTATCAAGAAGATTCCTAATTGGATATCTTCGTTATGCTTCAGACCAGCAAGCAATTTTCCTCAAAAAATAAAATCACTAGTAACATATCCATTCCTTCCGCCAGCAGATACTGCTTCATTTTTCTTAATAAAATATTAAATACTTACTTATTAAACTATTGTAGGTAAATTGAATAAAAATAAACTATTATAAATTGAAATAAAGTCCATAAACTAATGTCGATTTTAAAAATAGCTACTAACTGTCACTAAAAAATTGCTATGGCGACACCAGCCATCTTGATTGTCATTTTATTGAAAATCGCTTTTTATTCAAACACTGAGCCAGATGGGTATAGGACACCCTAATAGAGTTTGAAAGAGCATTGAAATCTGCTTCTATTTATTTTAAAATATATAGGGTATCGCATTTGAAATAACGAAGTTTTTATGTAAAATAAATATTCAAAATAGAACAACAATTTTTGGTAACCCTATATACATTTAAGGCAGCAATCACATTTTTTTAGTAAAGTTTTTGACCTTTAAACTCAACTCAAGAATTAATTCTAAAAAGTATTGTATAGAGTGTTGATAATATTTTCTATTATAGTATGCATATTTAAAAATCTTTTCTTCTTCTTATTGTGTCTTGCCAACTCCTCCTGACATTGGCAATCACGATGGCGAGCTGTCTTCAGCCACTTTAAACAATTTTTCATCGCTATGTACGCCTGTCCATTACCGGACGTTCCTCAAACATGAGATCTGTTTTCTTCCTACGCATCTGCGGCCTTTTACACATTTTGCCCCTCATTATAAGTGTTAGGATTTTGATTTGATTATTTTTACATCGCGGATTCTTGTAGAGCATAAAATTTACTAAAAAATCTATCTGAGAGTATTTTTTTTTTCAATTCAATAATTCATTTACAGGGTGTTTCAAAACAAATACGAAAAACTTTAGGGGGTGATTCCTTGTTCAAAATAAAGGGTAGTTTGCTTTATAAACGTTGGGTCAAAAGTCAACCATTAGGGAGATATCGCGGTACAAAGATGGCGGAAAAATAATGTTTTTATTTTTTATCTTGAAAACGAAAAGAGATAGACTAATGAAATTTTATGGAAGCATTACTGTTATGAAAACACACTTTCAGGTAATTTTTTTACTTTTTTAAAATGAATGGAAGGGGTTGAAATAAACTACCCCTATCATTCTTGTTACCGAAATTTAAAGAAAAATCTTATCAAACACATGCAAAAAAATTAATTTGGATAGCTTAGTTTGTTTAGAAACTTTTTTACCTCTTGTGTTTTTTTTGATAAACTCACCGATTGGAAATTAAAAAATAAAATGTAAAGTATTACATGTCAGGACAAAAAACATTTTTAGATTAAGAATCTAGTGATAATAACGATAATAATAATCATCTAGATAATAACGTATTGCAGTAGAGTAATGTCAAATAAAATAATATTAGGAACATCCTAAAAAGTAACAGCGGCCGACTAGATTTTTTTCCTAAAAAAATTACAGCAGCCCACTAGATTCTTTATCAGAAATTGTTTTTGTCCTGACATGTAATGCTTTACATTTTATTTTTTTAATTTCAAATCGGTGAGTTTTATCAAAAAAATACAAGAGATATAAAAAGTTTCTAAACGAACTAAACTATCAAAAATTAATTTTTTGCATGTGTTTGATAAGATTTTTTCTTTAAATTTCGTTAACAAGAATGATAGGGGTAGTTTATTTCAACTCCTTCCACTCATTTTAAAAAGTGAAAAATTACCAGAAAGTGTGTTTTCATAACAGTAATGCTTCCATAAAATTTTATTAGTCTATCTCTTTTCGTTTTCAAGATAAAAAATAAAAACATTATTTTTCCGCCATCTTTGTACCGCAATATCTCCCTAATGCTTGACTTTTGACCCAACGTTTATGAAGCAAACTACTATTTTGAACAAGGATTCACCCCCTGAAGTTTTTCGCATTTGTTTTGAAACACCCTGTATATAGCTTTGAAAAGCGGAAAAAATCAATTTTCAATCTAAAATCAATCAGTTTTAGTGTTTATCGATTAATTTTCATTATTTAATAAAAAGAAACTAGATTACTCTCAGATAGATTTTTTAGTAAATTTTATGCCCAGTTTCAAAGTTATGGTACTTTTAATGGAAAAAGATTTTTTTACGTGTTATTTAAATGGAAAACTTGGAATGTTCACCGACACCTTTTTAATTGAGCTAAAAATCCTAGCTGCGTTCCGGGGATATTTTTTTCTCGGTTATTAGGTTCATTTTAACCCATAAATTCCATAGGTTATTTTTTTTGGCTCACCCTACTGTAGATATCAATAAACATTTAACAACTTTACATACCAACAAACATTCGAAATATACGTCGTGTGATAGCAATTCGATAAATTTTAGTAAGTGTACGCTGTTTTCGTTGCAGTTTGATTTATCCGCGAGCATCGTATGCAGAAAAGTCGGGTCGTAATTTTTTATTAGCGGTGTCGTATGTCCGTAATCGTGAATTAATGCACTGCCGAGAACGGCAGAATAATGGACAGTGGAAATCTGGAGCGAGTTTAAGTGCCTTTTTATTTATTTCACTTTTTCCATTTCGGGTTTGATCATTTTTAAATGGAAATTGCAAGTATAACTGCATGTTTCTATTCAAGTAGTCTAGAATACACTGTACGTTAGATTTACTTCCTTCTTTTTTTTGCAGTTAATATATCTTCAAAATAATATCAGTAAATAAATAGCAACCCTTACAATAATTGTGAAAGTAATAGTAGCCATAGAAATTATAAAACTAACTCGTAAACTTATAGCTTTGATAGAAGGAATCCGTAAATCTACGGAATTTGGGTACTAAAGGATTAATCAGTAGTTCTGGCAACACTGTCTCCGGCAACCACCCACTCTGTCGACTGAAAGCAGAACTACGTTACAGTATTCTTTATCCGCTGCGCTGTAAACAACTATCAGCGGGCAGCGGCGCAGGGCTAAACTAAATCCTGGGCAACAGCCCAGCTACGTCGAAACACCGGTTTCCATTAGAACCCCGAAGTTAAGCGACGTAAGGCGATGCTAGTGGACGGACGGGTGACCGGTTCGTAACTCTGTATTGTGCTGTTGCCCAAAGAAAGGCAAAAGTGTAAAATCTATTGACACACACTGCTCATTCACGCCGGTTTGAGGCAGGATGAGATCGGATATCTCGTGAGTAAGAGTCGATTTAGACACTTGCCAAGTCGGTAGGCCATTGACCATGATATGGCCGAGGACCGCAGTTCGGATTCCGCGTAAGCAAAGTAGGCCCCGGCCAGATTAGTCCTGGCAGCAAAAAGGAGACGTTAACTGAAATCTTTACTTTTCTTTTACTTTGTAAATACTAAGGTTGAAAAATCGAAACACGCCGACACCAAAGAAAGCACTCATGTACAGGACGAACAGTCTCTGTTTATGACTCCAAATGAGGACAGCTTTCAGCTATATAGCAAGGTGCAAACAGTATCATTGGTCTACTTCTAATAAAGATATTGAGCAAACCTGACATGGTCACACCGCACACTGATCAAAAATCGCAAATTCGTGATCGAAATTCGAGAATTCAATTTCTTCTTACGAAATTCGAATTAAAGTATTGTAATTTCATATGTGTCAAGTTCTGAACAAGTTAACCATTTGACATTTATTCCCAAAAAATATTTCTGCATATCCGAAGTTGACAAAAATCAATAATCTTCTTTGAATTGCACAGTATAAATAAAACAATGTCATTTTCTTAGAATTTCCATACTTAAGTACCGTAAGTAATCACATCCTAATATATATGATATGAAAGAGTTGTCTTTCTTCTTTATTTTGAATACTTATAATTATCAAAATACTGCTTAATAATTGTGTAATTTATTAATTAATTAATAACATGCCATCTACGTAAAATGTATGAGTAAATCGTAGAATATCTTTAGTGAGACACGAGATGATATGCTAAAATTTACATTTCAATATTATTTGGAATGTTATGAACATCATAATTGTTAGTGCAGCTGCCACTGTCTGCCCCTTAAGTAAGACAGTCTTCATTTGTTCCTGCGCGTTAACGCAATCGCGTTGACATGCATCAATAACTATACTAAATATCAGGCGGCCGCGGCGGTTAATATAAAATTTGTATTTCGTTTTGGATTATTAGTTATTGTGTGTTCCTGGTGAAATTTTCGTAGAAAAAGAGATCAGAAGGAAGTTTAATGCGCTTAAAGTAAACGAGGATCTTTTTCACCGTTTACTGCTAAGTTCTGATTCATACATAAGTTCATATTCTACGAAGAACTACAAGAAAACCAAAGTAGAAATTGAACTTAGAGATTTATTGGTTATTGAAGAACAAGATAACGAGGAAAAGGAACAGCTCGCCAACGAGGAATTTTCAGACAGCGAGAGTGACTAACTAATTACAAATGCCATAAAATTATTTGTAATATACCATGTTTTTTCTGTAAACATTTTTTTCATCATAATCGTTGCGTGTCGTTTTACTAATTTAAATCTGTTTGGCGATTAATTTTACTAAATACATAAATCTATTCTATAGATATTTCTTTTATTTTTCTTTGGAAAGTCCATAACTTTACATTTTTGTGTTCATTATATCACACCTTTCTACTCGCTATGAACAATTTTTTTTCGTAAAATTAGTAAATTCTACGCTAATAAAATCTCCTTTTTATAAGTCTGTCTTAATATGGATGGTATTAATGGTATGGTATTCGGCTATGAATTTACAATAACGCTCCCTTAGAGTTTCATCCCTTGCTTGGGGTTGGCTTTTACAAAAAATTGCATTACAGATATCTGCATTATATTATATATTTCTAAACATATACCTATATTGCTTCGTTAAGAAGATCTTAATTTCGATCACGAATTTGCGATTTTTGATCAGTGTGCACCGGTCAGTAAAAGTATATATTAAAAGTTTTCAAGCAACCATATAGGAAAGAAAAAGTGATTTTAGTGACGATGATGTAATGACTGGACTTTTATCCACTGAATAATTGCAGATTGTAGATTCTATCCCTTGATGGTAATAGGGATAAAAGGTAATGAAAAAACAGACGATCTAGCTAGAAAAGGAGCGAACTGCACTGACTGGATCAAAACCGTTCTGCTTCCCAAGTTGAAACTAACTTAAAGCGGAACTGAAGACCCTGGAAGACTCCATCCGTACCTGGAATGGGAATACAGGTTTTCTACGAATTCGGTAAAAATAATCTTAGGATTGTCACGGTTTTTTTAACAGGACACTGTCTCCACAGTAAACACATCAGTAGATTGAAGTTAAGAAACAACGGCGAATGCAGATTCAAGTATGCATCATACCGGGTGTTGCATCGTCGAGCGGGACATAGGAAATCCCATGTAAATTTTAATGGGGTCAATTATTGGCTTCCCTAATTATTTTAGAGAATAATTCTATTTAGGTTTATTGAAGAGCACTAAAACCCACATTCAAAAGAATAACTTTAGATATTTTTGATTAGCCCGTTTACGAGTTATCGCCGATTTCTTTTTAAATATTTCTCCTTTCTTATGGCCCTGTATTTACTTATGAGCACCAGTCAAGGTAAAAGATAACTGTCAAATGTAGTTGTCATTTCAGAAATATATCCTATGAATATATCTATTTAGTGCTTTATTATTATTATTAAAAACTCATACCTACATAGAAAATATTAGTCATGAAATACACTACCAAAGAAAAAGTATTGATGATTAAATGGTATTATCAAGGAAATAGTTATCAAAAGGTGTCGGACATGTTTGCTGCTCTGTATCCGAATAGACCGACACCTGGAAAATCTACAATCCCAAGGAATATCCAGAGATTTGAGACCAAAGGTACTCTAATAAATAACTGCAGATCTGAAACAAGGCAGGAACAAAGAGAAGATGCAAGAAATGATACCGACTTTTAATGATACCGAAGTTTTATTGTGCGTGGAAGAGAACGATGGAAAGATCAGCACAAGAAAACTTGAGGATGAAATAGGAATAGATCACACTACAACGTTTCGAATTTTGAAACGACATAAATACTATTCCTTCAAATATGAAAAGCACCAAGAGCAACGAGATGGGGACGAAATACGGCGGCAGGCGTTTTGTTTTGATATGATGGAAAGAGCAAACACGGATAGGGAATTTTTAAAAAACATATGTTTTACTGACGAATGCACGTTTACCTTAAATAATGAACCCAATGTTCAAAATTATTGATATTGGAACAAAGAAAACCAACACAGGTTTGTCGAAACAAGGACGCAATATCCACAGAAAGTAAATGTTTGGGCAGGGATATTCGGACACAGTATTATCGGGCCATTATTTCTTACGCGAAATTTAAATGCAGAATATTATTGGAACTACTCGAAAATCATATTTAATCTACTTTACATGATACCGCTAGGGAAAATCAGGAAATTTGGTACCAAATGGATGGCTGCTCGGCACATAGTACCCCGGCTGTTCGGGAATATTTAGACAATAGTTTTAACGGAAACGCTATTGGCCTAAATCATACAGTAAATTGCCAGCAAGGTCTCCTGATATTCGCCAAACGATTTCTTTCTCTGGGGCCATTTAAAAAACAGGATATACAAGGATAAAAAATACCCAAATCTAGACGAGTTAAAAAATGCTATTTCTGCCGAATGCAATAGAATTTCAGTTTACCAACTAGCGAATGTAAGAAAAGAATTTTATGATCGCCTGGGTTATTGTCTAGCAGTCGATGGAGGAATATTTGAACATCTTCTTAATTCCTAAAGTTCTAACAATTTAATAGTACCTAAATTAATAAGTTATTGAATATTGTAATAATACTATAATTAACCTTGTAATTGATTACTTTATTTTACTTTAATTCATATTAATTTGTATTTATAAATACATCTTTAAGATTTCCGATGTAGGAATGACTTTTCAATAATAATAAAGCACTAAATAGGTAAATTTCTGAAATGACAACTTCATTTGACAGTTATCTTTTACCTTGACTGGTGCTCATAAGTAAATACAGGGCCATAAAAAAGGAGAAATATTTAAAAAGAAATCGGCGATAACTCGTTTTGAATGTGGGTTTTAGTGCTCTTCAATAAATCTAAATAGAATTATTCTCTAAAATAATTAGGGAAGCCAATAATTGGCCCCATTAAAATTTAGATGGGATTTCCTGTGTCCCGTCGGACGATGCAACACCCGGTATACATATTCCCTTTTATGAAGTACCTCATTCCTGAGTGTGCCGAGACGACAACTATTCGTGCCATAAATTTTAGTACGACTGATATCACTAACCTCTATAAAACGTTTCAGATACTGAAAACTTCAAACTGTCACTTGTCAAAGCCCTGCGACTGTATGATGAGTTATAACTCAAGAAAGGGATCTACCAGTAGATCTACCAGGTCGCAGTGATTAACTTTCCTTCTCTTATACAATCTACAACTGAATAATACCCCTACACCTTTTATTTCTCTTATCATCACGGAAAGAGACAAAACAACATTACTTCAGACAGAATTTTCTCGCTAATTTTCGCTCCTGTCGGCTTATAAATTGTCGAGGCGCCGGATTTCGCGAGTTGCCAAGAAGAAAAGAGGGGAATAAAGCAGCCCCGAATGAAGACAGGGAAGGGAGTTTAAAAAGTAAATACTTAAAATAAAGTTTTAATAGGCCAAGCGGGGCAGAGGAGCGGATCCCGCCAGGTTGATTACGCAAACTTCGCCAGACAAATAAGGCGTTTTTCCCTTGTCGGCAGTGAAACTGATCAAAAACGGGAGCCTTTTTCCTTATTAAGAAGTTGGAAGTGTCCCCTGTGCCCTTCTTTGCTCGTCTGTTTTAATACGTTCCGAAATAAACAGCGAGGAAAAAAAGTAAAAAGTAGCGATTAAAAAGTTTCGAAATCCTTAAAAAGTAATTCTAATAATTCGAATCTTTTTTGCGATTATGGATGCTAAAAAATCTAAATATTTAAAGAGACTAATTTTTCGGTAATAGGCTTGGTGTATTCTCCGCCGGTGCTGCCACCATCGGAGAATATCGTAAACAACTAGTCTTCGGCAGTATATTCTCCAGATAAAAATAAGTAAAAAAATTGGCCCCGGGAGGCACGTATAGCCGCCCATACTAAAATATATTAATATCTCGAAAACTGCGACTGATTTTGATGTTATTACAAACTAGGTTTTTCCCGCGACTACGTTCGCGTTACACCTCAAATAGTTCATGCATTGATTTAAATGATTTACTTCTTTGTATATAGAGCTAGTGAGCCTTACAAATGCACTATTTAAACTAAGTTTTTAAGAGTTTTAGAGCTACTCGTATTTCATATGAAAGTTATCAATTGTTCATTTTCTGGGTATTATACAGGGCATGTCTTGAATAAGTGCAAATATTTTCAGGGCTGGTAGATCTCGATAAAAAAAAACATATTTTCTCTTTACCGTTTTTCAAATAACTCCAAAATAACTGAGTTATTTTATTTTAAAAATTTCCAAAAAAATATTTTTTGTTTAAATTTTGAGAACCACTGCAGCTTTTCGGGTTTTTCTGTCTTGTAAATTTAATCTACTACCTATCTATGTTGCCATATTATCAAGAAATTATGGTTTTTAACTAAAAACTAAAAAAAATCCAAAAGGTTTTTCAAAAAATTCCAAATTTTAAAAAAATTCGCGAAAAAACTCATAATCGTGTTTCTGGGATCAAATATACCTACCACCGCTAAGAATAATTGCACTTATTTAAGACTCGCTCGACAAAAAATCTATATTGTTATTATTGTTACGGATTCCGTGGGTCCACTAATTTAAACTCACGATAGAATACTTAACGATTTTATTTGTCTCACACACAACTTATACTATTTACAACACAATTTATGCAACTACTATTACTCTAACGGTACTGGCACCTTCGCCAATTAATTCACAATTTAAAACGCGGTATTATCAAACTTCAGACTGGTCCAACTGCCAAAGCGCGGGCCTTATATATCCCCTGGCGATTGTTTCTGGAACGTTCTAAAGAATTCTGTAATTTTCTTTTGCTTTCTGGCGACTTCGCCGGGTTCCTCAATGCACGTTGCGGTTATGTAGCAATAATGCAGGTTTCATGGTTTCCTGTCTGGTATCTCTTCAATCGATCCAGATGAACTACTTTCATCTTACTTCTAGGGCTGCGTTGAATCCGGTACACAACATCATTTATCCTCTTGATGACTGTATAAGGACCTTCCCATGCTGGAGTTAACTTTGGGGACCTTTCTTTCTTGCGCTGTGGGTTATACAACCATACTCTATCGTCCTGTTGAAATCCCGTAGAATTAGCTCTGAGGTCGTAACGAGCTTTCGTCCGGTCACTGGCTAGCGCAATCTTACTTCTAACGGTCTTGTGAATTTCCAATAACCTTTCCTTCAGTTCATCCGCGTAGTCCTCTACGTTTGTGTTGCCGTCGTCTGGTGATCCGAACACCAAGTCACAAGGCAACCGTAATTCTCGACCAAATAAAATCTTCGGTGAAAGTCCGGTGGTGTTGTGAACTGCACTTCTATACGCCATTAGGAATAGCGGTATGTGCTGATACCAATCTCTTTGATGTTCGTCCACCATTTTCGAGAGGTGTTCTTCAATGGTCTTATTGAATCTTTCGACCATCCCATCAGACTGCGGATGTAAAGCCGTTGTCCTAGTCTTGTGATAATATTTTGATATCTTCAGAATAAGGGTCCAACTTGTATTATATTTTATTATTTCAGCTAAACAACTTTTTAGATGAGTTCAACTACTCTAGCGAGCATAGTTTTAATCACTGCTTTTTCTAGTGGAGTCATAATTGGGGCTATTTCGGCTATAAGGAACATTTTTAAGGTACATAATTATAAGTTTAGAAGATCTTTATAAAACATTTATTCACTAGTTCATTAAAAAAGTATACCATTAATATTGCAAATTATATTATATCCTCTCATAGTATATGTCTATTTATTTTTTTGACTATGAAACGAGCACTTTGTTTACTCAGTTGTTTCGTCAACTGCTTGAATCCGCTTATGTTTTTGATCAAATCGGTGTGAGAAAACTATGAAGCTATAAAATGTTTCGGGAGAGTTGAATATCCGTGAAAGTAGAGTTATTGAATGTTATTGCACCCAACAACGCCCTGATTACGCTCTCCTTTACGCGTCATCATTTTTTCGGCAATTTTATTAACATTTGAAATTGTTACAACACAACACGACGCCTAATTTATGTATTCTTTTTCATTTATTTTTTACTACCCGAAACAGAGTTATATCACACAAGGTTTTACCTGAGTGTTTTATAGTTTCAATAACTGCACTAGCAAAAAACTAAAGTACTTAAATGTTATGACAAAATCACGATTTCAATATTATTTTAATGTGGTCAACATGAACTGTAACCAATGAAGAGCGCAGCGGTCGAAAATTTTTGAAATCGTTGTTCAAAATTGTTTTCTATTTGTGGCATACCGTTTCCATTTTGTGTCAAGAAACAGACACGATTATTAGAAAAATTATCTAAAACGTGTTCAAAAATGCTACTTGGGGTGGACAAAGGTTTGAATACGTTTTGTTATATGGGCCCAAATAAATCAAGGAATGCCTGTGTGGTAAGTTTATACCGTGCTGGCAACTGTTACTTTTGGGTCGGCATCAGAGAAATAGAAGGGATAGACAATGAGCGTCAACATGCGCAGAAGGTCTAATCAAGTTGGGCGCCATATTACAGATCTCCGTGTCATTTTGTATATAGGTGGTAATCTATAAGTAATCAAATATCAATTTGCTGTTTTCAACCATACGGGGGGCAATTTAAATTTAGTGAAATTCGATCATTTATTATGGTTAGTTAACATTAATATGATTTATTTATTATCATCAGCTTCAAAACTGCGTTCAATATTGGTATGTAATACACTAAATATACGAATATTCTGACAAAAGACGCTACGGACAGATGACCTTTTCTTAGTCGTTAAACACATGCCATTAAATAAGTATTTACAATTATTTCATGTTTACTTGTACTGAATTACGCGTTTCAATTTAAAATTTTTGCAAATTTGGTAAAAATTGTTCTAAACAACTTTTTGTTCAAGTTGTATATTCATAAAAAAACATTTGGTTCATAATTATTTTTGATGATGTTTTTGTTTTATTTTTTTATTCGTCCCTTCAAATTGTATTACAAAAACTGTTAACATATCCTCTAACATGTCCTCTAACAAATATTTTCATAATACATAAACATCATTGATTTTATTAAGGGTATTATTATTAGTATTTATCTTGGTTTTTGTCACACAAACGAAAAAAAAACAAAACAAACAGATGTCAATAAAAGAGGGGAAGTGACAGCGAGACCTTGAAGATGTCTGCCATCTTGCCGTCGACAAAAATTTGGATGCGCACTCGTCGAAGCTCATTCTCCCACTTCCATATCTCTGGTCGGCATTTACATATGTGGAAGTAAATCGCATAGGGATCTTATTAAGTCGGAGTGAGAGAAATGCGACCGACCGACGCGACGCGCGACGGTGTGCTGTTGCGGCGTTGCCGATACGCCTTTCCCTATCAAGTAAAGTAAAATCACGATCGCAAACCGCTTATTTTTAAAAGACTTTTATTCAAGAGATAACTAGATAAAATCATTAGACATGTTTTTGAGCATCTGAAATGGAATTATAAGGATATCGTTAGTGTGTCATATTTTTTATAACGAGAAAACGTCAGTAATCGCGATGATTTAAAAACTCAACTTTTTAACACAAGGCCATAACTCAAGAACCACTTTAAATATTGAAACTTTTTTTTGTTTTCAAGATCGGATATTTTACAATATGTTTACATAAGAAAAAAAATTTTCCATTCAAAAATTGTAAACAATCCATCCATTTACTTTTAGAGGATAGCAATTTTCAGCAATCGTGTAATTTTTTTATTGATAAAGATTTTCACATACTGTCTACAAAGTAAATACAGCGAAATATTAACATAGTTCTTGAAAAAACTACAATCTATTATTTCTAATAGATTTCGAGATATCGATTTTGAATTCAGAGTTCTAATAGCGCTACCACTATCGAACACCCACTCAATTCCACTTATTTTTTACCAAAAATGCAAGTTTTCTTGCACTTAAAAAAATTAAGCTATAGGGAAAATTACAACGACTCGTTCATAAATAAACAAATTAAGTATCACAAGACGTAACCTTTCCCTAGAACTTTAAGTAATGACCAATACTGACAGAGGTATTGATATTGATTGGGTCGACCGGTCAACTGCGACAAATCTGCTATATCCCCTTCCGCATCTCTTAGCGATGTGCACAGTTTCTCGGTTTATTTTATACGTTTGGCAACGTGTTTACTGTCCTCTCTTTGTTCAGTACATTATAAACGCCCATTGTACTCTTGTTGCACACAGAAATCTCGACCCAAGACTAACCTTTGCCAGCCCTTAGTATACATATTTATAGTTAATCTGGTATGGATCCTAATTTATCAGTAGGTCTCTATTTAAATAATTAATAGCCTTCTGGCAATAATCTCTCAAATATTTATGGTCAAACATAAACTATATACATAATATATGTATGAGCAACGGAATATCCCTTTTATTTATTCTCAATTCTCTTGAGTTTACTTAGTTGCTTTTAGTTTGACCCGCTGCTTCATAAACAACATACTATTCGTTGAATTAATCTGTAGTACGTCTGTTTTATGCCTTTGGTATATGTCGTTAAGTAAAGACATAAATAGAATATTAAATTATCCATTTGAAGTTTATGGCAACAGAAAATATAATATACAGGGTGCTATATATACGGATTTTTTTGAAAATCAATTTTATTTTTTCTTGTTGTTACTTTTAAAAAAATCAAAAAATAATTGCACATTCTCACAGGCACTTTATTAGGGTTATCTGATGGTATTTTTTATATTTTCAAATTAGCTGATAATTTGTTAGATACAGAGGCCAGTAGGGGTAGAAGGCCGATTCTGCATCAGGAGGAGGAGGAGCAGAGGAAGAGGAGGAGGCGTAAATTAGCTAAGAACAGTTAAAATACGCTAATAAACAAGAATAAACAGGTTTGAACCGCTTTGAACCGCTTTTGAACTGCTTTGAACGGCTTTTTAGCTTAAAACAACAGACCTGTTAATTTTTTGTTCAGACCCGTTTATTTCTGTTTTAAAGCTGTTCAAAGCGGTTCAAAAATGTTTATTCTTGTTTATTAGTGTATTTTAACTGTTCTTAGCTGATTTACGCCTCCTCCTCCTCCTCTGCTCCTCCTCCTCCTGATGCAGAATCGGCCTTCTACCCCTACTGAAGCCAACAAATTTTTCTAAATACGGACCTGCATTTTTTATTTCAGGTTTTGAAAGAACTCGGTCTCCTGAGTACAATGATATGCCCCACTTTATACTTTTCTTTTGTTTTTGGTACTTTAATAACAACAAAACTATTTAGTTATTATTTAAAATAATTTCAAGTTCGGCTCTGTTTTTTACACATATATTACACGACAATAATGATCAGCGCTAATTAATATTGAATAAGGAAAATCACACACACGCCAATTGAAAGATTCAAATAATTAATATCCAAGTCAGCAATTTAAAGATATCTATTTTAAACTTTTTTTATTGTGAATTTGAAATCTCAGTGTGTAAGAAAGGGAGCCGACGCGACTGTGAAAATTATAGAGGAATTAGTGTCATTTGTACTGTTGCTCGACTCTATGGCAAAGTACTAAAACATAAGATAGAAGCACAAATAACGGAATCGGAAGAGCAAAATGGTTTTAGACCGGGACGCTCATGTACTGATGGCATTTTCACTCTTAAGCATCTAATCGAAAAAAGGCTAGAAAGGGGAAGGACGGTCCACTTGACATTTATTGATCTACAGAAGGCATACGATACAGTCTCACTGAGTAAGTTGTGGGTGTCAATGCAAAATTTTGGTATCAGTAGTTGGTATGTCAAGCAACAAGAAAATTATACGAGGTATTGCAGTAGCACAGTTAAACTTGGAAACAATATTTCCCAAGAATTTCTTGTGAATAAGGGCTTAAGACAAGGGTGTTCATTAGCACCAACTTTATTTAAAGTATATTTGGAGGAAATACTGAAGTGTTGGAAGATGAAATGCCGTGGAATGGGAATCCCAGTAGGAAAAGACACTTTATATACCTTACTCTTTGGCGACGACCAGGTCTTGATAGCGGGAGACAGAGACGACTCCAGTTATACGTTTAGAAAACTGCATGAGGAATATTCGAAATGGGGCCTAACAATAAACACAAAGAAGACGGAGTATATGGTAGTGGGTGATGACGAACGTGAGGATTTGGATGTAGGAATCGGCACAATCAAAAATGTCTGTACATTTAAATACTTGGGCGTCACTTTTACAACAAATGGAAAAAGCACTCAAGATATTGCAAATAAAGTTGGTCAAGGAAAAAGAGTTATCGGTTGTTGTGGAGTGACAAAATTTCCCAAAAAACAAAAATTCTACTTTATAAAGCCATTGTAGAGAGCATTACCACTTATGGCGCTGAAACGTGGGAGCTAAACAAATTAGAGAAAAATAAGTTGCTGTCTCTTGAAATGGATTTTTGGCGAAGAAGTTGTCGCATTTCAAGATTGGAACACATCTCAAATCAAAGAATACGAGAAATTATAGGAGAAAAAGAAACTATTCTCGACGCCATTGACGGCAAAATACTAAGTTGGTACGGACACCTCCAACGAATGGACGATAACCGATGGCCGAAAAGAATTCATTCATGGACACCAAGCGAAAGGCGGAAACGTGGAAGACTACCTCGAAGATGGAAGCAGGGCGTAGTTGACGCTATGAATTCTAGGGGCGTCCAGAAGACCCAGGACAGAAATCTGTGGAAGTTGAGAAGCGGGAGACGACGAATGTCGTAAAAATTCGCAATATGTATATATATATATATATATATATATATATATATATATATATATATATATATATATATATATATATATATATATATATATATATATATATAAATCTCAGTGTACCTACGATCTAATAATATACATAATATTAATCGTAGTTATTATAAATAAATCAACTTCTACAAACTAGTTTCTAATGCTCTGCATGTTCGAAAGGGTTACCACCCTCCATAATGCACACATTTGTTTTTCGTTCAATCTTATTTATAGCTCTTTGAACAGATCTTCTTTTTCTTATACTTCCGAATGCATTTTGTACTCTTTGATTGTTTTTTATTACTCGTTAATTGTTTTTGTACTCTTAATGTTGAAATACATTGATTTCAAATGTCCAAAACAATTTTTATTGATTTTCCTTATTCAATGTTAATTAGCGCTGATCAATATTGTTGTGATGAATATAATCAGATTAAGTAAATTTAAAAACCAGAGCCGGATTTGAAATTATTTTAAATAACAATTAAATAGTTTTGTTATTGTCAAGGTACCCAAAACAAAAAAAGTATCAAGTGTGGCATATTATTATACTCAGGAGACCGAGTTCTTTCAAAACTTGAAATAAAAATGCAGGTCCGTATTTAAAAAAGTTAAGTTGGCCTTTGTATCTCACTAATTATGAGCTAATTTGAAAATCTAAAAATACCATCAGATATCTCTCATAAAGTGGCTACGAAAATGTGAAATTAGTTTTTTGATTTTCTAAAAAGTAACGACAGGAAAGTATAAAATTTATTTTAAAAAAATCCGTTTTTTCCAAAAAACTCAGCAATTCTTGACATTTTTAAAACTTTTTTGATGGCATCTTGGAGAACATCCTAAAGCGCAATTTTACCCCAATTTAACCGTACTCGTATCTATTACGGTTAGCCAGATACCAATGCTCGTGTAGCACCCTTTATAAATCATACGTAATATAAACAAAGAGTTACTCAGATGGTAATATTTTTCCCAAAACAAAAACTATCCACTATTGTAATTTGTTTACCGTTTTTTTACGTTTTATGTTTTTTAAAAACCGCACACTGAAAAATTCTGTATTAATTTGCATCTAAATTAAAATTAAAGCTTCTGTAACTTTTTTAAATACAGCTATATATGTCAAACTGGACGGTCCAAAGCATAATTTTACATAAAGCTGTGCCGAGCTATTTACAGTTTTTAAACATATTTTTCATTAAAAAACGTGAAAAATGCAAATTATTTTTAGGTGAACTTTTAAGTATATCGTCACTGGGAAAAAATCAATTATAATATCAAAATATTCGTTCTTTTTAGCTAAAAAAAAATTGGCATCGGGAGCCACGTATAGCCGCTCATACTAAAATATATTAATAAAAAGTTTGTAGGCAGTTCTTTTAGTTTCAAAGTAAAGGAATTTTTCCAAGTTTATTTATGTCAAAAACTGCGACTTTGACTGATTTTGATGTTATTACAAATTTTGTTGCAAATATTATTTCTAATCTTAAATTGAAAACCGCGTTTTGCTAGCTGCTGTAATTTTGCAGTTACGATTTTTTTAAATTTTTAATCCCCTCCCATACTAACGGTAACGTTTAAGAGGTAGAATCAACAGCTATCAAATTTTGGAACTTGTTCGAATTTTGCCATATTTTATGATAATACAAAAACCGGGCAAACATTCCTTGACCCAAAAATTTTCATATTTTTACAAACTTATTCATATTTCTACTAATAATAACTTATTTGTCAAGATTTCTTTAACAATTGTTCTTAGATTCACTATAAGCAACTCGCAAAGTTTAATAAGATACCACCTATTTTCCTCCCAACAAAACATTCCTAATATCCCTGTATCCACTTTTTCCGACACGCTGCATGGAAGGATCCTATTTCAGTTAATATGGAACTTTGTAAATTAAAAAAATCTGAAACATCCAGATATCCTTACAAAACTAGTCTAATACAAATTTTAGACGAAAAATATCGTGACTATATTTGTTTTTACACAGATGGCTCGAAATCTGACCAAGGTGTTGGCTCTGCTTTTTACAGTCCGGTTGCTAATAAAAAAATCAGATTACCTAATTTCTCTGGCATTTTAACAGCTGAACTCACAGCTATGTATCAGGCTCTTATCCAAATTCGAAGCATACCACCGATTGAAGCATTAATACTATCTGATTCACTTAGTTCCCTCATTAGTATTGCTTCTTTAAACTCCAAAAACTCTTGCAGCATTCGAGATCTAGTACATAAACTTACTGAAAGGAACTACAATGTTAACTTTGTGTGGATTCCTGGACACTCTGACATTGCTGGTAACGACCGAGCAGACAAACGGGCTAACGAGGCAACGCTCTTACAGAATATTGAAGGAACTCAATCCGTTGTCGATTTCAGAAATTTCCACAAAAAAGTGTTCTTCAGTATACTTCAAAATGAATGGGACATCCTCGAGGGAACTAATAAACTTAGATCACATATGCCAGTTCTTCATCTGTATCAAAATATATATTCTCATGAACGCGGACCTTTCTGTAAAGTTGTTAGAACCCTCACAGGACACTCATATCTTACCAAATCATATATTATCAGAAATGAACCCCCTCCGAAATGCAACTTATGCAATAACTTAATGTCAATGAGACACATTCTTTTTGAATGCTTACCTACGTCTAGATTCTTTAACGCTGTTACCTATGAGAATATTTTCGCGCCTTTTAACATTTCGAAGATTAATAAAGTTATGGAATTCTTAGACAGCATCAACATAATGAAAAAACTTTAATTTCTATATATCATCAGACCTTTGTCAATGACAGTGATTCGTTTGAATTTAACGAACAACTGTCTCAGCAAACGGTACACAATCCGCCTAAAAAGTCATGGTCGACGAATTAAGATTTTTTTTTCGTGTCCTTATTTGCTGGACTATAATGGAATTGAGCAACGGTTTTTGAAAAACATTTTTTGAACTATAATAAATTTATAATATCAAAAACTGCCGTGAACAATTTTGTCCGATTCCACTTTCATAAACGAAATTCAATATTTTAGAGTAGGCTATTGTACGAAATACTATTCGAATAAACACACAACTGCGTATATGCTGTCTGACGCATGAATATATTGATTTGTTTCCAATTTCAACAACATTACTCAAATTGGTAACAAATCGATATATTCAAAATGTGAAAAACTATATTAAAGCGTCTGCTAAAATTTAAGCTCGGTTATTTTTATTTTTATTGTGGCTTTGTTTTTAAATTTTATATTCACTGGACAGAACATAGGAAATTGAAATATTCTAAACAGAAAAAAATAAAAGGATTTTTTCCGCTGAGAGATATTATAAAATAATAAAACTTTAAAATACGAAAAAATGTAGGAACTTAAAAAAAATTAGAAGTATGATTTGGAGCAGAACATGAGCTTACACTTTTCCTTTTAACCCTTAAGTACTAACACCCCGTCTCACAGACGCAACGGACTAGCTGGACATATGACATCTCCACTCCTCTCCGTTTCTAATTATCATCCAACTATGTAATTTCAATACGCATCAAAACAAGTTAAAAGCCGGCAGGGCAATTTGCAAAAGTGTGTAGTTTTAAAAATATTTTAGTTTAAACTGTCGATGCCGTCTGACAGACGGAGTGTTAGTGTTAACGTAAGTTTTTTTTTCTAATTTGTGGAATGAATCAAGCACCTAATAGCCCAAAACATGTGAAGTATAGCTAGCAAAATTACAAGGTTACTCTTCTAAAGTGGTTTGAAGAGATTGGCAGCGATAATAGCAAAATAGTGACATAGAATCCGAATGTGGCGAAAATTTTGCTATAGACAGCGATCATAATTCTGAATTCGAATTAGAAGGTAAAAAACGGTTTTTAACTAATATCTAAAGGTATGCAACTGTGTATGTTTTGTTATATATGACGAAAATATGGATGTGAACGATCAATAGACTAATATCGAAGAAAAGGAAGAGAACAATTTGTTTGGAATGCGCAAAAAAGTGTGCAAGGATCAAGCCCATCTTTAGGCATTGTCATTTTTTTATTCTTTATATTTTCTTTTGCTTTTTTTGTGCTTAATAGATAGGTTTTTATATGCTAAATATAATAATAAATATAGTTTTTCGTTTTCCTTTCTTTTTTTTCTATCTCGATGAGAAACAAATATATGTCAAAAATCCAAAACTAGTACAGTACATCTGCTGGATCTGTGTCTATGAAAGGAATGCGGACAACAAACATTTAAATAAACAGCAATATATTTTATACGTCGACTTGGCGAGTACGTCACCGCAAATCGCTCCGCCCACTCATTTTATTGGCCACTTGCAAATTTGTCGAATTTTTATTGATGGGACGCGTCGTCTAATTTTTCACGAAAAACATCGAGAGAATATCGTTTCCCCTCTCACGGATACCGCGTAGCTACAGAACGGACAGACGTACTGTACTGTTATTTCAAAAATATAAAACATGTTTGCATAATATAAGCATTAGATATTTTTTCCTGTAGTTTTAATGCTAATGATTCACTCCACTTACAAAAAAATGTTAGACACAAACAAAATATGTATTTTTTTAATGCGTCTCTCAGACGGTCTGTTAATATAGGCGCGACTATTTCAATATGTTAGTACTTAAGGGTTAAAAAAATACTTTAAAAGATGATTTATCAATACACAAAGAACTAATGTATATGTCAACATAGATTTCAGTCATTCCTTGAAATGGCTAGTCGTTTCACGTATCGCCGGCAAACAACACAACTCTTTAATTGGTTCATCGTTTGAGTGCAGATATCAGGCTATCAGGATATCATATTTTTTTTCCTGCAAAAAAATTATGATAAAACAATTTCTGTTGAACTTTTGGCACAGAAACATTTGAAATTTATGATTTTAGTCTAATAACTATTTAGTCAACATGTTTAATTTATGTCAATGATGACAGGTATTAATAATTTTGATTCCAAATATCTCGAGAACCATTACTTGTTGCGATTTTTACCAAGAGACCTTTTTTACATAAAAAACGTCGTAAAAGTATATTTTTTTACTCAGTAGTTTTATAAAAGTATATTTTTTTACTCAGTAGTTTAAAAGTGCCGGCGAAAAGTTATTACTCTTAAACTCAGTCATACTGTCATCAAAATCAAATTTCTCATGTCAAAAAACTCGCAGACACCAATTTTCATCCAAATATTATCGTTACTTCAGAAATTATTTGGAAAAAATCGAAATAAAAATGAAACTTTTGGAAAAAATCGAAATAAAAATGAAACTTCTACACCCTGTATCTCCTGAACTAAGCATTTTTAGACATGCATTTATACGATTTTTTTTACTTATTTTTATCTGCAGAATATCCTGCCGAAGTTTCCGGAATACAGTTTGACCACCCTGTATACTTGCAGGAGATCTGATTAGGTTAATAATTGTTCTCTACAGCTTTGAGCTGATGAGACTCAACTTCTACACTCCTTCTTTCTCAACAACATTGATAGAGCTGTAGAATCCGTTAACGATGACATGGAGAAATTGTATCCATTCTCTCACAAACATCACCTTGAAATTAATTATCACAAGTTATGTTATATGCTTTTTGGTATAGCTTGCGAATCAGCTTATGATAATTTTATATTAAAAGGAGGAAACAACATTCTAAAAAATGTTGAAGTAGTTAGAAATTTGGGGTTGACGTTTAATAAAAGTTTAGAATTTGAGTCACATGTTACTAAATGTATTAAGTAAGTATATTCAAAGCTAAAAATGTTTTATCCATATCGACATTTTTTACCGACTTTGTTAAAAATTAGACTTACGGACTCGTTGTCTCGTTCTTTCATGTTTAAATTATGCCGATGTAGTGTATGGTCCCTGTCTGGATTAAAACAACATAAATAGGATTCAGAAAGAATTCGGTACATATACGGTATCAGAAGATATTTTATTTTATCTACGTCAGTGAGTTAAGAAGCTCTTAACTCACGCATTTTGAGTGAATTAAGAGCTTCTTAACTAAAAAATGTCTATACCTATGAGGCGGATTCATCTTTCCAAAAAAATCCTGTATGGGTATTTCGCCACTGCACTGCAAGAAAATCTACAAAATAAAATAATTATTTTTTGTAAACACTTCTGCGTTAAACCTAAACGGACGCTGTTTGTCAGAAGTTATGTTTACGGTAATACAAATTTGCCTAATAAAGAAAAAAATGCTTAACGTTTCGGAAAGTTATCTCTTTCCGTCGTCGGAAGCAAAAAAATACAAAGAATAAAGAAAAAAACTATTTAAAATATTTAAATTCAACTATTCGAGAACACTTTACTTTTTTAAAACAGATACGTCTACAAGAAACCATTGACGTTCTGTTAAAATGACATTTTTATTGACAATTATAACAATTCAATAATAAGGTAAAACCAAAAAGCCCCAAACTTTCTGTATGATTATTTTTAAATTTTACGTATGTTATGTTTATTTATCTTGTTGCATCTATTGTTCTTTAAAATCAAAGAAGCGATTGCCATACATTACTAACATCTACAGATGTATGAGCAATACATTTATTTTTATTAGATTGAATTAAAAAAGCCTCTTTTATTTTTCTTTTAGAGGCTATCGCTTCTTTCATTATAATTTTGGCGTTATTAAAATATATTCTGTGCCCTGTGTCCCAAGAATGCTGACAAATCTTAGATTTGTGAAAATCTCCCATTCTTAAATAATCTTTATGTTCTTTAATTCTAACATTTAAGGGTCTAGATGTTTCACCAATGTAAAATTTATCGCATTCACAGGGTATATTACATTTTTAACTATTTTTTTTTATTTTTAGCTTCTTAACTCACGCATTTTCATTACCGCACTTCTTGTTTTTTTTTGACTACCAAATTTGAATCGGTTATTTTTAAACTAGTGACATCAATATTATTTACTGTCATATTGACATTGCCATGTATGGTGTATTTGAACAAATGTATTAAGGTAATTGATTTTTAAGATAGGTATATAGTTAAGTACAATAATTTTAAAATTTATTTTGTGTTTTTATAGTTAGACGTAGATAAAATATTGTACAATACACGCGAGTTAACTCCATTAAGATACTTGTCTGGTTACACACTCGTTATGCAACTTTTACAAGCGGATCTTAATGATGCTGTTAACTCACTTGTATCGTAAATATCTATTAACGAGTTATAATTCAAGTACCATCTTCATAGCACGCTTATTGTTAATCTCGTATCAGCGAAACTAATATTAGCGATGCCGATACGGCCACTAATCATCCAGAAACAAATTTATCGGCAAACTGAATTGCATATCCCGAAATTCGGAACTATTTCCCAGCGCGCCGCTCGCTGGCTGGTTGGCGTTAAGATCGGACCATCGGATAAAACTGTTCCGCTAAGAAAATGGGAAATTCCGGGTCGGATCGGCTGCAGCAGCGGCTCGTTCCTTGATTTACGTCGGGTTTCCTGTTTATGCATCGCTTTTGGAAACTGCGCGTCCTGTGGGAGAATGCAGCTAGCGACCGAGGATGGTGTGGGTACAGTTCGGCTTTAGTGGGGCAATTCGGGCCATACGATAATATATAACGCAACAGTTCTTTTATTTCAATTATCAAATTCCCAATTTGCATTCGTGCTTTTTATCAGATTTAATTGAATTTAATTAAGTTATTCATACAGAGACCAATTTGATTTCTACTTGAAATAGAAAAAGGGCGCCACGAGATTATGCCCTATGGTCTTTGAATAAAAGATGTTACAATAATAACATATATTATATTATATATAGGCAAAAAAACGCTACGGATTTTTTGGCAAGTTTAAATTGTTGTATTTTTTTACTTTTAGACTTATTTTTATGAATTGTTTAGCTTTTTCTTCTTAAGGTGCCGTGCAGATTCCTGCGTAGGCGTTCATCTTTTTCTTCCTCATCAGATGGTTCTATTAATTGCAGCGACTTGGAGTGCTTGGAAGTCCTGTATGCTTGTCCAATGGCGAATATTTCTCAGCCTATCGGCGTATTTCCCTTTTGTCCCCCTCGATTTTACGATAGTGAAGCTTTAGTTTCGGAGATATAAAATAAATCGGACCTTTTAAAAATAATAATTTTATTTTTCAGAAACTATTTGAGACAGAGTTTACCAAAAAATTTTTTTATATCTACTAGTGGGTAAATGAATTTGTAGATATTGTACGACTCTTTTTGAAACTTTAGTTTCGGAGATATAAATTTAATCGGACCTTTTAAAAAATTAATTTTATTTTTCAGAAACTATTTGAAACAGAGTTGACCAAAAATGTTTTTTATATCTACTAGTGGGTAAATGAATTTGTAGATATACTATGACTTTTTTTCAAGCTTTAGTTTTGGAGATCATATAGTAAATAATCATCAAGAAGAGGAAAATATCCAATAGGCTATTTTCCTCTTCTTGATGATTTCGAAGAGTTCACGTTCTACTAGACCAGCTCTTCTGAGAATGTCTTCATTCCTCACACGGTCGACCCAATACACTCTAAGCATTCGTCGTAGGATCCATATTTCGAAGGCTTCAATTCTGTTTATTGTTACTAACTTCAGTGCCCATGCATCCACACCATATAACAAAACCGACCAGACATAGCACTTCGCCATTCTGTATCTAAGGCCCAAATTCAAGTTCCTATCTGTGAGAAACCTTCCAAGTTTTAGAAAAGTTGTTCTTGCTTGTTCGATCCTGCATTTGATCTCCTGATCTGGATCCCACGTTTGGTTAACCATGAATCTCAAGTATTTAAATAGTGTGACCTGCTTGATGACTTCTCCATTTAAGCAAATTGTGGTGTTCGGAATGTTGTTTCTG
This sequence comes from Sitophilus oryzae, assembly GCF_002938485.1. NCBI lineage: Eukaryota > Metazoa > Arthropoda > Insecta > Coleoptera > Curculionidae > Sitophilus > Sitophilus oryzae. The sequence continues at coordinate 367,207 of NW_022146108.1, forward strand.
CTAACAGCCATAAATTTACTTTTTCTAGTATTAATGTTTAAACCCACTCTTTGCCATTCATTTTTAACCTTATTTAGAAGGATTTGGAGATCATTTGGAGAGAATATTGGAGAACATTGGAGACAGAATACACCCCTGCCTACCTACACCTACAATTTTTTAGCAAACTGTACATAAATATATCAACTTTTATTCATAAAACTCAGTTTTTTATAAATTTTAGTATTTGGCTTATTATGCAGGGTAAATTTAAGGGTTTGGTTTGTTTTTTTACCCTAACTTTTGAAACACCCTGTGCAATAATTTCGTGAGTAACTTTTCCTAAAACATTATTTTTCGATCAGAACCACGTCTCCTGATCATTTTCTTTTTTGACTCATGTCAATATATGCCTTAGTTAATTTTTAAGAGCGAAATGAACTTGCCACCAACAATTTGCATTTTTTTTAACTATCATTGCTTTATGATTAGAACTTAACTATATTATAATTTAAAAAACGTTAAAGTAACGATACAGGCTTGGTTTTAATAATTATTAGTAACACTAACAGAACTAAGGATATTAAAAAAATAACTCTAATAGCTAAACATACAAACAAACAAAACACTTGTAAAAAATACTTTAATACTTTGTATTGCCTCCCCCGCCTGCTATAGCAGTCTGTAGATGTCGGTTCATATTGTTAATGAGGCTGCTGTAGTATATGTAGATATTTATTATATTATATTGTTTTATTTAATCATCCCGTATATAAGGAAATATTAATTAAGTAATAGGTTCATTTAGATAGTCTAGCATAGTAAGCAAAACATGTATTCTGCTAACGAGGCATTTCTACTATTGAATGTAATTAGTTTTTATGTTTTAAAATATACACTTATTTTAAACTCCAGATGGAAGACTGCTTTTTATTGATGAGTAAAACTACCCCTTAAACGCAAGTTATCACACTGCAAATATATTGTGTTATGTTTTCCAATTCTTCTTCAAGAACCAAGCGAATATTCATAATTTCAGCCATCTTCAACAAGACGATTGATGAAGATGAATTACTTTTGCACAATTTGCGACACTAAGAACCATATTCAATCCTACACAACAATAATCACCAAAGCCACATTTTCATTATGAAGAATAACATCAGGAAGTAAAGATAATTGAAAAAATTACAAAATGTGGTAAGTTCATTTTGCTCTTTAAAATTAACCAAGGCATGTTTCGACGTGAGTCAAAAAACAAAATATTCAGAAGACACGGACCTGACCGAAAAATAATGCTTTAGAAAAGTTTGCGCGCAAAATTATTGCACAGGGTGTTTTAAAGATAGGGTAAAAACAAGCTCTTCGATTAACTTTGTATAATAAATCAAATATTGAAGTTTATACGAATTAAAGTTGATATATTTATATACAGTTTGCTAAAAAAAATCAAGAAAATAGGCCTAAAAATAAAAAAGATATAACATTTTAAACTTACCAAAAATGTTTCCGTTGCGTTTTTTTGCACCTGAGTGCGTTTTTTGCAACGTCTCATAAAAGGTGACGAATGATGACTCAGCGAACAGCATCACGCTTGACTGCACTAAGTTCCATCACGGTGCGAAAGCATTGCTTTAGTATATAATTTCAGTAGTTTTTGAATTTAGATTAGTTGTTGATAACGGTTAGTTTGGTTTGGTTTGGTTAGGTTACATTTAACCGAAACGTTATGTAAAATTAAAAAAAAAATCAAGATATTGTTTACGGAGACATTTATTTTATAATTTATAATTCCTCATTGTCTACCACTCTCAAACAATAATTTCTCATTTCTACTCCCGAAAATTTCGACTGATAATTATAATTTCTTTCCCTTTTGTCTTTCCTTTTCTGTCTCCCTTTTCACCTTCCCACCTTCTTTATAAATTAAAGATACTCGTTGTTTACAAGCCCGGGGACGGGTTAAACTTAGATTTATTACCGCATTACGATATACCCTCGGAGAAAATAAATATTGACTCGACGAATAAAATTACCAAGGAGACAGAGTAAGTGAGAGGGTAAAAGAATGAATGAAAGAGAAAGGAAGTGCTTCTTAAAGAGGATCAATCTTCAAGGGTTTTTCTAAATTAGGCCATTTGAAATATATCTGCACAAATATAACGTTAATGTGATGTTAAGTGATATTTATACTTAAGATATATATAGAGTGTCCCAAATTCGAGCTTCATGATTGAGATTTCAGAAACAAGAAGTGGTGCAACGTCGGTTGAGGGGATGCAAAGTTTTGTAATTTGATGCTGATCAAAATGACGTCTTAAAACTTTGAACACCCAGTATATTATTACATTTTTCAGCTACGTTTATTTGTCATAATTTTTCTATTGTTGTTATATTAATCTACTATACCTCTCAACCATAGTTTTCGAGATAAAAATATAAAATTTGTTAAATTGACAAAATGTGATATTGAATCTTCTTACAGAGCTTCGCGTCGGCTACCTCTCGCATGTACTTGTGATGTATGTCATCAGTGTTTCAGAAGTACACGGGACCTATACAGTTTATCGACGAATCCGAACGGCACTATTTGAGAGGCTGTACAAGGCAAATATACTCAAGGTGGTTTGCCATTGCCTTCCTTGAGGTGGCGGCTCGCATCTTCAACACTCATTTTTTTAAATAGATCGAAGCAGATTTAAATGCTCTTTAAAACTATATTAGGGTTTCATATACCTATCTAGCTGAGATTTTGAATAAAGAACAATTTTTCAATGAAATGGCAACCAAGAAGGCTGGTGTCGTCATGGTAAGTTTCTACTAACAGTTAGTAGCTATTTTCAAAATCTTTTCAATAAAAATATTTTGAAAATAGCTACTAACTGTCACTAGAAACTTGCCATGACGACATCCACCCTCTTGGTTGTCATTTTATTAAAAAATTGCTCTTTATTCAAAGTCTGAGCTAGATAGGTATAGGATACTCTAATATAGCTTGAAGGAGCATTTAAATCTGCTTCGATTTATTTTAGAAAATACAGAGTGTTGTAATTTAAATAACGAAGATTTTATGTAAAATAAATATTAAAAATAAACCAGCAATTTTTAATACCCTTGTATACACAAATTTTTCAGTAAAGCTTAATTCTCGGGCTTAAAAGTAAATATAAGAATGAATTCTGAAAATCAATGTACAGGGTGTTTTGGTTTGGTTTGGTTTGGTTTGGTTGGTTTTTTTATTATGTCTTTATTATTATGATTATCATTATTAATTACATACATTGAACGATTTATCCTATAATACTAGCCCTCAACTATGTTCCATAAATAAATAAAAATTCAACAGTTCAAAATACTTTTTTCGTTACATATTTAGTCATATACATACATTTATAGTTTCATATTTATAGTTTCATAGCACCTAGCAAATTAAATTGCTGTGTGTACTAGACACTCTAACAATAACTAATAATTATATGAAAGAAATGAACCATAGGTGCAACAGAAAGAAAAAAGAATAGATACTCAAACTGAAACTACAACAATCGAAACAAAAAAAAACTCAAAAATCCAGTGTGCATAAATTTCTTGCACTAAAACAAATATAAAACAAGCACAAGTGTCCCAAATAATGAGTGACAATTGGAAAGGATGAGAGAGCTCAGTGGGATGTACATTTTATGTATACAGGGTGTTTCAAAACAAATGCGAAAAACTTCAGGGGGTGATTCCTTGTTCAAAATAAAAGGTAGTTTGCTTCATAAACGTTGGGTCAAAAGTCAACCATTAGGGAGATATTGCGGTACAAAGATGGCGGAAAAATGTTTTTATTTTTTATCTTGAAAACGAAAAGAGATAGACTAATAAAATTTTATTGAAGCATTACTGTTATGAAAACACACTTTCTGGTAATTTTTTCACTTTTTTTAAAATGAGTGGAAGGGGTTGAAATAAACTACCCCTATTATTCTTGTTAACGAAATTTAAAGAAAAATCGTATCAAACACATGTAAAAAAATTAATTTGGATAGTTTAGTTTGTTTAGAAACTTTTTTATCTCTTGTATTTTTTTGATAAAACTCACCGATTTGAAATTAAAAAATAAAATGTAAAGCATTACATGTCAGGACAAAAAACATTTTCTGATAAAGAATCTAGTGGGCTGCTGTAATTTTTTTAGGAAAAAATCTAGTCGGCCTCTGTTACTTTTTAGGATGTTCCTAATATTATTTTATTTGACATTACTCTACTGCAATACGTTATTATCTAGATGATTATTATTATCGTTATTATCACTAGATTCTTAATCTAAAAATGTTTTTTGTCCTGACATGTAATGCTTTACATTTTATTTTTTAATTTCTAATCGGTGAGCTTTATCAAAAAAACACAAGAGGTAAAAAAGTTACTAAACAAACTAAACTATCCAAATTAAAGCATTTGCATGTGTTTGATAAAATTTTTCTTTAAATTTCGTTAACAAGAATGATATGGGTAGTTTATTTCAACCCCTTCCACTCATTTTAAAAAAGTAAAAAAATTACCTGAAAGTGTGTTTTCATAACAGTAATGCTTCCATAAAATTTCATTAGTCTATCTCTTTTCGTTTTCAAGATAAAAAATAAAAACATTATTTTTCCGCTATCTTTGTACCGCGATATCTCCCTAATGGTTGACTTTTGACCCAACGTTTATAAAGCAAACTACCCTTTATTTTGAACAAGGAATCACCCCCTAAAGTTTTTCGCATTTGTTTTGAAACACCCTGTATATTATATATTACATGAATTTTAAAACTTATGTTTAGTTCAATATAAGTATTTTGTGTACCGTACTTTTATTATCAGTTATGTATTTTTTTGAAAGAATCTTAAATTTTTTCATAGCATGCATATTTAAATATCTTTAAATATATCAAAAACCAAAACTTGTAAACATGCTTGCTTCATCCACGTTACCGTAGATAGAGCTAAGAAGGCTTAGGTAGGGTATATATAAATAAACAAAATACGAGTAGCGAAAAAAGGGGCTAAAAAACCCTACATATATGCTTATTCTCTGCATTAAGTTCATCAGACCGAAGGGAACAGCCATTCGACGACCGGTTTCGGAGATTTTTCTCCATCGTTAGGCCGACTTTGCTGTAACCCTCGATCTGACTAACGAAAAGCAGAGAAGAGCATTTGAGTACAAAACGTACTACTACGGCGAGAGTGCTAGACGCTCTACGCCATATAGCGGCTGTGACAATCACAGATCGTACCGCCAGTAAACATGCTTGCTTCATCCACGTTACCGTAGATGGAGCTAAGAAGGCTTAGGTAGGGTATATATAAATAAACAAAATACGAGTAGCGGAAAAGGGGGCCAAAAAACCCTACATATATGCTTATTCTCTGCATTAAGTTCATCAGACAGCAAAGTCGGCCTGACGATGGAGAAAAATCTCCCAAACCGGTCGTCGAATTGGTCCCTTTTTCCGCTACTCGTATTTTGTTTATTGCTTGTAAACATATTTAACCTTTATAATAAATGACTTATTTTGTATCCAAGGATCCAAATATGAAATAAAATACCGTGTGTTCCATAAGAAAAAATATAACTTTAGTGTGGATCTTAGTTCTGACATACCCTGTACAATTTTAAGTTATGCACATTGCCTTCCCACATATACCCATAATTTTTTGTGTTTCTACATCTTTTCGTTTTCGTATTATCAACCGATGTGAAAAAAAATCCTAAAAAATATGAAATTCTGATAAACTAATTGGTATTATTAATCTTATTTATCGACTAAATAAAATATACGTTCGATATGTAACAAGTTCTGTTATATATTACGAAAAAAACCGATCGAGTTAGCTTAGGAAGGAAAACCGTCAGTCGGTCTTTACGGTTATTGCGTCCCGAGTTTTTCAAAGCGCGGAGAAAGAAGAAGAAGAACGATGAACGATATTTCATAGTTGGGCCGCTGATCGAGCAAAAATCGTCTAATAACCGTTATCGAGCAGGCAGTAATGGTCGTTAAGGTTCGCGATCGACGATACGAAAAAAACGGAAGAGACGTTGATGGCTTATTCCGACGGGTAAAGTGATAAACTTACCCTAATTGTTACGATCTCTATCTCTATTATTAATAGATCGATAGTGTGTTTTTAGTATTCATATTTAAAAGCTATCAAGTATTGATAGCCTAAGTAGATAAATATGGGGTGATTCACGGTGATGGAAGTTTACACGTTTATGGAGAACTGATCGTATGATTTTATTGAAGATTTTGATCTTTACATAAAGGCATTTGCCCCATCTATCTAAGTTATTTTCAATATTACAGTGTTGTCGCTTCATTTGAAAAGTAGTAGTGTATTTGATATTTTGAATGGAACACTCAGTATATTATTACAATTTCAGAAACTACTTACAATATGTTAAATTTTTGATTTTACCATTGCTTATTTAAGAAAATCTTACTGTAGTTTTACACATGTTTTATTTTTTATTTCGAAACCTATTAGATATAGGTATAGAATACCTGGTATAATTGAAAAAAATTGTGAAATCAACGTAGTTCCCAAAGATGAATTAATATACTGGGTATTTATTTTATAATAACAAAGAGTTGCTGCTACTTTTCCAAAGAAGCAGCAACAATATAATGCTGAAAATAATTTAGATAAATGGAACAGGTGTGTTTATGTAAAAATCGAAATCACCCTGTATATTAAGTGACAAAATAAAGTACTCACCACTACTAGTTTTATATCTCATATTTTTTTCTAGTATACTCATGCTATACCTATCACTAATAGTTTTTGAGATAAAAAATAAAGCATGTGTCAAACTGACAGAAACATGATCATGAATAAGCATGGGTAAAATAATTAATTGATAATTTTTGAATTTGGGTTATAGGTTAAGGAAAATCGATACAGTTGATCTGTATAAAGCTGGATCACACCATATTAGATGATACAAATTGGATATCAAACAGGGAGATAAAAATTTCTTTATTTTCGTTTAGTCTAAACTTGCTCAAATTTTAAATTAAAGCTTATCTATATTAAGTAAAAAGTTAAAAGATTAAATTCAATGGTATATCATGTCTCTACAACTAAAATTTCCGGTTTCTTCAGTAGAGCCATTTAAATATTAATAATCTTATTATTATAGTTTCGTTTAAGGAAATTTTGTTACCATAACAATTTTAGAAATATAGCAATTATTTAACAAACTGATTTTTAAAAAATTTGAATATTTGTTATTGTTAACAATTTTCTTAAAAAGAAACAATTTTAATAAAATTATTATCGTTTAAACGGTTTTACTGAAGAAACCGGAAGATTTAAATATATGAACATGATAAAAAATACATTTTTTGTTTTTTTTTAATAATAAACATAGTTGAATTTGAAATAACAAATATTTTAACAATTTTAATTTAATATTTAATTAAGTATTTTTTAAGGGAAAACAAAACAACGTATATGGGTAGTCTATTTTTTACACATGTTTATTGTTTATTTTTATCTCTATCTCAACAAATATTGCGAATACTGTTTGGTTAGCAAATATCCCATAAACTCGGTAAAATTTAAAACAATTTTGAGAGATATTTAAATAGATTTCTCAGATATAAAGCTACAAAATAACGAACATTTAAAAATATATATTTTTCATAACCTACAATACTATGGGAGACACTTCTTTTTAATTCTCACTGTTATTTACATTATGAGTAGCAGTTACACTATGAGTAACAGAACATTTTGAATGATAGTTATATGAAAAAATAATGCTTGAAACATTTTAAAGAATTTTTTATAATTAATTAATCGGCATATCACGTAGTCCCGCCAAATGATTATTAATTACTCATTAGCAAAAGTGTGTCTAAAAAGCAAGCAGAATTTAAAATTTTAATACGGATATTACTGATTACGGATTAAGTTAGTAACAAAACTTGAACCCATTAAATGTGTTCAAGTATCAAATAATTTTCTTTGAAAGTAACCATGCAAATCAGCAGTGCGATTCTGTAAACATATTTTCTGTCTAGTGACTTATCAATCGTATAAAAATAATATAGGCTAGGCAATAAATTTCTTGCTACGGAGCTTACAGAATCCCACTGCAGAGTGTCTACTGAATTATATATTAGTCTTGGATTTATAAAAATATTTGAACATAAGCCTCACTCAGAAACTCAAAATTAATGAAATGAACTAGTGGTTATACTAATATACAAAATCCTTAAGTGACCGACTCACTGATTAATCACGATCCTGCTCAAACCACTCAACGTAAGAAGCTCAATTTTGGCATACAGGTTGATTCTAGAGTGTAGAGGTTCGATAAGAAGGGATTTTTCGAAATTCCAGTTCCAAGGGGGTGAAACCAAATATTTTTTATTTACAAAACGGTCAAGTTTCCGAAAAAACGCTTAAACAAGTATATTTTATTTTGTTTTTTACATGTTTTAAGATTTTTTAAAAATTTATACAGGGTGTTTCATAAAATATGACCATTGAGTAATTACGATTCTTTGACAAACGGATTGACTGTGGAGTGTAGAGGTTCGATAAGGAGGGGTTTCGCGATTGTTTTTTCTCATGCTGACATAAATGGGGGAAAATTTTATCCAGTTTGTATGTTAATGGAAATTCTTGCTTTGCTTTATCATCACCATTACAAATGATTAATTTGACGCGAACGAAATCGCGGGTACACGCTAGTTAGCTTATTTTAAACTTTTTATTTATAACAATTTTTTTGGCGAAAAATCAAAGGCCAAAATGATATTAGTTGCAACTGGAGTAATATTAGTGGAAAAAGTTAAACCGAGAGTTAAACGTTCCTTAACTGATTCTACTAATTTAAACATTCTAAATGCTTACAAACTTCTACGCTAATTGACGATAACCACGTGGTAGTGATTGACGTGACATGCAGTGTCATATTTAACAGCTTTCACAATTGCCTCAGAGTAACAGAGAAACAATAATGGCACGCTGAGACGCTTCCTCAACTGTTTTATGCATAAAGAAACAATACAGGGTGAGTCTTAAATAAGTGCAAATAATTTCAGGGCTAGTAGATCTCGATAAAAGAAACATATTTTCTTTTTACCATTTTTAAAATAGTACCAAAATAACCGAGTTATTTTACTTTGAAAATTTCACACCTCTACTTTTCAACCAATAACATGCTTTAATGTTGACTAGTTACCATGGCAACTGAAATAATTTCCGGAAATTTTTTCGAGGCGCCACGAAACTTTAGTGGAAATTTTTTGACAGTTGAAAAGGTAAACATAAGATCTACAATCATAATGTGAATGAACTACAATGCCTATATATTGAAATATTACCCATTTGAGTTTTAGCATTTGATGTAACTAAGGTTGGTAATATTTTTTATTTAAGGAAATATGTTAGATATACCTACATAGGAATTTCTTCGAAATTGCCATGTTCTAAAAAATATAGTTCTGCCGCCTTTATTTAACTAAAGCTGGTATTTTTCTATTTAACGAAATATGATGGATATACACTTGATTTTGATTTTCGGGTGTTATCTGGTTTTATATTTTCAATTTCTTCTTTAATGACTTGTTGGTTTACTTTTCCAAATCGCGACATTTCGCTATACACTTCTTACTCTACGTACAGACGTTTTAAAACTAGTAATAACTTAATGACAGAATCGCAAACAAAAATGACAAAACACATAATATGTCAAAAAATCAATACCTTGGCCAACTTAACAAATTGAAATTATTTTAAAATGTCATGTTGGATTAATATTTTTTTTCAAATTTAGGTGTGAAATTTTCTTACCGAATACCACGCAAGCTTAAATTATTCCTGGAAATTTTCTTTCGGGCACGAATATTTTAGGAAAATTATCCCTCGTCTTCGACTCGGGATAATTTTCAAAATATTCGTGCCCTCAAAAAAATTTCCGAAAATAATTTAAGCTCTTGTGATATTATAAGTGAAAATTTCACAAAAAAAAATATTTTTTTGTTTAAATTTTGAAAACAGAATTTTTTGAAAACCGCTGGAACCAAACTACCTATGTTGTCATATTATCAAGAAATTATGTTTTTTAACTATAAACTAAAAATATTTCCAAAAATTCTAAATTTTCTAAAAAAAAATTTTTTTTGCGAAAAAAACCTTATACAGGGTGTCCCATGCTGAGCGTGACCGGAAATTTTTTGTACATCACTGTTTCATAACGAGATCTATCGATTAAAAATATTTTCAATATGGCGGCACTTCCGGAAGTACCGAAAGTTGACAGCAACTTTCTTATTTTAAATGGGTGCCCCCATTTTTTATTACATACTTAAATTCTATGTAAAATTCTATGAATGTGAATGAACACTCTATACCTAATGTTAACCGTTTTCGAGAAAAAAAAATATTTAAAATTTTTGGACGAAAAAATCTACCTGTCAAAAAAAATTGTATAGCCTAAAAGTCAAATTTAATGATTACCACGGCCACTGTGACATAAAGAGAAGTCATGTGGCTATCTATTTCAAAAAATAAATTGTTCAAATGTCATATAATAATGGCGGTAGCTGTCATGGAATTGAGCGATTAAAAAATTATCATAAATCATTTTTTTTTTAAATGGATACCCACTTTTTTTATTTCACTAATGAAAAGGTTTTTCAATTCGTTACTTTTTGACTATACATGATCCTATACCTAAAATAAATCATTTTTAAGTTATTTAAGATTTAATTTGAAAACGTATATTTTTCTTCATTTTATCTAGCTTCCTTTGACATTAAGTGTCAAACGGTCAGACAATTTATTTCCTGTCAGAAAACGAATTATTTTAATTTCCTATATTATAACTACTGCTTGCTTAAGTGTTTAAAAAGTGTATTTATGAAAATATATCTCGTATTTTTGCTCTTTAATGATATCTAATAGTTGATATTATTAATAATATTCCGTATGATCGAAAAAAAGCGCCAAGTTGGCTCGGAAATGATGCTGCTTTTTGAACAAAACGACATATGACATGGCCAGATCTATTGTTTTACATCACTTGACGTTTAAAGTCATAGGCTATTGGTTAAAATCAAGAAAAATATACGATTTAAAACTAAATCTTAAATAACTTAAAAACGATTTATTTTAGGTATAGGAACATGTATAGTCAAAAAGTAACGAATTGAAGAGCCTTTTCAGTAGTGAAATAAAAAAGGGGGTTTCCATTTGAAAAAAATGTTATTAAATAAAATCAGAATCGCAAGTTTTTTACTTTCTAGAAAAAAAAAGTAATTCAGTTATCTTACAGTAATTCGTTAGACACAGTCTTTACCGTTATTACGTTCTCTATGTTTTTCAAAGAACGAAGGGAGAAAGAAATATGAGCAATATTTCATAGTTCTTTCTGTTAGCTCGCCGCTTGAGCGAAAATCGTTTAATAACTTTTATCGAACAGGCCGTAATGGCCGTTAAGGTTCGCAATCCGCGCTATTGAAAAACAAAAAGGAAGTTGATGGCTTATTCTGTCCGAGACGATCAACCGCTCCTAATTGTTACGATCGACTTTTTTTGTTATTAAAAGATGGTTTATACGACCTAAGTACTTGTAATGTTTTATGTGAATAGAATATATTGTTACGATCGACTTTTTGTGTGATTAGAAAATTATTTATACGCTCTAAGTACTTATAACGTTTTATGTGAATATAATATACCAGGTGGCGTCTCAAAAGTGGCTCACCCCTATATTTTACGTTTTACCGGAAATGACTACAACTTTTGATTTTTAAATGACACTTCTGAATGACATATCATATGTCAACTTTTGACATTTTTGCATATGGTTTATTTGAAATTGTAACAAGCGATTCATAACGACAATTTGACTCGAAGTACCAAGTGTGTGGTATTAAATTATTTGTAAAAAAATCTTTTTCAAAATATGATAATGAGCCACCCTCGTTCCATTTGAAAAAATTGATATATGATTAAAAATACGATTTGGGCATCTTTTAACCGGTCCACAGTGGGCAAAAATCCAGAAGTATGTTGCAAAAATTCTTTTTTTGTACAATTTTATTCAAATTTGGTATAAACATTCTATGCCAGTAGGCCGTGAACCCTGTCACAGTTTTGGCTGACTTGAGAGTGGTTGGGGGTGGTGGAGGGGATTCATAAAATGGAAAAATCATCTTTTGACTAATACAGCTACCAAAATGCGGTAAGAATATTTTACATTTCACTAAATTTTACGATTTTTGGCAGAGTCAAGATGAAACAGACAAATATTGAGCAATTATTACTCCTCCGCCATATACAGGGTTTGTTTTATATATTGACATCCTCTGTATCTTTTTTATTCGACGTTTTCGAAAAAAGTGTCTTGAATAAAAGTTTAATGGTCTCGAATACATTTTCCAAACAGTCTTCTTTGCATATACAGGGTGCCTTAGAAATCCTGTGTGTGGCCCCAATTTTCTTATTTCAAATTAGTACCCAATTTTTTATTTGATTTTTATTTTCTCCTAAAAATCCTAACTACTTTTTTGTAGCATAGCCTATATATACCTAATTTGAAATAAGATAGTTGATCCAAGCCCAGACTTTTCGAAGCACTTTGTATATACTAAATAGAATTTTTTGGCAAATTAATTCAAAACCACTTTCATTTGAGACAGTTTTCGGAAACCTTAAATAAAAAAGATAAAGGGGGTGTCAATGTTTAAAAGAAAACCCTAGTATACTAATCCAATAAAACTTTTATTCAAGATTGTTTGTCATTTAAATAAGTTGGGTCTCTAATAATACCAGACAATATGTGAACAATATTTTATTATTATATTTTAAATAAGTAACAATATTCTGAGAATTAAACAATGACGTTTTAGAAAATAACAGAACTTATACCTATAAATGTCTAAATTTTATTTTACCACCATTTTTAGTAAATTACTATTTACTGATATTTTGTTTTATAAGAGCTGGAAGCACGAAGTGCACATTTTTAAATCTGAAAGAAAAATCCATTTCGTTTAATTTAAAAAATTAGGTACTGTCTGACAAATTTGTCAATTTGTCAAAAAATGTCATTTGACATTTATGACATACCTCTTCGGAAATCTTGAGAAAAGTTAGGTAACTTTATATTTCATGTTCTCCTCTAGCTCTAGCTACTATAACAATTAATTTATGAGAAGTATCCACATAAAGGATATTACTATACACATACGCATAAATTTAATGTTGCGATTTTTTGCGATTTTTTTGACTTAACTTTTCTAAGATAGAATATATGCCACTATCAAAAAAACCTTAAATAATTATGTTCTACTTTGACCTTTACCTAGTTTTTATCCAAAAAATCAAAATAAAAGATACTTTTTTACTTACCTTCACATTAAATTTACCGCAACCGGGAATTTATGTAAAACACGTTATGACAATTTTACAATAATTATTGACAGTAAGCTAAAGTCGTCCGATTCAATTGTTATAATACTGTGTCACTTGAATGCAATGCCTACTATTTAAAAAATTGTAGAAAAAAGGCAGTTATTGGACACAAATTAATTGAAAATGTAGGTTTTGCGCAAAGTTCGTTTTACAACCCCTCGAAAGAGACTCCGAATATGTTTTTTTGTTAGTTTTATGTGGTTTCCTCTTAACTAATATGTTTCCAATCTTATATTATTGCCATAAATGCTAACTGTGGATGATATTTTTTGCAACTTGGTTTGGACATATTGCCTACTGTGCGGCCAGGACAAGACACTAAAAACAATAGACGATGAAACCTATTTTTCCAAAGGTCCTTCATTAAAAATTAGTGTTTTTAACACAGATTGGCACTCTAGATTGAAATTTAAAATACGATCGTATGTCAACTTTTCACATTTTCGCTTAAAAAAATAGTATTTTAAACTTCAATCTAGAATGTGTAATTAATGGTAATTTTAAATAGTGTGTAATATTAATGGTAATTGTAAAAGAATGGAAAATTTAAGTAAACTGTTAATAAATTAAAAATAATAATGTCCATAAACTAATGTCGACTTTGAAAATAGTTACTAACTATCACTAGAAAATTGCCATGGCGACACCAACCATCTTGATTACAATTTTATTGAAAAATCGCTTTTTATTCAAAATCTCAGCCAGATAGGTATAGGAAACCCTAATATAGTTTGAAAGAGCATTTAAATCTGCTTCAACTTATTTAAAAAAAAATACATAGTGTTGCCTTTGAAGTAACAAAGTTTTTATGTAAAATAAATATTTAAAACAGACCAGCTCTTTTTGATACCCCTGTATACATTTAAGGAAGGAATAACATTTTTCTGTAAAATTTATTTCTCTACCTTTAAACTCAGCACAAGAATTAATTCTGAAAAGTAATGTACAGGGTGTTAATAATCTATTCTATTGTAGCATGCAAATTTAAATATCTTTAAATATCTCAAAAACCAAAGATTTTAAACATATTTAACCCTTAAAATAAATACCTTTTTTTGGGCCCAAGAATTCGAAAATGAAATAAAATACGGGGTCTTCCATAAGAAAAAATATAACTTTAGTATGGATCTTAGTTCTGAAACACCCTGTACATTTCAAAATAATTTTAAATTGTGCACATTACCTCCCCACATATACCCATAAAATATTTTGTTTCGACATCTTTCCGTTTTCGTATAATCAACCGAGGCGAATGAGGTGCGCCACCTTGTATAATATTTCTTCAAGGCTACTTGGAAAAATAGAAAAGAGAAAACAGAACTAATTGAATTCGTCAATCAATTTCTCTTTGTGGCATATACTAACATACCAAATCTCGTTTTTTTTTATCTCAAAAAGTAAAAAAGTTATAGAATAATAAATAACTTTAAAAAACACTTGGAATGGAGGTCAATTTAAGACAAATATGGCACTGGATGCGTGCTCTAAATATATTGGAAGAAATTATCAAAGTAACGTTAGTGTAAGTACCTGAATGGCTTCTATGTATCTCTAGTATGGTGGAAACAACTCACTACAACACATACTGCCAAAACAGTTTACAATAGGACACTCACCATAATTTAGGACACAGTGTAAAAAAATATAATTATTATTATAAATACTGTTATAGGTATTGTTTTATTAAAAAATATGAATTGATAGCTTCTTGTTCTCTTCGGTAGAAGTTAAAATATTACCATTGTCCTAGCTCTATTATTCTCATTATAACTAGCTATAATCTTAACGTTAAGCGCTACATAGAATTGATTAGATAGATTACATTATACAAAATGACTTTATGGTTAAAAACCTGGAGAGGTTGTTGTAAGACCAATATCTGTTCCAGAACAACCTTTCCCAGATCTATGGAGGTTCACTAAACTCTAGATTATATTCTCCAGTTGTATACTTTTTTCAAGTTTAATAACTTGGAGATAATAGTCCATATAACTTTTTTCCAATCACTTATTATTGTCTAGTAAAAGGAACTGCATATTGGCCTAGATTACACATTGCATGTTGATTTTTTATTAAGGTGAATGTACCTTAATAAAAAGGCTGAGAGCGTCGCGTCCGCCCCATTGAACTCAAACCCCGACGCTCAGCGGACGCTAGCGCAACGCCAAACTGTCGACGCTGTCTGCCTGAACGGTCTAATTTAAGTTAAGTGAATTGATTCCATTTCGACACGCGGACGCGACTCAAACGACGCTCTCAGCCTGAATGTACCTTTAATCTAAGAATGTGTGTATCATGACCAAAAGAATTATGAAACTAATAACTAATAATAATAATAATAATAATAATAAATGTCTTTATTTAGTACCCAAGAAAAACAAATACAAAATATCATAATAAAAGATGCGGCGAGATCTAGCACGATGCTACTCCATCTAACCGCACTGTTAAATATAAGCTTAACAACTAAATTCTAAGTCTAAGTATTTTCGTGAGCAGTAACTAATGACACTAAAAGATTATAGAAAACAATAATATGATAGCAAAGGCGAGCATTAAGTGAACAAACTAAAAACAGAAATAATTAAAAGTTATTTTAAAATAATACTCTCGACGAAATTAAATACTTCTCTCATTCACATAATGACGCTTGACAGCCTTCCTGAATGAGCCAACAGAGGGCCTGCATAATACACTATTTGGTAAACCATTAAATATTTTTACAGCAGAATAACTAAATGAGCCTCGAAACTTGGAAGTTCTATGTTTAGGTACAACAAAATTTCGGGAGTTACGCGTTGCCCGACCGTGGATACTATTATTAGTAATTAATTTGTCATATAAGTATTTAGGGAGTTGACTGTGACGAACTTTATATACAAGGGTAGCTAAGTGAACATTGAATCGTTCGTCCAATGTTAACCAGTTGGACGCCTCTAACAATGGGGTGACATGGTCAAATTTTCTTTTGCCAAAACTAAACTTTAAGCAGGCATTTTGAAGCTTTTGTAGGCTATATCTATTTCTTTGTGTAATGGCTGGCCAGAATAAAACATCACTATAGGAGATCATAGATAACACCAAAGAATTAGTTAACCTTAACTTAATATCAGTAGATAGAATATTTGCATGCATGTAAAGTACTTTTAATTTATAATAAGCTTTTTGCAGGACGCTGGACACATGATTTTCAAATTTAAGTTGGTTATCCAACAATATGCCTAAGTTTTTTTTCACAGCTTGAAGGTACAACTAGTGTGCCATCAATAATAACTTCCATACATTGATGATCAGGCATGCCAAATAACAACAATTTGGATTTGCTTCCATTGAGCACCAGCTTGTGAGATTTAGACACCTTTACAATCGTATCAAGATCTGAATTAATATTTCTTAAGGCATTATTGACATTAGATAATTGAAAAGAGTGGTATATTTGGGTGTCATCAGCGTATTGATGAGATTTACAAACAGTTAAAAATTCGCTAAAGTCGCAGGTGTACAAAGAAAATAATAAAGGTCCTAGTATACTACCCTGTGGGACACCCTGGTTGACATCTGTGTACTCAGAAAACGTAAATGCCAGCCGTACTCGTTGTTTCCTATTACTTAAATAATTATTAAAAAGTATAAGAGCGGAATCATGGAGACCAAAATATTTTAGCTTGGTGAGAAGTAAATTATGATCAAGGGTATCAAACGCTTTGCTGTAGTCCAACAGTACAAGTGCAGTCACATTTCCACTGTCTAATGAACGAAAAATATCATCACAAATGCAAGAGCGCTGTTGTGGTGCCATGCCGCGCTCGAAACCCAGATTGTGTCACGGGTATTATAGAATTATTTAGAACAAATTCATTAAGTTGTGTAAACATAATTCGTTCTAATATTTTAGAGAAAATGGGTAGAATACTTATAGGACGATAATGAGAAAGTTCACTAGAACGTCATTTTTGGCACCGGTATTACATCTGCCATTTTCCAGCTTAATGGAAATGTGTTTGAAGAAAGAGCTTTATTAATGATATAAGTTATGTAGGGTGTCAAATATGGAATCAATAAAGTAATCATTTTTATGTCGATGCCATCAGAGCCAACAGAAGATGTTTTAATTGAATATATGATTCTTTCAACTTCAGCTTCATTAACTTCTTCAAATTTAAAAGCATTGTGAACATTTGGATGAATTTTATTAGAATATTTATCTATAAATTGATTATTATTTGTCACTCCTATTTGAGGAATGCTGCTAATGAAAAAAGAATTAAGCTGATCAGCCGCATCAGAGGTCTGGAGCAAGGCAGATGCATCGGAGCTTTTAGAAGTAATGTTAAGGTTATTTAAAGTTTTCCAAAAAGAAGCAGGATCTAGTCTAAATTTATATTCAAGATAAGCTTTTTTTCGTTCCGTACAGCACTTGTTACCAGATTACGAAGCTGCTTGTATTCATATAGAGAGGTATCAGTTTTTAACTTTTTATATCTTGTGAGAGCCTTCTGGCGCAGCTTCATCATAAATTTGATATTATCGGTAATCCAGGGAGCGGGGGGTTTAGAAAACCTAGATGTTTTAAGTGGTGCATGTATATTAAATACGTCTGTTATATTTTTTTGAAAAAAAGTAATCATCTGATCAATATTAGTCATATTAAATATGTTTTGCCAGTTCACGTTAAAAAGATCATTCACAAAATCTGTAAGAACAAAATGTGAATAATCACGATAAGTGCGATAGGAAATGGGCACACGATTTTTTTGAAGATCTAAATCTGTTAATACTAGATGATGGTCAGATATATTATCCATATTAATAACCTGCACATCTGATATTAGTTTTGGGTTAGATGTAACCAAAACATCAATTAATTTACCCCCGAATTGAGAAATACGAGTGGGCGACTGCACTAATTGCGTTAAATTATATTTATTGAAGAACTGATTAATGGCAGAGCACCCAGGGCTTCCCGCTTCCAACATATCCACATTCAAGTCACCGCCAAACATGACAACATCGCAATCAGGCAAAAAACTAACAATGGCATTCTCCAGATCATCCAGAGAAGATGCCAAATTGGCCATGGGGGGTCGATATAATGTCCCGAAGCAAATAATTTTACCATTTATTTTAGTACGTATCCAAAGTTGTTCCAGGGCACTCTGCTGGGCAGATGTATCGATTACCTGAAATTTTAAAGAATTGACAACATAAAATGCCACTCCGCCACCACGGCCATCTCTGTCTTTGCGAACGAGATTATAGTTATGTATTTTAAAATTGTTGCTACTCAAAGGCTCACTCAACCATGTTTCCGAGAGACCATAAATATCAAACGCCTCTGCCGCCACATAATCAGAAAAACTGTCGAAATCTGAACATAGTGATCTTATATTAAAATGAGAAAAATAAAATTTATTTTTATTACTGCTCGCCGAAGCCATATAAGACGCTAAACAAAAGTAATGTGCACAGAAAATTTAAAAGAGAAATAGATCTACAATAATGAGATATAATTCTCGTTCAGCGAATAAATACGAGCCCATCAGATATTAGATTAAAAAAAAATAAAAATAAATCAAGCATACAACGGTATAATCAAAAACAAGGTAATAAAACAGTACATATCTGATGAACTTATAACGAAGTAAAAATATTCTATCATTATATTGTTTTTTTTAGCAATGAGACCATAGAAACAAAAAAGAAATATCTAACATTTTTTGTCGAATAAATTCTCTACAGCGAGAAAAAATGAAAATTTTATAGTTAAAGAATCACAATAGTACTATAGTCCTTTGCAGGTACCTATACGCAGGCAAATATATATATGTATATGTAAAAAAATATTAATTTCGATTAGTTATTAGTAATCATACATTGTAATCGCAAAAAAGAGAGTAAAAATATTCCAAGGTATTAAATATATTCACATTAAATAAATTATAAAAATAGACACCAGTGCTGGTAGAGAAAAAAAAAGGATATGTATTTCGCAAAAAAGCCAACATGGATTTTAAACATTGTCTGCCTCTTTAAACGCTTGTACGCTGTTGCCATCATTAACCAAAATTCTTCCATATGTCGACCATGCGTTTCTCATGCCATATTTCCTTCTTGCTGCCAGCAATACTTGATGTTGCTTTGCT
Source organism: Sitophilus oryzae (assembly GCF_002938485.1). Classification (NCBI taxonomy): domain Eukaryota; kingdom Metazoa; phylum Arthropoda; class Insecta; order Coleoptera; family Curculionidae; genus Sitophilus; species Sitophilus oryzae. The sequence goes on from NW_022146108.1 coordinate 386,792, forward strand.
GTCAGGTCCTCGTTAATGTAAATGCCTGTCCCCTTAAGATTTCTTCTGTTATTAAAAACTTCATTGCGTTTTAAGACTGATGTGAATGAAACTATTGTTACTCTTGATTTCCCAATTTCCATTTTACCCATTCTATAAACATTGTTAATTTCTTGCAAACAACATTTCACCCTTACAGCATCATTGAGTAGAGTAAGCATTTTAGACACTAAGTTTTCGTCTGAGCCATCTTCCAAACCAACAACTCTTAAAGAATTTTGTCTGATTTTATATTCGAGGTTATCCATTCTTCCTTCCATCTTTATTATAGACTGTCTATTGGACTGGGTCATACTTTCTATTGTATTAAGTTTCTCCATAATACTCCCAACACTGTTTTCTATTTTTTCAAATCTGTTACTTAAGTTTTCCAACTGATTCTCAATTCTTTGATTCAATTTTGGGACGAGCTTAGTTATTATCGTCTCTAGTTGGTTATCATCATGGGGATTGGACACTGACGCACTTCTAGTTCCTTTACTCATGTTAAATCCAAATGAAGATCTGGCAACCTCGGAATCTCGAAAATATTAACGAAGCAAATATTCAACTAATACAATCAAACCAGGTATTCAACTTTTTTTCTCCCTTAAGTCTGTCAACTTTACCTTCTATTTCTATTCAACTTTCAGGGAACAAACATCAAAACAACCGTTAAAATGCCAACTAAACCGTGAGCTCGTACAAATCGCTGTTTATCTAGCCATAGCCAAGCTTATACTACTTAACTACTTAGTATCTATTTTCTTAACCATTAGTTTAGACAGACTCAATAACATACATTATACATACATTGACTGTTCAAACTATGATGACAATTTATTGTCTTTGTACACTTGATTCTTAGGTTATACGTAAAAAGAATATCGCACTAAAATAGAAAGTTTGAACATGATTTCGTCTCTTAATTCCATTAGTTTGTATGTCTATTGAGCTTGCAACACCCTGTCAATACACTCACTACAGTTTTGACAGTTTTTCTGACGGTTATTGTCATAAATTGTATGAATAACTTTATATATTACTATAAAAATAAAAGGACCATTTTGTTAAATGAATTATAATTGAAAAGTATTTTATTAATATTAAAATAAGAATAAAGAGTTCTTGGAATTTTCTTTTTTATTACTAACGAATCACTAACTCGCTGAACTTTTCCTTAGAATTCGACTTCTACTTTATTAATTTTATCGTGACCTTTTATTTCAACTTAAAATTAAGAACTAGAATTAATGGAGTACCGTCGTTAAAACTTTAAAATTTCTTTGATTTCAGAAAATAATTAGGCATCAAACTTAGAAACTAAAATTTAAGTTAACTCAAATTTTATTATTGACTATATCCTAACCTGCATTAACTTTTATTTTAAAATTATACCTATATTGCTAATTTATTAAAAAAAATCACTATGACGCAAAAAAATATTTAAGAAAATGTTGACTGAGAGAATATTTATTAAAAAAACATATTAAAGGTGGTGCATCGTTGTTGGAAATATAGGAAATTAAATGTAAATTTTGAACTAATCTATTTTTAAATTAAAACTGAACAGGTAATAATGTAAAACCAGGTAAATGCCAACGTACCTTAAGTTGCCATCCTATAATTTCCTATGCTTCTAACGATCCGGTATAAACAACTTTATACAAGTTACTTTAGTTTTGAAGACACTAAATTATAAAGAAAAAAATGTTTGTTTCAATTAAAAAATGGTCTTTTTATACTTTTGTTAACTTAGTAATTGTAACGTTTTTAGGAACATTTTTTATATCGTTTAATAAATTATTGTAATCATTTAAGTAAAGTATTTACAAAAAGACTAAAGGGTTTTCCAAAAAACAAACAACACCAATTTGTGAAAAATATGCATTGTTGCTGAAACTGGTGTGTTTAATTTTCTTTCGTTCTGCAAATATCATACGAAAGGTCATGTTTGATATAAAATTGTACCTGATACACAAAATATGTTTAGATTTTCATGTAGAATCCAAGAATCAATGAATATAGAATGGGTCTCTAAGAATCAAAGAATGGAAAACAGATTTCTTGCAGTATAGGTATATAATAAAATTATATAAAAATTGTTTGTCATTATGACAAACACAGCATAGAATTAAATTTCTATATCAGCAGTTAAGTGGCAAGAATTTTTTTATATAATTTTATTATACAGGGTGTCCCAGAAATGAGTGCAGATATTTTAAGAGGTGGTAGATCTGGTCAAAATAAACATATTTTCTCTTTACCATTTTTAAAATAAATTGAAAATAACTGAGTTATTTAACTTTGAAAATTTAAAAAAATAATCGCAACATTTTGAGAACCACCGGCAGATATTGCCAACTACATCCAATTACCCGGATCAAGCCCGGATTTCAGTTAATTCGACGCACTGTGTTGCCATATGGACAAGAAAGTATATGTTTACAAGTAAGTCATAAAATCACAACACCTGAGGAGTTTGCAGAGATGCATTACACTTTTAAGATTGTGATATTATTACATAAAATAAATTAAAAGTTAAATGTTTAAAAGTTAAATTAAAAAAACTTACCCAACATTAAAAAAGATACTTATGACAGATCGATGTAACTGCGACAGTTCTCTTTTTCGATACACACTTGAATAAATACACTTCATTGTGCTGCTTTACTTGTACGTGCTATTATAAAAACTGCTAAAATAACAGTCCCCATTTTTAACTTAACACATTATTTTCGTATAGGCTTCATCACAATTTGAACCACTGATTTACAAAACACCTTGAAAAGCACACATTACACATTACTTTGAATATCTTTCTGAATGAATAAATGTTGAGAATTATTGTCTCTTACCGCCACTTTACGAACTACTTTCAATCTAAGAAAATACATGTTTCACTCAACAATTTTAAATACGTATTTTGCTTTTTCGCTATTTTTTCGATGTATTTCGACAATCCCGTCAACAGCCCAAACATCCGTCGGCCAAGACAGCCACGCATCACTGGTTGGTAACCGCTCACTGCTTCTTTGTCGCGCCGGCGTGTCGAGCTTGCGTCATGCGAGGTTGCCGTAGTTTCAACAATTTCAAATTCAAGACACTCGAAGCAATCAAATTCTTATTAAATTTTAAAAATAAAACAGAAAAACATGAAAGGAAACAAACAAAACACAAATGAATTGATAATTGATAAGGTCACAAAAAAAAATTTCTAAATTGTTTATCGTAATTCAGAATTCAATATATCGAAAACAGCCCGACGAATAATCAATTCATTTTCGTTTTGTTTGTTTCCTTTCATGTTTCTCTGTTTTATTTTTAGAATTTAATACAAATTTGATTGCTTCGAATCTCTTGAATTTGAAATTGTTGTAACTACGACAACGTTGCTTAACATCGTCGTCTGACGCAAGCCTGCCACGACGGCGCGGCTCAAAGGACCAGTTCACACGTGGCACTCTTGGCTGACGCGCGACGGTCGGGCTGTCAAAATACATCGAAAAATAGCGAAAAAACAAAATACGTATTTAAAATTGTTGAGTGAAACATGTCTTAAATTGAAAGTAGTTCGTAAAGTGGCGATAAGAGACGGTATTCAAAGTAATGTGCGCTTTTTAAGGTGTTTTGTAAATCAGTGGTTCAAATAAAACAGAGAAACATGAAAGAAAACAAATATTGAATTCTAAATTACGATAAACATTTTAGGAATTTTTTTTTGTGACCTGGTTGTGAATAATATGATGAATCATTTTCGTAAACGTCATAAACGTAATGTTTTAGTTAATTTTCGGTGGTTTTTGTTAAGTTTTCATTGAAAGGGTAAGTAGTAAAAATAATTAATGTGTTTTTTTCTATAATAATTATTAATAATGAGGCACTGATGAAAATTTAACATTTTTAATTTTTGAGTAGAAATTTTTCTATGAATTTATAAATGTAGAACTATGTAGAATGTGGATAATATAGGAGGTTACAACACTGCATGGTTTAGATACACCGTAGAGAAATCTCAGGTGAATAAACAAGTGGCACTAAAAAGTTTTTTCAAATTTCCCGGAAAATGTCAAGAAAAATTTTAAATTTTCAACATTTTTTTTTCGCAAAAAAAACCTCATAGGCGTGTTTCTGGGGTTGAACTATACTACCAGTTAAAATATCTGCACTTATTTCTGGGACACCCTGTATACCTATACTGCAAGAATTTTGTTTTCCATTTTATAATTTGGCTTGCCTGAAAAAAAGCCTTTTACAATCCTTTTACTAGCGATAGTTGCTCCTCGGTGGTACGAAAGTACTACCATTGCACGCAGGTTGCTATCTCCCGTTCGAGACTTAATATTTAACCGATACTTTCCGACAAGTCGGAATTAACTACTCTACGCTGTGGTTGTAATTTTTTTGTGGATTTACCCAAGCTCGAAACCGGTAGTGAGAGCAGGTTGATCCACATTATGACAAACACAGCGTAGAATTAAATTTCTATATCAGCAGTTAAGTGACCAGAATTTTTATATAATTTTTTTATATATACTCTGTTTTTTTTTCTCCGGTAAGATTTCGACAGACGATGACAGAAGAAAAGCAGATGACGTCCCATACCAATCTATTTATTTTACTACAAAAAGTTTCGAATAATTTTTAAGTTATCTATGGATGGGTTTAAATATAAATCCGTCATGCGTCGTGTCTTGTTGTTTTTAACCAGTTTTATTGGTTTATTTAAAAAATGACAGATCGTATTTCAATTTTATTGGTTTGACGGAACGATGAACGACAAACGGACGCCGATGCGTATGAACTCGCCTTTAGATTTATGTCATTTTTGACGCTTGTCAAAGTCTTGCCAAATTATAGGTTATAATTTTGTGTCAACTTTTGTTAAATACCCTGCGTTTTGGAAGATGATGCATTTAAGACTAATATGGCATTGGATGCGTGCTCTAAATATATTGGGAGAAATTATCAAAGTAACGTTAGTGTAAGTACCTGAATGGCTTCTATGTATCTCTAGTATGGTGGAAATAACTCACTACAACACATACTGCCAAAACAGTTTACAATAGGACACTCACCATAATTTAGGACAGTATAAAAAAATATAATTATTATTATAAATACTAGTAGGTATTGTTTTATTAAAAAATATGTTTTGTGTCTTTTCAAATCAAGCGGAGGAAAAATCGAGTGAAAATTAACTGTAGACCCAGAGCACAGTTTATGGTTAATACTCGCTGCCCAGGCAGAAAGTCTTATACACCAATGAAGTTGCCATCGATAAAGTTTGGAGTATACCATTTCGTCGTAGATAAATGCATCTCGTATATGGTAGAAGGATCAAACTAAACACATACTAAAAACTGTAGTAGCTGTAAAATATCGACATCACACGATAGGTAAATAATGGATTTTAGTACTGCAGAAAAATAATGTCAAAAGGTACTGGTTTAAACAAATTAAGACTAAAGTTAATTAATCAACCTTTAAGGTATAAAACTTGGTAGGTGTTATTATTAATAAAATAGTTTGTTTTATTTACCTATGTTATTACCTATGTTGTTATTTATTTATTCCTGTGGAATATTACAAATTTGTATTTGTACATAAGTTATATTGATAAATATAATCATAAATGCGGGTAGTTTCATAAAGCTTGAAAGTAAATAATAGTTCTTTTTTATATTTTTTTGGTATGTAGTGTCTTGTTCTTGTTTGTTTTGTATTAACACATACCGTTTTTATTAAATAAAATAACTGGATTACATTTTTTCAGTTTTATACAGTTTTTTTCACAATATTTTGAAGTAATCACTTGTCATCTTGTCAATCAAATTTTAAATATATCCAGCTATGCGTTCCAGTTGTACCAACTTATTTTTTTGTAAAATAAAATAAACTACTTTGAAATTAAAATGACAGACACATCTATCACTGTCAAGGATCTTCTCGTTGGACAGACTATAGATTCAAAGAACATAGAAAGACATCTCATATATCAACTTTTGACATTTTCGCTAAAAGATAATATTATAAATATTAATCTAGAATGCAATGGCCGTTAAATGACAATTTGACTCAAAATACAAAGAACGTGGTACCATATTAATCGTTAAAAAATGTTTGTTCCAAATATGTTAATGAGCCACTCACCAAGGCACTCAAGGTTGAAATTTAAAATAGTATTATTTTTAGCTAAAGTGTCCAAAGTTGACATGTGTCCATTCAATTCTAAATGCCATTTTCTATCAAATCGATCAAAATATCCAGGGTACCATTTAAAAATAAAAAGTTTTAGTTATTTCCGGTGAAACAGAAAATGACCTAAACTAATTGAATACGTCAACCAATCTTGATTTGGGTCATATACTAACATACCAGATCTCGTTTTTTATCTGAAATAAATAAAAAGTTATAGGAGTAAGCTCGGAAAACATCCGGTATACCGAGTGCGTCTCAAAAATGGCTCACTCCTATAGCTTTTTTACTTTTTTACATAATAAAACGAGATTTGGTATGTTAGCATATAACATAAATTTGGATTGATTGATGTATTGAATTGTTATTGGTCACTGCCTGTTTCACCGAAATTATTACAACTTTTGATTTTTAAATCGCACCATCGGTATTTTTTTACTTTATGCGATAGAAAATTAGACTCTGAATAGAATGATATATCATATGTCAACTTTTGACATTCTCTCATATGGTTTATTTAAAATTGTAACATGCGGTTCATAAGGATAATTTGACTCGAAATACGAAGTGTGTGGTACCAAATTATTCATAAAAAAATGCTTTTTCCAAATATGCTAATGATCCACCATCGTTTCATTAAAAAAATTTGAGATATGATTAAAAATACGAATTCGGCATCGTTTAACCCGCCAGACCACGGAAAACATTAGACTATCAAATCTATTTTTCCAAAGCTCTTTGAATAAAAATTAGTGTTTTTAACACAACCATAACACAACTAGATTGAACTTTAAAATACGATTTTTTTCAAACGAAAATGTCAGAATTTGACATATGATATGTCATTCTATTCAGAGTGTCATTTTCTATCGAATAAATTAAAAAATACCGAGGGTGTAATTTAAAAATCAAAATTTATAGTCATTTCCGGTGAAATAGGAAGTGATAAAAAACAATTGAATACGCCAATCAATCCTATTTTATGTCGTATACTAACATATTATCACATATTGTTTTTTATCTAAAAAAATAAAAAAGTTTTAGGGGTGAGCCACTTTTGAGACGCACCCGGTATATGAAAATAATAAATTATTTTCACGACATTTATTTCAGTTTTATTCACAGAAAATCGTATAGTTTTTTTTAATGTTGTTCCCTCTATTCCATGTTGTTTTCTTTGAACAAAAATTGATTTTTTTATTCAAATTTCAAATACAATAAAAAAAAACATTATAAAAAAAAGCTTCCAACACCCGAAATTCGCAAATAAAAAAACTTCCAAGTGATAATTTTCGAAGTGAAATGAGAGCACGATGTCGTTAGACCCGAAAGGAATTTTACAAAGAAATATTACGACAGATTGCTTTTGACGCGAGCGAGTGAGTAAAGTACCGAAAAAAGTTTCCGACGTTTTGAGCTTTTAAAGGTGGGCGTCGTCAAGCTCCGTTTATCTTAAAGTTTACGAAAAGGGAGATAGAAGGACGGGGCTTTGAAAATCCATTCGGCCCGTTTAGCCGACAATATATTTTATGAATAAGGAGGTTTGCAAGCGCAATCAAGTTAGGGACGTCCTTTGAGAATCAAAACAGAATAAGAGATTGGGAGTTGTACAGAAAGTTTAAACGAAATTTTATAGAATAGGAATTCTACAATCTCTTACGCATTTACATACTCTTTTACACACTTGTTTATTATTTTTTAAATAAACCCATTTTTTATGTCAATGTCTCTAAATCTTCACTGGCTCGTTTTGCAGACTTGATATTACTATTTTTAAAAACATTATTTATAAAGTACTTAAAAATCAAAATACCTGCATTTATAATAAATAACTATTAAAGTAGTAGTTTTAAATCACTATGAATTTATTTTCTTAATTTAAATTTTGAAAAATTTGTTATTGCCTCTGTGTTATTGCATATTGAATTATTTTATTGCCTCGTTCTTAAGATTTGATTGTTTGCTATTTGATTATGGTTTAAAACTAATAATTTATTTGATTTTTATTAAAAAAATACAAGGAAATTACTATATAGTTTTTAAATATAAAAATGTAGAAAAGGGGAATCATATGTTAATAAATTGCGTCATCATCATTTTTAGCTTATTCAGCCATTTCTAATTATGGTGTAGCCGCACTCACGTAGTCTCTTTGTAGTTGGGCCCATTGTGGTCTATTATTAGCTATGCGGGCCCAATGTCAGGTTTGTTCTTCCTCTAGGTCTCTTAATTCTTCGTGGGTACTGCTGTAATTGTTGCGGTCCATCTGTTGTCCGTCCTTCTTGGCATGTATCCTACCCATTGCCATTTAAGAGATTTGATTCTGTGAATGACATCTATTACCTGGGCCTTTTGTCGTAACAACTCTATTCTTCGATCTCTCTTCAACTCTACGGCCTTTCTTGGTTATTGCTAGCATGTTTTGCTCCATTGAGCATTGTGCGACCTGCAGTTTTCCTGTTATATTTGTTTTAGGTGTGTAAAATAAAATAAGCTGGAGAAGAAAACTTCACACAAATGCAAAATAAAAATTATAAAATAATAATGCAAAATTATAAAATTATATTTTAAATTGTATAGTTGCAAACTAAAGTAACTCAAAATACAACTGCAGTCATTTTTAAGAATGTTTCTTTATAGTTTTTTTGGACTTGAACCGTTTTATCTCTGAAAATATTTGGAATTTTAGATATTTCATCGGTACATTCTTCGTCAGTAAGGGTTTTGTTGACTTCACATTTGTCTATTAATAGTGTTTACTTCGATTTTTATAAAAATTATGGTATATTTCGCATGTATAGGTCATGACTGGTAATACAAATTGGTCGAATGTTTTCTAAAGAATTAGATAAAGTGGCATTCTAGATTTGAATATGATTTTGAGTTTCTTTTATAGGAACGACATGCTAACTTAATTGTTTTGTTGATTTGTAGTAGTAGAGATCCCAAGCTGTGTGTCTCAAATGTATACAGGGTGGCCCATCAAAAACGTTCCGCAAGGCATAACGGCCAGGGTATATTTTTTTTCAAAAAATCCAAAAACACGTCAATTTTGTTTGTGAGGGGGACAACTTTTGACGCAAAAATGATTGCAAAATCTTTAACCCTTTAAGCGGGGGTGTCATCCCCCAACTTTTTTCGAATGGGAAGGGGAGTCGAGTGGCTCCGGAATGAAAAGGGCTTTCTATTTTCTATATTTCCCCGCTTCGCTTTTAAAAATCGGTCGAGTCATTTTGAAAATATGAAGGATTGAAATTTGAAAATAGTACTTTTTGCAAAAAAACGCATAAATTGAATTAATTAAAAAAACTTGCCTTATTAATGAAGCAAATGCTGAAAATGTTGCCCGTCAACCTCCATACAGTAATACAAATTATTTTCAAACCGTTCTCGAACATTCTGAAGAACTTGCGGGGTCACTTCGCGACTAACATCAATAATCAAATTAGAAGACCTGCGTCTTCGCAGGTCTTCTAATGAGGCGGGTTAGGTTACTAGTGCTATACACTTTACTTTTTATGTGTCCCCATAGAAAAAAAGTCTAAAGGAGTCAAGTCGGGTGACCGGGCAGGCCACTCAATTGCACCCCTCTGTCCGATCCACCGACCGGGAAAGTTATTATTTAAATAATTACGCACATTTTGAGAGTGATGTGGAGGTGCACCGTCTTGTTGAAATATTAGTTCGGCTTCAACGTATCCAGGATTGTTCTCTATGATGTCAGTTAGGGCTGGGTCGATAGTATTTTCCAGTAAATCCAAGTACATGTCACCTGATTTCTAGGAAGAAAAAAAAGGACCCACAATAGAATTTCCAAAAATACCAGCCCACATGTTCAATTTCTGAGGGTTTTGTGTGTGCACCTCGTGAAAAACCCTGGGGTTGTCCTCAGCCCAGTACCGACAGTTGTGCCGATTAACTACACCGTTCAAAAAGAAAGTACACTCATCCGAAAACACACATTAAATAGGAAATTATTATCATTCGCCACTCGTTCACTCATAGTTTCGCAAAATTGCAAGCGACGGCCAAAATCGTCTTCGTTGAGTTCTTGTACCAACTGAATTTTGTACGGGTGGAACTTATTTCCACTTTTTCTGCATGTGAGTACATCATAATTGTTAAAAAGTTTAACAATATTGAGAAGAACTTCAACGCACAAGTCACAGAACAGCTATCTAGCAACTACCGCACCTGATCGTCCAACCTTGTGGCAAGTGAAAAAATGCGTATAAACATCTAGAAATAATAAGAAAAAACAGCAAATTGGACGAAGGAATTTATCCTTATCGTTTACTCTGATAAATGTTTAAATAAGCTTTTCAAATTTCAATCCTTAATATTTTCTCAATGACTCGACCGATTTTCAAAAACGAAGCGGGAAAGTATAGAGAATAGAAATCCCTTTTCATTGCGGTACCACTTGATCCCCCTTCCCATTTGAAAAAAAACTGGGGGATGACACCCCCGCTTAGAGGGTTGAAGATTTTGCAATCATTTTTGGGACAAAAGTTGTCCCCCTCGCAAACAAAATCGACGTGTTTTTGAATTTTCTGAAAAAAAATTACTCTGGCTGTTATGCTTTGCGGAACGTTTTCGATGGGCCACCCTGTATATTCTTCTGCTAAGTTCTGTGCTGTGTGATTTATTAGAATGTATTTTCTGTCTACTAATTTGTTGTGCATTACTGTTCATCATTTTTTGATAAATTCATTTTGGGACCTACTTTATTGCTGGTTGTATTTAGTTCGTTAATTTGGACTTGTAGTTAGTTCTTCAGGACTATTGGTAATTAGGACTTTCTGTTTCTTTAATCAGCGAATCTTAGCCTAATCTGTTGTTACTGCTTTAGGAGCCTGAAACTGCGAACCGAACAAAAATAGATGCTCTCAAAATGTGGGCGTACAGAAGAATGATGCGAATTTATTGTACAGGATATAGGAGCAATTTCAACCAACAAAAAACAGTCATACCTTTTAGGAACTTTGAGCACATTTCGAGAAAAACAGATGAACTAGAAAAACTCATCATCGAAGGACAGATTAATGGCATATCCCCAAGAAAAAAATCCACCAAGCGCTGGGTGGATCAAAGTAAAGAAATTATTGGTAAAGGTCTACAAAAAGCTTCTCTAGCCATTCAAGTGGCCGGCCGTAGCTCCAGCGTTAGTGTGTCGATCTGCGGAGCGGAAGGTACTGGGTTCGATCCCCAGCCAGTACGGTCGCTTTATTTATTTAAATAAAAATATTTATTTATCTAAATAGAGCGACCAACGAGCAATGGCAAACCACCTTGAGTATATTTGCCTTGTACACCTTCTCAAATAGTGCCGTTTGGATTCGGTAATAAACTGTAGGTCCCGTGTACTTGTGAAACACTGATGACACACATCACAAGTACATGCGAGAGGTAGCCGACGCACAGTGATAGAAAATTGAATTCTGAAGTTCCAAAATTCAAATTTCTTATTGACTGAAATCTTTTACAAAATTCTATATTATCCTTCAAAGAAAGCTAATAAACAGTGCTACACAAATTCCAGGCGCCCTGGCTAAGAAACAATTGCTCCACATTGATAACAAGTCGAAACAGTTAATACACCGTTTAGAGAAATTCTGATCTCTGTTTCGATTGCAGTCTTAATCGTTTCCTTAAATTAATATTTGTGTGTTTTGATTTCTCAAAAACATGCTGCATATTTCTGGAGGTATGTAATTTATGCTTTACATAAAATTATGATGTTTAGTATGAAAGATACTTTAGGACACTCAATTAAAGTGTACATTGTAAATTAAAGAATAATGCGAAAACGTTGTTGCATAACAAGGTAGAACTTCTTTGTGCCTTGTTACGACTTTCAAATACTAACACCATTTTTTTCTCTACTTTTTTTCCTTCTAAAAGAAACAGAAAACTTTTGCCACCAAGCGTCCCTTCTCATTTAATTTGTATTTTTATAGACAATTTCGCGACGATCAGGCGTGTCGACGTTTTTGAAGTTTTGAAATCGAAGAGCCCTTTACAACCCTAGGACACTTAACAGCCAACAAATACTCTTGGATTATGTTTTACATATTGTTGGAAGTGAAAATCACTCAGCGGAAGACGAAAACTTAGTTGTTAACACTATTGATTATTTTACAAAGAAACTGCATGAAAAGTAGAACAATTCAAAATTTCACATTGAAGTCATTTCCAGAGGATAAAATCAGAAAATTCGATTTCGAAACGGTATTTTTTTGTAGCAATGCCGTGTTTCTTGACAGTTTGTCAGGTTTCCAATAATTCAGAGGTGCGATACTTTGAATATCAAGTTACTGGAGCTAATCCAGTAATAAATTCCATATAAAAAATTTTCATAGAAGAACCAGGCTTGGAGCCAGGGCTAAAAATATGCATTTTCCACTTTTTATAATTGTCGCAAATTTTGCAGATAGCCTTAAAATGTCATTTTAAACACTTTTTTCGATATTTTGCCATCTTACCCCACTTTTCGGGTTTTCGTGGCGGTTTTTTTTAATTTGCCGCCATGACAGTGATCACGTGACTGATGTCATAATGACCTTTAAAGTTACTAAACATGCAGGAGCGATCTCCCATACAAAATTTTCTCATATCCTATAAATTAAAAAAAATACCATATGTAGCCAACATTATGGTAGACACTGTATAGGTAGACAAAGAGGTTGAAATGTCGATTTTCCGTTACTTGCAAAATATGTCTAGAATTTGACATAAAATCCACAAATAAAATAACAAATATAGGTGTTTCCGTTAAGACAAAAAAATTATCTGGCATAACCCAATTTTTGGGACACCCTGTATACATTAAAATGTCATAAAAAAAAATGGCTTACAAAATCTATAATCGACGTGTCCAGCGTTTTTTGGAAAAAAGGAACATTGATTTCTTTTTAGATTCTCACTGTGAAAATAAATAAACAATCGTATATAAGGCACTCGTATCTATAGTTATTATTAAAAAAAAACTTTTGCAACATCATTTGTAAGAGCTTATTAGCTTATACCTTGATTTATAAAGCCGAAAAAATACTTACATAACATAAATATTTTTGGAATCGTAGAATTGCATTTTCAGTCACTGTGCGACGCACAGTGCTTCGTCCCATGGACAAAAATCAAAAAATAAGTTAAAATTTACTAATATCTGAATATATAATTTTATACTTATAGCAATGTTCAACCATCCTGTATATTATTTTTCATAAACAGCGTTTTTGTTAGCAAATATTTTCACTAACAATAAATTTTGCGATCATTATCTCATCAGTGAAAAGAATAACATTCATAGTAGTTCTGTATATTATGGAGTTAAACGGGTACGTACTTAATTGAAAGCCACTATGGATATTGTTAAACAAGGTATGTACTTTAAATTTATTTCTAAACATGTTCGTGATTGTTTAGTTTTTATTTATTTTTTAAGATGATTCTTAAATGGGTATAAAAATTTTACGTTTTAGAACTTCAAAAAGGCATTTAAAAAACATATCAAAACATATCGTATTTATTGAATATTTTTGTTGCCAAATTCATACACTTTTAATTTTTGTATAGTTCACCTGCGTCTGCTTGCGACGAACTTTATTTTATAATACTTTTCAGATGGAGTAAAATTGATAAGCAATGCCGATCTGGCTAATACTTGGCTTGATCATAAGGACAAGAACTCAAAATTATTTGTATTTCAAAAAATATGTTCTTATTAGATATTGATGAACCTTCTAGTCAAATGAGACACCACTTGTGCCTGAAAAAGCCCACTATGTTGGAGCGAAACGTCGCTTAAAAAAGTTTCCATCTTTCAATTTATTATAAAACTTCATACCCAAGAAAAGGAAAAATAATATATGGATATGGTCTATTAAAGAGGTAACTATTAACATCCGAACCCCTCACACCAACAAAAAGAACAGTAACAACGCGAACAAGTAACATATTAGAAAATGATGTACAGAAATATCTTATATGTGAGGATACTTCATCTACCTGTGATTTGGATACTATAAATTTGGAAGATTCTGTCAGCAGTGATTCTTCTGAATCAGAGTACTTACGATCTATGCATTTTGTTGTCCTAAAGAAAATTTGTATTATCTTAAGTTTTTTTTTAATTAAATATAACATTAATGTTTCTTTTTCATTAAAGAAAAACATTTTTATCTTTTATTAGGCTTATATTGTAGGAATCATGTTCTAATGTTATTTCAATTCTTTTTTATCACAGGGATTTATTTAATACTTACACCGTTTTCATACTATAAATTATTATTTCCTTAGATGGAACACAGCTCCAACATTTTTATTATTTATAAGATTTTTTTTCATAAACGTGGGACTAAGAACATCATCATTTAGTACAATGAGAGGACTCATCATTTGTGTCAAATAAACCTAGTTTGAATAAATTACCTACAATAAAAGAGAAGTTTTGTATTTTTGTCCTCTAGAGCCATATGTTCGAAGCACTGTGCGACGCTCTATATAGAGTATGGCACCGTAGGAAGAAGCCATTCAAGATAGAAAGAAATGGAGAACTGCGATCCGCGCAATTGAGATATAATATTACCGTACTCTTTAGAGAGTTAACGGACGAGAAGATAAAGAATCTAAAGAACCTGGTATACAATAGCTCACCTACGTTGGAACAAATAGGAGCTGGAAAAGAAACGGCTCAAAACAAGGAATAGCTTTCCCGGAGGCCTATCCAAGGATGTCGCAATTTTCCAGGCGAAAAAAGCAATCCATTATTGTGTAGAAGAAATAATTAGATAAGAAAAAAATACCGTTTAATTGTCAAAAAATAGAAATACATAATGAAAGTCCTCATCAATCTGATAACGACTTAATATTTATTCATTTATTCATACAACTTCCCCAGAGTAAGATTCATCGACCTAATTTACATCACGTGATCTTCCGATTCCAGCGCTCTTGTCCCCAACAATAGTCCTTTTGTTTATCGGCTCTTTTCGCAATCCCTCCAATTAATAAGCGTCGCAATAAGAAAACGCGACGCGACCCGAACTAGTTATTCGAACTATAAAGGGCTTAAATAAATGTCCCCCAGCTGTTGCAGCAGCGAGCGCCACACACAATGGGACAATTTGTTTCGCAAGAAGGGCGGGTACTTGTTAATTAAATACGTACTTAATCTTTCCTCTGGAGGAATTAGCGGAGCTGGTTAATGTTGCCTGCGAGGCAACACGAGCGTCAAAAGAATGGAATATAAAAGTTACGTGAGAAAATTGAAATAGCCTTTTTATAAACGGTTCATGGAGTTTTCCGTTACTTTGTGATAGAACATTTGAAATAAATAAAACACACTTTTCTTTTTTTGTATCAGTGTTTTTTACTAGTTGATTATACAGGGTGAGTCTCAAATAAGTGCAAATATTTTTAGGGGTAGTATGTTTCGACACCAGAAACACCTCTATGAGGTTTTTTCGCGAAAAAAAATTGAATATAGAAGTTTTAGTTAAAAAACATAATATCTTTATAATATTGCAACATGTGTAGATAGTAGATTAAATTTATAAGAAAGAAAACCTAGAAAAGATCCAGTGGTTATTAAAATTTAAGCGAAATTTTTTTTTTATAATAATGTATTATAAAAAGAATATTTTATTAGATTTTATAAAATATATTTGCACTTAATTAGACACCCTGTATAACTAATTTTTACTAATTGCTAATGCAATTTCCTATTTTATTGAGAGTAAATGAATATGTTTACCACAAAAAAAAAAGTGATACTTGAACTAACTCCGTACGATCTGAGCAAGGGCCGCACAGTGGAGTATTAGCATGAAAAAGGTGATCGAAATTCGAAAAAGCAAATGTGTTTAAGATTTCCCCAAAAAAAAGAATAAATGATAAGTTAAATCATGTCTGCCATGAACGGCGTTGCTATGGGTGTGTTTAGTTGCATTCATTTGTTTCAACGAAACGTCAAAGTTGTTACTTCTCACAGATAAGAGGCTAAATTGAATAATAAATAATGGCTAAATTTTATGTTTAAAATTATAAATTGTTGTTGTTCTTGTGCTCCTTTTACGTTTATATTATTGTTTTGATTGAAAATGGCTCAGCAAGCTGCAGGTATCTATTCTACAAAAACATATTATTTATTTTGATATTCCCTATACTAACAATTTTTTTTTGCAACTAAATGTTAGGCGTTCAGAAAATTTGATTAAATTTGTGACATTTTTATTATACTTAGAGATTTAGTTGCGCATTTCGAAGAATTCAGCATATTGTCTATATACGTTTTACTTAGTAAACATTGGGCTTTCATACAGTAAAATAAAATACTGCGACTTTGCTGATAAAATGAGAAAAGCATTCTTGGTTTCCTCTAATTTGCAAATCAGTGATATACTAATGCAGGTGTAAACCGCGATGGCATTGTTGTGTACAAAGCGATCGCATTAGTGCCATTAGCAGTATAGCACAATTTGGCATTAGTAGCTGCTTTAGTGGTATGGGCATTGGTCGCGGATCAGTCGTAGCATTAGTAGTATTAGTTGCGATATTATTGGCATTAGTGGCATTGACCGTGGAAACACTGGAACAGTGATTTTTCTTTCTTTTTTTAGAATCGACGAATTCTCCTTTATTTTGTTCATATTATTTCCTCTAATTGAAAATAGCAATAATTTATATAAGGTCTACATAAAAAAATTTCGATCAACTATCGGTGTCAAATACCCCACTGTGGGCCGCATTGTATTCCGTAGTCGCTAAGAAACCTACAGAAAAATTGAAAGAGAACAAAAATATGGCAAAAAAAAACCTTCAATTTTACTCTGTTGCATTTTTACCTATCAATTTGCTTAGTTTTTGAGATATGTCAAAAAAATAATAAAAAAAAGGTTTTCATTATATTCAACTTTTTTCTAAGTTTAAGCATTTTTACCCGCTCAAACTTCTAGAGCCCATTGTTAGGATCTAAATATAGCCAACTCTAGATGTATTACACTTAGTTTGTATTTTTGTGATTTTAGTCATAGATTTTGTTGTTAATTTTTTTCCGAAATAATGAGGTGACCATTTTATTTTTATCATTTCTCCGCGAGTTTTTGAGCTACGAACTTTTTTAAAAAAGCATTTAAGAGTTTTTTTTCAAGCACTTTAAAAACGGTCACGTTCATTTTCTTCGAAAAATGTGTTCTTTCACCATTATTTTACGGTAGAAGTTGCAATTTAATTTTCGAAAAATAAAAAATCATCTTTAGAGAGTGATAACTCGGCTAATAAATAAATGCCTTTATTGTCAAAAAATTTTACAATTTGTAGACAAAGGTAAAGTAAACAAACAAGGTACACAAACAAACAAACAAAAGATAATACAAAACATTATACAAATAATATTGTCAGTCTTATTGTTTAAAATAAACATTTATAAATGTTTACAATGTCAAAGGATAAAAAAAATAAAAATAATATTCAAAAATATCTAGTTAGTTTATAGTGAATATCAATGACCTCTAAATAAATTTATTTCGGTGTCATTGGTAAATATAGCAATAGCAAACATTAGACCAGTGTTTAGAAGATCAAATTCGATTATCAAAATATAAATCATTTACGGCGTAGAAAGCCTTGTCTAGTAAATAAGAGTTCAATGCTTTGCGAAATGAAGAAAATGATGTTATGGATTTGATTTCAAATGGCAGGTGATTGTGCATTTTTTTCGAGTTGTATAATATTGAACTTTTAACTAACTCTGAGCGTGGGGTAGGTAGATAAAGATCTTGCTCCGCGTTCCTGAGTGGATAAGTGTGAGATGGCCCAGCTATTATTACACCTACGGTAATCAGCAAAGAATGAATCGTTTAGTTATTCTAAAAGCTTAATTTTTGCTTTATATTGGTTTTGCGATAAAACGCAAGGTTTTCGAGGTATTTATAAAAAATGGCAGAATAACATGCAGTTTTTAGATGAAAAATCATCATTTTCAATCCCAAATACAGTGGTGGCCAAAAGTATGGAAACTTTTTACTTTTTAAAATATCACAGAAAATATTGCTATGCTTAAACTCTCAGGAATATAAATGAACAGCTTACCAGCAAATAAAAGTATTCCAAAAATTACACAGCGAAAAAAATTTGTTTAGCAGTTTTTGTAGGAGAACAATAGATTTCTTGTGGCCAAAAGTATGGAAACCATAAATAAATACATTAAAATTATTTAGTTTAAGCTGATAAACGGTAGGATTTGCTTCAGATAAATATAAACATCATGCCCAAGTCTAAATATTTCTCTATGGATTTAAAAAATAAAATAGTTGAATTATACAAGAGCGGTTATAAACAAATTCAAATAAGTAAAAATTTAAACATTTTAAGAAGCACCGTTTCGAAAATAATTCGTAAATTTAATAAAACAGGGAACGTTTCAACAGCTTTTAAGTCAGGAAGACCAAGAAAGTTGTGCAACAGGACAATGAAAGTAATGAAGAGAATATCAATGGGAGATCCAAGAAAAACATCCACAGACATTTCTCGAGAAATGGGTGAAAGGGGAATATCGGTGTCTGCAAGCACGGTGAGAAGAAGGTTGGATGACATGGGACTTTTTGGAAGAGTTGCGGTGAAGAATCCACTAATATCAAAGAAAAATAGGATGGCCCGCTTTAAATTTGCTCAAGATCATCTCACCTGATCTTATCAGAAATAGAATACTATACTGTTTAGCGACGAAAGCAAGTTTCAACTGTTTGGTAGTGACGGGAGACGTTATGTCCGAAGACCAAAAGGTACACGGTACAGCCATAAGTACCAGATTCCCACAGTAAAACATGGGGGTGGGAGTATAATGGTATGGGGGTGTTTTTCTCGCTCAGGTGTTGGTCCTCTTGTTAAAATTGATGGGATAATGGACCGTTTTTTGAACAAAGACATATTGGAGAATAATATGCTGCCTCATGCTGATGAAGAAATACCACTCAGATGGTTGTTCCAGCAAGACAATGATCCCAAGCACAAATCTCGGTTTGTTCAAAATTGGTTAAATGAACATAATGTTCCACTAATGGATTGGCCCTCACAGTCTCCGGATCTTAACCCCATAGAAAATTTATTGGACCATGTGGATCGCAAAATTTGAAGCCATTCTATTTCAAATAAAAATGAATTATGGGAAGTGCTAAAAACTGAATGGGCGGCCATTTCCAGTAAAGATTGTACGAGATTGATCAATTCGATGCCACGAAGATGTAGAGAAGTAATTAATTCAAAGGGATATTCCACTAAATATTAGTAATTTTTATATTATCTTGAATTTTAATAAACATTCTTCTTAAGTTTCCATACTTTTGACCAAGAAAATATTCATAATTTTTTGTATATTTTTTGATAGCTGTAATTTTTTATTTAAATGTATTAGGTTTTCTAGGAAATTATTTGTAGGTCACGATTATATAAGTCGTTTTATTTCATATTTTAATTTCTCAGCAAAAATGACAAATTAAAAAAGTTTCCATACTTTTGGCCACCACTGTAACTAAGAAAATATTAATTTTCTGAAAAAATGTTACAGAACATTTTTTGCTGAGCAATTAAAATGGGTGATGTCTGTTTATGTAAAATATTTTCGAGAGATATCGATCAATAATTGACCTTTATTTATCTCTCCCACGAAACGCTGTTTTGTTCGAAACCGGCTCGGCTAGAATAAATCCCAGTCCAAACATCAACCTAATACGTTTTAAACTGTATGTAAAACGATAATGCCGTTCCGATTCGCCCTAAAATTTCTGTTCGAATTGATTGGAAACGGCCGAATAAAATTAATCAAACGAATCGGACCGAAATGGCCGCGATTTTGCCCAAAGTCGAGCGTCACTCGTGTCCACACGGCTGTAGTCACTAGTTATTTGACCGATGTCCAGGCGTATTTGCTTTAGTTTTGGTCTGTGAAGTGGCTAACGAACGGCCATTTGGAGCCATGTAGATTTGTATTACGAAATAGTAAAATTTTGCATCGTACTGTAGTCAGGAAGAATTTGACTTGTTTTATAGACTAAAATAATATGGAGATAATTATTTTCTCAAGCATTTGTTCTTTTTTTAACTCCCTCATGATTTGACAGTTGTTATTTTTTATCTATATTTTTGTTCACATTTTGATTCAAGTATTTTGTATATTATACAGGGTCCGGCAATAGTGCGTCGGGCATCTGTAGCTCCTAGAATAAAAAAAAAACTTGAGAATTTTGTTTAAGTGCGAACCTAAAGTATGTGCCAGGATGTATTTCAAGAAAATATTTTAACTTCTATAGGGTGATTCAAAAAAGTGTGAGTGGACCTTGATGATTTTTTTTAAATGGAATACCCTGTATCTTATTGCATTTTTGGCTTCCTTTCAGATGACTTTACATAACCCTAAGATATGAATAAATATATTTTGATAGTTTCAGAGATATTAAAAAATAAATAAAAAATATGTATTTTTCAGCCCTTCTTAAAAAAATTATTAAAAATAACAAGAACTGTCGTGAAATAAAAACTATATTATGTATTTACTTTAGATGGTCTGTACTTACTTTGCTATAAATATGAAAATCGTAAATTATACAGAATGTTCAAAATTCTGCGCCAAACTTTCTAAAATATAAAATAATTTTTCCTCGTTTTTTTAAATGGAACACGCTGTATATTATTTTTTCAGTAGACGGAGAATTAAAAAATGAACATTTTTTGTATTTAGAGTATTTCAAAATTTTTAGCTGTTTCGCAGATATTTGCGGTTTTATATTTCATATGGCATTTTCCACAGTAAATTTTTATCAAAGCCACCCAATGATTTTTCTCTCGTATTTTACCATTGAAAGCGCCATATGAAATAATACTACGCGTATCTGCGAAACCGTTCAAAATTTTGAAATGCTCTAAATACAAAAAATGTTCATTTTTTAACTCTCCATCTAAGAAAAAAAAAATATACAGGGTGTTCTATTTAAAATAACAAAGAAAAATTATTTTATATTTTAGAAAGTTTGGCGTAGAATATTGAACATCCTGTATGATATACGATTACCATATTTATAACAAAGTAAGAACAGACTATCTAAAGTAAATATCTAATATAGATTTGATTTCAGAACAGTTCTTGTATTTTTAATAATTTTTTTAAGAAGGGCTGAAAAATACATATTTTTTATTTATTTTTTAATATCTCTGAAACTAGCGAAATATATTTATTCAAATCTTAGGGTTATGTAAAGTGATCTGAAAGGAAGCCAAAAATGCAATTATATACAGGGTGTTCCATTTTAAAAAAATCATCCAGGTCCACTCACTTTTTTGAGCCACCCTATAGAAGTTAAAATATTTTCCTGAAATACATCCTGGTACATACTTTAGGTTTGAACTTTAACAAAATTCTCAAGTTTTTATTCTAGGAGCTACAGATGTCTGACGCATTATTGCCGGACCCTGTATTTCAATGACTTTCTATACAGGGTGGTCCAAACTGTATTCCGGAAACTTCGGCAGCATATTCTGCAGATAAAAATAAGTAAAAAAGTTCGTATAAATGTATGTCCTAAAATGCTTACTTTCAGAGATACAGGGTGTAGAAGTTTCATTTTTATTTCGATTTTTTCTAAATAATTTCTGAAATAACGTCAATATTTGGATGAAAATTGGTGTCTGGGAGTTTTTTGACATGAGAATAACCTAAATAATATCTTATATTCAACTAAAATTTAAAAAACGTGCGGAATTACCTAAATAAAAAGCGACAACAAACGGCAAAGGGACAGACCGCCGCCGGGTCGGCATGAGCCAATCCCATAATAATTGTAATAAAAATATGACACATTTGCCATCCAAAACACCGGCCGGCGTCAAGTCAACTCTTTAAACATAAACATATTGATAACAACTAGACCTACGTCGAAGTAACGAATATTTCAGTATCGAGTTTCGAGTCCTCGGTTCGTGCATTTCCAGGGATTACGATTATTGCCAGCGCAAAAGTAACGAATTAGCTTAGTAACGAGTAACGAGTCCTAAATTCAAATGGTAAGCGTTATACTTACGAGACCTCGTAAAGTAACTGTTACTTTGTAACGATTACTTAGAATTTTAATTCACTAATTCCCACTGCTTTAGTTTTGGTAATTAATTGTTACGCTCAGTTGATTTTGACTGGCTTGGCTAGTTTTTGCCACGCTTACTTGGAGTCAACTGAGCGAGTATATAAACGCTCGATTTGTAGATATTAGTTTAGTTTTAACCATCTGCTGATGATGGTAACATGGGTAGCAAAATGCGCGTCCAGGGTAAAAATGTATTGTGGTTATTTAGTGTTTTATTTAGCTACAAAACATTACTTAAAAGAAAG
Source organism: Sitophilus oryzae (assembly GCF_002938485.1). Lineage (NCBI taxonomy): Eukaryota > Metazoa > Arthropoda > Insecta > Coleoptera > Curculionidae > Sitophilus > Sitophilus oryzae. The sequence continues at coordinate 409,386 of NW_022146108.1, forward strand.
GCGACCTGAATTTTTTTGTACTCCATTTTTCAAACGGTTATTGCTCGAAATGCTTTGGATAAATATAAATAATGAATAGAACCTTTTTTGTAGCAAATTTTATAGGGAATACACATTTTAACAAGAATAAGATTTTCTGTGCGACTAATGGTTTTCGAGAAAAACCACCGCAGTGCGTTTTGGGGGTGAAGCTCACTCTTTACAGTTAGGAACTCTTTTGATTTTAAAAAGTCTCCTATTAGTAAGTATAACCTCAACATATCAAAACTTTATAATTGTTTTTTCTAAATATGCTAATATCAACGTACTAAGTAGATAGTTTATTCTGTGTAACAGCACAGATACACTACTCGTATATTTACCATATTTCTAATATATTCGATTCAATCGAAACAGGGGTTGTTTTCCCTCCCGCCGGATCGACAAACACGCAAACAATTATGACGTAAAATGAATTGTTTTACTGCGAAAATTTAAACAACTCGAATACGTTTCGGACGCGTCCATCCGGTCAAATAACATATCAAAACTGAATTTGCGCTGGTGCCGCGGGGCGCCATCTATTTCCAACCGTTCGATTTTTGCAATTAAAAAGATTCGGTCGGTTGTTGATCAAAGTCGAAATGAACCGGCGGAAATTAATGTGAGCTAATTTTTCACTCTCGATAGGTTATAAATTTCTTTATAAAATAGTGCACGTTATCATATATAATCCGTTTGGTGAGAAAATATATGATTTTGGTAGATATACACTGAAAAAAATATTGAGACATCAGATTTGTTGGTTTTGATTTCTAAGTAACAGTTGCACAAACGATGCTATGTTCGACCTTTTTAATAATATATACTCTAGCCTGAATAACCATCTCTCTACAGCTACAATTTTCTGTGATTTCTCTAAGACTTTCGACTGTGTAAATCATAATATCTTAATTAACAAATTGCAATACTATGGATTCAAGGGCGTGACGCTCGAATGGCTTGAGTCATATCTTGGCAACAGAAGGCAGCTTGTGAGGATTGATACGTCTATGTCTTCTTGTAAGCTTATAGAATGTGGTGTCCCCCATGATTCAGTACTTGATCCTAATTTGTTTCTGGTGTTTATCAACAACATTGTAAATCTATACATTAGCGGTAAAATCTGCCTCTTTGCGGATGATACTAGTTTCACTTGGAGCGGCACAGATGTTACGGCACTATATAACACTATATCCAGTGACTTACGCACCATTAAATCTTGGTGCGATTCTAATCTTTTATGCCTCAACCTATCAAAAACTAAAGTTTTGTTATATAAAAATACTATACAACCTTTTGTACTTAATAACACCACTATTGACGTCGTGGACTTTGTAAAATTCTTAGGACTTGTTGTAGACAACTCGTTATAATGGAACTTGCACATTGAAGCTTTATCAAAGAAGCTAAGCGCTGCCTGTTTTGCGCTAAGATCAGTTTCTAAGGAACTTAACTTATCAACCTCTAGAATAGCCTATTATGCCCTTTTTGAGTCACATCTTCGTTATGCCCTTCCATTCTGGGGTACTTGCTGCGCAACAAAATTTGATCGTATTTTCAAACATCAAAAGAGAGCAGTACGATATTTATTGGGACTGAACAGTAGAACTGACTGCAGAATTTCTTTAAAAATTTCAAAATATTGACTCTTCCTTCTTTATACATTTTTGAATCCGTTTGCTGAATCCGCAAGCACAAATCTGCTATTCCCGAAAGGCCGTCTTACAACTGTCCACTTAGGAATGCGGAGCACGATCTTTATCTGCCAACCTCGAGATCAGAAGTAGTTAAAGGCTCAATACTGTACAATGCCAAAAAATGTACAATTATCTACCTTTGAATATCAAGTCGCTTTCATTCTTTCCCGCATTTCGCAAAGCTCTGAAATCATACTTACTGGAGAGAGCCCTATATGAGGTAAACGACACATGTTTAATCAAGTTCTATTTGTAATTTTAATGACGTAATTTTTTTGAATTGTTTGATTTGTATTATATATTTTTTTATTATTTGTATATTTTTGTGCTTTTGTTTGTTTCGTAAATGCTTTGTCGATGAAGCTATTTTGGCTTTTTGTACAATAAAGCGTTATTTATTATTTATTAGAGTATTTTTAATAAGAAACTTGTAAAAATAAACAGTTTATTAATATTAAATGATTATTACTAAACGATATTATTTTCACAATGAGTTTTGTGAGTTTAAAAATTAGAAAATGAGAAATACAATCTTGTAGTAAAATTCTATATCTCTAGATATATTCACAAAACCTTCTGTGAATTTACCATAATATATTTAGTAAAAAATGACGCCACCTCACGTGATTTCTTGTGAAGCTGATGCGTATTAAGTAATCGACGTAGTTAGAGGAAACCACGAACGACGAAGAACATTTTAATCTAAGCATTTTTTTGAACAGTTGGGAGTGTCAGTGGGTGGGTGATTAGTGTTTTATAATTTAAGGGTAATTATATTATACTAATTATGTGTATATTATGCAGTTCCTGTAAATATAAAGCCAGCTCTCTTAGAAAACACAGTCTCCATTTATTATAATTATTAGCATTTTAATTTTAACGATTTCTTTATGTAAACATAATTGTTCCATGATCTCTCTATATGAGCATATCTCTAAGTATTTCTCATTTATTCTTCCAGACTGTGTTTCGGAGGACAAATTTAATAGAGGACCGGAATAGAAAACTCTAACCTAACCTAACCAATCTAATGGCAATTTTGTTCCTATTTTGGTTAGGCGTAGAATTTCAGTAAGCTACTTCTAGACAAGAAGAGATGACAATGAGTATCTTACGTACATCTCTTCTGTTTTGTGACTATTTATTAGCCTTTATAATAATTAGAAACACGTGTTTTATTATTTTTTTTTAATATTTACTACCGCTTTGTGAATTGACAAAAGTAATTGTAAATTCACTATAATAAAATGTTTTAATTTACAAGAAGTTGGATTTTAAAAGATAAATTTACAGTGAATAAGGAAATTTACTATGAGATACACATTTTTTATATAAATTCACAAAGAATATTGGTGAATATAAAGATATATTATAACATATACATACATGTCACAAACTACCCACACAGCGATTTTACAAACGAGTTGTAATACTAAAGAACGGATGGTAAATTTACTACAATAATCTGTGGCAAGAAATAACCCTCAATATTGTTATTAAATTCACAAATTAATATTTTCAGTGTATTTTATATATATATATATATATATATATATATATATATATATATATATATATATATATATATATATATATATATATATATATATATATATATATATATATACATATATATATATATATATACTTTTATCGACGGTTTTTCATTGACCTACGATAAAACAAACTAACCCCCCCCTGCATCTGCCTCTACAGCCACCCTAACCCAATTTTTACATCCCACTCCGCACCATAGTCGCTTACAGGGGTTGATTTATGTCGGTCGGCATTGCTGTCTTATTACGGCGGTAAATTTTGTGTCGCTGAGACATTTTTCTAAGGAAAGAGCGGCTGATTACGGAAGCGATGATGCTAATTTTTAAAAACGCGCCTGCTGGAAAATGTACAGCGTCGCAAAAAGAGGAAATGCTGTGTAACGATGTTGATGTTGTCATTAAGTGCTCGAGTACTGTAGGAATTTATTTTAATTGTAAACATACTGTGCATAACACTGAGCTGTTTTTATTCGGTGATGACGTTTTTATTCGGTGTCCAAGTAGCATTTTTGGACACATTTTAGGTATTGTTTCTAATAATTGTGCCTGTTTCGTGACACAAAATGGATACGGTAGGTATGCCACAAAGAGGAAACGGTTTCGAAACCTATATGTTTTATATGGCTTTATTACATGTATTTTCAATGTGGTGGCACTGGCCGTTTCCTTTCCAACATTTTCTGCAGTTTGTGTCCAAGATGTTCCCGTTTACAGCAACCACTGTTTCTAAATGTGAAGAAACAAAATACCAAACTAAAATAATCTATATTTTTGTGTGGATTTCAAAATGAAAACAACCAACAACAATGTCGACCTCCGCCATAATTTTTTTTGTCAAAATCTTTGTTTTTAGGTTTTCTCGCACAAAAAATGTCTAGCAAAAGTAAATTCATCGTTTAATTTGATAATGTACTTTTATATTTTTAATCTACGACAATGTCATTATGACACATTTAACATTGTCATTTGGATGTCATTATGGCTTTCATAATAGCACTAGTGCTATTATGAATTTATAATAACACGCAAATTTTAAAATAAGAAACAAGCCAAAAAGTTACCTAAATACGGTTATTTATTGTAAACATTTATTATAATATCAGTACAATTGGTTAAATTAATTCCAGACGATGACAGGTGAGTTGAATTTTTAGAAAGTAAATTTATTTTCTGAGTGCTTGAACTTGTTGAAGACCCATCATTGCCAGAAATGTTACCCAAAATATTACATGACACTTTTTTCTTATTTTCTTTGGAATTTTCTATATAGCTCTCTGCCACTGTGTGAGAGCGCCAACCACCATGTCTTTTAACAGTTAATAAATCCACTCCTGAATCTGCAAGCAACGACGCAGACGATCTACGGAAACAATGTCCAGTGTATTGTTGTGGATTTGGAAGACTTAGGAACAATGCTATTTTATATGGCATTTTCCCTAAAGTATTAATGCCAACGGGTTGCTTAATACATTTTCCATTTCTGTACCCCACAAAAAATCGAGTATGCTCTGTGTTGCTTGGCCGCATAGCTATATATCTTCGATCCATTTCCACCATATTTATTCCTTCAACATTCCCTTTCGTTATAAAAAAATCTCGTGATATCTTTGTTTTCATAAATGGAATAATGACCTTCATCTTTAACATTTTGCAGCTGCAGATTTGTCAACTCGATACGCCGTTAGACTCCCGGAAGTCCCACTATCAATGAAACTTTTGTCAGGAAATAAGTTTTATCATCGGCTTCCAACAAAAAACGAGTTATGTCTTCTTTCCTTAAAATTCTGGATTTTTTTGACCGAAATCCTGTCGATTTTCTTTTTAGAAATGCAATTAAATGGACGTACTTACTAATATCTGTATTTTTCTTCACTGATATAACTGAACGTACCATGGAATAATATACCCAAAGTGATGAAGCCTTCCTATGTTTTGAAAGATGTTCAGAATATGCCAGGAGAACCTTTTCGTTACTACTATTCTTGATTCCTTTCCCTTTACACCAATCTTCAAATTTTACATAGGTTTGCTCGTACGTTTGTCTTGATTTTTCGGGAAGTAGGGAATCGACAACGTTTTGTGCAATGCCTTCAATATCCGAAGGGACACTTTCAGAATCAGAATCACCCATATTAATATTATTTTTTCCTTTTTGCTAAAACTGAACGTTTAACACCAAATTGAACATCAATAATTGAGTTGTCAAAGTCAAAATGGAAACAATCAACAAGCACGGTTACCACGGCGTCGACTAATATGGGCACCTGATAATTTTGAATTTTAATTTTTATGAGGATATCTCTGATATTTTAAATTAAATCAAATCTCTTTGGATCGTCCCTCGTGTCGCGTCGTAGATTAAATTTTGAATGATACACTTTCGATACGAACTTTTAAATGAAACTTGTGTAACTAAGTCACTCGGCTAACGCCTCGTACATGTTCGTATCGAACTTGTATCATTAAAAACTATAATGTCCCTTTTATATATCATTATTTGTTGCTACAAATTATTTTTGTTCGTTGGCGTCTTCCAGCCAGATGGCATGACGACTTAAGGCGTATCCACAGTAACTCGTTGCAAATAGCTCAAGAGAGGGAGTTATGGAAACAAACGAGACAGGATTTTAGTGGCTGGTAGATGGTAATGATAATGACTTATCCTAAATCTACAAGGAAGCGATAGACAGAAACACCAAAATTAAAATATTTGCCTGTATACTTAATCTCAAAAAAGGTCGCATCTTTGGGGTCGGATTTTGGGGTCGGGTTTAGGATCTCTTTAGACACACATTTATTAAGAATAATTATTATATTATTAATCTGTAAAACTTAATGGGGTCTAATAAAGAAATTTGAATTTGACTTTGAATTGAAAAAAGCATCAAGCGTTGAGCCGCTTCGGGGTAACCGACTATCAATCGACACGAAGTTTCACAAATATTTGATTGCGTTGGTTTCAAACTTCTTTTTATCGCGATTCTCTATTTTTTTAATTTTAATACAAATATCGATCATGATTTCCGGACAGTAAGTTAGGGACAAATGGTAGAAGACAGGTGTCAATGTAAAACGAATTTAAATGCCAGAATTAACTAGTATGGTCCAATAAATGCTATACTAGTAATTTAGTAAGTTAAGTAGTGAATGCTGTAGTAAGTTAAGTAGTGAATTAAGTAAAGTAGTAAATGCATTCACTAGTAATAGTTTGTTTCAAAATTAGTTGCTGAATTTACTGGCGCAGAGTTAGTAAATCATTACAATTGCTAAATATTTTTTAATCCATAAAACAACCAATTCCTTTTTTGTATCAGTGTACGTATGTGTTGTTCTAGACCATTATAGACCCACCTGTTTTATTTTGACTAAACGAACCAGATAAACCCAATCAGTTTTATCGTAATTAATAGATTTACAATTATAATTACTTCCTGTGTCCAAACAAAAATCATATTCCATGCCGAACCGATGCCGATTCAGGCATCCCCATTTTTTTGAGCCGGGCAGAATTTATCTGGAAATATTGTTGTTGGCGGATTTTTGATGGTATCGCTCGCGCTGATCGATGACTGTAATTAGTCGTCTGTCAGAAATCGACAAAATTAATGTTTACTATTCTGTGACGGTAAATCTTCCAAAGGACATGATAGAAAATAGAGAGGAAAGAGGGATTGAAATAGAGCAGGCCTCAAACAACTATTTTGATATGAACCAAACAAACGCTAAACAGAGTAAAAAAACTATTTACAGTGTTTTGATTAATTCCACAAGCCTGCAAATTTCCGATGACGTGATTTTTTTTTCAAATGTGGCCGATTCATCTCTCCAAAAAAATCCTATATGGGTATTGCGCCACTGCAAGAAATTCTACAAAATAAAATAGTTATTTTTTGTAAACACTGCTGCGTTAATCCAACGAAGACTAATTGTCAGCAGTGGACTCCCAATAAACACATTTGACTAACGGACAAAAAAAATGTTCAACGTTTTGGAAAGTTTATCTCTTTCCGTCGTCGGAAGAAAAAAAATACAAAGAACAAAGAAAAAAAACTATTTAATATATTTAAATGCAACTATTCCAGAACACTTTAATTCTCTTTTAAACAGATACGTCTACAAAAACCGTTGACGTTATATCCAAGTTAAATTTCAAAATTAACAATTACTACCTGATAACGATTACTTAATAAGGTAAAACCAAAAAGTTTCAAATTTTCTGTACGGTTATTTTTAATTTATTTTAATTTTTACGTATGTTATGTTTAGTTATGTTATGTTCTTTAAAATCAAAGAAGCGATTGCCATACATTACTAACATCTACAGGCATGAGGAATGCATTTATTTTTATTAGATTGTATTAAAAAAGCCTCTTTTGTATTTCTTTTAGAGGCTATCGCTTCTTTCATTATACAGGGTGTCCCAGAAATGAGTGCAGATATTTTAAAGGGTGGTAGATCTGGTCAAAATAAACATATTTTCTCTTTACCATTTTTAAAATAAATTGAAAATAACCGAGTTAACTTTAAAAAAATAATCGCAACATTTTGAGAACAGCCGGCAGATATTGCCAACTACATCCAATTACCCGGATCAAGCCCGGATTTCAGTTAATTCGACGCACTGTGTTGCCATATGGACAAGAAAGTATATGTTTAAAAGTAAGTCATAAAATCACAACACCTGAGGAGTTTGCAGAGATGCATTACATTTTTAAGATTGTGATATTATTACATAAAATAAATTAAAAGTTAAAAAAGTTAAATTAAAAAACTTACCCAATATTAAAAAAGATACTTATGACAGATCGATGTAACTGCGACAGTTCTCTTTTTCGATACACACTTAACTAAAATACACTTCATTGTGCTGCTTTACTTGTACATGCTATTATAAAAACTGCTAAAATAACAGTTCCCATTTTTAACTTAACATATTATTTTCATATAGGCTTCATCACAATTTGAACCACTGATTTACAAAACATCTTGAAAAGCACACGTTACACATTACTTTGAATACCTTTCTGAATGAATAAATGTTGAGAATTATTGTCTCTTACCGCCACTTTACGAACTACTTTCAATCTAAGAAAATACATGTTTCACTCAACAATTTTAAATACGTATTTTTTTTATCGCAATTTTTTCGATGTATTTCGACAATTCCGTCGACAAACCAACTGTCGGCCAAGACAGTCGCGCATCACTGGTTGGTAACGGCTCACTGCTCTTTGTCGCGCCGGCGTGTCGAGCTTGCGTCATGCGAGAGGTTGCCGTAGTTTCAACAATTTCAAATTCAAGACACTCGAAGCAATCAAATTCTTATTAAATTTTAAAAATAAAACAGAAAAACATGAAAGGAAACAAACAAAACACAAATGAATTGATTATTGATAAGGTCACAAAAAATAAATTTCTAAAATGTTTATCCTAATTCAGAATTCAATATATCAAAAACAGCCCGACGAATAATCAATTCATTTTTGTTTTGCTTGTTTCCTTTCATGTTTCTCTGTTTTATTTTTAAAATTTAATACGAATTTGATTGCTTCGAATGTCTTGAATTTTAAATTGTTGTAACTACGGTAACGTTGCTTAACATCATCGTCTGACGCAAGCCCGCCACGACGGCGCGGCTCAAAGGACCAGTTCACACGTGGCACTCTTGGCCGACGCGCGACAGTTGGTCTGTCGAAATACATCGAAAAAATAGCGAAAAAACAAAATACGTATTTAAAATTGTTGAGTGAAACATGTATTTTCTTAGATTGAAAGTAGTTTGTAAAGTGGCGATAAGAGACGGTATTTAAAGTAATGTGCGCTTTTCAAGGTGTTTTGTAAATCAGTGGTTGAAATAAAACAGAGAAACATGAAAGAAAACAAACAAAACAGAAATTAATCGATTATTCGTTGGGCTGTTTTCGATATATTGAATTCTAAATTACGATAAACATTTTAGGAATGTCTTTTTTGTGACCTGGTTGTGAATAATATGATGAATCATTTTCGTAAACGTCATAAACGTAATGTTTCAGCCTTTTAGTTAATTTTCGGTGGTTTTTGTTAAGTTTTCATTGAAAGGGTAAGTACTAAAAATAATTAATGTTTTTTTTTCTATAATAATTATTAATAATGAGCACTGATAAAAGATTAAATTTAACATTCCTAATTTTTGAGTAGAAATTTTCTATGAATTTATAAATGTAGAACTATGTAGAATGTGGATAACATAGGAGGTTGCAACACTGCAAGGTTTAGATACACCGTAGAGAAATCTGAGGTGAATAAACAAGTGGCACTAAAAAGTTTTTTCAAATTTCCCGGAAAATGTCAAGAAAAATTTTAAATTTTCAACATTTTTTTTTCGCAAAAAAACCTCATAGGCGTTCTTCTGGGGTTGAACTATACTACCAGTTAAAATATTTGCACTTATTTCTGGGACACCCTGTATAATTTTGGCGTTGTTAAAATCTCTTCAGTGGCCTATGTTCCATGAATGCTAACAAATTTTTTTGTCACAAAACTTCACAAGGATTTGTGAATTTTTCATTTTAACCCACACCAAACCAATGATTACTGAACAATAAACAAAAAATGTAAAAATAAAGTGAAAAAAAAATTATTTCAGAAATAAGGCTAAAAGTTAACATCAATGGCCAATTTATACTTCAATCAAAACATCAAGCTTTTAACTGACTTTCTTTACACCACATTTCAGTTATAAGCAACTCCCCAGACTTAACATCCATCAGAATCGAAATAAAGTAGCCTTTCTGCCACTCAAATCTCGAGATTTTCATTCTGCTCGCTAATGCGGTTTCTTGCTGTCGAAGGAAAAAAAAACCGTCGACAAAAAATGGCGAAACCGTTCGAATTCGCGGCGGAGAAAATGGGATTCGTATGCCGGCAACGTTATTGAATGTGCGAGGAAAATATAGATGCGGAAAAAGCTTATGAAAAGCGCCGTTATATATTCGGATTTCTCCACGGACCCGACGGACGGTCCGTGAATCTTTATTAAATCTATAACATCATCATCCTTTTATCCCAGGGCGTGGGGTAGCGTAACAGCAATAATAGAATATATTCGGTTATTTGGGATTATCGTCTTCTTCTGGGTGATATTTTATTATAGCGGGTTCGTTCAGTTATTCTTCAAGATAAAGGTTTATTGCTGGAAATTCAATTAAATGTACTTTCTGTTACTTTATTGATGGACAGTATGATAATCGCAGCTTATTAAGCACTAGCTGGTCATAATAGCTAGTTTTTGAGTGTTTGCGCATCACCTATTGCCTAATCTCGTCAACATGTCAGCAGTCAGTGCACTAGTATTAGGGAAAAATGAATTAAATATATACTCTACATATTATATACGCGCTTTCAAATATGAATCTTGTGAAATATATATCTACTAGCGTGTACCAGCGACTTCGTTCGCGTACGAGAGCAAGAATTTCCATTAACATACAAACTGGATAAAGTTTTCTCACATTTATGTCAGCATGAGAAAAAACAATATGGCGATATTATTATATAACTTGGTAATATTTGAGGGGTAGTTTCATCTCGTTGGAATTTGACTTTCGAAAAATCCGTTTGCCAAAAATAAGCTTTTTGCGTCAAGCAGTTTAAGCAGAATCGTGGTTAAGAAATTATCCAACTTTTTGGAACACCCTGTATGATTTTTTTTAAAAATTTCAAAATATGTAAAAAAAAACAAATAAATTATGCTTGTGCAAGCGTTTTCCCGAAAGACTAACCGTTTTTTAAATAACAAATATTGTAATATTTGAGGGGCGTTTTCACCCTCTTGGAATTTGAGATTCGAGAAACCCCTCCTTATCGAATCTTTACACCCCACAGTCAATCCGTTTGCCAAAAATCAGCTTTAAATGTCAAGCAGTTTAAGCAGAATCGTGATTACACAATGGTCATATTTTATGAAACACCCTGTATAGATTTATAAAAAATCTTAAAATATGTAAAACAACAAAATAAAATATACGTGTTTAAGAGTTTTTCCGAAAAACTCACCGGTTTTTAAATAAAAAATATTCTAATATTTGAGGGGTGGTTTCACCCCCTTAGAGTTTCGAAAAATCCCTTCTTATCGAATCTCTACACCCTAAAGTCAATCCGTTTTCCAAAAATCAGCTTTTTACGTCAAGCGCTTTAAGCAGGATCGTGATTAATCAATGACCAGATTTTTTGAAACATCCTGTATACATTTTTAAAAAATCTTAATATATGTAAAAAAACAAAATAAAATATACGTTTAAGCGTTTTTTCGGAAACTTGACTGTTTTTTAAATAAAAAATATTGTAATATTTGAGAGGTGGTTTCACCCCCTTAGAACTGGAATTTCGAAAATTCCCTTCTTATCGAACCTCTACACCCTAGAATCAACCTGTATGCCAAAATTGAGCTTCTTACGTTGAGTGGTTTGAGCAGGATCGTGATTAATCAGTATGTCAGTCACTTACAGATTTTACATATTAGTATAGATTAACGTCTAGGTTTACTTATTTCACTGAGATTTATGAAAAAAAGTCCTTTGCCTCGGGTATAGATACCACTATGTTTTGTAAATAGCTCAAAACGAAACAAAATTAAACGAGGAGACAGGAAACGCCCAAAAAAATCCCCCACGCCCTCCTCACGAGTAGTTCTTAGGCGCTTTTAAGAATCAAAAGTAAGTCGATGCAAACTGAAGTGAGTCAAAACAACAGAAAATAAACCGAAATAAACAAAGTCGGGCGACGAAATGCGACCTTGACCTGCTTCGAAGAGTTCTCCGCATAATGTAGAGGTTGTTTTAGGAAGTATACTTAATTATGACTCATATTAAGTACATACATGTATATTAACATTATTTGCTGCTTTAAAATGTTAAAGAAGCACAAAATGTATTTAGTTCAATTCTACGGAAATGGTGATCATAGATAAATGAAACAAGTTTAGATTGGAAAGTGCCCATAAGGACAATGTAAACACTATTTGGCGCTATTCTTGCAACGATCGCGACCCAAAACTTTTGAAAATTTTGTTTCGTTTTGGTTCGGCTTTCTCTGGAATTATATCGCCAAATATTTATTCAAATTTATTATTATTTTCTTTCAATTTTATAAATAAAATACAGTGTGTTGCATACAAGAAACTTGAAGTTCACAGTTCACAGCATAGGTTTTTTAGTTTTTAATGCCACTTTTTCACAATTATCACGGGTTTGAGTAAATGAAACTTAAATTAAACTTACAAGATAGCAATAATTACTTTGAAAATGGACGATTTAAACACTTTTTGGAATTTTTTCAATTAAAGCGGTTTAGATTTTAAAAGATTTTATAATTTTTGAAGATTCTGACTTTGACAAGAGAAAATTATTTCGTTATTGTTTGGCGGTTGTTCTTAGTAACCGCTATTGCAGCGTCAGATCGCGTACAAGAGTAACCCTTTCCGAACCCGTCGCGAATAATTATTATATATTTTGACGGGGCTTTCCAATCTAAATTTATTTCCTTTATCTGTGACATCTATCAAAGAATTAAATGAAAATTACATTACCATAGAAACACTTTTTGGTTTTTAGGACTTCACCTTAAAAAAATTAAATAATAATAATTATTTAAATTTTTATGTTTTTCATATTTTTCATGTTTTTTTTTAATTTTCTCTAAAACGGTATGGAAATTTGAAAAAGTATAAACGGGATTAGGTATTAGGTACTAGGAATTAGGAATTAGGTACCCGGTGGCGTAGAGGTACAGGCTCTCGTCTACCAATCTCAAGGTAGTGGGTTCGATTCCGAAACCCGGCATTGCATCAGCCGACTATTTTTATTAAAATAAAAATAGTTTGGGTACCTAGGTCGACTCAGCCTTAAATGAGTACCTGGGATTCACAATCCTGAGGTAATAATAGGCGGTTGAAGCGTAGAGTGCTAGCCACATTACCTTCCTTGTATACCGAACGGCTCTAGTATGGCAGCTGTACCTTGCTACTCCCAAGGCGTTAAACGCTATATACGGGAGCTATTATTATTATTATACACGGGATTAATGATTTTAGAACAAGCAAAAATGTTTATGAAGAATGCATTATTTAAATGTCTTTTTTCCTCTTGTAAAGACAATCCGGGGACATACTGTATGTAAGATTCCAAAAATATGACGATATTCCGCTGATAACTTCAGCCAACCACCCTTCACATCGAGGACCTGACGAATTTTCGAAAAGCCAGCGCCGACTCGATGTAAATTGGCCCTTAACGCCTTACTCCCCCTTCTCCTCCTCCCAGATCCGACACCACTCATAAATTGACCGTGTCTATGATGGAAGAGGAATGTGGAGGAGGCGAGCTCCATTCCCGGAATATATAATGCGGCCGGAGGAATCCGGGACGATCGTGCCTGTCGCTGCTTCCGGTCGACGGAGCGTCGTTCGTTTTGTCTTAGATCATTAACCCTTCCACGGGTCCCTTGAATTAAATAAAGAGGGATTTTTGTCGTTGAGGGTCATATAGTACGTGATGAAGGATTTTTTTTATAATTATGATGTTTTTTATTAATGCTATATAATATACAGGGTTGACCGAACTGTATTCCGGAAACTTCGGCAGCATATTTTGCAGATAAAAATAAGTAAAAAAGTTCGTATAAATATATTTCCTAAAATGCTTAGTTTCGGAGATTCAGGGTGTAGAAGTTTGATTTTAATTTTCTTTTTTTCCAAATAATTTCTAAAGTAACGTCAATATTTGGATGAAAAATGGTGTCTGAGAGTTTTTTGACATGAGAAATTTTATTTTAATGTCAATATGACTCCTACTTATAGAGGGCGCCACCTATATATTTTGTAACTGGTTTGAAGAGTAATAACTTTTTGTCCGTACCTGCATAAAACTACTGGGTGAAAAAATATACATTTACGACGTTTTTTACGTTAAAAAGGTCTTTTGGTAAAAATCGCTACGAGTAATGGTTCTCCAGATATTTGGAATCGAAATTATCAATACCTTTCGTCATTGTCACAAATTAAACATGCTGACTAAATAGTTATTAGACAGAAATCATAAATTTAGCTTGTTTTGTGCCAAAAGTTCAACAGAAACTGTTTTCTCATCATTTTTTTTTTGCAAAAAAAATTATGATTAATATAAAATTTCCCAAATTTATTATTTCGGTCAAATAACTATCTACACAACGTGTTAATTTTTTGTCAACATGTATTGACTATTTCCATTCTAAATATCGAGAACTGTTGCTCGAAGCGATTTTTACCAAGAGACATTTTTTACGTAAAAGTCCCTATAATGTATATTTCTTCACTCAGTAGTTTTATACAGGTACGGACGAAAAGTTATTACTCGTCAAAACAATTAGAACACATGTAGGTGGCGCCCCCTACAAACAGGAGTTATATTGACATCAAAATCAAATTTCTCATGTCAAAAAACTACCAGATACCAATTTTCATCCAAATATTTATGTTACTTCAGGAATTATTTGGAAAAAATCGAAATAAAAATAAAACTTCTACACCCTGTATCTCCGACACTAAGCATTTTAGGAAATACATTTATACGAACTTTTTACTTATTTTTATCTGCAGAATATGCTGCGGAAGTTTCCGGAATACAGTTCGGACCACCCTGTATACCTACAGAGTAGAGTTCTACAGGGTGTCCCCAGAAAAAGTTACACATCAAAGTTATGTTTTTTGTAATGGAACATCCTATATGTGGGATATGTTTCTCAAAGCTGTACATTTTTGGTATGTCATCCACTGGGGTTGGAGGATTAGAGTTTTCCTGATGAGGGTGCTCTCCAAACTCCTCCTTCCAATTTTAGTGTACATATAAGAAATAACATTAACTTGAAACATTCAAAATTGTATCTAAATTAGATCCAAAAAAATATCCTGCAAAGTTAACGACTTATGTAAAAAAATCTGAATTTAAAAGATTCAATTATCAACTGGCCAGTTTCACACACACTACTATTTAGCAATTAAGCTTTTCACCAGAAAAAAACTCACTCGTCTCGCCAGTCCTTAGCAACTCCGCTGCCGTGCCTGTCTCGTTTGCACAATTCTTTTTCCTAATTGCTACAAAAACAAGAAACAAAGAGGAATAACGTGGGATACGGCACGGCGCAATTTTTATACTTTTTAACGGTTTCGCAATAAAGGCTAGGGATGTCCCAAAATATCGATAAAAACTTCTGAAAAAAAATGTTTCGAAGTTTAATTATTGAGCATAGCCATGTAGGGCTATTTACAAATTTAGTGTTTGATTTACACAACCTATTTCTCAAATTTCCGTAATACTGTTATTGTCAGGTGTATTCGAGGTTAGTTAAAAAAATATGTGCTAAGCAATGGCGGCCTGTGGTCAAAACTTTGGGGGTACAAAAATCTTAGAAAATAAAGAATTGTATTAGTGAAAAAATACTTTGGGCTATCAAATCATCAATATTAGCGATGGGAACTATCGAATGAATTAGACTATCGATGGTTACTGAATGAATGATTTCAACTATCGAATGGTTTCATTCGAATAAAATCATTCATTCATTTGTATACTAAAGCATATGTGACAACCTCGTCGTGCGACTAAATGGTTATCGTTAAGCCACGACTATCGAATGCTTTTGATAAATGAAATTTAGTATTCGTTTGATTTTTGTGTGTTTTAAAATTTGTTGTTAATATAACAAATTGGTTCTGTAATTATTATTATTTAATAAAACAACGTTGCCACAAAAAATTTAGAGACTATATTATTGTTAAATAGGATTTAATATAAATAATTTTGACTTCTAATTTGTTGTTTATATTTTGCTACTATTTAAAAAAATGTTTATATTAAATTATTTTAAATTTTGGTGTTAATAGGTATAACAAATTATTACTGTTATTATTATTTATTAAACCAGTTTTGCTTAAAAACATTAAAAATCATTTTCCTACATCCAAAATAAAAAGTATTATTGAAGTGTAACAACAGAATATTAATAAAAAAATGCAAAATATATAGTCATGCTATCCCTAACTAACTATAATACCAAAGAATAATATTCTTTGCTAATACCAACTAATACGAATATACGGCAACAGCGCCGTTCATAATGTATTTTTGTGTAAATACTAGCCCCTCAATAAAAGAAATAATGTGTCCTTATCTTTATCTGACTCAAAATCAAAGATGCCGGCTTTTTTCATACCATTGCCACCGACCGCCGACCGCTGTCGGGTTTCTAGGAAAGAAACCTACGTCGCCGGGCGACAACTAAAATCCAGTTTATATTTTACTATAATCGATCCTGACGAATAAATGAATTTTATAAATGAATGGTTTTTGCTGCCGAATTAATATATTTCAAGGCAGATGACGCATCTATTCGATATTTTTATTCGAATAGTTTTCGACGAATGTTTTCTTACTAGCTATCGAATTATTCGAATGAATTGTAACTATCGAATGTTTCGATAGTATTCATTCGATAGTTCCCACTACTAATCAATATAATGCCACAAATTAATGGATATTATTTTATTAAAGAAGTAAAAGCTAAAAACCTCGTCTCCTAAAATTTATTGTCTTTAAATATTGTACGCTAATGTCATTTTTGTAGTTCGCGAAATCAGAATTCACAATCCTAATACGTTGATAAATCTAATCAGGAGATGCAAGTGCTCAGATCACATGTGCACACGAACCAGCTTAATACATCGAAAGTAGCTGAATTAGAGTGTCATGTCGCGGGGAACAAAGCTTGCGGTTGGCTAAAATTTGACCAATTAGATCCAATATTCCGATGCGCAGTGAACGACGCGATCACGCGACGCGATAGAATAAAGATTGATTCTCACTATACCTTCCGTTTCCGTTTCAGATCCATTCCATATCCGTTCCGTATTTTTTATTGTATTGACGCTATACGTAAGCTTCCGGTCCGTATCAGTTCCATACTTCTTATTTACGAAAGTTTTATTTTAAAAATTTGTATCTTTTGAAAAAGGTAATAGATTTAAGAGGTGAGAGAATAAATAAATATCAGCAAAATTTTAACAGAACTGGTACAAATGTAAGAACTTGACATAGCTGTTTCCGATACGCTTCAGTCCATCCGCCAAAAAAATGTATGGAAGGAAAGGATATGGAACGGAAGGGAAACGGAACGGATAGTCTGCATTGTCCTATTCATTTACATGATATAATATTTTATGTAAACGGAAGGGAGCTGGTATGGAAGGTATAGTGAGAATTAACCTTAAATTAATGTGAAGCGCGTAGAATCGGCATAATATATACATGAAAAAAAAGAACATGTATCGATATATTTTTTAAAAAGATGCACATTCCTAACAAAGAGTGGTTACATCACACCTAGCCCTCAGGCTGTTCGTTTCGTGCTCTCACTTCTGAAATACAATTGGAGTGTTGTACGTTTTTTTTTATTATTTTTCCGTTTTGCTTGTTCTTCTACACATCCCTCGGGGAGACTTTTATACGTGTATGAGAGTTGATCCTTGCCAGTGGTTAATTGTTAGGTACCGACAAGACTGACGAGCAAAATAGTTAAACTCCGCTTACACATAACGTTTTACCTGTCAGTCTTATATCTGTCGAGTCAAAATGCATCAAGTAAAATTTTTCTGATCCTTTAAATAATTTGTCAATAAGTTCTCCTGATAAAAGGAGTTGTTTTGGTTTATACTGTTTTTTTTCATAAAAAATAGCATAGCCCCAAGTAGCATTTTTGGACACATTTTAGGTAATGTTTCTAATAATTGTGTCTGTTTTTAGCCTGTTCTAGCCGTTTCCTGAAAGGATTCTATGCGGAAACAAAAAATGTTTCGAAACATTTTCTGCAATTTGTATCCAAGATACCCGTTTTCAACAGACACTGTTTCTAAATGCAAAGAAACAAAATACCAAACTAAAATAGTCTATGTCTGTGTGTGGATTACAAAATGAAAACAAACATCAACAATGTCGAACTCCACCATATTTTTTTGTCTTAAAATCTTTGTTTTTAGGTTTTCTCGCACAAAAAGTGTCCGGCAAAAGCAAATTCATCCTTTAATTTAATAATGTACTTTCTTATTTTTAATGTCCCTTAATATATATCATCATTTGTTGCTACAAAATATTTTTGTTTGAAATATAGATTTTTATTTTGATTTCTATATCATGGTTCTGAAAATAAAAATACATTAATTAATGTAATTAGAACGCGAGTGAATGAGTTTAAAAGCGAATTATGAGTTTAAAAGCTCAACAGTCGATAAAAACATATATTTTTAGTTAAAAACGCTATCACTAGCCAACATGGCGGACTTTTAATTCATTATTTTATAAAATTGACATGGAGTCGGACACAAATCACCTATAGTACATCATATTTGTATCTATAAAGAGAGAAACTCGTGTTTCGAAAATTAATCGACAATAAATGGAAACCTTTTTTCTATCTGTGTAGATATTTCGAACTAGTCACCTGTCAACAACGCCAATCGAAACATTTTTATTTACTATGATTATAACAAAAACATAAAAACATGTATTCTATTTTGGAAAAAAGAGAAAAAAACCTTTTGCTGGATATTTATTGTTATAGCTTATGTAGCGAAAACATACTTTGGTATAATGTTTCGAAACAAAAAGCGACTTATGTTACGAAGCATATTGTTAAAAAATGTGACGAAACTGTTTCGCAATGTTTCTCAGCAGAAGTTTTGTTTCGATTTTGTGTCTAAAAATGCTATTTGGGACGGTATGTCAGACGTTATGTTCCATTTCCGCATGTTAGCAAGCGCTAACAACCTTTAACAGAGATTAATCTTTAGTGTAAACTTTGGATTAAACAACTCAGCATGACTTGAGCACAAAAACGAAACTTGCAGTGTACTGAGCAATAATAATCCCCACCATGTTATATGGGAGCGAAACCTGGGTGTCATGCCGTACCGCCCACACACGAATGCATTAAACTAGTGGCAACAGAGACACCTTAGACAACTATAGTCTGTCCAACGAGAAGATCCTTGACAGTGATAGATGTGTCTGTCATTTTAATTTCAAAGTAGTTTATTTTATTTTACAAAGAAATAAGTTGGTACAACTGGAACGCATAGCAGGATATATTTAAAATTTGATTGACAAGATGACAAGTGATTACTTCAAAATATTGTGAAAAAAACTGTATAAAACTGAAAAAATGTAATCGAGTTATTTTATTTAATAAAAACGGTATGTATTAATACAAAACAAACAAGAACAAGACACTACATACCAAAAAATATGAAAAAGAACTATTATTTACTTTCAAGCTTTATGAAACTACCCGCATTTATGATTATATTTATCAATATAATAAATAAAACAACATAGGTAAATGAAACAAACTATTTTATTAATAATAACACCTACCAAATTTTATACCTTAAAGGTTGATTAATTAACTTTAATCTTAATTTTTTTAAACCAGTACCTTTTGACATTATTTTTCTGCAGTACTAAAATCCATTATTTACCTATCGTGTGATGTCGATATTTTACAGCTACTCCAGTTTTTAGTATGAGTTTAGTTTGATCCTTCTACCATATACGAGATGCACTTATCTACGACGAAATGGTATACAAACTTTATCGATGGCAACTTCATTGGTGTATAAAACTTTCTGCCTGGGCAGCGAGTATAAACCATAAACTGTGCTCTGGGTCTACAGTTAATTTTCACTCGATTTTTCCTCCACTTGACTTCAAAAGACACAAAACACACGTAATAATACGAATCAAAATGCATCATCTTCCAAAACGCAGGGTATTTAGTATTTAACAAAAGTTGACACAAAATTCTAACCTATAATTTGGCAAGACTTTGACAAGCGTCAAAAATGACAAAAATCTAAAGGCGAGTTCATACGCATCGGCGTCCGTTTGTCGTTCATCGTTCCGTCAAACCAATAAAATTGAAATACGATCAGTCATTTTTTAAATAAACCAATAAAACTGGTTAAAAACAACAAGACACGACGCATGACGGATTTATATTTAAACCCATCCATAGATAACTTAAAAACTATTAGAAACTTTTTTTAGTAAAATAAATAGATTGGTATGGGACGTCATCTGCTTTTCTTCTGTCATCGTCTGTCGAAATCTTACCTGAGAAAATAAACAGAGTATATTAAGAATCAAATAATGGTTTCATCATGTCTCAAACGTATCGGTTCTTGAAAAAGCTAACTGCAAGAGTATTGAAGTCATGGTTACAAAATCCCGACTAAGGTACAAGGACATTTTTCACAAAAACTTAAACGGGATTAACGTGCAGAATGAGTGGGCAGAAGCAGCTCACAATAGAACTCAATGGAGAAGAATTGTAAACTTAGTTAACAGCGACAACCAAAAAGTTAAGAGGCAACAAAACAATGAGATTTTTGAATGTCCGGAGTGCGGTAGACAGATAACATCACGTATCGGGCTTTTCAGTAACATAAAAGCTCATGAAAGAAAACGCCTTGCGTGACCATCTTCTGATGCGTGTCAAATACTCGTCAGCGAGTAATGGCAGTATGTATGTATGGATAATATTAGAAGCAAGCTACACTTATCTCGCTCGAATGGCTTAAGTCGTATCTTGGCAACAGAAGGCAGCTTGTGAGGATAGATACGTCTATGTCTTCTTGTAAGCCTATAGAATGTGGTGTCCCTCAGGGTTCAGTACTTGGCCCTATTTTATTTCTGGTGTTTATCAACGACATTGCAAATCTAGACATTAGCGGTAAAATCTGCCTCTTTGCGGACGATACTAGTTTCACTTGGAGCGGCCCAGATGTTACGGCACTATATGATACTATATCCAGTGACTTACGCACCATTAAATCTTGGTGCGATTCTAATCTTCTATGCCTCAACCTTTCAAAAACTAAAGTTTTGTCATATAAAAGTACTATACAACCTTTTGTACTTAATAACACCACTATTGACGTCGTGGACTCTGTGAGATTCTTAGGACTTGTTGTGGACAACTCATTAAAATGGGACTTGCACATCGAAGCCTTATCAAAGAAACTAAGCTCTGCCTGTTTTGCGCTAAGATCAGTGTCTAAGGAACTTAACTCATCAACCTCTAGAATGGTCTATTATGCCCTTTTTGAGTCGCATCTTCGTTATGCCCTTCCATTCTGGGGTACTTGCTGCGCGACAAAACTTGATCGTATTTTCAAACTTCAAAAGAGAGCAGTTCGATACTTATTGGGACTAAACAGTAGAACTCACTGCCAGAATTTCTTTAAAAATTTCAAAATACTGACTCTTCCTTCCTTATTCATTTTTGAATCCATTTGCTTAATCCGCAAGCACATATTCTCTATTCTGGAAAGGCCTTCTCACAACTATCCACTTAGGAATGCGGAGCACGATATTTATCTGCCAACCCCGAGCTCAGAACTAGTTAAGGGCTCAATACTGTACAATGCCAAGAAAATGTACAATCATTTGCCTTCGAATATCAAGTCACTTTTTTCCCGCATTTCGCAAAGCTCTGAAATCATACTTACTGGAGAGAGCCCTATATGCGGTAAACGACTTTTTTGTTGATGTTTAATCATGAACAATTTAGAATTTTAATTTTAATATTTTGGTCATCTCACACACTGGTTAAAGGTCTAGTATTTAATATTTTATAACTCTTGATTTTATGTTATTATAACATGATTTTATCCATTTACAGTTTTCCTTTTGTAAAATTTTCTAGATACGCCTGTGTTCTGCAATGTCCTTTATTTGTAATTTTATGACGTACATTTTTTTTTTGAATTGATTTGTATTGTATGACATTTTTTGTATTATTTGTATATTTGTTTTTGTGCTTTTTTTGTTTTGCTTTGTCGATGAAGCTGTTTTGGCTTTTTGTACAATAAAGCGTTGTTTTTTTTTATCATTTTGGATGATTTAGTCCAGATAATCATTAAAAATGCTCAACGTAAATGAGCTTAAAGTAATTATCAAGTAGATCTGCAAAACCGCAAAATATTTCAGAAATAGATCCAGTCGCCACCGCGAACGTTAGAACGGTTTCCTCCAGGACCCGGGGCCGCTCGGTCTCGTCGCTAGTAACCAGATCACGCCCCGGGGAGACGGTATCGACTTGCTCTTGCGGCGTTATTTATTAGGGAAGTACGCCCGCCGCCACTGCCGCGCCATTCCTTGAATTATATACGGTATTATCCGGGGCACACGCGGACGAATACGTAAGGAGTGGGCTGGGGGGAGGTCAATTTAACCCTTAAAGCACAAGCCGCAGGATGGAGAGGGTGGTTATTGAACGCCTCTGGTCGTAATTGAAAGTAGAGTTGATACAAACTAGGTAACTGCCATATGTAAAATGTTTAGGAGGATAGTTAATCACCGCGACCTCACAGATCTATTGTGTGTTCTCCTTTCTTGAGTTATAACTCAACATACAGTCTTAAAACTAAAAGAGTTTCGGAGTTCCATTGTCTTTATTTATTTTTGCTTACACAACGTTTCGGTCAGAAATATCGCTAACCGTTATCAGGTTTGAACTAAACTAAATCCTAAAACTACTGAGCTTATATACTAGAGCCGAGCATTCACCCGTGAATTTATTGGGTGCAGTCAAGCATGAGGTTTTCCACTGCATTGGAGCGTTTTATAAGTGGTTGCCATATCGTTGAAATTTCCATACTAGAATTGCTAAAGATTTTATTATTGTTAGAAATGAATACGGCCTCCTTAAATTTGCGCTTTTTCCAATGGGGTTCCTTGTGAACCACAGGGGCGTCCGACCATTTTATATTGTGGTGCTTGGACCACACATGATCTGCAATGCCCGATTTCATTGTTTCACCTCTTTGCGTATGTTTTTTTATGTTCGTCAAGTCGTACATCTAGAGGACGTTTTGTCTCTCCAATATACGACTCACCGCACTCGCAAGGTACCTGGTATGCTCTCTTTCTCCTGGTTTGATGATTCAGGTTTTGTTTTTGTTAGGACACTTCTTAATGTAGTCCCAGACTTAAAAACAGTTTTAATTTTATATTGCTTAGCTATTCGCCTGATTTTCTCCGATGTTCCTTTCACATATGGAATCGTCAAGAGAGAGAAAGCATCCTCCTCAGGCTGGCGCCTGAATCGGACTTGCAATTGGATATAATCTTGTGTTGGGATTTTGCAGAGTAACCATTCTGAAGCAAATCGGTTTTAATATTATTTAGTTCAGAATTCAGAGATTCTTGGTTACTGCATATACTGATTGCTCTATGACATAATGTTTAAATTATACCTTTTTTGGTTGCTTCAGAATGGTTCCACTGAGAATTTGAATATTGTCCTGTATGTGTTGGTTTTCTATATACAGAATTTTTTTTGCTAATGGAACCATCGCCTATACTTACAAGAACATCCAGAAATGGCAGACAGAAGTTTTTCTCTTTCTCAATCGTGAATCTGATTATTTCTTTACAGTCTTACTGTATGTTGAGTTATAAGTTACTTTAATAAAAGCCAGTATCTGAGACGGCTCTACAGAAGCCAGCTCTCCATCCTCGACGTCAGCCGTACCAAAGTTCATGGCACGAACGGTCGTCGTCTCGACATACTCAGTGATAAGGTGTTCTGGTGTTTCCCCATTTTCCCCACAGAATCTGCATTTGCCGTTGTTTCTCAGCTTCAGCCTAGTGAGGTGTTCGTTGAGGAGACACTGTCCTGTTAGAAACCCCGCAGCAATCCGAAGATTTTTTTTACTTAAATCAAGGAAAATCTTTGATTTTTCTCGGTCGTAAGTTATGAGGAACTTTTTCGAGTGTCTTAGACCGTTGGACATTCCAGGTTACGGATGGAGTCTTCCAGGTTCTTCAGCTCCGTTTTCAGTTGGTTCCTTGTTGGAAAACAGAACGATAAAGGTAACAGGTAACTGCCATACAGGATCCCAATATCCCATACATTTTCCAAATTTTCCAAACAAGAGAGGCAAACAGAACGATAATTTGCTGGTTTTGGAAAATGCTATTAAAACAGACGGCAGATGCTCAGATGGGTACCAAAACTGTAATTGTCAAAACAGCGCAAGGAATCCCACAACGTGGAGTAATCTCCTCCCTACTGTGGAGCTTGGTAGTGGGTGAACTACTAGGCAAATTAAATCGCCTAACAAGAACTATTGGAATATGTAGAGGAATTCACTTACATCGGCAGTTTGATTTCGGAAAAGCCCAATATCGACACTGAAATTCAGCTCAGAATTAGCAGCGCCTCAAGAGCATTTTGGAAATTGAAGACAGGGTTTTCTACGATCATAACTTGAGCACACAAACGAAACATGCAGTGTACCGAGCAACAATAATCCTCACCATATTATATGGAAGCGAAACCTGTGTGCCGTCGACATATGAACGCATTAAACAAGTTGCAACAGAGACACCTTAGACAACTCTTAAGAATCAAATAGTTCCACCATGTCTCCGTATCGTTTCTTGAAAAAGCTAACTGCGAGAGCATTGAAGTCATGATTACAAAATCCCGCTTAAGATGGGCCTGTCACGTATGCAGAATGCAAGAAAACCGCATACCAAAATCTCTGCTTTACGGTGAGCTTGTAGAAAGGTAAGAGGAAACCGGGTGGATAACGCAAAAGGTACAAAAATATTTTCCACGAAAACTTAAAAGGGATTGACATGCAGAATGAGTTGGAAGAAGCAACGCACAATAGTACGCAATGGAGAAGAATTGCAAACTCAGTTAACACGTATCGTGTTTTTCAGTCACAGAAAAACTCATGAAAGAAAACGTCTTGGGTAACCATCTTCTGATGCGTGTCAAATACTCGTCAGCGAGTAATGGCAGTATGTACTACATATAGTAGAAGGCAATGAAATGGCAAATTATCTAGCTAGAAAAGGAGCGAACACTCCACTAACTGGACCAGAACCGTTCTGTTTTACAAGCGTAAACCAGCTAAAAGCGGAACTGAAGAATCTGGAAGACTCCATTCGTAATATGGAATGGAAATCTTCCAACGGTCTAAGACACTCGAAAAAGTTCCTAAGGACCGAAAAAGATCATTCAAAAAATCAAAGATTTTCTTTGATTTAAGCAAAAAGAATCCTTGGATTGTCACGGGGTTTCTAACTGGACACTGTCTCATCAACGAACACCTCAGTAGATTGAAGCTGAGAAACAACGACAAATGCAGCTTCTGTGGGAAAAATGGAGAAACATCAGAACACCTTGTCACTGAGTACGCCGAGACGACAACCGTTTGTGCCATATAATTTGGTACGGTTGATGTCGAAGATGGAGAGCTGGCCTATGTGGAGCCGTCTCAGATACTGGCTGTTGTCACAGCCCTGAGACTGTATGATGAGAGATAACTCGTTATAACTCGTTATAACTCAAGAAAGGGGAACACATAATAGATCTGTAAGGTCGCGGTGATTAACATCCCTCCTATAAATTCTACATACCTAATGTAATATGGTACCAATTTACAAGCTTCGTGGTACACAAGTATACCATATCTGAGACTAACTGAACATCAGGAAGTGGTTGTATACTCACAATTCGCAATATTTGACACACACTGCTATGCTAACTAACACTTGAAGTTAAATAAAAGCTTGCTATAATTTAGAGTGATTTTGGCTCTTGGCTATGCCTTTTATGAATATTTTTGCCCACTAAGCACTATCAGTAACGATGCCCAAGTTAGAACCAATATCTCCTTATTAACTAACCCTTTACATACCTTTTTACCACTATATTTCAAAAGTATCTAAAGAATAATATAAAAAATGCTTACTCAACATGAACTTTAAAAAACTACTTGACATTGCTTTTTTAATCTAAATCCTCAAAACAGCTTTTTATTGTGATATTATTTTCTTGCACTTTTAATTATCTTTCACTAAATGTTTCCACCACCGCAAAAAACGTTAAAATAAAAAAGGAGCAGTCGCAAAAGTTGAATACGACTCGCCTGGCATCTAGGGAAAATGGAAAGGAAAAAATTAATGGAAAATGTATGTTAATATTTATATCCGGCTATTCCACCCGGCGTTGGGTTGGCTTTTCCACTTGAAAAATAATAAGTAGCTTTAGTTTTTTTTATTTTTCTTTTGCTTTTATACCCCTATCTGTTGGGGAAAAACTAAAAACAGGTCGTTGTTTATTTTTGAATTTTAAAACGTTTTTTATTAATTTATTTTAAAATAAAGGTAAATTTTTAATGCTA
The DNA here is from genome assembly GCF_002938485.1 of Sitophilus oryzae. Taxonomy (NCBI): domain Eukaryota; kingdom Metazoa; phylum Arthropoda; class Insecta; order Coleoptera; family Curculionidae; genus Sitophilus; species Sitophilus oryzae. The sequence goes on from NW_022146108.1 coordinate 435,929, forward strand.
AATTATTTTAATATGAACTTAAATATGCCAGTTTTTTGAATGTAGGTATAGTTGGTAACTAATTTAAATTGTGATTTTTTGTGTGAGTCACTGGCACGAAAAAGTGTTTATACTTTGCCACAATTCTATACTAGTGATAGCGTACCAGTGATACTGGTGCCAGCTGATGAATACGTGTGAATCAGTCTTAATTTCAAGAGCCATACAGATCGTACTTTGTCATCAATTTTACGGTCAATCTCGCTTCAGTGTCCATTCAGTCATAATGTATGTTCCTCTTCAACGATATTTTCTTCTTTTGAAGAAGAAGCTTTCGTAGTCAGCTGTTTGTTGATTTTCCAAAAAAATAGTTCTTTTTCGTCCAGGAATTTTTGTATAAGAACTTAGAACCAAGACGATCAACTCATTTTAAGTGTATAGCTGAGAAACAGCTGTTTGCTGAACCAGCTTTATAGATTTAGAATGAATTGTACTTAAGAAACGTACAGGTACGTGAACGGACTATAAGAAGACTAACCGAAGCAAATTTTATGTCAAGAAGGTCTGCTTCAAGACCACAACTTACTAGGTCTGTTGACTAGGACCAAAAGCAAAGGCATGGTTTTCTTCAAGAGCGAATATCTCCAACAAAAAAAAGCTATTGAGATGAGCCAAAAACAAACTATCGAGATAAGATGTACCTAGATGACAAAATAATTTTTAAATTCCTTGCTGTCTTAAAATGTTCCACGGGTTGTTTTAAACTTTCACAAAATTATCAATATCCTGTTTTCTTTTGTATAATTGACCGATGGGAAATTTCATTTCTAATTTATAAAGAAATACTAAAATGTCAAATAATTTAGCTACATATTGCTTAAAGAGTCATCAAATTAGGTCAAATAGAACAAAATGTATTAAACTTTAAAATACATTAAAATTTTAAGTTGCCCGATTTTCGTGCCGGTGTGTGTATATCGAAATTTAAGTTTAATTTCTAGATTTAGTAGGTCTCGTGATGCTACGTTGGCTTACCACTAACTTTAAAAAATAACTTGAAAACCTTAGTGGTAAGCCAACATGTTGTCAAACTATAGTGCATATTACTACACATTTAGGTACCAAAACTGTAGTTGTTAAACCAACGCAAGGAACTTCACAAAGTGGAGTGACCTCCCCCCTACTGTGGAGCTTGGTAGTGGATGAACTACTGGAAGAATCAACTCTAGGGGGAATACACTGCATAGGATATGCAGATGACATTAGTCATCATTGCACGGTGGAAACATGAAGGCACCCTGTATGATATTATCCAAAGAGGACTCCGCATCGCTGAGAGATGGTGCAGGACTGTCGGGCTGAGTATTAACTCAGATAAAACCGCAGTAGTGCCTTTCACCAGAAAGCGAAGTTTGAAAAACTTGAAAAGAATCCATCTAGATGGAAAGAAAATACTGCCATCACAGGAAGTGAAATATCTGGGAATAACCCTGGATAGTAAACTTTTCTGGAACAGGCATATTAAGAACATTACCAGCAAAGCCATAAAGGCTCTCATGATATGCAGAAGACTGGCGGGAAATTGGTGGGGCTGCGCCCCTAACATTTTGCGCTGTATACCATGATAGTAAGACCCATGATTACTTATGGAGCGGTTGCTTGGTATACAAAACTAGAGCAACGTACAGCTAGGCAAAACCTGTGCAAAGTACAGAGACTGGCATGTATCTGCATGACAGGTGCCATGAGAACATGTCCAACAGCAGCAATGGAGGTCATTCTAGACCTAACACCACTGCATATTGTCGTTGGTAGTTATGCCAATGTGACAATAATTAGAATGGTCATTGACGGAAACAGTACTGGAAGAATTTTCAGGTCAGGGGCTCGGAACACCCTCAAAAAGAAAATTCCACTTCTCCAACTCCCAGTGGATGACATACCAAGAATTTACAACTTTGAGAAACACCTCACTGTAGTATTGAGTAATAAAAATGATTGGAAGAAAGAAACGCTTACTCAGCATATAAAAGACCATTCCATCAAGTGGTATACTGATGCTTCCAGAGCTAAAGCAGGGACAGGGATAGGAGTATTTGGGCCGAAAACTAAATACTCCGAACCAATGGGCACCTACCTCAGTATCCTTCAGGCAGAAATTTACGCTATCGAAAGATGCGTACAATTTATCTTAGATAGGAACTATCGAAAACAGGAAATTGCCATCCTATCTGATAGTCAAGCAGCACTTAACGCGATCAACTCAGTAACTATCAATTCGAAGTTGGTCAAAGAATGCCTAGAGAAGCTCAACAAATTAGGCAAAGAAAATAAAGTCCTCCTACTCTGGGTGCCTGCTCACCAAGGGATAGAAGGCAATGAAAAAGCAAATGATCTAGCTAGAAAAGGAGCGAACACTCCACTAACTGGACCAAAACCGTTCTGTTTTTCAAACGGGAACCAACTGAAAGCGGAACTGAAGAATCTGGAAGACTCCATCCGTAACTTGGAATGGGTGTCCTCCAACGGTCTAAGACACTCGAAAAAGTTCCTCAGAACTTACGACCGAGAAAAATCAAAGGTTTTCTTTGATTTAAGTAAAAACAATCTTCGGATTATCACGGGGTTTCTAACAGGACACTGTCTCCTCAACGAACACCTCGGTAGGCCGAAGCTCAGAAACAACGGCGAATGCAGATTTTGTAGGGAAAATGGGGAAACACCAGAACACCTTAACACTGAGTGCGCCGAGACGACGACCATTCGTGCCATGAATTTTGGTACGTCTGATGTCGAGGATGTAGAGCTGGCCTTTGTGGAGCCGTCTCAGATACTGGCTTTTGTTAAAGCCCTGAGACTGTATCATGAGTTATAACTCGTTATAACTTAAGAAAGGGGAACACACAATAGATCTATAAGGTCGCGGTGATTAACTCCCCTCCTGAACATTCTACATAGTGCATATTAAAACACTCTCCATAGACGTTACATTTTCAATGTGACTTTGTACATATCATTATAATATTTCTCAAGTTGTTAGGGTATCTTCAAGCGATTCTAACCTTGTTTACATATTATATACAGAATACCTGAATATATCCGATTTCTATCTTTCCTATTAATATTAATATAACTCTATTGAATACAAATTAATCCTAGAAAAATACTAAAATACCAGGCTTATCAATTTAGTCCGTAATTGATTAGATTAGCTGCTTTAAATAAGCAGCAGTGTACATACCAAATTAATGAGATATTTAGTTAATATGGAAATAATCGAATGATCAATCCTCTTGTTGCTGGCTGGAACCGGGGTTTTCGGGCCTCGTTATTCGATAGCGAAGAGGATGAACCGAATCCTGATTAGGCTTTGGCGCGGAATAACGTAATTAACTTAAAATAACTTTAAGCCGTTTAAATAACGAACGGTGCGTCGGCGGTTCAATGTGGCTAGAATTTGGAAATAATCGCTAATCGGCTAAGTTTAGCGTGGATAAGTTTAAATTATGTTTTATATAAACGGTGATTTAATAAGAGCTTTAGAGTGTGATGTATTTTAATAATTAAGTATTGCTTAATTACCGAGAAAATAGTCATTTTCTATACAAGACGATAAAATGGTATTTAGAGGTGCCCGGTGGCGTAGAGGTACAGGCTCTCGTCTACCAATCTCAAGGTAGTGGGTTCGAATCCTACACCTGGCGTTTGATTAGCCGAATATTTTGACAAATAAATAAAGTTGTCTCTTTAGTTGTCAGTTTTGAGTCAATATTTTTTAATTCTCTTTTGTGTCAATTGCTGATTGAATTGGAAAGAATCGAAATAAGTAAATTACCAACATAACTAATCACATAGATTTAGTTTTGCAGGGTGGGACCATGTACAGGGTGGGTCAAATTCGACGCTTTTAAATGGAAACACCCTTTCCTATAGGAGATAGACAAAAACTAATATCGGTGTCTGGAGCTCAATTTTTGTCAAAAACAAGATGGTGAAAATCGCATATCGATATCTGTTACCGTTTCGGAGTTACGGGGTGTTTTTCAAAAATATGCATTTTTAACAAATCGCTGTAACTTTTCTGCTATGGAAAATTTTGTATTTTTATGAAAACCTTTCCAAGGCACCTTTTTACGTAAAATTTAATGGTTTAAGTATATTTTTTTTTAATTAATAATTTAAGAATTATCAACAGAAAATTTGATTTTTTATATGGGATCATTATTGTATATTTTTAATTTATTGAAAAGAATTTAAAATTACCTTTCCAAAAATATAACACACGTGATATTTTGCTCGATTCCTCTTCGAGATATAGAGTATATAAAAATTCGCCCGCTTTAAATAAGTGGGCTTTGAACGGCACCGGCTCTAATGCCAAAAAATTCTAGCTGTGAGCATCAAGTAAAACGAAAATAATATTTGCTATGAGAGATGCAGAATTTTATAACAATTTAAAATATATTTAACCAACATCAACACATTTAAACTCTATCTAATAACTATAAAAATAAATAGCAAACCAAGACATGAGATTTTGCTACAGGTGTTCGACATAACGACCGTCTTCTGTTATGGACAGACGGGGCAATTTTTGAACATTTCTCGCGGAATTCATTAACTCAGTGGAGGTGAAAGATACCCTCTCATAACTGCATAAAGCAACCTCATAAAGTATTTCTAATTCTTGTCTAGATTATACGGAAGAATAAGGAACCTTTATACTTCCGCAAATATATCCATAGGGCATCCATGGATATATCCATGTATCCATCCATCCTTCCGCAAATATATCCATCCATGGGCACTAAGTCAGACGGCCGCGACGGCTGGGATCTTGGTTAGCTATTCAATTATTCTTGAAATTGGCTGCAAAAATTTGCTGATAACTTCAGCGTTCACAGGCGGTGCGTCGTCTTGCTGGAAAAATATGTTTTCGAGTTCCATTAAGGGCATATCGGCAATAAGGGGTCCAAAGCCTACTAGTTAAAAGTGGCGAACTTTTAAAAATTCTGTATTTCGAAGGGGATTATAACAAAATATCAAGTGTGCTATATTTTTGGAAAGGTAATTTTCAATTCTTTTCAGTTAATTAAAAATATAGAGGGTATCCCAAATAAAAAATCAATTTTTCTGTTGGTAACTCTTAAATTATTAATTTTAAAAAAATTATACTTAAACCATTAAATTCTACGTAAAAAGGTGCTTTGGAAATGTTTTTATAGAAATACAAAATTTTCCATAGCAAAAAAGTTACAGCGATTTGCTAAAAATTCACATTTTTGAAAAAGTCCCCGTAACTCCGAGACGGTAATAGATATTGATGTGCGATTTTCACCATCATGTTTTTGATGAAAATTGAGCTCCAGGCACCGATATTAGTTTTCGTCTATCTCCTATAGAAAAGGGTGTTTCCATTTAAAAGCGTCGAATTTGACCCACCCTGTACACCGTCGTTCACATAGCCTACCCACCAAATTTCGACGACATCAACTTTTGACGTTTCTTACGTCAAAACAGTGACACGTGTCGTACACGGTCAAGTTGGCTTTGGTCCAATCTATCGACATACCAAATTTCATTTAAAGGTTGATTCTCACTATACCTTCCGTATCAGCTCCCTCCCGTTTCCCTTCCGTTTACATAAAATATTATAACATGTGAATAAATAGGACAATGCACACTATCCGTTCCGTTTCCCTTCCGTTCCATATCCTTTCCTTCCATACATTTTTTGACGGACGGACTGAAGCGTATCGGAAACAGCCTTGTCAAGTTCTTACATTTGTACCAGCTCTGTTAACATTTTGCTGATACTTATTAATTCTTTCACCTTTTAATTAAATCTATTACCTTTTTCAAAAGATACAAATTTTTAAAATAAAACTTCGTAATGATATAAATTGTACAATAAAAAGTATAGTATAGCGTCAATACCATAAAAAATACGGAACGGATATGGAATGGAAACTGAAGGTATAATGAGAATCAACCTTAAATCAGAGATATTTTTTAAGACAAAATTATGACATAAAACCAATTGCAATTCAAAATTCGCTTTACACCGATAATGCTTTGCCGTAATGGAAAAAGTTTCGCGTAAAGAACTACATAAAAACAGCTATTTACAACTCTCCACTTCATCGACAAACATCGTCGTAATCCAGAGTAAAACTAAAAATAACTTCGGCGATTTCGAGTCTTCAATCACGGGGCAACAGGGATTGCATTAGCGCCATCTGACACCTTGTTATGCAATTAATATGATCGATTCGATAGATCGATCAACTTGCTGTCTTGTTATATGGAGAACGATACGTTTAATAAAGCGGTTTTTTATAAAGCACACTTAAGAAAGATTTTTTATTTATTTTCTTTTAATAGCATTAATATCAAGCTATAATTTAGCTTGATATTAATGCTATTCTTAACTAGGGCTAACTGTTCATCACTTCCAAACAGTATGACACGGGATTTACGAGGATTTAAAGTGAGTAAATCAGTGCCGGATTAAGGTCCTAGGGGGCCCGGAGCTATGGGCTACCCTTGGGGCCCCCAGGTCGGATTATTTTTCCTCATTGCTGTTATTTTAACGTAAACTAATATTGCTTGAAGTTGAACAGGAAGGCAGTTCATGATCTTGATTTTTATTCAACTAAGAATTGGACGTTGAAGGGATTTCACAAATACTAAAAAAGTCTGTTACTTTAGTTTTTCTTCTTGAATCTGAAATTAATTTGAAATATCCCTAAGTTTTCGTAGATTAAAAATACAGGGTGTTCCGAAAGTATTGTACCAAAATCTAAAGATTGGTAGATCTCGCCAAAATAAACTTTCTGAGATGGGACACTGATGGTCGGAAATGCGTCGTTTTCAAAATACAGGGTGTTAAACTTTTAAGAAAAAAAATTGATCTTTTTTAATATCTATTATACCACTGTATACAGTACGTCTGTCCGTTCTGTAGCTACGGGGTATCCGTGAGAGGGGAAACGATATTCTCTCGATGTTTTTCGTAAAAAATTAGACGACGCGTCCCATCAATAAAAATTCGACAAATTTGCAAGTGGCCAATAAAATGAGTGGTCGGGGCGATTTGCGGTGACGTACTCGTTAAGTCGGCGTATAAAATATATTGCTGTTAAATGTTTTTTGTCCGCATTCCTTTCATAGACACAGATCCAGCAGACGTACTGTACCACCCTACGGCACCTAATCAAAATATATAATATTGAATTGAATATTATTGCACCGTTTTCACTTAAAAAAATAAAAACCATTTTCATACATGACCAAATCGCTGAAATGGTAATCTAAATTTTAATGGTAAAAATTTGAAAAACGACAATTTAGGTTTTTGGGCATTTTAGTTCGTACTATGTTCATAGAAAGAAGTTTTTGGAAAATTAAAAATCTTTTTAAAAAGATTGCGGCAGAAGCGGCAAATTTAAGTTTAAACTTAAATTTGTCGTTTTACAAATTTTGCCATTAAAATTTATGGTAACATTTTAGAAATTTGGTCATGCATGAAAGTGGTTTTTATTTTTTTACGCGAAAACGGTGCGTCGGACAAAAAAAGTCGAGAAATAAAATATGTTGTAAATTGAATGGGGATTTCAAAAATAATATTAATCTTATTTAAAAAGTGGTGGCGTACCATTCAACGCGAATGGCAATAGAGACTTCAAACTCTACAGGTATAAACAGACTCAAAAGACGTTTAAAACAAGGTATCACTCGACCTCCTATTCCATTTATCAAATAGAATAAAAAGAGGAATCTAATCTGAGTAATTCCCCTAGCGCTTTCGGCTTTCGGTAATTCATCCATCCAAAAAAATTTAAAAAGAAGAACGAGCCATTGTCTATGCCGCACTCTTGATATTTTTTTTGGGAAAGTGTGTTGCCGCCCAAAAAAGAAAAGAAGAAGAGTCTGTTTTTGACATTATGAGAATGAGAATAACAAGTTGTCTGTTGCAATATATTTAATAAGACTAAATATATTTCTGTTGCACTGTTGCAGGTGTTCCAGGTTGGATTTTATTTTTTATTGTTTTTAAAATACAGTTTTAGTTACTTTTATAATAAATTCAAGATTTATGATGATTTATAACAATAAGTGACGAAAAATCGGTAGTTTTTGTTACAAATCGGTATTTTTCGTAATATATGTACATTTTCATTTAACTAATCTCGATTTTAAATTCTCCTGATTCGGGGGCCCCTCTCAATGACGGGGCCTGGGGCTATAGCCCCCATAGCCCCCCCCCCTTAATCCAGGCCTGGAGTAAATGCTTAATCTCTGCTCACATTTATGATCATTCTTCTTATCTCTATATCTCTGGTCGGAAATAAAGTATGCTGTCATTTTGTATGTCAATTATACAGGGTGGTCCGAATTGTATTCCGGAAACTTCGGCAGCATATTCTGCAAATAAAAATAAGTAAAAGAGTTCGTATAAATTTTTGTCCTAAAATGCTTAGTTTCTAAGATACAGGGTGTAGAAGTTTCATTTTTATTTCGATTTTTTCCAAATAATTTTTGAAGTAAGGTCAATAACTGGATGAAAATTGGTGTCGGGAGTTACTTGTAGAGGGCGCCACCTAAATATTTTTAACTGGTTTGAAGAGTAATAACTTTTCGTCCGTACCTGTATAAAACTACAGAGTAAAAAAATATAGATTCACGATACTGTACGTAAAAAAGGTCTCTTGGTAATAATCAGTACGAGTAATGGGAGATATTTGGAACCGAAATTATCAATACCTGTCGTCACTGACATAAATTAAACATGTTGACTAAATAGTTGTTGGACTGAAATCATAAATTTGAAATGTTTTTGTGCCAAAACTTCAACAGAAACTGTTTTAACATAATTTTTTCAAAGAAAAATTAATGATTAATTTAATAAAAAGTTTATACAGGTAAGGACGAAAAGTTATTACTCTTCAAAACAGTTAAAATAAATTAGGTGGCCCCCCTACAACTAGGCATATTGACATCAAAATCAAACTTCTCATGTCAAAAAACTCCCACAGGTAGTTTTATACAGTTACGGACGAAAAATTAATACTGTTCAAACCAGTTAAAAATTATGTAGGTGGCGTCCTCTACCAGTAGTAGTCATATTGTCATCAAAATCAAATAGCTCGTGATAAAAAACTTCAAAAAAACAATTTTCGTCCAAATATTGACTTTACGTCATAAATTATTTGGAAAAAATCGAAATAAAAATGAAACTTCTACACCCTGTATCTCCGAAACTAAGCATTTTAGGAAATACGTTTATACGAACTTTTCTACATATTCTTATCTGCAGAAAATATTGCCGAAGTTTCCGGAATACAGCTGGACCACCCTGTATAGTATTTTTTAAGTTAGCAGTTAATTAGTAGTCTATACTTTTACTATATTATAATTTATTTGTTAAATCAAAAAAGCTTTACAGCTTTATGTGCTGTAAATGTTATGTGCATTTAAAATGTATATATTTGTAAATTTAGTTTTGTTTTGACTATTTTACACTTCTAATGATCTAGTAAAACATAAAATGTAGTAAAAACGTCTATATTTATTATTTTATATTTTTCAAGAAATAATTTTGCGCTTGAATAACGTTACCGTTTTAGTTAGCGTTGATAAGTAACGGAACGCTAAAATTATGTTGTGACAAAACTCTCCATTAGTTTCTTCCAGATCACCAGGTGGCTCTAAATGACGGATCTATTTGTTTTATATCAGAGTATCTCTAGTACATGCCATTAGTCTATGCGTGCAACTTAATGCCGTTTTTTTCTGGAAAACGTGGTATACCGGGTGTTGCATCGTCGGACGGGACATAGGAAATCCCATGTAAATTTTAATGGGGTCAATTATTGGCTTCCCTAATTATTTTAGAGAATAATTCTATTTAGGTTTATTGAAGAGCAGTAAAACTCACATTCAAAAGAATAACTTCAGATATTTTTGATTAGCTCGTTTACGAGTTATCGCCGATTTCTTTTTAAATATTTCTCCTTTCTTATGGCCCTGTATTTACTTATGAGCACTAGTCAAGGTAAAAGATAACTGTCAAAGGAAGTTGTCATTTCAGGAATTTACCTATTTAGTGCTTTATTACTATTGAAAACTTATACCTACATCGGAAATCTTAAAGATGTATTTATAAATACAAATTAATATGAATTAAAGTAAAATAAAGTAATCAATTACAAGGTTAATTATAGTATTATTACAATATTCAATAACTTATTAATTTAGGTACTATTAAATGACAACTTCATTTGACAGTTATCTTTTACCTTGACTAGTCATAAGTAAATACAGGCCCATAAGAAAGGAGAAATATTTAAAAAGAAATCCGCAATAACTCGTAAACGGGCTAATCAAAAATATCTAAAGTTACTCTTTTGAATGTGGGTTTTAGTGCTCTTCAATAAACCTAAATAGAATTATTCTCTAAAATAATTAGGGAAGCCAATAATTGACCCCATTAAAATTTACATGGGATTTCCTATGTCCCGCTCGCATATAAGCACAACGTACATGATTATGGCAAACGCATGGCGATAGAGTTATCTCATTGGCTGATGCCTAATAACAGTACATATTGCTATACAGGCGCCAAAAAAATGTACATTCTGCCACAGAGTTTTTCCTCGCCAAATAACAGTACGCATTGCTCTGCATATCTCAAACAGATGTATATTTTGCCATCTCAGCTCTCGCGCTTTTGTTTTTGCTGTCATTATGTCGTTTATGGAAACACGGCCTGTTGAGTTCGTTGGTGGATCTTTATTGATTAATTATTTTATTGATAATATTAGCAAACATAACCCAAGTTTATTTATTAACCCCCAAGTTTTAAGCATAAAACGAAAGAAGTCACTCTGGGAATATAGCGATAGTACAACAATTTACGCAATCTAGATGTGATATATGGATCCAGGAATATTCGAGGTCAAATCACACGAAATGGATTGTACCTACGTGATAGCGCTCCAAATTTAACACTTTTTGTGTATTCGTAGGGAGTATATCGTAAGAGCTTTTGAAGTCGAAAACCAATGACGTATAGAAAAGTTATGTGCCGTCTCTCTCTAACACATTGGGTTCTTATGAAAAGTGCCAATAATATGCATATTTTCCGAATAAGGTGATAAGTCATTGGTTTTAGGACATGAAAAGTTCTTAAAACATAAAATAAAAAATTCAGTTCCGTATTTGAATGAAGTCGATGATGGTAGCTTGAACACGAAACGTCGGATTTAAAATTTGAAAATGTTATGTTGTAGAGAAGAAAAAAATATAAAACTTTTCAATTTGGACTGTGTTTCAAAAAAGAATAGTTTTCGAAATAATAGACCAAATACATTTATGAGTTTTTCACAGATCACCCTGTATTTCATAAACTAAAAGAAATTTGGCAACACTGTACCTTGAATGGGCATAAAAAGGCAACTTTTCTCTGATTTAACCGACCTTGTAGCACTTACCGTTTCAGAGAGAGCAATAGTGGTATCACTTAAGACGGACACACTGTATATTTTATATATTTTACAGAAAGAAATATGTATGCCATCACAGCTCATTTAAAAAGAGAACCAACATTGCACATGCACACGCACATGCACATGCAAAATCACACGGTAGTGGACACTAGTAACTAAAAAAATATGTTTAATATTTAATACATATTTAAATATGTTTACTAAAAAAAATCTGTTAATAAATGTGCTTAGTTTTTGTAGTATTTGTATTGCATTATACTCTCAAATATTTAAAAAAACATTCTCATGCAGTTTTACCTTTATGCCATAATGTACACGGCGATGGCGCGAGTCTGACAATAAGTACTGTTATCTGACAAACACATGCATTTTTAATTCACTAGCAAAATGTACATGACTGTGACCCCCAGCAATGGCAGAACGTACTGTTAACTGTCAGCAACCAATCAGAAAGCGTAGATACGGACCGTTTGCCATAATCCTGTACGTTGTGCTTATATGCGTCCCGCTCGACGATGCAACACCCGGTATAGCAAATGGTTTTTTAGAGTAAATCAAAAGAAAAACAAAATAACAAAGACAGTAACGGTGATTATTCGGTGGCAAGAAACCACCAATTCAATTTGACCAATTTGAATGTTAATCGCCTCCAACGCTAACCGAATTCGCGCACGCCCGTTCTGCTAAAGGCCGCCAAATTGCCTTTTTGCGCCAAGGCGCACGCAATCCACCTTACAACGCTAACAACGAAATGACCAATTTAAATTTTTCCATTACTCCGACGCTTTTCCGTGGAAATTGTTTTAATTTCCGCGAAATATAAAATTTACCGGTGTAAAAACAAGCGAGGCTTTTGGGGGTGAGACGTCTCAGATAACAGGATGCACCGCAAACATTAGAAAAATGTTTGTAATTTACGTGTTTCAATTTGTTCCTTGTATTTTTTATGGTTTTTAATCTAGCAAATAGTTTTTAACAATGTTTTTATTTCTGTCCTCCCTACAAAAAGAAGTAAGGGGAACAGTAAGGGGGATACGCGGTGGTTATCCCCCTCCTACTCATTCTACATTCTACATCTCAAATTTAGAGAATTTAATCAGTGTATGTTTAATTACTTTTTAATTGTAATTCGAAAGGCTGGAGTAGAGTCTTTTTTCGACAGATAGTACTTAAAAGTAGGAACCAACTAATTTAAAAATATTTTTGATAATAATTTTTCTATAAATTATTGAAAAAATTCCACCGAATTATTCATTAATTTAAAGCTTTTCATTTCGAATATTTTCCTAACAATATAAAATACTAACTATGAATTTCCAAGTGGATTTTAGCATTGTTTGATCGTACATCAGTAAACCGACAACGTTTTATCGAAATCCCTTTTCTATTTTTAATTATTTATCAAAATCTGACTCGAAAATCCAATACCGATCGCCGGGCGCTATTTCAAAAATGTTTTAATCTGCTTTTCCGCCTAGTTTATGTAATTTTTCGGACGTTTGTTTACCCGTTTGTCGGTTAGTCCCGAAAATGAATTCGCAACGGTCGAAATTATTTTTTTTCGCCGTATTTGTTCGTTCGGCTGCCTTCCGTGTTTGCACACGGTATTCGAGTTGTTTACTCGCGTTACAAACACCGAAAGATAACAGCGGAATAAATTTGACTCGTTTTAATTATAATTTGAGCCGATGAAGATTTTAAAGTGAAACACTCAATATCGTGGGAGGCATGAAATATAAAAATGTTTCTTCAATGTGTTAGATTTTTGGACTTCTATTGTAGAATGTATGGAAGAGAGGAAGAGTTAATCACCGCGATTTTATAAATCTACTGTATCCTCCTTTTTTTAGTTATAACCATAGACTTAGAATAAAATATAGACTGAGCACCTCATTCATAAATAGCTGGAACATGCGGTCAGACAATGTCTTGTTATTGTTGTGTTATTGTTTTAGGTTATAACGAGTGCGACACGAGCGATAGATAGGTTGTCTCTGTCGTAACGGTCGTTCCCTGACCAGTCTGACGAGAAACGCAACACTGTCTTTCGTTTCTCAAGTACACCTGAACTCTCCGTATCATATCCGGGTAATTTTTTTATTTTAATGGAGTTATAATTAAATTAAAAATATATCGTATTTAAACTTTTTTATATTTTATTAAGATTTAGGAGAGGTTTTTCTAACTAAAAGTTTAGAAAAAAACGTCTTAGAGTCCAAAAAGGACAAAAATAATAAAATACATGTTATAGAAGAAATTTTATAATCGAAATTACGTAATTTTTGAAATTATTAAAAAAAATATTAATTTTAGTCAAACATTTACAACCCCTAATACTAATCAAAACAGGATCTATTCTACAGATATAATAGAATCGGCGACAGGGAGAGAAAAAAAAATATGATTGTTGTAATTTTTTTTTTCTGGTTAAGTGATGTCTTATTTATGTAAATTAGATAAAACATAAATCTGTTCCCTTAAAGCAAGGAAGGTAATAGGAAGTGGATAAAATGAAAACTACATTTATTTAACTCGGTACTGTCTTTATTATACCGGGTGCGTCCCAAAAGTGGCTCATCCCCATATTTTTTTTTTATTTTTGCAAATAAAAAAACAAGATTTAGTATGCTAATATATGACTTAAATTAGGATTGATTGACGCATTCAATTGTTTTTGGTCACTTCCTGTTTCACCGGAAATTACTATAACTTTTATGAACGAAAATGACACTCTGAATAGAATGACATATCATATGTCAACTTTTGACATTTTCGCATATGGTTTAATTGTAATTGTAACACGCGGTTCATAACGACAATTTGACTCGAAATACCAAGTGTTTGGTATATATAGGTATATAATATATATATATATATATATATATATATATATATATATATATATATATATATATATATATATATATATATATATATATATATATATATATATAAATAAAAATGCTTTTTCCAAATATGCTAATGAGTCACCCTTGTTCAATTTGAAAAAATTGACATATGATTAAAAATACGATTTGTACATCTTTTAACCGGCCTAGACAAGACACGAAACCTATTAGACGATCAAAACTATTTCTCCAAGGCTCCTTGATTAAAACTTAGTGTTTTTAACAACACCATGGCACCCTGGATTGAAATTTAAAATACGATTTGTTTCTAAGCGACAATGTCAAAAGTTGACATGATATGTCATTCTATTCAGAGTGTCATTTTTTATCGAATAAAGTAGCAATATACCGAGGGTGCATTTAAAAATCAAAAGATGTAGTCATTTCCGGTGAAACAGGAAGATACCAAAAACAATTGAATACGTCAATCAATCCTAATTTATGTCAATATGGCTACTAACACACAAATCTGTTTTTTTATCTGAAAAAATAATAAAGTTATAGGGGTGAGCCACTTTTGAGACGAACCCGGTATATTAAAAAATATTGTTTCATAATGTAATATCATTTTAAATTCTTGTATATTATTTTAGATTCTGAAGATAATTTTAGAATAAACCGGAATATATTTTTAATAAAAATATTATTAATTATTAACAGGGTTATAATAATTATGATTTTGTTACAAAAACCTTTATATAAATGATTATGTAAGAGAAAAAATTCAGATTTTACATTTTACTAAAATATTATCTAAATAAGCGCCTTTCTACAACAACGCCACTGACTCCCAATGGGTAAATTGAGAGTTGCCTATCGGTCGAAAGTCGTTTCAAGACTTAAATGGATTATTTAAGTCAAATTTCTTGCAAATTTGGCACTGGCGAACCATATTTTATAGTTCTTGAACAGAAAAATAAATAAAATAAACACTTAAGGACTACAAGCTAAGAAAATGCGTTAATACAGCCGGGGAGATAGCGGCAACAAAGCTTTACCGCACACGTGCGACACGTACTACAAGGTAATAAATGAATGAATAGGCGACCTCGCCTCTAGTCGGTGTTGCCATATTGTAAAGAACTTATCCTTTTTAAATAGTATCCGACTTATAATTTAGTAGTATAAGGACTATTTAATACATCTCTGGAATCTTAAAACCTACTTTATTAAAATGTAGTATTAATATCTCAATATATGTGTATAACAAGAAAAAAAATATTGATAATATTAAAGACGTCACAACATAGGCTGGATGAGGAAGGCTCGGTCAACTGTACCCAGAAGTAAACATGTGTACAAAAAAGATTGTTTGACCGCGCTGAGATGTAAATAGTGTAGTCTATATTTTATTTTAAGTCTATGGTTATAACATATCATACAGTGTCTGAGACGGTTTAATAGAGGTTAGTTCTCCATCTCCGATATCAGTCCTACCAAATAGTACGAGAGCTAGCAACGTCGGAAAAACAAGTACTTTAAGACGTCTGGCTCTTTGATATATCTTTTACTATGCTCTCTAGAACATCATGCGGCCCGTCTGGCTGCCGGTTAACGTTGCGTTCCCTACTGCGCCTTGAAAGAAGATCCTATATAAATCGAACATGATGTCTCCATAGCGCAGTGCGTAGAGTTTCAGACCACGAACCGTTGATTCAGAGTTCGAATCCGGGTCAGGGCAAAGACTTTTTTATTTTATTTTCGTTTATATTCTGATAGTAAGGGATAGGCTTGTTTATAGGGATATCATGCAGAATGTTATGCTTCCTTATGCAGAATGGGCAATGCCACTGCGTTTTATTTTTCAATAGGACAACGATCCAAAACACTCTTCACAAGTTGTTCAACAGTGGGTTAGGGAAAATGACTTTCGAGTTTGGCAATGGCCAGTATAATCCCCAGACCTTAATCCCATTGAAACTCTCTGGGAAGAAGTAGAACGTCGTACCCAAATGTTTCCAAATAAACAATCCTTGATAGATAAAATTAATGAAGTTTGGACAAATCTTCCCGAAAATGTCATTCAGAAGTTGATTGATTCAATGCCGCGCCGTTGTCAGCAAGTTATTAATAATAATGGATATTCTATCAATTACTAATGTATTACTTTCAATTATTTTATTGTTCTTAAATGTGTTAAATATTTTTTGTTGAAATAATACACAATAATATCTGTTGAATACAATTTGTTGCTCTACTTTTGTCGCTCCCATTCTCATCAATTTTTATAATCATTATTATTTACCATTTTTAAACTGATTAAAAGTACACCAAAATTTTGTAAAATATTACTTTTAGTGTAAAAATAGTGTGTTAGTAAATATAGCCGGAAATCACAACCTAATAATTTTTTTTATTCAAACATGAATAAAAATGAACTTCGTTGCTCTACTTTTGTCCGATTGCATGTAAACATCCCAAAGCGCAACTTTGCCCCAATTTAACCATGTTCGTATCTATTACGGTTATTGAGTTATCAATGCTCGTACCTCGAATTTGTAGCACCCTGTATAACTTATCTGGAAATATATAATTTAAATATAATAACGTGTCTCATTATTGTATATCCGTAACTGGCAGAGCAATTAATAAAACTTCTCCAGATTTCGTAATTTCTGTCAAACAAGGCGACGTTTGTTATTTGTTGGCCCCAGTTTCGCATTCTGTCGCGTTGAAGGCTAATAAAAGCGCCATCTCCCGTCCGTTGCGATAATAAATTTTATCTGTCTCGATGCATTTTTCCAACGACACGACGCGACGACGAGCAGTAGCGGAATTTTTCCGGCGAGGAAATTCTTAAACGGGTCGTCGCTGTATGGGGAAAACTTTCTTAATCGCTTAAGAGATGCTTCAAAGTGTTGTACTTTTCCGATAGTTTTCCTTATCTTGTTTTTAAGGGGAAGGTATTGTGTTTTGAGGTAAAAGTTTTGAAATATTCGGAGAATTTGTCAAAGATGAGTTATATTATGCAAGTTTAGCGTTATACGGGATAGATAAAAGAAGACTTGTAATATGTTGGGCTATAAATTTGACTAAAATGATATGAGATGGCTAAATTGTTTACTTATTCAAAGTTGATTTCCGCTTGTATTCTAACCTAGTTGTATCTTAACAAAATGGACGTTTTTCCTCAAATAAATCCGACAGAAAGGTTTATATAATAATTATAAGCATTATCTTGGAGCACGGCAGTATCCCACCATAAATTAGCACACCTTTTGATCACAGCACCTTTTGACACTTCTCAAATTTCATTGCAGATTAAGTAAAAATCGTAATCAACTGACAATACTATAACTACAGTTCATACCTTTGAATAAGAGGACTAAGGAAGGAGCAAAATACTAACCATGTATTCATGCATGGTGGGCGGAAAAAGGACTCTAGGGTGGGGATCCATGACAGTTCTGTTTGACGATTCACTTGACACATTTGAATTTGATTTGAAATTTTGTGGATTTGTCAGTCTTTACGGAGCTTATTTTATGTTATTTATTACTTATTCTACTACCGATAGTTGTATCAAGGTAGTAAATCTAGATGGAAATTGTGGCAGAACTTAAATTAACAGTGACACTATCGCGATTTATCGAAAAAGACTCTAAAATAGTTAGTTGTATAGCTAAAGGTAGATCTCGCCAAAAATCGAGTGAAATAATGGAACAACTTTTCGCTAATAAGTGACTATATAATATGCATACGTGTAGTAAACCGATCATTTATGAAATTCACTTAAATTAACTAATTATATACTTTTTCTTGCACTTTTATTGATTATATGGAAAGCACTGTTCATTAAAATGTAGTAGTTTATGTCCGGGAAGGGTTCATAGTTTCATAGTTGTCAATTTTCGAAAGAAATCAGTACATGTTATATTATTTCGTATATTTTTTATTTTATTGATTTTATGGAAAGCACTGTTCATTAAAATGTTGTATCTTATGTTATAGGGCTTGTTTCTCTCTACAATTTCCTGTCTCACAATGTACCGTTTGTGTCCGGGAAGGGTTCATAGTTTCATAGTTGTCGATTTTCGAAAGAAATCAGTACGTTATATTATTTTGTATATTTTTCATTTTATTGATTATATGGAAAGCACTGTTGTACTTTGTTTTGGTTTGGTTAGGTTAGGTTAATAAAATTATAAAACTAGAATAGTATACGGTTTTATATTAACTCTATTTCTTTTGAAGTTTATAAAAAGCATTCGTAAAAAAATATACATCCTTGAAATCCTTCAATTTAATAGCTGTTAGTAAGAAGTTTCACATCAAATATGCGCACATAATGCACACACAATTTTTTTCTAGAAATTAATAGCTAATATAAATTTTCATACCGTTTCATACCATTTCATACCAAATTATGTCTCCTAAAACCTAATGACGCAATATCTGGCCAATTGTAACACTCCAGTGATAACCACAACGAAGTTATAAAAAATTCATTTCTCCTTGAAAACACAAAAATATTAAATAATTGCGAAACTTTGATTGGTCGAAAGGAAGAAAAAGCTCTTGATATAAAAATGCAATTTGCAACCGCTGAAAAATTCGCGAATTACTCCAATTTTCCTCCAAACAACGGAACAGAAGACGAGGAAAAAAAGTTTAATAATACAAATTACGTCCGAGCGAGGCCGTAACTTTTCTTCGCTTATTAGGAAACAGAGCCGGAAAATTATTTTGCAAAGAATGCGCACCAATAAAATAAAAGAGAATTCGCTATTCTCCCTTTCCATCTCTTAACGTTGCAGCATTAATGCCGGAACGAGTATTTGTCATTTTCTATTTGCATTTTTAATTTGCTCGTTAAAGAACAAGGGGATGATGAATTTTAATTTAAATAACTGGTTTCCCATTACGTGGCATTTACATTTTTTTGATACGTTGACAGATAAAAACGATGTATTTAATCGTGAAAATAACTCTTGAACTAATCAGAAATAAGTTATAGAGTTTAGTGATGGGTTGTTATTTAACTATCTGTTATTTTATAACAATTATAATAATATAAATAATATTTCGACAACCATCGATATAGGCGGCGAGATACAACGGACAACGGAGTGGGGTATGCGCGACGGCGCGGCGCGTCGTGTTGGGCTGACAACAGCTTAAAAATACTAGGATATAAAAGAAGCAGCTTTTTTGAAACAGTTGCGGGCATAACGCCTGGCGGTCGAGATAACAGGAGTGGGAAAGGAGCGCTGCTGCATCGGTCGATTGTCGATGAAGGCTCGCAACGGGTTGGAGAATAACGCATCATTTGTTTTAGCTATGTTGTTTTTTTACCTGTTACGAGCATAACAGAACGGCGTTCGAGATAATCGGAGTGGGAAAGTAACGCTGCTGCATCGGTCGATTGTCGATGGAGGTTTGAAACAGGTTGGAGAATAACGCCATCAGTTGTTTTAGATACATATTGTTTTTCAACCTGTTACGAGCATAACGGGCGGAGGTCGAGGTATTATGACGCTGTATGTTTCACTACTTTATTATTAAGTTTCAATATTTAAGTATTTATTTATTCTGAAAAATTTTCAGAATAATATTTTAAGATTTTTTAAAAATGTATACAGGGTATTTTGAAAAATCTGGTCATTGATTAATCACGATCCTGCTTAAAGTCCTTGACGTAAAAAGCTGATTTTTGGAAAACGGATTGACTTTAGAGTGTAGAGGTTCGATAAGAAGGGATTTTTCGAAACTCAAATTCAAAAAGGGGGTGAAACCACCCTCAAATATTAGAATATTTTTTATTTAAAAACTGGTGAGTTTTTCGAAAAAACTCTTAAACACGTATATTTTATTTTGTTGTTTTACATATTTTGAGATTTTTACAAAATATATACAGGGTGTTTCATAAAATAATGAAATAATCATTTTTTTTTAATGTCCACCTAATTTTTCGTGTAAGGGGTAGTTTTTTAATTTTACCCTAAAAACGTTATGATCATCGTTTAGCATTTTTCATGGGCTTTCCAAAAAGGCGCCACAAGTAGGGTGTTGCCATTTAAGATTTTCAAGTGAGTAGGGGTGCCGCCTAAGCGGTAGGTCGGGGTGGTTCAAAAAATACGTCATATGTATTCCCCTTTGATATCATAGAAACGGTATTTTTTTTATTTTTTTGATATCTTTTTTGGTTTAAATTTATAGCCATTGTAAGTTTTCAGTGGCCCACCCTGTATAATTATTTACAAGGTATTACTTTCGAATATTTTTATATCATTTGGAACGTTTGAAATTGTTTAAAAACTTATTTGGTGGCTTTTGAAAAAAATAGCATGTTCTTTTCGGAGTAAAAATTACTTTTTGTGCCTCGCCTGTACGTCAAACGTACAGCCTCGCCACAAAATGTATCATTTTTACTCCTGATAACACAATATTCTATTTTTCATG
Organism: Sitophilus oryzae; assembly: GCF_002938485.1. Lineage (NCBI taxonomy): Eukaryota > Metazoa > Arthropoda > Insecta > Coleoptera > Curculionidae > Sitophilus > Sitophilus oryzae. The sequence continues at coordinate 456,729 of NW_022146108.1, forward strand.
ACCAGTTTCAGCTATTCAGTTATCGGTTACTTTGTCAAAATCGCTGTTTGTTTGACTGCATATTTCCAACTTAGGTAGTATTGCAAAAAATTCATACAATACAAATTAGAAATACAATATAATCAAAAAGTTTTATGAAAACTTATGATGCATACGTTTTGTTACGGTCTAGTTGCAAAAACTAGTGATGGGCGAAACTGTTATTTTTAGATAACAGTTGAAACTGTTATAGTTATTTATAAAAAACAGCTTAAAATAACAGCTTAAAAATAACGGGTTTCTTTATTTTATTGCTAAATATCTGAAAGAGTATGAGGCGGTCACCGCCAGGCGTATTAACGCAGTTGCAAGTTGCAACAATGACGTGCTCGGTGGTGGTATTTCCAGGGTGTCATAACATATCGATTGTTATCTAAAATACCTCTCTAAAAACGGGGGTTGTTTACAAATAAGCGCTGTTTACAAATTGCGATATAAAAAAGCCAAAATGCCGCCACTCGTCTATACCTATACATTCCGATCTACCTACGCCCTGCCCCTCGATCCGCGTAGATTCTGAATTGCGTAGCAGTGTACAGGGTGCATCTCACTCGACGGGCGAGAAGCTCTTCGTTATGATTTTACCATTTGCGGTCAAAAAATAGCAATATAAGAAAATGTGTAGTATATTCTTCATAAGTAAACCAACTACACACTAGAGTTCGAATTAATTTTACACTTAAACTAGCATGTACAGTTTGACAAATATAGGAAGAGACTTGGGGATAGCACCGGTCGCGCACACGATAGAGAGAGAACGCATTCGGCGGAAGAGAGATGCAGTTACGCTACGAAAAATCTGATTGAAGCAAATTTGTGGGATGTCCACTGCGCATCGGGGGGCGTCTCTTATTTTATATTTCTCACGTCTCTAGCTATACTTGTTAAGTTGTACCCGCGACTTCGTTCGCATCGAATTATTAATTTGTAATGGTGATGATAAAGCAAAGCAAGAATTTCCATTAACATACAAACTGGATAAAATTTTCTCACATTTGCCAAAAATATGCTTTAAACGTCGAGCAGTTTAAGCAGAATCGTGGTTAATCAATTACTCAACTTTTTGGAACACCCTGTATTATTTTTTAAAAAATTTCAAAATATGTAAAAAAACAAAATAAATTATGCGTGTCCAATCGTTTTCCCGAAAGACTAACCGTTTTTTAAATAATAAATATTGTAATATTTGAGGGGCGTTTTCACCCTCTTGGAATTTGAGATTCGAGAAACCCCTCCTTATCGCACCTCTACACCCCACAGTCAATCCGTTTACCAAAAATCAGCTTTAAACGTCAAGCAGTTTAAGCAGAATAGTGATTACTCAGTGGTCATATTTTATGAAACACCCTGTATATATTTTGTAAAAATCTCAAAATATGTAAAACAACAAAATAAAATATACGTGTTTAAGAGTTTTTTCGAAAAACTCACCAGTTTTTAAATAAAAAATATTCTAATATTTGAGGGTGGTTTCACCCCCTTAGAATTTGAGTTTCGAAAAATCCCTTCTTATCGCACCTCTACACCCTAAAGTCAATCCGTTTTCCAAAAATCAGCTTTTTACGTCAAGGGCTTTAAGCAGGATCGTGATTAATCAATGACCAGATTTTTCAAAACACCCTGTATACATTTTTAAAAAATCTTAAAATATTATTCTGAAAATTTTTCAGAATAAATAAATACTTAAATATTGAAACTTAATAACAAAGTACTGAAACATACAGCGTCATAATATCTCGACCTCCGCCCGTTATGCTCGTAACAGGTTGAAAAACACTATGTATCTAAAACAACTGATGCGTTATTCTCCAACCTGTTTCAAACCTCCATCTACAATCGACCGATGCAGCAGCGTTACTTTCCCACTCCGATTATCTCGAACGCCGTTCTGTTATGTTCGTAACAGGTAAAAAAACAACATAGCTAAAACAACTGATGCGTTATTCTCCAACCCGTTGCGAGCCTCCATCGACAATCGACCGATGCAGCAGCGCTCCTTTCCCACTCCTGTTATCTCGACCGCCAGGCGTTATGCCCGCAACTGTTTCAAAAAAGCTGCTTCTTTTATATCCTATTATTTTTAAGCTGTTGTCAGCCCAACACGACGCGCCGCGCCATAGCGCATACCCCACTCCGTTGTCCGTTGTATCTCGCCGCCTGTATCGATGGTTGTCGAAATAATAGGTTTTCCATCCATACTAGTTGTTTTTTGGAATTGCTTCGAGCAGCATCGAATTTCGTGGCGGTGCAGAGCACCGTCTTCGTTTCACCAACAGTCGATCTCTGCGTGTCGTTATTTTATATCTGTTATTTTTTAAAAGTAGTAACGGTTGAGTTATATTATTTCTAAATAATTGTTATAAAATAACAGATAGTTAAATAACAACCCATCACTAGCAAAAACGTTACAGCAATTACAAGAAATGCTGAACACATAATATACCTGGGCATTCGAGGCTTTGGGTCTTAAGCTGATCATCGATAAAACTAAAATAATGTGCACTCCATCGGAAGATCACAACAATGCTATAAAAATCGGAGAAGAACTATTGGAATATGTAGCGGAATTCAATTACCTCGGCAGTTTGATTTCGGATAAGGCCAATATCGACTCTGAAATTCAGCACAGAATTAGCAGCGCCTCAAGGGCATAAAAACTATTTTACGGGTAAAAAACTATTTTTTACGTGTAAAAAACTATTTGCTACACGTAAAAAAAATATTTGTTATACGTATAAAAAATTTTTTACGCGTAAAAAATATATTTTTTAATTTATTACTTTTTCAACATTTCAAATTACACTTTTTCAAACATGTCTTTCAAATCCTTCAATTTTTTTCATTTTTCTTCATCTCTATTTTTCCATTATTGAATTTAAATTAAAGAAATTGACACTTTGATTTATGTTTAAAAACACCCTTTCTAAATTCTCTCCCTTAATTTAGCGAATTTTTACTAAATCCCGACGCCCTATTTGCGCCAGAAAAGGACGAAAATTAAGAATGTGGATTTTTCTGTTCAAATTCCGAAAGCAATTATTGAGTTCGGGCTCCCGGCCACCACGACAGAATCCTATTCGAGCTAATTAATTTTTTCTTAATTAATTTCCAGAAAAAAGGCGCCCTTGTGACTGCAGAACGTTTAATTAAAAATGGGAACCATTCTAAATAGTCTTTTCTGGTTTATTGTTCCCTTTATTATTCTCGTTGTGAATTGTGAACTCCAGTTTTCAGTTGAGATTTGAAATAGGTTATGCTGCTTATCAAAAGGTTAATTTAGTGAACTCTGTTAAATGAAAATGTTGTCAGGTCAGGTCTAAGGTTTATGAAATATTTAATTTTTGTTTAGTAAGTATTTATGTTGTACGTATACAGAGCAGTGGCGGCTTAACCATGAGGTCAAATATTCATTGCCCCCCCCCCAAAAAAAATCAGAAAAACTTATTTAAATTATTTGTAAACCACTTTTTTTCATCTTAAAATATTCAAAACTATTCCCAATTTGTCCAGTTTTTGCTTGAAAACATTTTATTTTACCCATTTTCTCTACTGTCGGTCAAACTTTCATTTTGTCTTTCGTTCCCGCTATGTTTTACACGTATTAAACTCCAAGTGCCGCGGCTCGTGACGCCAACAAGGTAAGGTATACTACGTATCTTTGAATAAGAAGACTAAGGAACGAGCATATCAAAAATCTTAGGTACACCGCGATGGGCCTCAAATATCGCCGACTTAAATTCCGGTTTATCAGTGCAGTTCTAATTTTATTTAAAAAATGTAAAACTATGATGTAGGGTAGACGTGGGGTAGACTCAATAATTTGTTATTTTATTTTACGTTGTGAATAAATGTTGGTAGTTATTAAAATTGTTATAAAAATATATAATTCTAATAAAAATAGATAAATTATAATAAGTATTTATTAACACAAACATCTGATACGTTACTGAAGCAGGTAAGTCAAATTAACGTATCAAAATTCTTTGACATCTGATCTTTGACAAGTAGTAAATAAAAGCTAAAAAGCAAGAAAAATATATAATTTAGTTAATTTAAGTGAATTTCATAAATGATCGGTTTACTACACGTATTTATATTATATAGTCACTTACTAGCGAAAAGTTGTTCCATTATTTCACTCGATTTTTGCCGAGATCTAACGCACGCTACACAACCAACTATTTTAGAGTCTTTTTCGATAAATCGCGATAGTGTCACTGTTAATTTAAGTTCTGCCACAATTTCCATCTAGATTTACTACCTTTATACAACTATCAGTAGTAGAATAAATAATAAATAACATAAAATCAGCTCCGTAAAGACTGATAAATCCACAAAATTTCAAATCAAATTCAAATGTGTCAAATGAATCGTCAAACAGAACTGTCAAGGATCCCCACCCTAGAGTGCTTTTTCCGCCCACCATGCATGAATACATGGATAGCATTATGCTCCTTCCTTAGTCTTCTTATTCAAAGCTACGTATAGAAAAAATAATGGGTTAAGGTGCTATAGATATAGCTTATACTGGCCATTGACCGCGTCATTCATAAAAGGATTTGTAAGGTAGGTTAGGTTAGGTTAACTTTATATACACTACTTGTATCTTTGATAACTCGTTAAAATAAACGATTCGTTCGATTGTTTCCCGTTTCTACTTCCTATGAGTTATTTCTTTTATAAATATTAAGTAGGTATATAAAACTGATCGGTCCTTGTTAAGAACAGAAAAATAAAGGAGGGAAGAAAAAACACTTTCCAAAATAAAACTGTCGCTTGGGTCCTTCCCCCACTCCAAGGGTCAGTTTAATCCATCAACGGTATTAAAAGACCAAGCGATATTCCATCAATAACCTCGCTTGTCTATTAATCTTTGGAGTATTGGCCTCGAACACGAAAGTGATGACCGTTTTTTACGAGAAGATTTTTCCCTTCCTTTTTGGACCATCTTTTTTCTTTTTCACATTTTTTTGGTTATATTCGGAAGATGAGATGATTCCTGATGCTATAAAATAGTATCGCAAAGAAAATTTAAGGAGAAATTTTAAGTATGTTCAGTAGAGGATTAAACCCAGATTGCTTTACTGCAGTGTTATTATACAGGCCCGGCAATTGATCTCTAGGCATAGGAATTACATGCATTGGAATGAAACGCCTATAAAAAGTCTATGTTTAAACAGAGATGGACAACAACTTCCCCGTTTCCACTTCCACTACGACTGTCTACTTAGACAAACTCCAATAAGATAACAAATTTTGGAAATTCCGCCACCTCCCATCCACTCATGATACCCATCCCCCTGCCCTTTATTTATCGCCATTTTTTTATTTCCCTTCCCGCGCCACCGCACCTGGCTATTCCGTCTCCCAGCAGTTCATCACAGAGTTGCCAGGTCTACCGGTTTCGTCTGTAAGCTACCGATCTACTGATTTAAAGAAAAATCTAACGATATGTTCAACTGCGTCTTTAGTTTTTACAATAGAAGCACTTTTAAAAAGTTGACTTATTTGACTAAAAATTAAGCGACTGCCGCGTTGGAATCTGTATAATCTGACTTTATTATTGTTTCATTAAATTTTATTTAGTAATAACACACATACAGGTCATCGTTCTGTCTAGTTGCAGAGTTACGGAGATATTCCTAAAAATCCTTATTACTCCTTATTAGGCGCGGTATTGGCGACATGCTCGAAGAAGTTGATATTTTTTGAAAAGATTTTGTTTCATTCGTCTACTAAAGTTGAACCCATATTTTCACCAAAAAAATGTAAACAAAAAACAAAATTTAAGTTAAGAAACAACCTAAATTCGGACAAATATTTTAGTGATTTTCCTGTCAAAAAAATATATCAATATGAAAAGAGTTGAGAGTTGCTACAGCTTTCCCATTGAAATGAAATTAATTTTAGATATCACTGATCAAAATTTGTACAAAGGTAAAAAGTGACTTGCTATAGTTTTATATGTTTTTATTAATATATTAATATTATTTAATTCAATATTTTTTTAATATCAAATAATATACCTAGCTATTTCTAATTCTTGTTATATTTATTATATTTGTATTTTATTTGAGTGATCTATTATTACGACACATAGGAATGCTAATTTTGGACTTAAATATTATATTTTATTTTGTTTCTGTACTTTTGATTTTTGTTGAAGATTACCGAGAATTTTCTTCTCGTAAGGAATTATAATCTAATAAACCCGGCAACCCTATTCGGCTACTCCTTATAAAGTTTTTTCGACCTAATTCCTTTGTCACCGCCGTGTCGGGGCGACTGCTAGGAAGATCGTACAGTATTGCAATTTCATAGAATTGCACTTGCTATTTTAGACATGATTTTGAAGTTTTGCATGTTACTTTTCGTTTTAGAAAGAAGTTATGTGCCTAGAGAAAACATTCTTAAAATTGTTTCGTACTTTATTTAATATTTCATTAAGCAAGCAAGATAATGGGATTAGAAGATTTGGGATTTGGGATAAGCCAACATAATTTCGATTTAATAGAATGGCAACACTGTCCGTCTTGTTTCTGTTTTTTTGATTCTGTTCTATTAGTAGGCGGTAGCCCCCACACACAAGCGTCTTAAAGACCCGCCCGGCGCCCCCTATCGCAGAGGCTCTCTCGTCGTATCACTTCTACGATCACTTCCCCTATACGATGATAGGGAAAAGACACTTTATCCGTCTCTGTTGCACTGCAGTGTGTTTTTCAGCCTTACCATCTTTTTTTATCGCATTGAAAACCTCCTATTGCTAATGTTCCTTTGCCAGCAGTGTATACTGTGTGATATAGAAATAAAAAAAAACCGGCCACTAAAAACTAGACCAAATTTGAAAGTTGGATTTCTCGCGAACCACTCATTAGATTTTGATGATTTTTTTTTAAATTGTAAATTAATTCTTTTTTAACGGATGCTACGTCAGAAATTTTTATTCCGAATTTATTTTGAGCATATACAGGGCACAACAATAAGACGAAGTTTTTTGCCCGAACTTTGTAACACCCTGTAGGATGCAGCAGCGGTAGTAGCTTGTAGCGTTTTTTATAAAACATTACCACTGCGAACGGCAGCTTTTCATCGGAGAGCAGTCGTGGATAAGGTATTTCACTAGAGAGAAAACTAATCAATAACAATAAACAAAAAAATATAGATATTGGGCGCCAGGCATGTACAGAGAAAGAAAACACAGTTGTATATTACTTAAAACTAATGACTATATTTATTGATGATGTTCTTTGCTGGTACATGACATTGTAGAGTTTTAAGAAAGTGGTGTTAAGAGTTGTACTAAATATCTATGAAAACAACTATGATAAAATACAAGACATGTAAAGTTTAAGAGAATATATGAAATGTAGCATTACTTTAATTAATTTGATATATTTTATATGATGTTAAATCGAAGATGTTGCAACCCGTAGATTCTAGAATCTATGTTATTCATCTGTTAAAATAGTGCAATAATAATATCTATAAAAGTCATACCATTACAAGACGTAATGCAATGAAACCTAAGATCTAAATTATATTTTAAAGATTAAATCGACATGAATGTTCTTAACAATCTAACCACTAAACATAGTCTGTACGATATTACTTAAGATGTTATTGTTTAAGACTGAAAATGTTTTAAATGTTAAATGTAAAACTAGAACTTAAATACTAAATACTACAGATATACCACTATAAATGTAATATGTATATAAATATAAATGTATACTCTTTATGTAATCTTGCTTCAAACAGTAACAGCGTGAGGCAACGTACTCGGCCATCCAATACAACAAAAGGGACCAGAATGAGGACACCATGAATTGGAACAGCGAACGAAGCAGCATGGGGCTCAAGCTACCTCCACGCTGGGGCACTTTATATGCAAGAAAAATCATTCCTACTGGGGACACTCGTCCACAGGACATCCGTACATAGGATAATGGTACAAGGGAACACTACCCGTACCTTGGACCATAACCTAGAACTATATCGTAAATGTATATTTTTTTACTCAGTAATTTTATACGGTACGGACGAAAAGTTATTACTCTTCAAACCAGTTAAAAATATATAGGTGACGCAAATAGGAGTCATATAAACATCAAAATCAAAATTTTCATGTAAAAAAACTCCCAGATACCAATTTTCATCCACATATTGACGTTACTTCAGAAATAATTATTTGGAAAAAATAGAAATAAAAATGAGACTTCTACACCTTGTATATGCGAAACTAAGCATTTTAGGACATACATTTATACGAACTTTTTTACTTATTTTTATCTGCAGAAGATGCTGCTAAAGTTTCCGGAATACAGTTCGGACCGCGCTCTATAGCGTTACATAATTATATGAAGCATGAGACACGTTTTCTTATAAGAGATTTTTTTTGAACCGATACAAAACAGTGCCTATAAAAGCAGATGCAATACAAAATTTTAATTAGATAGACATTCCATATAAAGAGAGATAGCATTTGAAAATGCTAAATACAATTTCGCCCAAACTGTGTGAGTATCATCCACACGAACTGGATTGAATTCCGGAAATGCTTCTCTATAAATTCAACTACGCGTGAAAATATTCGCTGTAAAAGGGATAGACAAAAAGCTACACCTTTTTTGGCTCACTAAATTGGACGTTGCGACTCAAACGACAAGCGAACGCTCTATTTTGTGCAGGCATTAATTAGAGGAACGGGTATCTATTCTAATTATACGAATGGTCGTTCCTAAAATTGTTTATAGTAGCTTTACGAGCAGCATGGTCGTTACTTATTTGAGTGTCACAGAGATGCCGAAAAAGTAAAAGTTGGAATTATTTCATTAGGATTATGGGAGAGGCATTCCAGAATTACGTTAGATTATATGACATAAACAATAAACTCAAACTTTATAGGATTTAGTTATAAAACAAAAAGAGTTTTACTTTATTAGATAGAAAATTACATTCTGTATAGAATGACATACCATATGTCAAATTTTGACATTTTCGCTTAAAAGAAAATCGTATTTTAAATATTAATCCAGAGTGCCATGGTTGTGTTAAAAATACTAATTTTTAATCAAGGAAAAATAGATTTGACTGTATAATGTTTTTCGTGTCTTGTCCTGGACGGTTAAATGGTGATCAAAACGTATTTTTAATTATCTCTCAATTTTTTCACATGGAACAAGGATGGCTCATTAGCATATTTGGAAAATGCGTTTTTTACGAATAATTTGGTACCACACACTTGGTATGTCGAGTCAAATTATCGTTATGAACCGCATGTTACAATTTCAAATAAACCATAAGCGAAAATGTCAAAAGTTGACATATAATATGTCATTTTATTTAGAATGTCATTATCTATCGAATATAGAAAAATATCGAGGGTGCTATTTAAAAATCAAAAGTTGTAGTAAAATAGTAGAGCAAAACTTTTGAAGTTGATTATAGAAGGAGAGGTAGAAGGCAGAAGAGAACTTGGGAGAGGCTAGCACTCTTGGTTGAAAAACTTACGAGACTGGATTGGACTGAACTCACACGAACTCTTTCGAGCTGCAAAGGACAGACATGTATTTCGCCGCGATTATTGCCGACCTTCATTAGAAGATGGTACTATAATAAGAAGAAAAGAGCACATGGAACCTAAGCGACCCTAACCAAAACTTAGGCACCAAAGTTAGGTGCCGATAATACTTTTACGATCATTATTTGTTCGTTATCACTAAATCAGTCAGACTGCTTCAGTATGAGTCAACCCGTCTTTAGTTTATTAAAAGTCAATCTGTCTGCATAATAAGTCCCACTAATTGTCAACGTTATCCACTATAATCTCGTAAAGAAGCTACGATATAAATAATTAATTAAACTGTCTGTTTTCGCTGATTTTCCATAAATCCAACTCGACTCTACCACTCGGTGCTCTCAGCTAAGCGTTATAATTCTGACTTTAGTGCTTCTGTTCTTTCGTCAGACTAAAATAAGTTTTAGAGCTGTTCGTAGAAAGCTACGTTAGACAATTTTGAGACCGGCCATTCGTAAAATAGGAGCTTACACACACAAGGCCGTCTCGCTAATTAATCCCGACATAAAATAGCGTTTGTTCTCTGTGTTCGTTGTACTTTGCGCTGAAACATCTTTTTACTGAGCTAAAAAGGGGTAAGAATGGTAGTAATTTTGCCGGTAAAGTGTTAACCTCTCTCTTTTTTAACGACAGTTAAATGAGCTAACACTGGCCAGGATTTTTCTATTTTATTATACACAGCAGCTCAAAAAATTCGCGAATTTTTTAGTCAAATTTAAAGTGTTATATTTTTGTTAGTTTTAGCGCTATTTTCATGATTTTTTAGCAAACTGTATATAATTATATCAATTTTAATTCGTAAACTCAGCTTTTTATAAACTTTAGCATTTGGCATATTTTACTAACCCTGTATAATATATCAAGGGGTTATTTTTTTGCCTTAACTTTAAAACACCCTGTGCAATAATTTCTTCTGTAAATGTTCCTAAAATATAATTTTATGGCCAGAACCATCACTCCTGAGCATCTTGTTTTTTGATTTAAAAAAAAAATACATGCTTTGGTTAATTTTTAAGAGCGAAATGAACTGATAACGATACATTTGCAATTTTTTTAATTATTATTAATTTTTGATGTATTTTTTTAATATGACGAGATGGTTTGGGTCACTATTGTTGTAACGTCATATTACACTGTTTTGGATACTCTATACTAAATTAGAAAACGTTAAAGACTAATGATATAGTCCGGGTTTTAATAAACGATAACAGAACTAACGATATTAAAGAAAACTTCAGTAATACTCAAGTATACTAATAGAAAAAAAAAATGTAAAAAATACCGCGATACTTTGTATTGCCGCCCTTGTCTGCTATAACTGCCTGTATATATCCGTTCATACTGTCATTGAGGCTGCATATTAGTGATGGGAATACCGGTTCCCATACCCCGGATAAACGCGAGGTACTGTTTCAGTGCAATTATGTACAACTGATTTGCTATATGAGCGTCTGACCCTTCAGTGTCCGGCAGTCGCATGCGGTTATCGCATGACTGCCCTCGAGAGGAGTCTAGACGTACATGCTTTGCGTTTTCATAGTGAAAAGTATACGGAATGTGTATGCGTTCTTTTTTTATTAATATTTTATAATAAAAACTAACATGTCTACAGTGGAAAAATCAACTGTAATGAAACATAAAATGTAACAATTTTCGCCTGAAGAGGATGAGCTGTTTTCTGAATTGTCTAAATGTTTGTTCGTCGTATCGAAAATGACCTCTTATTAGTAAATTTGCATAACCCTCAGTTTCCATTTTTTTAAATAATTTTTTCCGGGTTTCTTTTTTTCTTTATTATTCCATGAAAAAGTATCATTGCTTCTTCATCCTCCTCTTCTTGTAACAATAATAAATTTACAATATTCTCCATATCAAAATTTGGTACAACAAATTTGCATAGGAACTAAAATATTTTTTTCCAGAGCATTATTTTAAATGAACGCATATCAAAACGCACACATCAGATGCATGCGTCTCTACCTTTACTTCTGTTCGCGACAGACGGAACTACGATTCTAGGAGCGCGACGGCTGAAGCGAAGTACGTCGCCGCTGAGGTCGAGCGTCGATAATCAGTTACAGCAGGGACCAGTTACTTCCGTTCGCGACAGGCGGAACTACGGTTCCAGGAGCGCGACGGCTGGACCGAACAAGCGCGACGCTACGTACTTACCAGTTCCAGTTGCTATTGTTGGCGACCGACGAAATCGCGACGGCTGGAGCTAAACACGTCGCTTTGCAGTTACTACTGTTCGAGCTAACTTCAAGAGCGATTATAAATAATTTGTTTGCAAATTATAAATAATTTATAATTTTGTCGTCGTTCTTCAGTAACAGGTTCCTGATTCGTTGTGGAGCGCGACACAATGTTACAAAAAAATACCGCTCCAAAATCGCCTTACTCAAATACCGACACGTCATTACTGCATATATATCATATTGCGTTATGTTTTTCCATTCTTCTTTAAGAACCAAGCGGACCGTTGCGTTTTCTTTGCATCTGAGTGTATATGCTGAAATAAGAAAATTGAAATAGTTGTTAATTTTAAAATATTATTATAATATTTTAATAAAATATAGGCTTTAAGTTAAGTAAGTAAGCACTTTATTTTTAGTTAGCAATTCATTTTGACGTCAATTTACTTACGATTAATACATATTCCAAGAATACAGTTTTATTTCCTTACTCAAATTTTCTTCTTCCTTCTTCATACTAGGCGAATCGCGTGTTTGGTTTTGTCGTCTCTACCGGTTAGACTTTCAAGTTGTCGCTCCATCGTTTTCGTGGACGTCCTAAGCTTCTGCGACCTAGCGGTGATTTGTCGCATGCAACTCTCACTATCCTTTTGTTGTCCATTCTGCTGATATGGTCGTTCCATTCTTCCTTTCTGCTGAGTACCCACTCATTCACATGTTCCACCTTGCATGCTCTTCTTATACTTTCATTTCTCTCCCTGTCCAGAAGCGTCTTTCCAGCTATTCTGCGTAGTACTCTCATTTCGGTTGTTTCTAGTAGTTGTTTAGTTTTCGCTGTATCAGGTCGAGTTTCTGCAGTGTATGTCATTATTGGTCGTACCGTTGCCTTGTAAATTCTCGCTTTAGTGTCCACCTCAATGTTTTTATTTCGCCATATTGTATCATTCAGGCATCGTGCTATTCTGGTTGCCTTCGTTGTCCGTTCTCGCACCTCCGCTTCTACATCACCATATCCTGATTTCTATGCCTAGATACTTACTAGATACTTCATCTGTTGCTGGATAACATTGCCCTCGACTTCCAGTTTGCATCTTAGTGGTACTTTTGATGTCGTCATGCATTTAGTTTTCTGGGTCGATATTATCATATTAAGTGATTTGGCAGTGCAATTAAATCGATGTAATAAGCGCTGTAGATCGTTCTCATTTTCAGCTACCAATACGGCGTCGTCGGCATAGCATAGAATAGTAATTTCCGGGTCGCCCATACTGTATCCCTTCAGTAAACGTACATTTCCTATTATTTCGTCCATAATGATGTTGAAAAGGAGCGGGCTCAGGGAGTCACCTTGTCGGATACCAAGGCCTACATTTATTGGTTCGGTCAAGATCCCGTTAATTTTAGCTTGAATTTGGTTCGATTCATATATGTTTTGTATGGTTTTAACGAGGTTGTGTGGGATTTGCCTATTGTAAAGAAGGGGTACAACGTCTCTTAGCTGTACACGGTCGAACGCTTTTTCTAAATAAATAAAACACATATACGCTGGTTTGTTATATTGATTTTTCTGTTATCTGCTGTTCATCTGCTAAGCATGTTAAGTCGTTAATTTTTGTTATTATCACTTTTGTCGTAAGTTTTAGGTTTTTAGAATATTTATGCCTCTATAGTTTGAGGGCAGTTTCTTATCTCCTCTTTTAAACATCAAGATAGTGGTGCTGGTTCGCCATTCATCGGGTATCCTGTGTCGGTAAAGGATTTTTTGAATCAGGGATGTTAGCTGCTGTATGAGACTTTGGCCGCCATATTTAAGTAATTCGTTTGGGATATCATCTTGCCCTGTGCTCTTCCTATTCTTTAGCTTTCGAAGGGATGTAATTGCATCGGCTGCCTCAATCTGTACGTTGTCGCTGGTCATTATTTCGGGTGTATTTAGTTCAACCTCTATTTCTTCTGATTTGTATAGTTCTGACAAATAATCAATCCAGGATTTCCTTGCTATGTGAACTACTCAATTGAACTACTCAAATTTTATTTACATATATTCTGAAATGAAAAAAAAATATAATTACTGTTTAAATAACCCGGAAACGTATCTAAGTTATTAAAATAGTAAAAATCGGTACTAGAAAGAACCATCCAAGAAAATTGCATCTCGTTTAAGACTGTGATGCTCAAAGGAAACTAAGGATCGTTACTTTTGTCAAAGCTTCGCGTCATTACTGTTTGGTAATAGCGTATTTTAAGTAGTTCAAAAGAGCATTCCGTTCCAATTTATTTTCTTAAATACGAATAGAATGCTGATGTAATAATAAGATTTAATAAAGGAAAGCAAATAAAAGAACAAAGAAAATTAGGAATATTATAGTTGATTTTATATCAGCCAAGTGTTAAAAATAATGTTTTAGTTCATTTCTGTTATGTTTTAATTCACTAGAACTTCTAATGAACTAATGATAATTACTTGAAATTATAGTCTATAAAATGAATTTGACCGTTATTTTGACCGTTATATAACTTTGAATTTTGACCGTTATTTTTTACCAACATGGCAAATATAAAATCCCTCTACCAAAAAAGTTAGTGATATTCTTTAAATTGAGTGCCTGAACGAATCAGATAGGTAACTCTTTTTACTTTCGTGAAATAGAAAGGGAACATAATAAAACAGGTGACACTTCTTCCTCTTCTTGCAAAAAATCAACACGAAATGTCATAATTGTCAAAAGTAAAATGTCAATAGCTTTTGACATTTCTAAATATCAGACCAATGCCGTCTCTAATAGAACAGCCTCGGAGCGAGATTTATGACGTCACGCTAGTTAGATACTACGGATTAATAAATATGTTGTAGAATACATGGAAAACATAATTATTTCTCGTATTTTTGGTAATAAATACTTTGGCAAATAAACTATGAACCATACAAATGCAGCAAATGTTTTATAATATACAAATACTGAATAGGTACAGCTGGTTCCAATAAAATTGAATACAATTTAAAATATATTTTTATTATTTCGGGCAGTATATTCTATGATACCAGTCCTCCATTTCTCTACTCATGTCATGCTGACATTCTGAAAAGTTTATTTGCCATTTTGTCAAAAGCAAAGTTGTTTTATTCAATGTCAACAATAACCTTAACATGTCAAAATACTTGACACATAAATATACACTGCTCAAATATTCGAAAAAAATGTGTAAAGAGTCGTATTAATTTTTTTTGGAACCAGCTGTACATAAGGTAATAATATTGTATAATACATCACTATTAGTAGATATTGAATGTTTTTTGTTAAATTAGATCGATTTTCAAACCCAAAATTTAAAATATATTTTACATTTTACCCATTATCTTATGTACCTATTCCTTATTTGTATATTATAGAACATTTGCTGCATTTGTATGGTTCGTAGTTTATTTGCCAAAGTAATTATTACTATAAATAGGTATATATAATGTATTTATTAACTGTATATTATATATATTTCATGTAAACTAGTATATCATTTTTAAAATACAAACCAAAAATACGAGAAATAATTATGTTTTTCATGTATTCTACAACATATTAATCCGTATTATCTAACTAGCGTGACGTCATAAATCTCGCTCGAGGCTGTTTTATTAGAGACGGCACTGCGTCAGCATGGCCGCAAGTTGCCTAACCTAATAAAATTAACACTAGAAAAGCCCGTGGGAACTGCCAAATTCAAAGTTATTCGTTTCACAGACTATAATGATAATTTTTAATTGTATTCGCAACATATACCGTGTACATCTCAAAAGTGACTCACCTTATAACTTTTTTATTTTTTTCAGATAAAAAAATGAGATTTGGTATGTTACTATATGACATAAAATAGGTTTGATTGATGTATTCAATTGTTTTTGGTCATTTCCTGTTTCGCCGGAAATGACTACAACTTTTGATTTTTAAATGGCACCAAAGACGGAATATTTCTACTTTATTCGATAGAAAATGACACTCTCAATAGAATGCCATTTCATATACCAACTTTTGACATTTTCGCATATGGTTTATTTGAAATTATAACATGCGGTTTATAACGACAACTTGATTCGAAGTACTAAGTTTGTGGTACCAAATTATTCGTAAAAAAATGCTTTTTCCAGATATGCTAATGAGACACCCTTGTTCCATTTGAAAAAATTGAGATATGATTAAAAATACGATTTCGGCATCTTTTAACTGGCCAGGACAAGACACGGCAAACGTTAGACGATCAAAACTATTTTTCCAAGGCTCCTTGATTGAAAATTAGTGTTTTGCACAGCCATGGCACTCTAGATTGAAATTTAAAGTACGATTTTTTTAAAGCAAAAATGTCAAAGGTTGACATATGATATGTCATTCTATTCGGAGTGTCATTTTGAATCGAACAAAGTAAAAAAAATCGGGGAAAAAATCAGAAGTTGTAGTCATTTCCGGTGAAACAGGAAGTTACCGAAAATAATTGTATACGTCGTTTGACATATACTAGCCTACCAAATCTTGTTTATTTAACTGTAAAAATAAGAAAATAAGAGGTGAGTCACTTTTGAGAAGTAGTGAGAATATACAGTGTCGCTGATATGTACGGAAACGGTCAATTATTGGGTTAAATATACGAGGTACCGCAAAAAGTTAAATATAAAACTTATAGGGTTTTTAAATATCTGTTGGCGTGTAATAAATTTAAGTATACAGGGTCGGTTATAAAGTGGTGGCACATCAAAGTTTTATTTTTTTAAATGGAACTCTCTTGTTTATTATTGCATATTTCAATTCTTCCTTCAATTCTAAGCAAAAATAGAGTTACACACAATGTACCTCAAACCAACCGTTTCCGAGTTATTGACTTTTGAAAATATCACTTAAACAAATTTTTGTTTAACATTTTAAAACCAAAATTCGATATCCCGGAAACGGTTGGATTTAGGTACATTATGTTATTACAATTTTTGCTTAAAATTGAAATACCCAATAATATACAGTGGGTTCCTTTAGACAAAATGAATCTTTGAAGCGCTACGACTTTATGACCAACCCTGTATACTTAAATTTATTACAAGATGTTAGGCATTTAAAAACAATATAACTTTTTGCGGGACCTCGTATACTTTGCCCAATAGTCGACCGTTTCCATACATATCAGCGACCCTGTGTTTCTGATTTGTAATACAGGGTGGTCCGAATTGTATTCCGGAAACTTCGGCAGCATATTCTGTAGATAAAAATATGTAAAAAACTTCGTATAAATGTATGTCCTAAAATTCTTAGTTTCGGAGATAGAGGGTGTAGAAATTTTATTTTTATTTCGATTTTTTCTAAATAATTTCTGCAGTAACGTCAATATTTGGATGAAATATGGTGTCTGTGAGTTTTTTGACATGAGTAATTTGATTTTGATGTCAATATGATTCCTATTGGTAGATGGCATTAACTGTTTTGAAACGTAATAACTTTTTGTCCGTACCTGTATAAAACTACCGAGGGATAAAATATACATCTTTGTTATTTTTTACGTAAAAAATATATCTTTGTAAAAATCGCTACGAGCAACCGTTCTCGAGATATTTAGAATGGAAATAGTCAATACATGTCATTATTGACGAAAAATAAACAGGTTGAGTAGATAGTTTTTTCACTGAAATAATAAATTTGGGAAATTTTGATTTTTTTGAATTAATCATAAATTTTTCTGCAAAAAACGATGATAAAACAGTTTCTGTTGAACTTTTGGTACAAGAACTTTCAAATTTATGATCTCAGTCTAATAACTATTTAGTCAACATATGTTTAATTTATGTCAATAACGACAGGTATTGATAATTTCGATTCCAAATAACTCGAAAACCAATACTCATAGTGATTTTTTCCAAGAGACATTTTTTACGTAAAAAATGTCGTAAATGTATATTTTTTTACTCAGTAGTTTTAGACAGGTACGGACGAAAAGTTAATACTTTCAAACCAGTTAAAAAATAGGTAGGTGGCGCCCTCTACTAGTAAGAGTCATATTGACATCAAAATCAAATTTCTCATGTCAAAAAACTCACAGACACCAATTTTTATCCAAATATTGACCTTACTTCAAAAATTATTTAGAAAAAATCGAAATAAAAATGAAACTTCTACACCCTGTATCTCCGAAACTAAGCATTTTACGACATACATTTATACGAACTTTTTTACTTATTTTTATCTGCAGAATATGCTGCCGAAGTTTCCGGAATACAGTTCGGACCACCCCGTATATGATTAGGTGCAATGTTTTACAGGTTAGTTCTTTGAGATTTTTAAAGCAACAGATTAAAACAACTTGCATTTTCTGCGCCCTTTGAAGTCACATCCGCAGATTTGATATCAATACATCAACGTCAATACGGAAATATACCGCAGTCCCCCTTGCCGGCAACCGGCAGCGGACAAATGCGGGTATCGTTTCGATTATTCCCTAATTGTTTGTCCATTACAATCCGGCCTCCGCTCTGTTCGAATCAATGAACGACTGCCATTCAGCGAGCGGTGATTTGTGCAACCGCATCCATCGAGCCGGTCGCCGGTCGTCGCATTGTCGCCGAAACCGTTTGTTTATCTTGCTCTTGTTCCCCCGTTTTCTTTTAGTTCGACTGAACTGCCTTCGGGTAAAATAGGACGCCCGGGGGCTGTTGCGTCAGCTGTGAATAATCTCGTATCAATATGTTTGTTTTGGGATTTCAATTTGTCTTTGTTATAATTAGTGTGTATTATATATATATAGAACCAGAAATTTTGAATTGGGGAGTAACGGCCTCGTCGTAAGGGCAAAATTTAATGAAAACTCATTTATTACTACTGCCAGGCTTTCGAAAAGTCTTTATTTTCTTCTTCAAGGCTACAATATGGAGACAGATATTAACTTTAAGTCGAAATACATATTAATAAAAAATATATTACCTTGTGTGCAATGCGAGTTTGAAAAGAAAAAATCGTATAGCTATCTTTACACAACAGAAAAACCTCTACTATTACATGCAGTCTAGATGGACACTTTTAAAATAGTTTTCTTCTACTTTCATCTTATAGGAAGAAATGTAACTGTTACTTATAATTTAATTTTGTTGAACAAAGAGAAAGATGGCCGTGACAAACCACCATCTTGCAGTAACTGTCGTATGTTAAAAACGCGGGAAACGTCAAATTGTCGTTTTTGCTGGTTAAGTAGGAACTCTGTTATTGTAAGGCAGTGTTTCGATCTCTGCCCACTAGATGGCGTTACTCTCGGCCCGAAATTCAAATTCAAAATCTATTTCAAAATTATTGATTAAATTCAAATACCGCTAGACAGCCCTGATCGGTAGACAACCGTTGTTGTGTAACATTGATACATGGTTAAGGATGACATTGGCAAAGTGTCATCTATTTGCCACTGTCAACCTCAAGTGTTACAATACTTGGTTATTTTTTGCCTCCCTGTCAAGCTGTCACCTTGAACAGGTCACGTCCGTAACCAGCTTTCACCTTTCACCAAATCCACCAATAAGCACCGTCAGCGATAAAAGTCAAAATCCCAGACTAGAATTAAAAAAAATAAACCATTTTGGCTGATCCATACGTAAACTAGTCTTTTATTTAGTTCCTCTAGTTCCTTTAGGTCTGGATCCGATAACATACGGCATACGGCTGGCACTCCCCACTCCTGCCTAGCATCGATCGCGCTGGCCCCATCCGTTCGTACGTAAACTAGTCTATTTAGTTTAGTTCCTCTAGGTCCGGATCCGTTAACGTACGGCTGGCACTCCCCACTCCTGCCTACCATTAGGCTACGCGCGCTAGCCGATCCGTCGCCGTCGCATATTGTTCTATATCGGTCACAGTCTCGATCCCGGAATAGGTCCTGAGGAACTAGTTCTTTGAGAAACCAGGAACTAGTTTCTTTCATTCCGGGGTCGGAATAGTTCATTGAAACTAGTTCGTTCACGAACTACACACCTCTAATTACTAACATCTACAGGTGCATGAGCAATACATTTATTTTTATTAGATTGTAGTAAAAAAGCCTCTTTTATTTTTCTTTTAGAGTCTATCGCTTCTTTTATTATTATGTTTTGCATTGTTAAAATCTATTCTGTGCCCTATGTCCCTTGAATGCTGACAAATCTTAGATTTGTGAAAGTCGCCCTTTCTTAAATAATCTTTATGTTCTTTAATTTGAACATTTAAGGGTCTAGGTGTTTCACCAATATAAAATTTATTACATTTACATGGTATAGTATTTTCTATATTACATTTTTTGTTTGTTGTCCAGTGTTCATTGGTTTAGTGTGTGTTAAAATGGATCTAAGTGTATTTTGTTTTATAAAGGTGGATATCCTAAAAATATTTTGTTGTATACAGGATGTTCTACATAAAAGTGATGATAAAGTTGTAAGTTTTATTAAATTGCAACCACCATTTCTTTTTTACAGAATTGGATTCAACATACAATTCTGCTGTATAATATTTTTATTTGAATTACTCGGCAGTGTTGCAATTTTCTTTTTTATGTTAAAAACAGTATTTCCGAAAAACGATAGAGACTTGGAGTAGATTTAACTTCATTAATCTAGCTTTTCTTAAACACCAATAATAGCAAAATCTAGCAACCATGCAAACCAAATCCATGAAGCAAAACTCATATGATCTTATACAGGGTAATAATTACTCTTTTTTTTAAATGCAGCACTTTAATAGCAATTAGTAATAACAATGCAATAGCACTTTAACAGCAATTTAATAGAAATAACTTAATATTTAATAATGATATTCCAGCACATACACACTATAATTCATATCAAATAAACTGACCGGCACAGCGCTGCCCACTTTTACATATTTTCTTTTAATCAAAATATTTTGGGAATCAAAAATAAATTAATTATAAATATATAAACAGTTATTATTTACATCAACAAAACTCACCTTAAGGGACATAAAAGGCCAGTACTACCGCTTTCCCATTCAAAATATTCTAATAAAGTTGCGATGAGTTTTTTACGGCTATTAAGCTATCTTATCCACTTCGCACTAAAAGAGGCTCTAAAAAGAACAATGTTTGACCCCAAGGTCTGCTAGTAAAACTTTTTAATCATAAAGTATCGCAATACTATTTATTTAAATCAAAAATTCGTTATACAAAATTAAAGTGTCAAAGCGAATGACAATTTTCGGGAAATAAATAAATAAATGTGGCAGCTTGACATTTTTCACAGCAGAGTTACCACCTGAATTCCCAGTGCGAAATTTAAATTCCAGTTAGTCCGAATATGTCCATGGTTGGCGGCAATGAATTTAAGAATCGCGCCCTCGTTTACGCAACTAAAAGTTTACTTGATATAAAATATATATCCATCAAACATCTAATAAGATCTGTGAAAACTAAAGTTCTTTATGCGAAACTATAAAAAAACACTAAATTACATGTAATTCTATCCGCTGTTCGATTCTCCTCTTTTACGGAGAATAAATTCTCGAATAAAGATTTCATAATATTCTGCTGGCGCCGTTCTTTAAAGCTGTTGCGGACAATTTTATGCGGTTCCTTTAATTCTACCAGTAGTAAATCCATTGTAACTGTCGTCGCAACATTCGATATTCCGGAGGGAGAGGGCCATAAATTTTACGCCGTTCACTATCAGATGTTTCGGGAGAGGACTTCTTTGCATAGTTTACACACACGAAAATAAATGTAGTTATTTTCTTTAACGTTTTGGTGGTTTATTTTTTAATAAAATTATAGACACAACAGTTTAAATTTGTTTTAAGATATATAGAGTTTAAAAATTAAAAATGTAAATGAAAAAACAACTGATAGTCCTTTTAGTTTTAAAACGCTTTATTTTTTAAAAAGATTCTTGGATATATTAATTCGGATAATATTGTTCACAGTAATAAATTCTATCGCTACAACCTCTATCTCTGTCCGTCAAAAAAAAACGAATAACTTTGAATTTGACAGTTCCCGCGGGCTTTTCTAGTGCTAATTTTATTAGGTTAACAACTTGCGGCCATGCTGACGCAATGCCGTCTCTAATAGAACAGCCTCGGAACAAGATTTATGACGTCACGCTAGTTACATACTATAGATTAATATATTGTAGAATACATGGAAAATATAATTATTCCTCGTTTTGGTTTGTATTTTAAAACTGATATAGTTTACATGAAATATACATAATATACAGTTAATATAAACAGTTAATATAAATAAGTTAATATAAATATATATATATATACAGTTAATAAATAAAAACGCTGATTAAGTTTTCATTTGGTTTTTCATTATTTTTTTTGGTTTAAAAAAAACGTTTCGGCTAACATTATGGCCTTAATCAGTGCTGTGTTATATGATTTTTTTTTTTCATTTTAAACCAACAAAAATAATGAAAAACCAAATGAAAACTTAATCAGCGTTTTTCCCGAACCTAAATCCCAAGAAAATCAAAAATCTTAGAATAATGTTACATATAAAATGACAGCGATCTTTATTTCATAGCCATCGCTGACGCCTTTTTTTCTATGATATGGTATTACTTGCAAATATAATTTTTCGAACATTGATAGTTGCAAAATATACATATAAATTTTGTTAATGTAAATAATAGTAGATCACTATTAGAAGATATTGAATGTTTTTTTGTTAAATTAAATCGATTTTCAAACCAAAATTTAAAATATATTTTACATTTTACCCAATATCTATTCATTATTTGTATATTGTAAAACATTTGCTGCATTTGTATAGTTTCATAGTTTATTTGCCAAAGTATTTATTACTATAAATAGATATATAATATATTGTATTTATTAACTGTATATTATGTATATTTCATGTAAACTATATCATTTTTAAAATACAAACCAAAAACACGAGGAATAATTATGTTTTCCATGTATTCTACAACAAATTTATTAATCCGTAGTATCTAACTAGCGTGACGTCATAAATCTCGCTCGAGGCTGTTCTATTTAAAACGGCATTGGTCTGATATTTAGAAATGTCAAAAGCTGATGACATTTGACTTTTGACAATTATGCCATTTCGTGATGATTTTTGCAAGAAGAGGCAGAATTGTGACTTGTTTTATAATTTTCCTTTTCTATTTCACGAAAGTAAAAAGAGTTACCTATCTGATTCGTTCAGTCACTCAATTTAAACAATATCAGTAACTTTATTGACAGAGGGATTTTATATTTGCCATGATGGTAAAAAATAACGGTCAAAATTCAAAGTTATTCATTTTATAGACTATAGATATGTTTTAATTTCAAAGTAGTTTATTTTATTCTACAAAAAAATAAGTTGATACAATTGGAATGCATAGTAGAAAATTAATATATTTAAAATTTGAGTGACAAGTGATTACTTAAAAATATTATGAGAAAGAAACTGTATAAAACTGAAAAAATCTAATCGAGTTGTTTTATTTAAAAAAAATTACGGTATATGTTAGTACAAAACAAACAAGGGTGTATTTTAAATAAAACACCATATACCAGAAAATATACCAAGGAAATAAAACTATTTCTTACTTTCAAGCTTCAAGAAATTTCCTGCATTTAGTATTATATTTATCAATATAACTTATGTACAAATAACAAAAATAATATTGCACAGGAATAAATAAAACTCAACATAAATAAAACAAAATATTTTATTAGTAATAACACTTACGGAATTTTATCCGTTCTATTTACGTATCGTTTGACCTGGTTATTTTACAGTTACTCCTGTTTTTAGTACCATATACGAGATGGTATATAAACTTTACTGATGGTAACTTTATTGGTTATTAACTAAAGAATAACTTAAAATTCACTATAAACTGTGCTCTGGATCTACAGTTCATTTTCCCTCGATTTTTCCTCCACTTCAAAAGACACAAAAAGCAGGTAATCACATAAACCATAATGCAAAAACAATTCGCAAATGTTTATAATCTTTTAAAATGCTGGTTATTTGACATAATTTGATACAAATTTATAACATATAATTTGGCAAGACTTTGACAAACCTCAACAATTTTTATTAAGTCGAGTTTATACGCTTCAGCGTCCATGCATCGTTCACCGCTGCGTCACTCTCAATATGATCTCTCATTTTTGACATAAACTAATCAAACTAAAAGACGATCCACGATGGATTAATATATAAACCTATCCATAGTTAACTTAAAAAAATATTAGAAACTTTTTTTAGTGAAATAAAGAGGTTGGTATTGACGTCATCTGCTTTTTTCTGTCATCGTCTGTCGAAATCTTACCCGAGAAAAATATAGAGTGTATATATTGTTTATAAAGGGTTTACATAAAATTTTGTTAGAAATTAATATTTAAATAAATAAAAATTTTGAGATATACAATATGTAGATTAATTAACGTAAATATATCCAGAAAGACATATATTTTGATTTTGTTTATTGTATTGTTCCTAGTAATTACGTAAGCCGCTGTGACGCCGTTTTTTAATTGCATGGTCCATAACCTGTATTGTTGTATATAAAATGATACAAAACACCCGCATTAATGTGTTTCCATTAAGCTACACGCACACTAGAGCGATCACGGTCGCGATCACGTTCACGATCAGGGTAACGATAACATGAGCGATCATTCCTACAGGATAGCTCACTACATATAGGTGCGGCGGTGAACGTGAACGCGTTGGTGTGTGCTAGAATGATCGCTCATATTATTGCTGCCCTGATCGTGATCGTGATCGCGACCGTGATCGCGCCAGTGTGCGTACAGCTTTAATGTCATTACTATTGTTGTTAAAATGTTGTTTATAAGAAAACGTACCTCATATATCTTAGAATTGTGTAATGTTATAGCTATTTTTTTTCAAACGTCACAAAGGTATTAATTTTTGCGACGTGATTGACAAAATGAAAAAGTAGTTTAAACGCCTAGACATAAAAGTAAAGCCCTTTAACGCCTAAGCATAAAAGTACGAAAATATATTATTGTGTCAAATTCAACAAGCGTAACCATAGTTTCTCAATATATAATTACATACAAGGTATGACTTTTAATCATGTTGATATTATTTAGAACGTTTGAAATTGTTTAAAAATTATTTGTGGCGTTTGAAAAAAATAGCATGTTCTATTCGGAGTAAAAATTACTTTTGAGTATTAGAGACTTAGACTTCGGAGTAAAAACGTACAGCCTCGCCAAAAAAAGTGCCATTTTTACTCCTAATAAATCAATATACTATTTTTCTAACATATAATACAGCCAATAAATAATATTCTGTTACTTTAGGGCTCATAAAGAAGAAAAACTTTATACTGCAAAATTACTATTCCTTTTTTAGATTACCAAAAAAACATTTCAGCCCAAAGTACAACTCTATAACTCCATTTCGTGCAGGGATTAATTAGAACGACAGAGCCTGCGGGTGTGGATTTTAATTTTACGAATTGCCTGTCCGGAAATTGTGTAACGTCGCTTTTACCAGCGACATGGCCGTAACTTACTTCGGCCCAATAAAATGCCAGAAATACTGACGTCGGAATTATTTCGTTTCGTTGATGGGATAGAACCGCCTAGTCTGTCTAGCTCTAGCCGGATATACGGAATATCAACGGAAACAGAACGCTTAACTGATTTTCCATATAATTACCTCTTTATGAGATTAGAACGGATAATGTTATTATCGTTGAGGATTATTTTGCGCGAACTAGTTCTGCAGATAGCCCGTAGTTGTTATTGCGTACTAAACTATTCGTGAAGGCGTAAGGAAATATTAATCCTAGTAAAATTTTATTTTTACAAAGTTTTTTTCTTTTTTTTTTATAAATATTTAAAATTTCTAATGTTTCGATCAAATATTATTTAATTAAAATTATTAATTATAATAATAATAGCTCCCGTATATAGCGTTCAGCGCCTTATGAGTAGCAAGGTACAGTCGACCTAGGTACCCAAACTATTTTTATTTTAATAAAAATAGTCGGCTGATGCAATGCCGGGTATGGGATTTGAGCCCACTACCTTGAGATCGGTAGACGAGAGCCTGTACCCCTACGCCACCGGGCACCTTATTATTATTTATAATTTTGTCAATAATGAATATAAATTACTACAACTTTTGATTTTTAAATAACACCCTTCTTATTTTTTACTTTATTTGATAGAAAATGACACTATGAATAGAATGACATATCGTATGTCAACTTTTGACATTTTTGCATATACACTTGCGTGCATAGAAATCGGCCCAAGGCAAATTTTTGAAGTTAACTATATTTTTTTTAGAATCTATTTGTCAGATTAAGAAAAAATATATGCTGTTTGAAAGACAATTTTATATTCTTTGAAAATAGGTTGGAGATATTAATTTGTATTTTAGTTTTTTTGGATTAAAATTGTTAAATTAATACATGAAACAAATTATCGTTTTTTATTACTAAGAGAGGTATGTTATTATTTATTAATTTATTTATGGACAATTAAGTAAACTAAATTTTCAATAATGGGTATTATACCCTCTTGCTCTAACAACATTTCTCATACGATTTGGCATAGATTCAATCAAGTTTGATATTGTTTCTTGCGGGATGTTAAGCCACTCTTCCTCTACTGCAACAATGAGCTCTGGGATAGAGGTTGGGGCTCTTCGTCTAGCACGAATTCTTCGTTTTAGCTCATCCCATAAATGTTCTATCGGGTTTAAATCTGGACTGCATGCTGGCCATTCCATAACCCGAAAACCGACTTCTGAAATGTAATCTTGTACAATTCTTGATGTGTGTGCCCTCACATTGTCATGCATAAAAGTGAATTCGTTTCCAATGTAGTCGACGTAAGGTACAACATGAAATGCTAAAATCTCTTCAATATACCTAGCACCAGTTAAACCTCCTCTCCCGTGCCGACGGTCGCCCCAACGGATGAAAACTGGGTCGGTTCGCGCAGTCATAGAAATGCACCCCAGATCATGCAGGAACCAACTCCATAAGCAATCCGCTCCTCAATGCAGCATTCTGCGAATCTCTCACCTGGCCTCCGGTACACTTTTCTTCTTTGGTCGCTACCATAGAGGCATATCCTGATCTCATCTGAAAATAAAACAGATTCCCATTGTTCTAGTGTCCAATTCAGATGTTCCCGTGCAAAACGCAGGCGTGCTTGACGATGAGCTGGGGTAAGTTTTGGGCCAATTGCGGGTGTTTTGGGGGTAATGTTACTTTCCTTCTTCTTACTGTCCACAATCTAATAGTCAATCTTCTTCTTACTGTCCACTGGCTAATAGTCACTCCTCTTGTTTCACGGAGCTGTTGTTGCACCTGAATAGCATTAAGACGCCGATTTCTTAACATTGTTGACACAATAAAGCGGTCATCACGATCCGTTGTATATCTCTTTCTACCAGTCCCAGGTCGCCTACGAAAGGATCGAATCTCCTCATATCGTTCAAACACTCTTCGAACCGCTCCACGTGTCATATGCAGTTGCCGAGCTACAGCTCTCTGTTTCAGTCCATTTTCGATTAAGGCGATTACTTGGGCGGCTTTTTCCGGTGATGTATGCATTATATTGAAACACTAATCAAACAATGAAATACAACTAATTAAAGAATGAAAGAACAATGTGAAAATTTCCATTACAAAGGTAGTAATTGCAATATTTGACAAGTTTATTATTCTTATTGTCACCACAACACCAATGCATTTCATTTGTTTACCCGTTGCTACGCATATAAATGATAAGTACTCTGGATAAATTTATACTCATATCAAAGCATGTTAAATTGTCTTTGAAACAGCTCATAGTTTTTACTTGCTCTGATAAATAGAATCTAAAAGACACAGTTAAAGCCAAAAGTTCACAGTGGGCCGATTTCTATGCACGCAAGTTTAGTTTATTTGAAAATGTAACATGCAGATCAACGACAATTTGATTTGCTATGCCAAGTGTGTGGTACCAAATTATTCCACCATATGCTAATGAGCCACCCTTGTTCCATTTGAAAAAATTGAGATATACTTAAAAATATGATCCGGGAATCCTTTAATCGGCCAGGATAAGACAGTAAACGACTCTTAGAGAGACGATCAAATACAACGAGAGACGATCAAATCTATTTTGGTTTGGCTCTTTAATTAAAAATTAGTGTTTTTAACCCAGTTATGACACTCTAGATTGAAATTTAAAATACATTTTTAAACGAAAGTTGACATATTATGTCATTCTATTCAAAATGTCGTTTTACATCGAATTAAGTAAAAATATACCGAGAGTGACATTTAAAAATCATATCTTGGTTAACTCAAAAAAGGGTTATTTGAACATTCCTTGAATACAATCGTATAACTAAAAATATATTATTGGAAATGGTTTATTCTTAGTTAATGTTTTTTTAGCTAAAGAGTTGAATAACCCTTATAAATAATAATAATATTATACACATAAAACGTTGTTTCAACTTTCCCGGTACGCATTTCGAACTAAAAATTAGATGTTCACATTTTCATAATTTGTAAACATTCTTAGTAAGGCCCATGTACCTTAGCAAGGCCAGCCGTCAAATTTTTGATTGGCCTTATAAGGAACCACCGCTGGCTTTCATAGGAACACTACCGATATTTTAAATAAAATCAAAGTAAAATTAATATATTTTTCTTTAGTACCATAACAAATTCTTATATGACAATTTACAGTAAAAAATAAGATAATAATTTGTTATTTACATAAAAACTTACCTTTCCCTGTGCGCGCGAATTACAATTTCAACATCGACAACCGAAGTCTATGAAGCGAGGGATCGCACTAACAAGATAGCGACACGAACGACTCGCCGCCGCGTCTATGTCCTTGAGTTTAATCGAGCTTAGTGTGAGTCGAAGGAATTTGTCATCACATTGCAATAACTATGACTTTTTTATAGTTGGCCTTTAAAGGAGCATGACCTGCCTTGGTTCACTCACATTAAATAATTCTAATATTCATTTAAACGAATGAATCAATTTTTACACGAATCAATTCTCACGAACATTCGAAAGAATAAAAGAAAAAACAAACCGTAATCTAAGCGGTGAATGAACTCACTCTCACTATTTAATACTCTTTCAATCGATTGTTTGACCATCTCTACTAAATTAGTGGGAAATAAAATATAATCCATAAAATTGGTATCCACTTTTTAGCCAAGAGCTTTTATTTTTCCTACAAATTATAAAAAGTATTCTCTAAACTATAACCAGTAGTCTACTTCTTTTCAATTACAACCATTTTACGTATAATTCTTTTTTAAAAGCCTGCATTCCACAAACCTCCGAGGCTATTAATTTGAAATTTCCACTTGGCACTGGCTGCTTCTCCTCTCATAAGTCACCGACGCGATAGTGGCTTTCCAGCGGCTTTTTCCCACGGAAAAATGGCCCAAAACAATTTCATTAGTGAGGCAAACACACTCACAGACACATTTTCACACACACGGAGAGTTTTCCCTCGCAGATTAGATTAGGAAAATTGCCGCGCGATTTTTCCTACTTATCTTGCAGTTTGGGCTTAGCTTAGAAAAAATCGCCCAGTGGGAAAGGAATATATATTTCCGGAAGGAGATGTATGCGGTATACGTTTCGGCTTTTCTTTCCATTAGGGTTACGTGCCTTTATTGTGTCTTTTTTGGGGGAGTTTGGGAATGGTGTGGATTAAGAATAAATTTATTTTTTCCTCGGTTAAGTGTTATTGATAGCAGACGATTTATAGTTGAGTACTGAAATTTTGTTTCATTAAATGAACTGTTATTATGTGCACTATACAGGGTAAGTCTCAAAAGTGGCTCACCTCTATAACTTATTTATTTTTTCAGATAAAAAAACGAGATTTGGTATGTTAGTATATGTACATAATATTATAATATGTTAGTGTATGACATATATTACACCCTCGGTATTTTTTTACTTATATGTAAAAAAAAAGATAAAACCATTTTTACTTAATAAAGGGTATGGCCTCCTCTACTGTTCATTACAGCCCTACATCGTCTCCCCATGCTCCTGATCAGATTGTCGATCTCTTCTTGAGGTACAGCCTGCCACGCTGCATTCACGGCCCGAACCAGATCCCTACGAGTTTCACGAGGCATACCCACTCTCAAAATTCTTCTTTGGACCGCGTCCCATACGTGCTCGATGGGGTTGAGGTCAGGAGATTGTGCCGGCCAGGGTAAGATGTTTAATTGATGAGCATTGATAAACTCACTTACCACTCTGGCTGTATGAGGCCGTGCATTGTCATGCATGAGAATGAAGTTTCTCCCAAAATCATTGGCATAGGGTAACACGACAGGCTCAAGAATTAAATCACGATATGTGATTCCTGTTAGAAACCTTTCAAGAAAAACGAGATCCGTTTTTTGACCTAACTGGACTCCTCCCCAGGCCACAACTGTTCCACCTTGATAAGGGTACACTTCCTGAACATGATCCAACCAAATAATATTTCCCGGTTCTCTCCATATCTCAAGCCTTCTCGAATCCGGATGAATTCCAAAGCGTGACACATCCGTGAAGAGAAAATTGGCCCATTGTTTATTCGACCACTGAACATGATTTTGAGCCCACAAATATCGTACCTCTCGATTTCCTCTCGTTAAGGGTTGAGCTCTCCAGGGGCGTCTGCTTCTTAAGTTGGTCTCTCTTAATCTATTGCGAGCAGTGTCAGGACTAACGGTTACATTATGTGTTTCCTGGAGAATTAAACTAAGCTCTGGTGCTGTAATAGTCGGTCGGCGTCGAGCATTTAATTGTAAAAAAATGATCTTGCTGAGGGGTAGTAATGCGATGTCACCCTGTGTGCCTTTCAGCAACATCACCACTTTCACGGTAGCGTGCATTTAATCGCGATATTACACTTTGCGTTGTATTCAATGCTCTAGCTACGTCGATTTGGCGCATTCCAGCTTCGAGCATACCCATGGCCCTTAGCATTTCGTCTCTGTTAAGATGTCTACGCTCCATAATGTCGTTTAATACTAAACAGAGTTATTTGAATGAATTCTGGCCAGTTATCATAAAAACATAGCCAGTACAGGTTAAATTCGTACAATTGATGCTAGGTGCTTTTTATATATTTGACAAATAATGCACAAACACTTCTGCAAATATCCCAAATTTAGGAATAAATAGTGTGACTACTTCATTTCAATCGAAGTAGAAAGAATCAAACCAAAACATTTATTTTTAACTTTAATAAAATGATATCCCTAGATTTTTCCGGTGTGTGTATTTATATTATAACATAACGCAAAACTGTAAAGCAAGCATTAAACACACCTTCATTTAGAAGCCTGAAGCGAGCACATCATAAACACCATTGGCCTAATTAAAGTAGTGCAATTTAAACGATACTGAAGTAATAAAGTTAATATTAATATGGCGCCGAGCAGAAAATTATAGTTAAATTTCGACCGCATTATTAAAACCAATGGAACCAATTAAGTTGTAAAATAGAACACTCCTAGCGCTATATCGTACGTTGTTGCGCAAATACTTTCTAATTTAACGGTTTGTTATAACTTAAATAATTTAGTTCGCTCGGGCAATTTTCGCTGTTGTTGCCGTACCTTGGGGAATATCGTACGTGTCAGTCGCGTGGTGCAGTTCGATTGCTTGAAACTTAATTTGCAAACGGAATATGTATCCGTTACTGTACTATTATTGTAATTAGTTTGGGAAAATTGCTTGCCAGTAAGATGATTTTAGATATCGGTCGTTGTTACGTTGAGCAGCTATTATATTGTCATATAATTTTCTATTTGGATTGTTATATTTTCTTGTTTGTTATATTTGTTATATTCTTAAATTACGATAATACAAAATGTATATCCTTCTATATGTACAGGGTGGCTCGAATTCGACGCTCATACATTTGATTAATTAACCTGCCCTAATAAACGGACTTTAGCTTAAAATTTATATTTCTTATACAGCGCAACGAAATCTAAAGAAACTCATTGAATTAATTAACAAAAAATAATGCTTTCTGTTATCATTTACATTTTGATCTGCCTAAAGTTATAAAAACACAATGAAATACTGACTGAATTGTCAAGTTCAAATTTGTCACACTATCAAAGATCGAACCCAGAAACACCGTTCTCTTAATTGGAAGGACTAATTATCTTTCGAAAGGATAAGGACCAGATAAAAAAGTAGAAGAAAGAAGACAATGAGAAGAGACGGGGTCCCCAATTCCAATTGTTCTTGCGTCAGCGACAGGAGGGTAATTTTTTCTCCCCTTGGTTATCGAATCGTAAATCGTCACTTTGAAGTGTAAAGGGCATTTTTGTTTTTATAAATACGCTTTTCTTTCCGTATTTCATTCTCCTTCGCTTTTTTATGATGATAATTAGGTAAGTCAACCTGTCATCTTTTATTCTTCGTTTTTTAAAGCTTTTTCGTTTGATAAATACTCTTGATTTTTTGGGTATATTTTACAGTAATGAGATGACAAAACAATTTATATAAAATATTATGCTTTGCTGTTTCTTAGTACTGCTTTGCTTTTTTAATTATTGAAAAAAAAATATTTTCCTGACAAAAAAATAAGAGACCTTTGGTACGCTGATTTCATAATATTTTATGATAACATTTTAAGGCTACTTTTTTAACACCTATTTCAGAAACAGTTGACTGAAAATTTTTTTCTTTTGTTTTTTTTGGTATTTAAAAGGTGTTATTTAAAAAATATTTTTTTTATTTCTTTATTCTTAGTTTGTTTATGAGAAACCAATCAAACCAAACCAAGTACATAGAATTTAAGATTACAATTCGTCAATGCAGAAGAAGAACGTTACATCTTAAAAATTTATATTTTTGAGATTCATTTCTGTACCAACTAAAAATCATTCAAATTTTATTTTATTTTAATAGTAAAGCACAACCACAAGTTGCTTCTTAGTTTAGTTGATGGTAAGTGTTATTAAGACCATTATCATTTTAGTTAATTTTAAATTGGCTCTTCTGAAAATTGTGGTTTTTGAGATGTGATGCTCTTCTTCCGCATTGAAGAAATATAGTTTTTTGTAAAAGGTAATGAGATTTAAGAAAACCAAGAATTAATTAACAAAAATTGTTTCTTTCTGATGTTATTCACATTCACATTTCGATCTACCTAAATTTTATATATAAAATTCACAAATTTTGCAACATGCGCAACCATCATAGGTTTACCCTACCCCTGAGAGCGACGCGAACAGTACAGCGTAATAGACTATTAACGACGAAAAATTCAAAAAAATTAAGTAGATTGGTTCTATAAAATTTTCATCACATTTAATTCCTTTTCCTAATCCTTTTTAATCTTTCTTTAATTAGTATTAATTTTTGGATAGTTTTATATCAACTTATTGTTAATGAGGTCTAGAGATTGACCCCGCCAAGAACAAAACCAAAGCTTTAAGCAAAAAAACTTTAAACAACAGTGAAAAAGAAAAAATTAGCACACTCCCGAAACTTTGCTCCCCAAAGAAAACACACGTGTGGCAAAAAATCCCCAGTAATAAATTACGAGGCCCGGGAAGGGAGAATTTCTCTAACGTGAAAAAATCCCCGCTAGCAAATAAAAATCATCCCCAAAGTGTGTATTTCATCCCTTAAATCGATTTACGAACATCCGCGGGACTACGGGGAAGAAATTATACGGTGAACTGAAACCAGACATTTATGAGCGCCAGGGAAAAAAATTGGATATTCCTTTTTGAGGTCTGATCTATTTTTTAATGTTTTACGATTATCTTTGTATAATAAATTCAAGGAGATAGTAGGTTTACGATATTGGCTTAAACGAAGATTCTGGTTAACAGATAACGGTCTAGAAAACCCAAACTTTTAATAGAGGTTCTAATGTGTTGAAAGAAAAAAAAATTGTGTTAGCACTATGTCCCCATTTTTGAAGTGAAACTTCTTGCCAACAGCTATTAAATTGAAGGATTTGAAGGATATATATTTTTTTATGAATGCTTTTTATAAACTTTAAAAAAATTAGAGTTAATATAAAACCGTATACTATTCCAGCTTTATTTATAATGCTTTTTTATTTTTTATTAAAAAACGATAATCCTATCACTCGGTCGGATAACCTAACAGCTGCTACTACTACATTTATATCTCTGACTACTACTAACTGCTACTAACCAACAGTTTGTTTTGTATAGTCTGTGGTCTGTGTTTGTTTAAATGTTTTGTTCATTATTCATGTTGGGAATTTATTTTTAAATTAATGTTAACCGTTAGGCAAACTCATAGAATATGTATTTCTTTTGCATAATCAAAATTGTCACTCTAAATTTTACAAAACCAAATTATTACTCTAAATTGCTGTTTTTTAGACAGATGTTATTTGTCTTGACATTATTCAATTCATTATTTGAACTCACAGAATGTTGATAACAAAAGTTTCAACAACTATATCAAAATATACCAAAAATAAAATTTTAATCAATCACAATTGTTTATTTCCATCAATTACCGAATTACTAATACCGAAATTACTGTTAAATTACAAACAATTTATTATTTATAGTGATTTACAATAATTTTATTAATTTATACGAATATTCTCGTTGATTATTGGTTTGAAATAAATACGACAGTTTTCTCCAATGAAAATGCGAGTTACTAATTCTAAATTATAATTCTGAGTTGGCAAATAAACTAGATGCTCTACCTAGACGGTTATTCAGATGCTACAAAACTTTCGATGAAAATATGCATGAAAATTTAATTCCTAGCACACAAGGTTGGCACAATAATATCAAGTTTATTATAGTGATTTTTTTAGCGGCCTATGACACAGATAGTTACCCAGTATTGCCACAAGCTTATTTTTCATCGGGGATATTATTACAAGACAGCGGTGTTAAATTGTTGTTTTACAAAGGGGTGGATCTACCCCGAATAGGGTAGCTGTAGCAACACTGCCGTTACCACGTTTCCTCTCGCGCGTCATTCAAGACCGAGCGTCACGGTCTTGAATTTTTACTCCCAACGCGCGTTTCAAAAAATCGTTTTTGAGAACACACAAATTTTTTAAATAAAACATATTTTGTCATAACACAATAAAATATGAATTTCATTTCTTTATCAATAATTTTTAACGTATGTTTTCGAGCTCCAACTACAATAAAAGCTATCTAATAATACTTTAAAATTGTCTTATTAAGTTGAAACACATTTTTTTAAGATTACACCTATTTTAACATTGAAAATGTTTCTGTTATCCTATATATTGGAGCCCAAATCGAATTAAAATGCTACATTTGCCACACCATGACGTCATATATACAAGGGTATAGGAAATCTCGGCGCAGCGGCGGCAGTCGGCCAGCGCGCGCAAAAACCATTACATCGCTAATTGTTTATTTATATATCTTTATTAGTTTAAAAGCAAAAAATATGGGGTTTGCTTTGTTACCTTGTCAAGACATAAGCGAAACTTATAAATTGTTTCTTTTTTTCATTTAGGCCTTCGTTTTTCGTTAAATGAAAGTTATATTTAAAAAAGTCCATTTTTAAACCAAATTTTTTCATGATTGAAATGAGTTATTCATGATTAAAGTTTTTTCGGTCATAAGCGCTAATGGAAATGTTTTTTGTAAATAATTATAAAAATTACTCCCTACGAAGACTTTATTTTGTACTGGATCAAAAAATAAGTATTTGTTTTCTCTATACGGTGGTATTAATATATCGATTTTTGATGACAGTGTCGTTTTTCCCGGTCTAATTTTGTTCTACTTTTAGAATAAGGGTCCCCATATCACGTACTTGTACTTCCTTCCCTGAAAAATTCAGCTTGTGAGACCGAAGTGGGATACATATATAAAATCTCAAAGGTTTTCTTTGTTACATCCATCCCGCCGAAACAGCCTCACCAATCTTGATGATTCTTTTTTTAAATGAAAGGTATATATGTCTAGATTTGTTATGAAGTATTATTATATCGTTTAATGGGTATTTCATTATGTAAAGCGAATAAATATTAAAACATACCTGAAAAACACCTACACAAAATACCCCAGAAATCAATTATTTGTCATTGTCAGTGGTGTGTCAGTTAGATTATAGAGATTATATATCAAGTTTTTAGATATTTTAGGGGTCAGTTCTTACCACCAGCTTTAGATACATCAATATTAGCACAAAGATTCGTTTAAAGGACATTAGTGATTAGTGAATTAGTTATGCAAAGCGATTTTATAAAATTCATCCTCTTAGAGTGTAAAATTATGTCGAACGATTTGTTGTATGAAAATCATTTACTATCTGGTCTAGAAGAATGAAATTCTACAGAAAGAAGAATAAGAAGAGATATTTGAAATTCATCAACCAAATAGGTTTGCCTTTAATAGTTAAAAAATTATATCGTAAAGTGTAACTTTCCGTAAGAATTCTTTATCTATCATCGATCATGATCTGTCATCATGTTAACCTGATGTTTTGTATGTTAATTTCTTTTTTTGCTTGTTTGTTTTACGGATAGGTGCGATCGCATAATTATTATTGATTATTGATAATGTTTTTTTACTGTTAACATTACTACTTTTTCAGTGAATGTTTAAATCTCTTGTTTTTTGTTAAGTTCGTTATTTAAACATATGTATGTAATACACTCATATTAACACTAATCATATTTTTACGTTTTTATTCATCATTTTCAATGCCCCCCCGGTTGCATCTTTGTAAAGGACTGTGAATTTTTTAATGTTATTTTTTAATGTACGATTATCTTCGAAAATTACTTTCAAACAAATAGTTAGTTACTAATCACAATAACACTGCTCAAGAGATTATCTAGTAAAAGCTAAAAGATTATATCAAGCTTACAATCTTTTGAAAGTCTATCGCCATTGATTCAGGAATATCCAAAGGACTACTGGGGGGAAAATATATTTTTCTTCTTCCGGTCCCATATATGCAATCTTGCACGATAAGGATCATTTGTACATTCTCTTCAATTGATTGTGAGGGTATTGTCTTCTGCCCGACGGAATATGGTTACTGCATCTGTTATCCCGCTTCAGTCCCTGATGTTCCGTAGCCATCAGTGCTGTTTTCTTCCTGGCTCTCTTCGACCTTCAAGACTAGTTTTGGAATGACATAGCGAGTTCCTCTTAAAATGTGCCCCAAATATGACATTTTTAGGAGAAAATATACGGAGCACAAGGAAAACATGTTATTTATTTTTGAGATCTGATCTATTTGTTAATGTTTTACGATTATCTTGGTATAATAAAAAATTCAGGAATATAAAAGGTTTGCGATATTGGCTTTTACGAAAATTCTAGTTAATACATTGTCTAGAAACCCAGACTTTCAGTAAAGTTACTAGTCTTTTGAAGACCTATCTCTATAGATTTACGAGTATCTACAAAATTATGGAAAAATGAGGAGGTGAAATCTTCTCTTCTTCTTTAACATATAATATGCGACTGTCCGTCTTTGCGAGCAATTAGAGAGTCTATTCTGGATAAAAGTACTGTCGGAACTTTATGGAACATCAGTGAGTAAATTGTTTTAGGTGATATAAAATAAACAGAGCTAAATAATGGTATCAAAAAAAAATTAGTAAGTCAAACAAGTGATCAAAATATCGATTCTTTTATGAACACTGTGAAAGCATATGACTTAAGCGTCTTAATTTTTGAATAAGAAACTTTTAAATATGAGCTACTGGTTAGACAAGCTACTGGATATACAATTTATGAAGACGAATTTTTATTACAAATATAATGTTATTAATATCACATTCCAAAAAAACTTTTTGCAAGTATTTTTTATTAAATTTCTTTTATTGAAATTACCTTATCCAAAATTATCTTGTCGGTAGCCTTATTATCCTTATTATTTATCTACATTTTTACTTTACAAAACAATAATTAAACAGAAATTTAATTAGTAGTAAAGAAACGGTCTAACAAATCCAAAAATATATCTTAACGGAATTTCAGATT
Organism: Sitophilus oryzae; assembly: GCF_002938485.1. Lineage (NCBI taxonomy): Eukaryota > Metazoa > Arthropoda > Insecta > Coleoptera > Curculionidae > Sitophilus > Sitophilus oryzae. The sequence goes on from NW_022146108.1 coordinate 494,535, forward strand.
AATTCGGTAAATACAACAATACAAGCTAATTAAGATTGCTTTAGATATTAGATTTACAGCAAAATAATTAGGGGCAAAAACAGAATTCTATTTTAAGCATTATGAACAGCATAATTAAACTGAAGTTGAAAATGAAGTTTTTAAGGACAATAAATCGCAAATTTACGAAAAATGTTGTAGTGTTAAAAAAATTGCAGATATGTAAAATTTTTAAAGTTGACATTAGAGATATACCAAAAGGTAGAACATTGAGTTCAACCAAAAAAAAAATATTAATATATTTTTTATCGATATTTTAAATAGTTTTTTGTTTTGTTTTTGAGGATGGAGGAGATATACCTTCCGAAACTATAAGCATTTTTTGTCGGTTAGTCAAATTTGTATTAGTAGTAAAAATTGGCGCCGGGCGGCACATATAGCCGCCCATACTAAAATATGTTAATATCTCGAAAACTGCGATTTTGACTGATTTTGATGTTATTACAAATTTTGTTGCAAATATTATTCCTAATATTCATTTGAAAACCGCGTTTCGCTAGCTACTGTGATTTTGGAGTTACGATTTTTTTAAATTTTTAACCCCCATACCCCCTTACCAACCCCCACCCCCACCAAAAACTAATGACCAGATTCTCGGGTGCCACAGTATTTTTGTGCCAAATTTGGTTAAAATCGGTTCAGCGGTTTTTGAGTTATCGTGTTACAGATGGCAAACGGACAGACAGACAGACAGACACCATGAAAATATTTTGTATTTAGGTCATTTATGACCCTAATAACTCATTTTTTTTCTCAAAATTTTTTTTGTCGATCTTAATAGCCTACCATATTTATTGGTATGGTGGGCTAAAAAGTCACTGACAAGCTGGTTTAAGTTTAAACTGGTTTTTGTTTGGATTCAACGTAGAGAGGGAGTGGTGTTTAAAAAATATACCTTTTTTACTTTGTAGATTTCTCTTTCAATGGCCAATTTCGACATAAAAACGTTACGCTTTCAAAGCGGTAAACAAAAGTATTCGATTAGCGGAACGCCAAGCACTGGATTTTGGTATTCTCGGTGCCGTGCGAATCGTTTTCTGGATACGTGTTGAGCACATATTGGCAGCATCGCAATTTCTCAGGTATCTAATAGTCAAATGTAGATAAAACAATAAAAAAATGTTAAGGCCCAGCGCTAGCGCCCGAATTCTGTAACTTAGAAAACGCTAAGCGTTTTTAGACGCTCAGCGTATATGACGTTAATTTTCGCTTAGCGCGCACTTAACTACCGATCTGGGCCCGTATTCTGTAACTTTGACATAAAAACGTTACGCTTTCAAAGCGGTGACTTTAAGTATTCGATCAGCGAAACGCAAGGCAGTCGATTTTTGTATTCTCGTTGCCATACGAATCGTGTTCTGGAACGCGTTGAGCACATATTGGCAACATCACAATTTCTAAGTAGCTAATCGTCAAAAGTTGATAACTGACGGATGCAACAATGAAAAATGTCAATGTTACGTGAATTTCATAACCTATTGTTGAGTTATGTCAAGCTACTTTTCTATGGATATGTCATTATTCTTATTATACGAGGGAAGTGTTGAAGACGCTTCTCAGCATTTCCGATGTTTTGAACAATATTTATAATTTATAGAAGAAGTAGTAATTTTCATTAAAGAGCAAGATAACGCACAAAATCGAAAAAATCGTGATTTTTGCGTTATCTTGCTCTTTAATGAAAATTACTACTTCTTCTATAAATTATAAATATTGTTCAAAACATCGGAAATGCTGAGAAGCGTCTTCAACACTTCCCTCGCATAATAAGAATAATGACATATCCATAGAAAAGTAGCTTGACATAACTCAACAATAGGTTATGAAATTCACGTAACATTGTTACATCCGTCAGTTATCAACTTTTGACTATTACCAACATTAGAAATTGTGATGTTGCCAATATGTGCTCAACGCGTATCCAGAACACGATTTGCAAGTCGAAATACCAAAATCGATTGCCTTGCGTTTCGCTGATCGAATACTTGCGTTCACCGCTTTGAAAGCGTAACTTTTTTATGTCAAAGTTACAGAATACGGGCCTCAATAAGTAATTGACAGTTTACGACTTGGCAGCTATAAATATTGTTCAAAACATTGAAAATGCTGAGGAGCGTCTTCAACATTTCCCTCGTATAATAAGAATAATGATATATCCATAGAAAAATAGGTTGACATAACTCAACAATAGGTGTGAAATTCACGTAATATTGACATTTTTCATCGTTTTATCCACATTTGACTGTTAGTAAACTATTACATACCTGAGAAATTTGAAAAAACGATAGAAGATCCATCCTCATACAGACCGATATGTTTACTGGATGTCGAAGGTAAACTTCTAGAACATATGATATTAAACCGGCTTAAGAAAGAATTGGCTCGCACCGGGGATCTCTCAGAAAGACAATTTAGCTTTAGGGAACGGAAACAACCAACGGATGCCTTAGTAGAAGTACTCAAAATAGCGGAGGAGGCACAGGATTTTTCTGCTGCTCACCGAAGACTATGCGCGGTAATAACTTTGGATGTGAAAAACGCATTCAACAGCGCGTCATGGCAAGTAATATTAGAGAGTCTTAGACAGAGAAAAATAGACGAGGGCCTAATAGCTTTCCTAGCATCATACCTTAAGGATAGGAAACTTATAGAAGCGGAAGGTGAGACCAAAGAAATACCCTTGAGCAGTGGTGTACCCCAAGGTTCCATACTTGGACCCACATTGTGGAATATCTTATATGATAGCCTACTCAGAATGGAAATGCCTAAATATAAAAATAAATCTTTAATCGGTTTTGCCGATGATATAGCCATGACAATAGTGGAGAAGTCTGAAAAAATTCTCATGAACAAAGATAATACCGGCCTTCAACGAATTTCAAACTGGATGGAAAGCAAATTGCTTAAACTTGCACCACAGAAAACAGAGGCAATAATATTAACAACAAAACGAAAGGTGAAGCCAATATGCTTTTCTATAGAGAGCGTGGATATTATTCCATCAAAAGCTATCAAATACCTAGGAGTATGGCTGGACCCTAAATTAAAATTTACGGAACACATAATTCGAACTATACAGAAATCTGGAAAAACACTAACAGCCTTGTCTTGCATCATGCTAAATATTGGGGGACCAAGATCCTCCAAAAGAAAAATATTAGGTAGCGTAATACACTCTCAAATACTCTATGCGGCTCCATTCTGGCACACCGTAACGAGTAATAAAAGCAGAACAAAAAAACTCGCGGGGATCCAAAGACTTACTTCTATCAGAATTGCAAGTGCGTACAGAACAATCTCCACAGAGGCAGCAGGCGTAATAGCAGGCGTCCCACCCATAGACCTATTAATAGAGGAAAGGAAGGAAATTGACAATGGAGTACAGAAGCAAATCGCAAGAGGGGACCTACTCGACAAGTGGCAGGAAAGATGGGTGAGAGGAACAAAAGGAAGATGGACATATAATTTGATTCCTGATATTAGGCAATGGATATCCAGGCCATGCGGAGAGACTGATTACTGTGTCACGCAAGCTCTATTGGGACATGGTTGCTTTATGAAGTATCTAACGGAAAGAAAGAAACGGGACTCGAGATAGTTGCAACTACTGTGGAAATAGCGATGACGCAGAACATACACTGTTTAGATGTACGAGATGGGACTACATTCGTAATGATTATAAAACTCATACCGGCTCAGTTTTCAATGTGGAAAATATGATGAAATACCTCACTGGGACAGAGGAAATGTGGAAACTAACTGCAGGGATACTAAGACAAATATTAGAGGAAAAGGAAAATGATATAAGAAGACAGTAAACAGACAGCTATTATGGCGAAGTAATGCGGAAGCGGTTTCCACCATGATCAGCGTTAGGGAAGTGTGGGTTTTTTTTAGCCGGTAAGAATCCGGCACTACCCGGCACTAAGGACAGTAGTTTACTGTTATTAGTGCTGGGTGTCTTATGCAAGATTCTCTTTCCCACAGAAAAAAAAAACCTGAGAAATTGCCATGCTGCCAATAATTTAATAATTATAACTTTAAAATTATTATTACTTTAAAATATTTTTTTGTCATTTCTTTTCTTTCCAAATTTAAAATTTTAACTGCTCCTTTTTAAATGCAGCGTTAGGGTTAACTTTCATAAATAACCAGCCATTGCGACGAACACAACCACACATGGAAATATTTCATTTTTTTGTTCCAAGTCTAAAGGGCAAATACCGCCGTAAAACAAAAAAACCCACCTTAGGCCATTTCTCAAAAGTGGAAATCCAGAAGTGGAGAGAAATTGTTTTTGTGCGTTATAAAAAGGAAAAGAAATGAGGTAAAAGGAAATGCAAACACTTAAAAAGAAAGAAAAATGAGGTAAAATGTTTTATATAATATTTTTCAGCGTGCATGACTTCGACAATGAGAAAAAATAAATGACATTTTTACAAAATATTTACGTAGAAATGTCGATATACTCTGTTTTACGACTCAGGTAAGATTTCGACAGATGATGGCAGAAAAAAAGGTAGATGACATCCATATCAATCCTTTTATTTCACTAAAAAAAGTTTCTGATATTTTTTTAAATTAAATATGGATGGGTTTATACAGGGTGGTCCGAACTGTATTCCGGAAACTCCGGAAGCATATTCTGCTGATAAAAATAAGTAAAGAAGTTCTAAAATTCTTAGTTGCGGAGATACAGGACGTAGAAGTTTCATTTTTATTTCGATTTTTTCCAAATAATTTTTGATTTAACATCAATATTTGGATGAAAATTGGTGTTTGGGAGTTTTTTGACATGATAAATTTGAGCTTGATGTCAATACGACTCCTATTTGTAGGAGGCAGCACCTGCATGTGTTTTAACTGTTTTGAAGAGTAATAACTTTTGGTCCATACATGTATAAAACTACTGAGTGAAAAAATATACATTTCCGTGATTTTGTATGTAAAAAATGTCTCTTGGTAAAAATCGCTACGAGCAACCGTTCTCAAGATATTTAGAATGGAATTAGTCAATGAACATGTCATTATTGACAAAAAATATGCACGTTGAGTAGTAGAGTTATTTCACTGAAATGATAAATTTGGGAACTTTTTTTTAAATGAATCATTAATTTTTCTTCGAAAAAATTGACGATAAAATTCTCTTGAACTTGGCACAAAAACATTTCAAATTTATGATATCAATCTAATAACTATTTAGTCAACATGTTTAATTTATGTCAATGATGACAGGTATTGATAATTTCGGTTCCAAATATCTCGAGAACCATTATTCGTAGCGATTTTTACCAAGAGACTTTTTTACGTAAAAAATGTCATAAATGTACATTTTTTACTCAGTAGTTTTATACAGGTACGGACAAAAAGTTATTATTCTTCAAACTGGTTAAAAATAGTAACCGGTTTAAAAAAGTAGTAGCTGGCGCCCTTTACAAGTAGGAGTTGACATAAAAAATCAAATTTCTCATGTCAAAAAACTCCCAGACACCAGTTTTCATATAATATTGATGTTACTAGAAATTATTTGCAAAAAATCGTAATAAAAATGAAACTTCTACACTCTGTATTTCCGATACTAAGTCTTTTAAAATACATTTATACGAACTATTTTACTTAATATGCTGCCGAAGTTTCCGGAATACAGTTCGGACCACCCTGTATATTAATCATACGTCATTCGTCGTTTCTTGTAGTTTTTAACCAGTCTTATTGGGTTATTTTAAAAATGAAAGATCATATTTCAATATTATTGGAGCGACGGAACGATAAAGGAAGCACGGACGCAGATGTTATGAACTTAATTTAAGATTTTTGAGACAAATTCTTACCAAATTATAGGTTATTATTTATATCACAAATTATGTCAAATAATCTGTTCTGAAAAATGATGAATATTTGCGAATTGCTTTTGCATTTTGCATGTTATTAAGTGTGTTTTGTGTTTTTTAAAGTTAAGCGGAGGAAAAACCAGTGGTGTTTACAAGAAATATTTTTTTTTATTTTGTAGATTTTCTTCTAGTGCAGAAAACCTTAGTTTTTTTTTCAAGAGGTAATAACTAAAAAAAATAACTATACAGGTGGTCCGAGCTGTATTCCGGAAACTTCGGCAGCATATTTTGCAGATAAAAATAAGTAAAAAAGTTCGTATAAATGTATGTCCTAAAATGCTTAGTTTCGGAGATACAGGGTGTAGAAGTTTCATTTTTATTTTCATTTTTTCCGAATAATTTCTAAAGTACCTAACGTCAATATTTGGACAAAAAATGGTGGTTAGGAGTTTTTTGACATGAGAAATTTTATTTTGATATCAATATGACTCCTACTTGTAAAGGGCGCCACATGAATGATAGGAGTCATTTTGACATCTAAATCAAATTTCTCATGTCAAAAAACTCCCAGACACCAATTTTCATCTAAATATTGACGTTAATTCAGAAATTTATTTGGAAAAAATCGAAATAAAAATGAAACTTCGGCACCCTGTATCTCCGAAACTAAGCACTTTATGACATACCATTATACGAACTTTTTTACTTATTTTTATCTGCAGAATATGCTGCCGAAGTTTCCGTAATACAGTTCGGACCACCCTGTATGTATAATATGATCATTAGATCAAGGTTAAATTTAAATTTTTCCTCCTATTCCTAGAAAATAATACCAGATCTAGTTGATTAATTTACCAACATAAGCTCTAAGCTTCCGATTTCAATCAAATACCGGGTACGCATTGGGAGAATCCGGGGATTTTGCAGTTTCACGTTTTGACTGCAGAGATTAAATTCTCTCCTGCAAACGCTAGAACCAATAATTGAGGAATTAAGCGGCAAAGTGTTTTTATACCGGTCAGACAGAGTCGATTCGTCAGGGTAAATTAAATTTAATAAACTGTTTTTTACATTATATTAAAAAAATAATTATGGCGTAAATTATTTTATTATCAAATTACCTCAAGAAGATTTTTTAATTTTCAAAGTAAAATATCTGGTTATTTTGGACTTATTTGAAAAACGGTAAAGAGAAAATATGTTTCTTTTATCGAGATCTATCAATCCTGGAAATATTTGCACTTATTGCTGATTTACCCAGTATATTTTTAAATAAATTAGTTTTAGTTCGTCATTTTCCGCAATTGGCAGCTCACGCACGCTTATAGCTTATTTGTAATAATTGATGTTCACTGAAAATCAATCATATACAGGGTGTCCCACGCTGAGCGTGCATTAGAAGTTTCTAGAGAACTCCAATATCTAGATCGATTAAATTATTTTAATATGCTTTTTTTCTGCTCTTTCAGATGTGTCGTCCCCTTCCTGTACATTAGTAAAATACTCTGGATGGCGAGAAATCCAGCATTCCGATTTGGGAATATCCTGGACGCCTCTGGATTTTGCTCAAGTGTTCATAACCAGAATGAGGTAAGGTAGAAAAATCTTATGATTTTACATTTTAAAGCTAATCCTCTTTCCATAATATATTATGAATGTTCGAGTTAAAAAGTTTTGAGAAAATAAAAAATATAGACATCAGGAATCAAAAATTTCGTAAAGGATTTGTTTACTTCTTTGAATAAGAATACTAAGGAAGGAGCATATCAAAAATCTTAGGTACACCGCGATGGGCCTCAAATATGGCCGACTTAAATTCCGGTTTATCAGTGTCGTTCTAATTTTATTTAAAAAATGTAAAACTATGATGTAGGGTAGACGTGGGGTAGACTCAATAATTTGTTGTTTTATTTTACGGTGCGAATAAATGTTGGTAGTTATTAAAATTGTTATAAAAATATATAATTCTAATAAAAATAGGTAAGTTATAATAAGTATTTATTAACACAAACATCCGATACGCTACTGAAGCAGGTAAGTCAAATTAACGTATCTAAATTCTTTGACATCTAATCTTTGACAAGTAATAAATAAAAGCTAAAATGCAAGAAAAATATATAATTTAGTTAATTTAAGTGAATTTCATGAATGATCGGTTTACTACACGTATGTATATTATATAGTCACTTACTAGCGAAAAGTTGTTCCATTATTTCACTCAATTTTTGCTGAGATCTACCGCACGCTACACAACCAACTATTTTAGAGTCTTTTTCGATAAATCGCGATAGTGTCACTGTTAATTTAAGTTCTGCCACAATTTCCATCTAGATTTACTACCTTTATACAACTATCAGTAGTAGAATAAATAACAAATAACATAAAATAAGCTCCGTAAAGACTGACAAATCCACAAAATTTCAAATCAAATTCAAATGTGTCAAATGAATCGTCAAACAGCACTGTCAAGGATCCCCACCCTAGAGTGCTTTTATGGTGCTTTTTCCGCCCACCATGCATGAATACATGGATAGCATTATGCTCCTTCCTTAGTCTTCTTATTCAAAGGTTTACTTACTTGGTTCAAATCGAGACACATGCACACAAGTTAGCAGCTTGGCGCTTGGCGGGTCACTGATCATTTTTATGTAATGCACGATGTTATAAGAAAACAAATGAGTCCACTTATGACCACTAAAGAGTTCTTGGTAAAATCTTGGTAAAAAAGGCGTGTAACTTCTTACCCGTGTAACAACGTGCCCCCCGCTCCCTTACACGACGATAAAATTGCATTATCATCTCCCGAAATTAATTCACTCGCGATTTCATCGCTCGTGAATTAATCTTTTCGCTCGACGATAAAATGCCATTTTATCGTCTTGTGTAAAAAATAACTATCAGACTACTCTATTTTCATTTTAATTATAATTTACATAGATTACAAACGAAATTCTGAAGATCCCGTTATATTTGCTAAGTTTTAACTAGCAACTTTAACTACTTTTTAAAGTTAATCCTATTTCCATTCGCATCATCTTTAACATAACACCTTTCCCTTCGCCTTATGAAACTGGAAACCCGACCAAACTTTTTCAATATCCATTGCCGGAACGGTTTGCAATATTTCCGAAGTTTCTGACACAAAGGCAAATTGCCCCCCGAGTAATGGAAAGAACTGGAACGGAGATGAAGTATGACGTACCTGCATGTTCGTAAAGATATTCAGTTTGAGGAATTATTTTCCAGTTTCTCCAGAGAGCTTGGATAGTCTTCAATGAAAGAAATAAAATGAACGGCAATAAAGATCGATCAGTTAATCTATACTAATATATAAAATCTTTAAGTGACTCACTGATTAATCACGATCCTGCTCAGACCACTCAACGTAAGAAGCTCAATTTGATTCTAGGGTGTACAGGTTCGATAAGAAGGGATTTTTCGAAATTCCAGTTACAAGGGGGTGAAGCCACCCCTCAAATATTACAATATTTTTTATTTAAAAAACGGTCAAGTTTCCGAAAAAACGCTTAAACGTATATTTTATTTTGTTTTTCTACGTATTTTAAGATTTTTTAAAAATGTATACAGGGCGTTTGGAAAAATCTGGTCATTGATTAATCACGATCCTGCTTAAATCGTTCGACGTAAAAAGCTGATTTTTGGAAAACGGATTGACTTTAGGGTGTAGAGATTCGATAAGGGATTTTTCGAAACTCGAATTCTAAGGGGGTGAAACCACCCCTCAAATATTAGAATATTTTTGTATTTAAAAACCGGTTAGTTTTCGGAAAAACTTGTACACGTATATTTTTCAAACGGATTGACTGTGGGGTGTAGAGGATCGATAAGGAGGGGTTTCTCGAATCTCAAATTCCAAGAGGGTGAAAACGCCCCTCAAATATTACAATATTTGTTATTTAAAAAACGGTTAAAAAGCTGATTTTTGGAAAACGGATTGACTTTAGGGTGTAGAGATTCGATAAGGGATTTTTCGAAACTCGAATTGTAAGGGGGTGAAACCACCCCTCAAATATTAGAATATTTTTGTATTTAAAAACCGGTTAGTTTTCGGAAAAACTTGTACACGTATATTTTTCAAACGGATTGACTGTGGGGTGTAGAGGATCGATAAGGAGGGGGTTTCTCGAATCTCAAATTCCAAGAGGGTGAAAACGCCCCTCAAATATTACAATATTTGTTATTTAAAAACGGTTAAAAAGCTGATTTTTGGAAAACGGATTGACTTTAGGGGTGTAGAGATTCGATAAGAGATTTTTCGAAACTCGAATTCTAAGGGGTGAAACCACCCCTCAAATATTAGAATATTTTTGTATTTATAAACCGGTTAGTTTTCGGAAAAACTTGTACACGTATATTTTTCAAACGGATTGACTGTGGGGTGTAGAGGATCGATAAGGAGGGGTTTCTCGAATCTCAAATTCCAAGAGGGTGAAAACGCCCCTCAAATATTACAATATTTGTTATTTAAAAAACGGTTAAAAAGCTGATTTTTGGAAAACGGATTGACTTTAGGGTGTAGAGATTCGATAAGAGATTTTTCGAAACTCGAATTCTAAGGGGGTGAAACCATCCCTCAAATATTAGAATATTTTTGTATTTATAAACCGGTTAGTTTTCGGAAAAACTTGTACACGTATATTTTTCAAACGGATTGACTGTGGGGTGTAGAGGATCGATAAGGAGGGGTTTCTCGAATCTCAAATTCCAAGAGGGTGAAAACGCCCCTCAAATATTACAATATTTGTTATTTAAAAAACGGTTAAAAAGCTGATTTTTGGAAAACGGATTGACTTTAGGGTGTAGAGATTCGATAAGAGATTTTTCGAAACTCGAATTCTAAGGGGGTGAAACCACCCCTCAAATATTAGAATATTTTTGTATTTAAAAACCGGTTAGTTTTAGGAACAACTTGTACACGTATATTTTGCAAACGGATTGACTGTGGGGTGTAGAGGTTCGATAAGGAGGGGTTTCTCGAATCTTAAATTCCAAGAGGGTGAAAACGCCCCTCAAATATTACAATATTTGTTATTTAAAAAACGGTTAAAAAGCTGATTTTTGGAAAACGGATTGACTTTAGGGTGTAGAGATTCGATAAGGGATTTTTCGAAACTCGAATTGTAAGGGTGAAACCACCCTCAAATATTAGAATATTTTTGTATTTAAAAACCGGTTAGTTTTCGGAAAAACTTGTAAACGTATATTTTTCAAACGGATTGACTGTGGGGTGTAGAGGATCGATAAGGAGGGGTTTCTCGAATCTCAAATTCCAAGAGGGTGAAAACGCCCCTCAAATATTACAATATTTGTTATTTAAAAAACGGTTAAAAAGCTGATTTTTGGAAAACGGATTGACTTTAGGGTGTAGAGATTCGATAAGGGATTTTTCGAAACTCGAATTCTAAGGGGGTGAAACCACCCCTCAAATATTAGAATATTTTTGTATTTAAAAACCGGTTAGTTTTCGGAAAAACTTGTACACGTATATTTTTCAAACGGATTGACTGTGGGGTGTAGAGGATCGATAAGGAGGGGTTTCTCGAATCTCAAATTCCAAGAGGGTGAAAACGCCCCTCAAATATTACAATATTTGTTATTTAAAAACGGTTAAAAAGCTGATTTTTGGAAAACGGATTGACTTTAGGGTGTAGAGATTCGATAAGAGATTTTTCGAAACTCGAATTCTAAGGGGTGAAACCACCCCTCAAATATTAGAATATTTTTATATTTAAAAACCGGTTAGTTTTCGGAAAAACTTGTACACGTATATTTTTCAAACGGATTGACTGTGGGGTGTAGAGGATCGATAAGGAGGGGTTTCTCGAATCTCAAATTCCAAGAGGGTGAAAACGCCCCTCAAATATTACAATATTTGTTATTTAAAAAACGGTTAAAAAGCTGATTTTTGGAAAACGGATTGACTTTAGGGTGTAGAGATTCGATAAGAGATTTTTCGAAACTCGAATTCTAAGGGGGTGAAACCACCCCTCAAATATTAGAATATTTTTATATTTAAAAACCGGTTAGTTTTCGGAAAAACTTGTACACGTATATTTTTCAAACGGATTGACTGTGGGGTGTAGAGGATCGATAAGGAGGGGTTTCTCGAATCTCAAATTCCAAGAGGGTGAAAACGCCCCTCAAATATTACAATATTTGTTATTTAAAAACGGTTAAAAAGCTGATTTTTGGGAAAACGGATTGACTTTAGGGTGTAGAGATTCGATAAGAGATTTTTCGAAACTCGAATTCTAAGGGGGTGAAACCACCCCTCAAATATTAGAATATTTTTGTATTTAAAAACCGGTTAGTTTTCGGAAAAACTTGTACACGTATATTTTTCAAACGGATTGACTGTGGGGTGTAGAGGATCGATAAGGAGGGGTTTCTCGAATCTCAAATTCCAAGAGGGTGAAAACGCCCCTCAAATATTACAATATTTGTTATTTAAAAAACGGTTAAAAAGCTGATTTTTGGAAAACGGATTGACTTTAGGGTGTAGAGATTCGATAAGAGATTTTTCGAAACTCGAATTCTAAGGGGGTGAAACCACCCCTCAAATATTAGAATATTTTTATATTTAAAAACCGGTTAGTTTTCGGAAAAACTTGTACACGTATATTTTTCAAACGGATTGACTGTGGGGTGTAGAGGATCGATAAGGAGGGGTTTCTCGAATCTCAAATTCCAAGAGGGTGAAAACGCCCCTCAAATATTACAATATTTGTTATTTAAAAAACGGTTAAAAAGCTGATTTTTGGAAAACGGATTGACTTTAGGGTGTAGAGATTCGATAAGAGATTTTTCGAAACTCGAATTCTAAGGGGGTGAAACCACCCCTCAAATATTAGAATATTTTTGTATTTAAAAACCGGTTAGTTTTCGGAAAAACTTGTACACGTATATTTTTCAAACGGATTGACTGTGGGGTGTAGAGGATCGATAAGGAGGGGTTTCTCGAATCTCAAATTCCAAGAGGGTGAAAACGCCCCTCAAATATTACAATATTTGTTATTTAAAAAACGGTTAAAAAGCTGATTTTTGGAAAACGGATTGACTTTAGGGTGTAGAGATTCGATAAGAGATTTTTCGAAACTCGAATTCTAAGGGGGTGAAACCACCCCTCAAATATTAGAATATTTTTGTATTTAAAAACCGGTTAGTTTTCGGAAAAACTTGTACACGTATATTTTTCAAACGGATTGACTGTGGGGTGTAGAGGTTCGATAAGGAGGAGTTTCTCGAATCTCAAATTCCAAGAGGGTTTAAACGCCCCTCAAATATTACAATATTTGTTATTTAAAAAACGGTTAGTCTTTCGGGATAACGCTTGGACGCGCATAATTTATTTTGTTTTTTTATATATTTTGAAATTTTTTAAAAAATCATACAGGGTGTTCCAAAAAGTTGGGTAATTAATTAACCACGATTCTGCTCTAGTTTGTATGTTAATGGAAATGCTTGCTTTGCTCTATCATCACCATTACAAATTATTAATTCGACGCGAAGGAAGTCGCGGGTACACGATAGTATAATATATAATTTATTACCTATTTACGACTTTTCTCTAAAATCAACAGGAGAGCCAATATTTGGATTGTTCGAAATTTGCATTGGATTTCCTATGTTTCAAAAGGCGATGCACCATCCGGTATAGTCTGCCCAACAAATAATTGAACTCTTTTACAAAGGTGTGTTTATTAGGTTCATAGGAACGGGATGTCTTTAATGCTAAGATTAATATTAATCCAAAATCTTCTTCAAAAACGAATATCCCTATAACAATAATAATAACCCTATAATATATAACATAACCCTATAATAACATCCCTATAATTAAAATAATAACATATCGAAGAAATACGATCGAGTCCGGGTCATCCCATTAGTACTATCGAATATGGGTGTAATACCAAAAACACTAATTGAATCGCTGAAGGCAATAGACTTAGAACCATACCTGTATCAACTTTATGCAAAAATCTGTAATCCTTAACACCTGCCATAGAGCCAGGCGATTTCTAAACATATAACTTAACCGGGAACGTTTCTAAGCCAAAAAAGTTATTACCATCATGGTTGAGACGAATCACTCCTCCAACCACGAGAAACCAACGGATGTAGTTGAAATAAAAGTACATAGTAATAACATAATAATATTAACTAAAAAAGCTATTGAGATGAATCAAAGAACAAAGTATCGAGAAATAAACCGATTTTTATCTAAATTTGACCTAAAAATTGAATCTGTATCCTTTTAATAAATGTGTTGTTTGAAAACATCCGTATTATTCATCGTCAATAACTAACGAAAACGATAACGTTAAATAACAATTATTATTATTTAACGTTATCCCCTGACATTTGAATACACCTACTATAATAACTATAATGTTATCTGAAATAATAGATCATCTCCAACCACTCTACAGGTACTTACGTAACTTCGCGGCGTCAGTCTCCAATGGAACTTTGCTCCAGTTTCAAACTTTATGCAACTAGTTGCTAGAGTTTGCAGCTGACCTCAGTCCATTTTATTCAACTTGAAATCACTCTAAACGGTCATAATTTTATTCTGCTCTAACTAGTATTGTTGAGTATATCATTTTCATAGTATTAATAAATTTTATTAACGTTTCTACTGAAACAATTAGTAGGAAATGTATAAAAATAATATGTTAAGATAGATATAAGAGTAAGTATTTTAATTTCAATTTAATAATTTTACGTTAAAGTTACTTTCATGTTTGGATTACTATGATTGTGTGATATAAAAACGGATTATTTATTTACTTAAGCATTTTCCATTTTCCATTTATTCAGGGCGGCTGCCAACACGATTATAAGTGAATAGTCACTGAAAGAAGAAGATTTTCTACGATTTCCAATTTCCTACAAAACCATCAGTTGCACGTATCAAAATGATTTTTTTATTAACGAGTTATAAAATTCATAAGAAAAAAGAAAACTGCCTCAAAATTATCAAATTTCAACCTTAAATCACTTTCGAACGGTGACGTTTACAAAAAAATTGTCAGTGCCCTTTTTTGTATTTCAATTTCTTACAATAAAAATAGTAGATACCGAATATATGGAATATAAAAAGGAAAAAATTAGAAAACTGAAAGGCGGAGAACCTTCCTATTAAAATTAAGAGCTTATACTTGGAAATGCCAATGCGGCAAAAAAAGCAGTCCAGTGTGGTTAGGATTGATTGATTGTAATTTTAATGACTTATTTTTTTTTAATTGTATGATTTGTATTGTATATTTTTTATTATTTGTATATTTTTTGTGATTTTGTTTGTTTTGTAAATGCCTTGTCTATGAAGCTATTTTGGCTTTTTGCACAATAAAGAGTTATTTATTATTTATTTTGGTCCACTCTTTTGGGTACGCATTTAATTTTCTTTTTTTATATGAGGTCGTTCTTGATATTAATAAATATTACTTTACTATTCGTAGACTACTATATATTAATCTCAAACCATCAACCCTGGGAGCAGCTCTATAGTGTGACCAACGGATCTGTAGCTACGGGGTATCGGCAGGGGAACGCAGTTGTAAACAAGACACGCCCAATTTCATTCATAAAATAGGCATGGGCGTACGGTGTTTTATGAAAATAATGTATATCATAAATATAAATTCTGATTAATAATTTTTTTTCAAAAAACTTTATCTTGTTTGAATCGTTACTGTTGAGTTAGCAGATAAACACACTAAAAGCTTTTATTAAAGCTCCCTTAAATATTTTGAATAATTTTATTATTATGTGTTGTTAATATAATAGAAGAAATAATTACAGCTGGGAGTTGGAACCTTTGGTGTTACACAGCAAAATAAAACACTAAATCAGCACAATACACCAAAACACTTTTACTTTTACACTGGGCGCACGTTTCGCTAACCATGTTAACATCATCAGCAGATGATCAAGACTGAGTCTTGAGGTATATTTATTTATATATCTGTACTAACTATATTTTTTTCTACAATACATAATTTTAGATATAACTATTTCCAGCAAAAAAAAAATCTTGAAGATTGTTAACTTTGGAAGCGCAAATAAAACATAATTTTACTCACCGGTAGATCCAATATTGCCTATTACACCAGATATGGTATCGCTCCGCCAGCACTTTTTAAAGGTTAGGTCATTGTCTACCCATGTTTCATCCAAATAGATAATACTTGGCGATATTTTCGAATTTCGCGTATATATATATATATATATATATATATATATATATATATATATATATATATATATATATATATATATATATATATATATATATATATATATATATATATATATATATATATATATATATATATATATATATATATATATATATATATATATATATATATATCTGCAATATAGTGGGCCGCTCCATTAATATTTATCTGTTATTTTAACATTTACGCCAAAAAAATCCATTTGATTTTAATAACCCCCTAAGCGTTTCCCTGCCAAAGGAAAATTCGATTCTTCCTGCAATTTTTGCAAAAGCTTTCTAATTGTGGGGACGACTTTGAATTCGAGATAAAATTTATTTATCAAATTCCTGACCACTTGGAAATCAAAGTCGTCGAGCTCACGTATCCGTTTCTTTCCAGGGCTGGATATCATTTTATCGGGGTTAGTTTCCAGTCTTTTTTTATCTTCTGTGTGAATTTTTTTATAGCCGATACGCTAACTCCGGTATAAAGAGATATCCGCTCAAGTTTACGTTTAAGCGGCAACTTAAGCGAACTCTCTGTAGCTTCTTCGTCGCAAACCCTGTTATGAACACAAGGAAATAAACCAAATGAGATTTCATCCACGTTTATTTACATTTATTTTAGTTTAGCTAAAATATTTAGGTAAAATGGGTGCTTTTCATTTTAGCCAATATTTAATTTTAGTATTCTAATAATTACATTATTATTATTCTACTTAGCTATATAAATTAGCTATTATTTCTCTTGTCCTGGCTATGTAGCCTTAACAAATTTATTCATTTTAAAACACAAATATACGATCAAACTTAATATTAATAATTAAAAACTACGAACGAAAAACATTATAACAAGATAACAAAACAATAAAACACATTTTAACTATTAAATATACGAAAAATATAGGAATAAAGTTTAGGATAACCGGTATAAAATAATGAAAGAAAGTAATAATGATCAAAAGAATGACACCGCCACTGGATATTTCAATAGTATTCAATATTTCTACTCTTTTCAGAAGTGACCGTGAAGTTGGGGATAAGGCTAGCGAATAGGAAAGGCGTAAAAGCCATGGCAACCGCGTGGTAACAAATCCTATGACGTACTCTCGCCAATCATGTTCGATGAATAGGCGGCCATGCGCGGCGATGCCGGTTTGCCAATGATATCGTTGAAATATCTTCACCTTTCGTAATAAGCAGATTATACAGAATGAAAGAAATAAGTTATTAAATAAAACATATCCAACAATATAAACTACCTTAAAATTCCTTAGTAATATACGTCAGAATATATGCTAAAGACATTATATATAATAAAAATATATTAAATTTATAGTTCATGTCTGGCAATTTTGCAATTCTATAGATAAACATGGCAATATCGACTTTTTTTTCTTGCATTCCTTCCGTAGCTTCAGATCCGCTGGTCAAACAGTAAGTCGAAAAGATACTCCTACATAATTTGGCGCCCAACGTGGGGCAAAAAATTTTTGTAAAATATTGTATAAACTTTATAAAAAATTAAGTTTTATACATGAATACACAAAATCTAGACTAACGTATACTAAAAAACATTCTCCTATATTTCAGTAATTTTAAGCTAAAAAAAATATTATTTTATCTAGTTACATTGTGTATAAAATTTAATTAGTTCCTGTCAATAAAACGGTAATAGATACGCGCCGCAATAATAAGCTTTATATCCAGAAGGCATAGAGAAAATTACGAGCGGAAACAATAGAGGGCGTTATTTAATTTAACGAAACAAATTAACAACGCGGCTATGCTCCTGCTAATTGATGCGGCCTGTTTGGAAAATTTGATACGTTGTTAATTTTGCGGGTTTATTTTTTGCCCGCCGCCCACGATAGTAAAGTGGATGAAACCTGACAGGACTGTAAATATAATACTTCGTTCTAATTAAATACATATCGAGTTAATATATATTAACCATTTAGTGCACGATTGTTTCATTTATTTATTTTATAATGTAACGTAAAACAGGACTTTACATACGTGATTTCAGTCTGGAAAATAAGGTTTTACAGTAATAAGAGTAGATTAGGACTGTGTTTCCTTTATCCGACTAGGTCTGTATAATTAATATTAATTGTTTTATTCTCCATAACTTCTTTCAGAACCAGATTTTCTGTAGGTACTTATCGACTGAATTTTATCAGCTTTCTTAAAATAAGTAAATTCCTCTAATAGCACTGCACTTTTAACAGTCTATCACGCTGTACTTTCGGGTCGCTCTCAGGGGTCGGGTAGAGCGGGTGTGGCCTAAGAAAATATATATTATATTTCAGAAATCTGCCTAGTGCTTAACCCGATCCTGTCGTGTTAAGCCACACCCAAAATTCCAAGCACACCTGCTTTGATTAAGCGTTGATTAAAGTTTGCAGAGCTTCAGCATTTGCCATAAAATAGTGCACAATTTGTTACAAAACCATAGAAATTATATATCACACTAATCACAAAACTTCAATCTATTTCAGTACTGTAACGGAATTTTAAATTATGACTTTACTTACGAAAAAATTTAGTCCAAACATAATGAATATTTTGTTGATGTTTGACTATCAAAATCTTAAAAATATAGAAGTTGACTAAAAATGTGCTACAATACGGATATAGTTCAATCCTTTATGAATGTGGAGTGAAATGGGCTCTTAAGTGACTTGACTTTGACGTAAGTAAAATTAGAACAGTTGTGTTGCGTGGATATCCCCAACAAAATGTTGCATCATCAAATTCAAATTTTATGTCTCCTGACAATGTTTCGCCCATTTACTGGCACTGTTTCCACCAGTAAATAGACTAGTATAAAGCGGATTAAAAATTTTATAAACTTACTAGCTGGCCCGAAGAGTGAATTGGGTGTTTTATGCCAATCTTGTGATATAGATGGCTGATTGACCCCATGATCTGGAATGATTGAGACCCGGCTAAATTCATATTAGTGAATTTGACTTAGAGATTTATCACTTATACTTTTATCTTTTTGTAATCTATTATAGAGGATGATCCGAATTGAGGCACTGTTATCGAAATAGAAATGGAACTTCTATACCCTGTATCTCCGAAACGAAGCATTTTAGGATCTACTTTTATAGGAACTCTTTTTATATATTTTTATTTGCAGAATATACTTTGTATATGCACCTGAATGCACCTGAATATTGCTATAAGAACACAGGTCCTAAGGTGCTACGTATTCTCCACGCTCCTATATGGAGTGGAAGCTTGGACCCTGACAGATGCTACATCTAGACGTTTGGAAGTCTTTGAAATGTGGTGCTATCGCGGCATGCTCAGGATCTCATACACTTACCATGTCACAAACAACACCGTGATCCAGAAAATGCAAAAGGAACTAAAAATAGTACATAGTGTGAAAGTGAGAAAAATGGCGTACCTTGGGCATGTGATGCGTAATGATAAATACCAACTTATCCAACTGATACTGCAGGGCAAAATAGATAGTAGAAGAGGTCAGGGACGCCGACGAACATCATGGCTGAAAAATATTAGACAGTGGACGGGAATGACGTCCGTACATCTATTCAGGGCGACTGTCAATAGGATTATGTGGACCAACATGATTGCCAACATCCATAGAGGATAGGCATTGAATATACTTTCCCGAACAATTGAGACCACCCTATATATAAGCATTTTGTAGATTTCTCGGTAAATTTATAAGTGAATAAAAATTAATAACTTACAATTAATAATACCCAAATACCCACTTCTATTGGTTTACTTAAATCACTGAATATTAACTTACATATATTAGTGGTTTATATTAAAAATGGAAATATTTGATATTTTTACGGACTTTTCAGAATATATTTCGTATTAAAAAAAATAATCTGTGTATCATAGCTTACCCAATTATGCAAACATACTTATCAATGACTAGAGAATATAAGGGCTGCAGCAGAATTTTTTATCTCTAACGCCATTTTTTTGGATGTAACAAATGAGTCGTCAGCTGGTCATCAGCGACAATTTTAACAATTTTTTTATAGTTTGAGTGTAGGAAACTTTGTATAAACTTTATTACAATTGTGATTAGTTGTTCAGCTTTCAAGTGTAAAAGCTGCAGCGATAAGAAAGAGCCAGGATTTACGTTTCATAGCTTCGATAATTATTTTTCTGATGTTATACCGGGCCAGTCTCAAAAGTGGCTCACCCCTATAACTTTTTTATCTTTTTAGTAAAAAAAATGAGATTTGGTATGTTAGTATATGACATAAATTAGGATTGATTGACGTATTCAATTGTTTTCGGTCACTTTCGGTTTCACCGGAAATGACTACAACTTTTGATTTTTAAATGACACCCCCGGTATTTTTTTACTTTATTCGATAGGAAATGTCACTCTGAATAGAATAACATATCATATGTCAACTTTTGACATTTTCACATATCGTTATTTATCGGTATATTTGAAATTATAACTTGCCGTTCGTAACGAAAATTTGACTCGAAATACCAAGTGTGTGGTATCAAATTATTCTTAAAAAAAATGCTTTTCCCAAATATGCTAATGAGCCACCCTCGTTCCATTTGAAAAAATTGATATTTGATTAAAAATACGATTTGAGCATTTTCTAGCTGGCCAGAACAAGACACTAAAAACATTAGGCGATCAAATCTATTTTTCCAAGTCTCCTTGATGAAGAATTAGTGTCTTTAACATAGTCATGGCACTCTAGATTGAATTTTAAAATACAATTTTTAATTAAGTGAGAATGTCAAAAGTTGACATATGATATGTCATTCTATTCAGAATGTCATTTTCTATCGAATAAAGTAAAAAAATACCGAGGGTGCTATTTAAAAATCAAAAGTTGTAGTCATTTCCGGTGAAACAGGAAGTGACCAAAAACGGTTGAATACACCAATCAATCCTAATTTATGTCATACACTAACATACCAAATCTCGTTTTTTTATCTGAAAAAATAAAAAAGTTATAGGGGTGAGCCACTTTTGAGACGCACCCGGTATATACTTGATATGTACTATACTTCGATACCACTTTTGTACCTTTTGTTAACATTTTAATACGTTTTTTTTCGTAATTAATTAGTATAATAACGCCTCATAGGCCTAGTCAAAACATTTATCAAAAATATAAATATCTCTTCAAGCAGCTAAGTTAAGAAAAATATATACCTCGGCACTGTTTGAATATTAGTCCTTGTATTTTTTAGTCATCGATATAGTATGTATTTAAAGTTTTCTTAAAATATTCATATTAAATATTAGATATTCTTAATCAAAATTTTGAGTTATGAATGGTGTAACTCACCCAACTGTGTTTTATTTTTTTAGATTAGTTTATTATTGATACGTGGTGCTTTTCTAGTAAGACTGTATCTGTCTGTTTTAATAATTATGAATTTTTCCTTAGGTTTTTGTATAAATAATATCTTGTTTCAATAATATCTTGAGTAAACTATAAAAATTATGCGGAATAAACAAATTTTTAAACTTTGTTAAATTTAAATTGTTAGTTTACGTATTCCCATTGCAAAATTTATCTATCAGAACACGGTGTTTACGTACATTCATAGTGAAATATCAATTTCCAGCTTCCGACGGGCTCCGTTCGTTGTGACGAAAATCCGATTTTCACAATATTTGTTTATCGTTTCAGGGGCAATTTAAAACTGCGCTGCTATTGCGCCAAACAATTTGCAAAAATAATAAAATCAACGCGAAAAACATTTTAGAACAAATAAAATAAATTAAAAATTTAAATTTACCGACAAGGAATTCAATCGACTGCGTATGTACACGTATCGGTAAAATTGTTTTTCAATATAGCGTTTGAAAAATTAGAATACCAAACAGAATTTTCCTAAAATTACAACCGTTTATTTTCTATATTTATTCTATGGTACCGTATGATTGAAAAAAAAACGGCGTCGACGATAGCTGGGGAATGACAATGGATAATAATTTTAGTAAGGTCATTCTCTAGACGTCATTTAATAAAAATTTATAATATACATACCTACTGCATTACCGTTAATATTAAATTTTAGATTTTGCATGTATATATATTTTATCATTTCTTGTCTGTGTTTTATTCGAGAAATTCCATTCGAACTAAGTAAATGGTCGTTGTTTTTAAATTTAAACCCTACGAACGGTTATACTGCCTTTGGAAAGGTCACGTAAGAGTTATTACCCATAAACCCGGAGGAAGATATACGAGCGGCAATATAAAGCTTTTATAAAACGGTATAGAATAAACACGGAAAGACGAACGAAAATTTGAATCTAGAACGTTTGTTTTTGTTTCCCGTAAACAGCAAACGGGGATGTTTTCAGTTAAATATAATTAGTGGCAACATCGTAAGATTAATTAATTATTTACGTGTTCTTAATTTAAATTAGTTCGATGTTGATCATGGTGTTTGATGAAGTAGAGTTGTTTGGCTTGGCTTTCTCTAACAACCAATATTATTTATTTTATTTTTAAATTTTAAACTTTAAATTATGGATTAACTTTGACTTGTAGATGTGTTTGCGTTTGTAGATTGTGTGGGGATAATCACAGTGAACTTATAGGTCTATTGTGTCTCCCTTTCTTGATTTATAACTCATCATACAGTCTCAGGGCTTAGACAAAAGCAAGTATATGAGTCGGTTTTACAGAGGCTAGTTTTAAGTTTCAGAGGCCTTTCCAAGAAAAGGGATTCTACTTTAAACATTGTAATATTAACATACCTCGACATAAAAATTAGCAAACAATAAAAAGCGACTACTTTTATACTAATTTCAAATTTTTAATTTGTTACCAGTCAAAGCAAGCAATTCTCGCATGAGTACTCCATGCTAAGTTAATTATTTTATTTATTTCTGATATAGAGTTCCAAATATTCGCCTACTGTTTCCAGTGTTGTGTTGTTTATTAGAATGTCTTTTCTTTCCGCTAGTTTGTTGTACATTACTTTAGTTTATGCTAGATTCATTATGAGACCCACTTTCTTGAACAGGAAGTGCAATGAACCAGGAAGTTCATATAATATTCATCGATCTACAAAAAGCATATGATGGTGCCAATAATATAAGTTATGGGAAGTATTGCATGAATCCAAAATTAACGCAGCTCTTATAAAAGCTGTACAAAATCTTTACCATGGAGGAAAATCACAAATAAAAACGGTCAACGGTCTCTCAGAGAAAATTGCTATCACTAAAAGTCTCAGACAGGGTTGCTGTATATCCCCAACATTATTTAAAATTTATTTTGTCAAGGCATTACATCTATGGAAAAGAAAATGTAACGGAATGGGTATAGAACTAAATGATACATGCTTATGCACCTTGCAATTTGCAGACGACCTGCATAATTGCAAACGTCATTATGAGAAAAGCTCATGAAAGAAAACGCCTTGCGTGACCATCTTCTGATGCGTGTCGAATACTCGTCAGACAGAAAATGTTATTTTGGACAATAATATGGAAATTAATGCATGTGAATTATTATTATTTACATGAGATGGGACGGACGATAGAGAAATAAACAATAGAGTAATACAGGCACGAATAGTTAACAGATGCATAAATGGCATTCTATGTAGCACTGAAATTACAAAGAACAGGAAATATAATATATACCAGACACTAGTTAAAAGCATATTACTCTATGGATGTGAAACATGGACTCACTGAAAGGAATAAAAGGAAATTAGAGACAATCGTAGACCCACATTTTGTATATCGCAAGACAACGATCTACAAAATGTGGGTCAGCTGCGTTTTGCGGGGATACACTTTCGGGTGGGCATGATCCTCATAGATTGTGTATCTCAAGAATCGGCGAATAGGTTGGTGGAAATCGCACCTAAGCTTAAAAATTGGCAGGGGCCGGAACTGGTTGCAGTGAAGGGAGAAAACATCCCTAAAGGGATGGTCATCACGGTCTTTCTGCCGAGTAGTAAGGGGAAAAACACCACCTACCTGCTGAGCCTTATCCAGGGTCAGAACTTCAATGTAAGGGCATTGAGTTGGCGAGTCATCAACTCGAGGGAGGAGGTTCATCGTCAGGTCCTCACAATAGGAATTGACTTCAAATCCAAGGAGGCAATAGAGAAAGAGGGACATATCCTCTATTATAGATACGGGACAACACCGGTATTAGGTCTAAGAAGAGACCAAGTTATAGAGGTGGAGAAAATGGAGACAGATCCTCCAGCCTCCACCTCACGGGTTCCTCAGCCGGAGGCAAGCTCCTCGACTGTGAAGGGCGGCACGGAGGGCCAAACTCCAACCGTGGAAGGGTGTGTACCCTCGGAGGAAGAACTGTTGTCAGAGGAGGACGGGAAGTACCCTGTCCCATCTACAACAGGGGTATGATGGGTTATAGACTGTGTGATGACTCAAGGAAGGGGGGCACAATAGAGCTTTAAGGTCGCAGTGATTAATCCCTCTCTTACTCATTCTATATTCTACAAATGAGAGACAACAGAAATCGACGCGATTTGAAGAGCAATGAAAATTTCACGGAAAGATAAAATCAGAAATAAAGACATTAGTAGACAGATGGGAATAGAAGGAACAATAGTGAATGATATAGAACAAAAACAATTAATATGGTACGGACACGTTTAGAGAATGCACAATGAAAGAATTCCAAAACAATTATTTAATTGGATACCACCTGGTAAACGAAAGAGAGGACGTCCCAAGAAAACATGGATTGAAGGAATAAGATCTTCGATGAGCGAGAAATCTAACCGAAGATCAATAGGAAAATCGCACAGGGTGGAAGTTAGACATCGGACAACGTCGTAGGAGGTTCTGACCCGAATTAACTTACTCCTTTGACAGTTTGGAACTCTGGGGTTGTTTTATATTCATTACTCTTGCTTTGGTTTCTTTGTAAATATTGGCGAGAGTTTCTATACAAGGCCTCTCAACACCTTGTTTCGCTAGGGTTTCTATTATTGCCTTAGGATATATCGAGTCCAAAGGTTTTTCAAGGTTTATAAAGGCTATGACTAGTGGAAGTTCGTATTTTATTTGACTGATAGTTTCTTTTAGTGTTTCTCTTATGTATGTGATCAATCTTGCTGAAGCCGCTTCTAAAGCCTGGTTGTTCTCGTGGTTGTGCAGCGTCTAACCAGTTTTGTATTCTCGGTATATATATATATATATATATATATATATATATATATATATATATATATATATATATATATATATATATATATATATATAGTATATATATATATATATATATATATATATATATATATATATATATATATATATATATATATATATATATATATATATATATATATATATATATAGTAGTAAAACATGAGGGACCCCACTGCATACTCCATACCCCCCCTTACATCATTACCGCATCGGCTCGCGGCCAATAGCAGCCGAGTAAATGCGATCAGGGCCGAACGCAAACACAATTACATAGATACTCTCAGGCCACTGGGAAGATTATGGCGACAAACCGGCCGACGGAAAACAAACTTTTAATCAAGTTAAATTGTTTGGATGACCGGTGCCGGGCACATCGGTTAGAGGTAGAGCAGAGAGAGAGAAATATCACTATTAATACGATTATGTTCTGGATAGAGTTTGCCTCGCCACGTTGGCTTATTAGTCGGTCAGTTGTTTTGTTTGTACCACTTCCGATCGGTAGGTAGAGTTTGTCCAACAAGAGGGTATACATATACTTTTATTTTATTTTTTTTGAAGTGAAACTTCTTTACGTGCGTTGGTAGTAAAAAATTCCATAAATTCAAGGCCGTGATACACGAGCTAGCGTCAGGAAAAGTTGTAAAAGCAGTGTTGCCACAGCTACCCCATTCGGGGTAGATCTACCCCTTTGTAAAATAATTTAACTCGCTCTGGGTAACGATCTGTGCCATACGCGCCCAAGTACCATTTTCACGACTTGCGACCACATGTTTACTAAACACAACGTTGGATTAGTTACAAAAAATAGTTAGCTCTGTACCTTGGGTATTAAAATAAATGTAAACGTTGTTGTAACGTCATGCCGACTTTGAACTAGTACTACAAAAAAGTAAAAGCTTCTTTGACGTCGAATAAACGTTGTCTTGTAACCTTTTTTGCTTAAGTGATCTTTAGGTGATTCGAACAACGTAGTTACAATGTTGAGCAATAGAGAGTTTTCCGACGTCACTTTCAGGACCTATTCCAACGTTATGCAAACGTCGTCTGTTTTACTAATTCCAACGTTGTTTAGATTTCCTTATTCTTACGTTGGCAGGACGTCGAGCCACTACCTTTTTGCAACTGTATTGAACCATAACCTTAAATCTTAAATTTTCACTTCATTGTTCTGTTCATTCAGACAGTTCAGTGAGGTTTTTGTTTTTATAAAAAAAAACTTAATTAAAATGAGACGTAAGAAAAGCACATATGAAACTAAATTTAAATATACATCGACATATTACCGATACTTTATACACTCCCTCGTTTATTTAGAATATAGAGGGCGTGTACGAAAACAAATTATAGACTACATAGTAGTAGTGGTATTTTGGTTTAAGGGCCATAGCTCCCAGAGCTATCCGGCCGGATGATAGAATTAACTATTTACGGTTGAGGGCTTGTGTGATGCCAGACCAGGATCGCCATAGAAGCGAGTCTGGGAAATCCCATATCCCGACTGTTGAACAAAATGTTACCAACGGAACATCCTGTGAAAAATATAAAATTTAATAAAATTTTTATAAAAAGTAGTAAGGGATTGATATAGTTTATATACACTCAGAAAAAATGCATTGTAAAATACACAATAAATCAGGTTAAAATAATTAACTCGTTCTATTGAATTCGATTTACCTAATTATATGTTTCATAAATGATTGCTGATAATATAATATTGTTTTATATACATAATAAAAATTAAAGCATTCGAAATAAAGTGAATACTGTTTTATCGGATATCTAATATTTAGTCCTTTTAAAAAGTCATTATTACTCTATATCTTTCAAAAGAACCACGTTTAAAATAAACTGGCATTGCCTTATTATTTTTGAAAAGTGTTGCTTGTCTATTTATTCCAATAAGACATCCTTATAATAAATTTATTTTAAGCACGAGAGTATTTTATTTCTATAAGAATTGCTAACATCTTTGTTGGGCTTTTGCCACGTGATTAATATTTTCCAATAGAAAGTCATGCATTTGAGGTGGACATCGAAAGGTGGTGTGTGGCGGTATTGACGGGATAAGCCCGATCAGCCACACGTTGTATGATTTTTGTCGCGTTCCATTATTTTGAATAGTACAATGATATTTATAGTATATGACAGTTGTTAGTGACAAAAAGGAGAATTGTATCGTTTACAGGTAATGTGTTGTTTAAGTAGTTGTTTAGAATGATCAAACGTTAATATTATTTCAGTAGCATTATGGCGGCCAAAGGTTTTCTTGAAGAGTGATGGAAACGACGCCGGCCGATATGATGCATTGTGATTTTGAATTTAAAGCTGGACGAATTCAACAATTCAAATTTGCAAAGTAATATTTCGCTAGACGATGGGAATTCAGATGTATAGGAATACGAAGTCAAACTAGCAAAATTGTTAAAAAGGTGGAACTTACTACAGCTTGTACCAGTATAAAAGGTAAAAAAAATATATTGATGAACATTACAAAATGTACAGGGTGAGTCAACGATAGAGTAAGGTCATTATCTCTTTTGTTTTAAGATTTACAAAAAATGTTAAATATAAAAGTTATAGGGAGGGTTAAGATACACATTTTAAAATTATTGTAGAATATGTAAATTCAACACTTTATTTTTTATTTTATTTTTTAAATTCTACGTAAAATTCTGCAACTCTATCGTTGACTCATCCTGCACAGAACTGAAATTTGTACAGGGTGGAAAATTTAATGTATTACCCAACTACAATATTTTTTCGCAAAAGAATAAGTGATTGACTTTCGAGTTTTTCAAGAAATTTAAAAACACCACTTTTTTAAATTCAACACAGCGCAGTTTTCTCATCTATAGTGGCGTTAGGAACCTAAAAAATATTGTTTTTTGCAATTATACGATTCAGAAAACCTGCAAATCTTGTATACCCTGTATAGAAACATTTCTGTTTCAGGTTAACTCCAGTTTTAAGATGGAGAAAAGTATATCATATATTTAACTAAACGTTCCTTTCTTTTTTAGAATCTCTGTGACCTTTAAAGGAATCTAATAAAGACATCAATTCCAGGACATTACAAAAAAAATTCGTCACTAGACAAAATTCACCAGGATACCCTTATATCTATTATTTTTTTTATTTTGGAAGACATTCAATACAATTGTATTTACCTACTTATCACCAAAAGATTAATTCCGAAATAAAGTTATTTTCGTAATAAATTTGATATTTATTTCATTTAAATTGTTAGTACTGATCCTATTCGATTAAAATCAACTCAAGCTTTAAACAAAGTGACATATTAATAAATCATTAAGCATTGCATTTGAAAATATAAAGAGAACGGCTTGAAATAAAAGGAATGTATTTAAAAAACAAAAGGAAAACACGAATAAACAAATGTATATTTCTTTAAATCATATAGGCAGCATTTTTATTCTAAATCTGATATACCACTAACAATGACAATGATCATGTATGTTTTATATGTACGAGTATATGCATAAAATCAATAGATATCTTATTAATTCAATTATCACCATTAATGAGGCCAAAACATGTTTGATTTTATTTGATTCATTAGCATTATTTTTGATTTTACAACGTTTTTTCTCACAGTGTACTAAAGCAGGATATTTATTGCATTAAAAAATAATATAGTTTAACGTTCCAATACTTAAGTATTATATCAGGCAATAGTGCGTCGGGCATCTGTAGCTCCTAGAATAAAAAAAAAGCTTGGAAATTTTGTTTAAGTGGAAATCTAAAAACGCACGTCAAGTACTGCAACGTATCACTGAGTGCGCCGAGACGACAACCATTCGTGCCATGAACTTTGGTATGACTGATATTGGAGATAAAGAACTAACATCTGTGAAATATTTTCAAATACTGGCTTTTGTGTTAAAAAGCCGAACTCAAGGAAGGTGGCCACAATAGATAAAGTTTAAATTAATAAAATACATCGTCTATATTTTAGTAGTACTAAAGTATGTTCTTAAGTGTTTACTGTTTATTAAAACCAACAAAAAGAACAAACTCCGTTTTATACCACTACTATCAAACTGTTGCTTATTCTACTCCAACCTCTTCATTTTTCAAACTTCTAACGCCTCCAGTACCGACTAGATTAACAACGTCCTTCTCTCAGAATTAGACTAGACCATGAATCAAACGTCCGCCTTTGTTTCATCGTGCGCCTCCGACGTAGTTGATGTTCCAAAGCCTTTTCATCGAGAAACTTAATATTTTCAACTAGTTGCCGATGTGGGGAGAGTACACAGAGAGTTTGTAAAGTGTAACGAACCGTTAAGGCCGGGTCAAGAAAATTGTTTTGTACTGATTTACAAACTGTCAGGAGTTTCGGTCTGGTAAATAGGAGCATGGCGGTATCAAAAGCGCGAAGAACAAAACTTGCGCTGCTTTTCGAAGTTAATTGCGTATATCCTTAACGTGGTCTACTCTGTTTGTTATAAGTGAAAGGAGTTGTGTTGTATTTAATTTAAAATTAGTCTCAATAAATGGCTCCGTAATATCCGTTGGTGGGCTAGCACCCAGAACAGGAGAACTTTAATTTCTTTTCTTGATTTGTTCAGGTTCTCTAAGCATTCTTTGACCAACTTAGAATTGATGATTACTGAGTTACTCGTTTTTAAGGCTGCTTGACTATCAGATAAGATGGATGAAAGTTTCTATCTAAGATAAGTTTTACGCATCTTTCGGTAGCGTAGATTTCTGTTTGAAGGATACTGGAAGACATGCCCATTGTTTCGGAGTATTTAGTTTTCGACCCAAATTCTCCTATTGTTCCTGCTTTGGTTTAGGAAGCATCGGTATACCACGTTACAGGATGGTGTTTTAATTGCTGAGCAAATGTTTCTCTCTTTCATTTCTTTGTGTTGTTCAATAATACAGAGAGGTATTTCTCAAAGTTGTACATTATTGGTAAGTTAGTAAGTTGAACAATGTCATTCGACTAGAAAGACTAAATCCTTTTAAAACTACATTTTGCTAGTTAGGCTTTAATTAAGTTATCTCTTGTTTAAGACGATAATGGCAGCATCAAAGAATTCTGCTAATAGTAAATGAATTTTTCGTTACTAGCCACTAAAGCTTCAAGCGGAACTGAAGAACCTGGAGGACTTCATTCGTAACCTGCAATGGGAATCCTCCAACGGTCTAAGACACTCGAAAAAGTTCCTCAGAACTTACGATCGAGAAAAATAAAGATTTTCCTTCATTTAATTAAGGAAAGTCTTTGGATTGTATACGAAATTGACCGAGATCCCAATCAATCAAAAACTACCTTGAAATTTATCGGAAACGGTCTTGACCCGAACGCGGTGTTTGGTCAAAAAGATGTTAAAAGGTCTTGCTATGGTGATGATAAAATTTAAAAATATATCAATATATTTATTCTACCATTTTAATATACAGGGTGGTCCGAACCGTATTCCGGAAACTTCGACTGAGCGCTGTTATTTTGTATGTAAAATTATATGGAGAATGTCATCGTAATTTCCTAGGCAAAACATAAAGTAAAACATTGATGAGTATATCCATGAATTTTATAAAATATATCGATATTTTTTTACCGTCCTTACATTCTAAATTTTATTTACAAAATGATCCAGACCGTAACGTAACCAAGAATTTCAATGTCAGAACAAATAAACTAAATTATATTTTTGGCACCTATAGTATGATTGTGGTATGATGGAATAAATATTTCCGCGAACAACCGAGTAAGTGTGAGTCACTAGCAGCAAATTTCTTCCTACAGCTTACGGAATCGCACTGCTGCCGCTGGCCTCTGTGGAGCCCTCTCAGATACTGGCTTTTGTCAGAGCCCTGAGACTCTATGATGAGTTACAACCCATTATATCTTAAGAAAGGGGAACACACAGTAGATGTGTAAGGTCAGATCGATGTCATCAGAGAGAAAAATTATAATTGAGGCCGAATGGTTACAATAATCTGTGATGGTAAATAGCGGTGTACCACAGGGATCAGTCTTGGGACCTATGCTCTGGAACGTACTTTATGATGATCTACTGATAAGCTGTACTGATAAACACCGTCAACTTGGCAATCCAGCGAGTTGTAAATTGGGTGGAGGATAATAGACTCACCGTAGATTCACATAAAACAGAAGCAGTATTATTGACCAAAAAAAGAAAAATATCCCCGGTGCATTTTTATATACAAGGAGCTGTAATTCATCCAAGTAATTCTTTGAAATACTTAGGAGTGTGGCTGGACACCAAACTGAATTTTTCGGACTATATTAATAAAACGATCACCAAGGCTGAGAAAACTGTCACCGCTTTAGACGGTCACCGCTTAAAACTAGTCCCCGCCAAACGTGGGAGGAGCTAGAACATCCAAAAGGAGAGTGCTTGCTAGTGTGGTACACTCGCAGCTATAGTATGCTGCCCCGGTATGGCATAAAGCCATTAAGAATCGAAAACTTACACAAAGACTACGCAGAATACAACGTATCATGGCTATTAGAGTATGCAGCACATACAAAACGGTATCTGAAGAGGCTATAGGGGTTTTATCTGAAATAGCACCTTTTGAACTGCTCATACAGGAACGGTATGATAGATACCGTGGGATGGATAAGGATCTAGCGAGGACAAAACTTCTTCAACAGTGGCAGCACAAATGGAATACCGGAACATATGGCAGACGGACATACAAGTTAATACCTGTTAGAGATATATAACAATCGATCTCTATAACAGTAGATTGTTTGTTTACAGGTGATAATATATAGGGTTGTTCACCACATACGACACGGAGTATTGTAGCTAAACAATTAGATTTTTACAAATTGTAAGTTTTGGGTTCGTTGAAGGACTATTAGAGCTACAATTTAAAAATATATTTACAAGATACAGAGTGTCCCAAATAAGTAAAAAATATTATAGTTGTATTTTTTTAAATGGAACACCCTGTATATTATTCTATTTTTTAGATTCTACGATTAAAGTAAAGGTAAATTTAATTAAGGTTTATAACACTTAAACCTTACCGTTTTTGAAATATTTTCAATTTTATGAAATTGCAGTAAAAATTTTACGGCTTCATTTCTCCAAGGGTTTCAAAGTTTTTAAAACTAAATATTTACTGAAGATTATTTATTGATCAGATATTATGTAGCAATAATAAAATTTTTACTACCTTATACAGAGTGTCCAAAAATTTATTTTATATAATTACTAGCTTTAAACGACAATAACTTGTTTAATTTAAATGGAACACCCTGTATATTTTAGGAGAATTAGATGTACAATTTAATTGTCTATCAAATTATATTATACCATTTTTTACCTATCTCTTTAAGTTTTCGTAGAAAATGCATTTTGTTATAATTTAGACCTCATTTATCACTATATCTATGGAATATTGATATTCGACATTTTTTTAAAGCGACATACATATGTACAAGACATACAGGTGGTAAATATTGCAAGCCTATTGGTATACAAAAAAGCTATTTAAATCTTTGTAAAACAGTATACCAATTAAATATACCTACCACCATTATTTTCGACCAAAAATTAGTTAGTTATATACTTTTAAATTATTTTAGTTAATAAAGTATTCTAAATAAATGTGGATTTGGCTCAGAAATCAATATAATAATAAGTTTTGAAAATGAACGTCTCTGTTTTTATAAATTAGCATTCGTCAAATAATGAAATAAAATTTATAAGGTGTTACTTTTTACTACAATGTCTAATATACACACAAAATTCAGTTTTTCAGTTTTGGAGCAATTATTATTAATCAACGTGAACAGTCAATTAATGTAGTTTAAATACTGGGATCATATTAATTGGTCCTCTTTAACAAAAAATATTTACAATTACAACAGTTTTTTTATTTTATTTTTTAATGAAATAAGGGAACTATATCGACAATATTAGTGTCTGTACTCTTTGAAAATTTGTTACATCTTTAAAAATAATCTAAGATGTCAATATTCCATGGGTATAGTGATTAATGAGGTCTAAATTATAAGAAAATGCATTTTCTACGAAAACTTGAAGAGATGGGTAAAAAATGGTACAATACAATTTGATAGATAATTAAATTATGCATATGATTCACGTAAAATATACAGGGTGTTCCATTTAAATTAAACAAGTTATTGCCGTTTAAAGCTAGTAATTATTTAATATAATTTTGTGGACACTCTGTATAAAGTAGTAGAATTTTCATTATTGCAACAATATCTGATCAATAAATAATTTTTAGTAAATATTTAGTTTTAAAAACTTTGATACCCTTGAAGAAATGAAGCCTTAAATGTTTACTGCAATTTCATAAAATTGAAAATATTTAAAAACGGTAAGGTTTAAGTATGATAAACCTTAATCAAATTCATCTTTATTTTAATCGTAGAATCTAAAAATAGAATAATATATAGGGTGTTCTATTTAAAAAAATACAACTATAATATTTTTTACTTATTTGGGACACTCTGTATCTTGTAAAAATATTTTTAAATTGTAGCTCTAATAGTCCTTCAATGAACCCAAAACTTACAATTTCTAAAAATCTAATCGTTTAGCTACAATACTCCGTGTCGTAAGTGGTGAACAACCCTGTATATTGACGTTTTAGTAATAAAGTCGTCAGAAGTTTAAATATTTAAATTCAATTTATTTTAAAAGGAATTTTGTAAAAAAGATAACAAATTCAGAAGTGGAATAATCGTCCGACGTTCTTTTATGAGAAGTATGAGTGAACAGGATAGTGAAATTAGCCCAAATCCTGTACTGGAATCAAATTTTGAAAATTTTTACCGAAGTCAAGTAGAGCTGCATATTAGTAATAATACACAGACACGATAGGGTGAGCCTGTGAATTTAAATACTATATTGGATACGATGCAGGCTATAATTCAACAAAATGCCATTATACTGCAAATCATGAATGACCGTCAAAATCACCAACGGGATGTTCCAAATTATAATATTATGCCTGATTTTTCGAAATCCATTCCATTTTTCGACGGTATTGTTTTAAAAAAAAGTAAATTTTGGTTAGAAAGTATAGAAAGTGCCGCACAACTCCCTAACTGGCCTCCAGCATTTATGTTGGAAACTGCGCGTCCTCATTTAAGTGGAGCAGCATACCATTGGTATGGTTATAGAAGAGAATACTTAAATTCTTGGAGACAATTCAGATAGTTTATGATTTATTATATATCATCATTATGGTAATTATGTATCATCATTATGTTAATTATGTATCATCATTATGCTAATTATGTATCATCGTTATGTTAATTATGTATCATCATTATGGTAATTATGTATCATCATTATGTTAATTATGTATCATCGTTATGTTAATTATGTATCATCATTATGGTAATTATGTATCATCATTATGTTAATTATGTATCATCATTATGCTAATTATGTATCATCGTTATGTTAATGATGTATCATCATTATGGTAATTATGTATCATCATTATGTTAATTATGTATCATCGTTATGTTAATTATGTATCATCATTATGGTAATTATGTATCATCATTATGCTAATTATGTATCATCGTTATGTTAATTATGTATCATCATTATGTTAATTATGTCTTATGATCCTATTGCTAGCTTATTGTATTATTATGAATTTCATATGTTCTGTTTGTCATTGTTATGTTTCTTATGTCATTATTATGTTTATTATGTCATTATTATGTTTCTAATTTTATTATAAATCTATTGTTATTTGTTATCGATCGGGGCGATCGAGTGTCAGGTTGGCCGATCTGTTAGAGATATATAACAATCGATCTCTATAACAGTAGATTGTTTGTTTACAGGTGATAATATATATTGACGTTTTAGTAATAAAGTCGTCAGATGTATAAATATTTAAATTGAATTTATTTTAAAAGGAATTTTGTAAAAGAGATAACATACCCGACATTTAATTATGGTTGGACATATCGTACGGAGAAGTGGATTACTTCATGAATCAAGCATTGACTAGCCATGGGTGTTTTAAAAAATATTTGTATGATCGTTGTAGGGTTGATAGTGCATCATGCACCTACTGCGGTCAGGTTGATGATGTCCAGCATACAAAGAGCACGATAAGATAAATCTAGACACCCTTTGCATTGAAGCAATTCGAGAGCGGATTCCAGTGTAAAGTGGTAGTTGGAGGAGGGTTTTTTTAGCCCGTAGGAATCGGGCACTACCCAACTTTGGGTGTCCTATGCAAGATTTTTTCCCTCCTCAACGCAAAAAAACACGTAACCCACCTCCTAAACATTCTATTCTATTCTACTAGCGACTATATTCTCATAAAGAACCGACCGGCCAAATCAAGATTTAATACGCAATAACGAGGCGACGACGCCCGAGACAGTTTTCTTAATTAACGCCGTTGCTCGTACTTCTCCGCAAAGTAACTAGACCGCACCGAGCGGTAAATAATTCACAATATGAGCGGTGAGCACTTGCCCGAACTGAAATTAACTTGCTCGGTTTTAATTAGCTGCCGCCAGGGGGAGAGAAAGTTGCGATACGAAGTGTAAAGAAGTTGAGGTGGGCGAGATGGTGCGAGATCAGGTGTCGTGGAGTTATGGCCAGAAGGAAAGGGTTGAAAGAAAATAATTGTAAACTTGATTTATTAGGATGTTTGAAGTTTTTATGAAGTTTAATTCGAAAACGGTTGTGAATTATCGATATATTTTCTTCTTTAATATAAAATTTAGAAATAATTGACAAATCATATACAGGGTGTTTCAATATTTGGTGGACATAGAACTACTACGTATTTTTGGAACAAGGTGAACAGATATTGCCAACTACATCCAATTACCCGGATCAAGCCCGGATCTCAGGTAATTCGACGTCCTGTGTTGCCATATGGACAAGAAAGTATATGCTTAAAAATAAGTCATAAAATCACACCACCTGAGGAGTTTGGCAGAAATTGCAGAGATGTATTAACATTTTTAAGATTGTGATATTATTACACCAAATAAATTAAAAGAAAACTTACCCAACATTAAAAAAAATACGTATGACAGATCGATGTAACAGTTCTCTTTTTCGATACACACTTAACTAAAATACACTTCACTGTTCTGATTTACTTGTACATGTTATTATAATAACTGCTAAAATAACAGACCCTATTTCTAACACATTATTTTCATATAGGCTTCATCACAATTTGAACCACTGATTTACAAAACACCTTGAAAAGCACACATTACTTTGAATACCTTTCCGAACGAATAAATGAATAAATGTTGAGAATTATTGTCTCTTATCGCTACTTTACAAATTACTTTTAATCTAAGAAAATACATGTTTCACTCAACAATTTTAAATACATATTTTGTTTTTTCGCTATCTTTTCTATGTATTTCGACAATGCCATCGACAGCCAACCATCCACCAAAAGTACCGCGTATCAACTGGTTCTTTGTTCTTCCATAGTTCAAAAATTTCAGATTCAAGACATTCGAAGCAATCAAATTCGTATTAAATTTTAAAAGTAAAACAGAGAAACATGAAACAAAACAATGAAAACAAAAATGAATCGATTATTCGTCTTCGATATATTGATTTCTGAGTTAACGATAAACATTTTAGGAATTTCTTTTTTGTGACCTGATTGTGAATAATATGATAAATCATTTTATTTAAACTTATTCCAAAATAAAGTTATTTTGCAGCATAACAAAGATTTTCGTAAACGACATAAACGTAATGTTTTTGTTAATATTCGGTGGTTTTTTTTCGTTTTCATTGAAAGGGTACCAAAAATAATTTATGTTTTTTTTCTAGAATTATTAGTAATAAGTACCGATAAAAGATTAAATTCATTCCTAATTTTTTGTGTAGAAATGTGTCTATCAATTTATAAATATAGAACTATGTAGAATGTGGATAACAAATGAGGTTAAACGCTGCATGGTTTAGATACACCGTATAGAAATCTCAGGTGAATAAACAAGTGGCATTAAAAGGTTTTTTAAATTTCCCGGAAAATGTCCAAATTTTTTTAAATTTTCAAAAAATTTTTTTTCGCAAATAACCTCGTGGGCGTGTTTCTAGGATCGAAATATACTACCAGTTAAAATACTTGCATTTATTTCTGAGACACCCTGTATATTGTCCACCTCGGAATATTATTGATATAATCAAGAACAAGTTGGACAAAAAACTTGGTGATTTCCTTTAGTGACACTACTTACATCCATCTACTTGTTTATAATGTTCCCCATCGCCTTAATATGCCGGTTAATTATTTAAATGGGACACGTCATCCTGCGGATCAACTCCGAACGAAATCAGTTTGACGCTCCGCATATGTGGGTGTGTACGTATCCTGCATCCCCGCGGGATGTAATCGTCGAGATAAATCATCCAGGGATGACGTAGGGGTAGCCAGCTGGATATATCTGGGCCGAAAGACCTTGGACCCCTGTGTGGAGAAGGGACGATGATTCGACTATAATTGCTTCTGGTTTTACAAGATATTTTGAGTAAAATTAATTTAGAATGATGTAAAAAATGTGCGTGTGGCATGTGTGTATAATGTTTTTTTTGGTAATGTCAGAGGTTAATGTAAAGATTTAACTTTTAATCGCTAAGGTGCGGAAATGAACATAACAGCTTACGTGCGCTATGCTATTTCTTATAAATAAGATTGTACTGTCTTATTGACAGTCCAACAAAAGCAACTCGTTTTATCAGGAGAATTTATTCATAAATTATTTAACTTATAAAAAATATACTGAAATACATTAAAATAAACATTAAAGAGCCGTTTAGACTCTCAGATAATTTGCGCAAACCAAACTGCACCAATAAATTGTAAAGTGTAAACAGAGATTGTTAGTTTGTGCAGTTCAAAATTTTGGCTTGAGTAAAATATGTCTCGTCTTGATTTTTAACTGAGTGTTACCACGGTTTTAGATAGTTGTGACATTAGTTGGTTAACAACATAGATTAATGTCATGTAGTAGAGTTTGGACACTAAGATAAAAGAGATAAGATAAAATTGGACACTGATATAAAACAAATATGTCCGTCATTTAGAGCCACCTCGTGATCCGGAAGAAACTAATGGAGAGTTAAATTGTCAATATTCCATGGGTATATTGATAAATGCGAGGTCTAAATTATAAGAAAATGCTTGTTTTTACAAAAACTTGAATGGATAGGTAAATAATGGTATAATACAATTTGATAGACAATTAAATTGTGCATCTGATTCTCATAAAATATTCAGAGGGTTTCATTTAAATTAAACAAGTTGTTGCCGTTTAAAGCTAGTAATTATTTAAAATAAATTTTTACACACTCTGGATAAGGTAGTATAATTTTTATCATTGCCACACAAAATTTAGTAAATAGAAATACTTCAGTACAATATTTGGTTTTAAAAACTTAAATACGGAAATGAAGCATTAAAATTCTTGTACCTACTGTATTTTGACAAAAACCTAAATATTTCAAAAACGGTAAGATTAAAGTGCGGTAAACCTTAATCAAATTTACCTTTATTTCAATCGTTTAAACTGAAATTTAGTAATATACAGGGTGTTCCATTTAAAAAAAAATACAACTTTGATATTTTTTTATTTATTTTGGACACTCTGTATCTTGTAAAAATATTTTTAAATTGTAGCTCTAATAGTCCTTCAAGGAACCTAAAACTTAGAATTTGCAAAAATCTAATCGTTTAGCTACAATACTCCGTGTCGTATGTGGTGAGCAACCCTGTATAGTTAAAGTTCATAACGTTTACAATAGAAATTCAGTAACTTTCTATGCCGTAATCCGAATACGTTCGAAGAAACTCTTGCCAGATTTCCTCGGTACCGCAACCAGATTAAGGAATAAATTCGTAAAGTTAATATAACCGAGTGTCGTAGTAGTCTTTCATCGTGCAGTGGTCTAAAGCATTAATATTTATGCTGTAAAAATCATGCATGCAATATTGTTGTAATAATCTAAATAATCAAAGATTAGGCATTCTCCATATCTACGATAATTAAACTATAAATTATATAATATCAAGGTTATTCTATGGGACAATCCATAAATTATATCACACGGTATAACGAGAACGAGAAACTTTTAACTTAACAAATTTACTTTTTAAAAATATTTATAACTCTATATGTTCAACTCTATATAAGGTATAAATTGTTTTGTTTTGTTTTGCCTGAAGGATACTGGGGTTCGGAGTTCATTGGTTCGGAGTATTTAGTTTTCGGCCCAAATACTCCTATCCCTGTCCCTGCTTTGGTTTTGGAAGTATCAGTATACCACGTTATGGTATGGTCTTTTATATTATGCTGAGTAAGCGTTTCTTCCTTTTAATCATTTTTATTACTCAATACTACAGTGAGGTTTCTCCAAGTTGTAAATTCTTGGTATGTTATCCACTGGGAGTTGGAGAAGTGGAATTTTCTTTTTGAGGGATAAGCCCCTGATCTGAAAATTCTCCCAGTATTGTTTCCGTCATTGACCATTCTAATCATTATCGCATTGGCATAACTACCGACGACAATATGCAGTGGTGTTAGGTCTAGAATGACCTCCATTGCTGCTGTTGGACATGTTCTCATGGCACCTGTGATGCAGATACATGCCAGTCTCTGTACTTTGCACAGGCTGACAGTACTGACAGAATTCGATGCCCAGCCAGTAGAGTCGCTTATCGCTTTATTTGAAACAAAAAATATTGTTATCTAAAATAGAGCGATTAAGTCAAAAAACATCGTACCACTGTTTGGCGAATTTGACGAAGCATAATATAATATTCTGAACGCCAAGAATTATTGGACGGGGGTGAAGAACATAGGCCAAATTTTTTGCAAATTTATACTGACGTGACAGCTAGTGTCCCAGTGTCGAGGCATCCTTGTTTTTTTAAATACCCAGAGAATTTTTTTGAAGAAATTAATCCCCTCAGAGGTACAGGACATTTTTTATACTTGTTTAGGCGATCGTGTGGTATCTGTGTTCTATATGTCACATCATACAAGGCCACTAACCAACAAAAGCAATCACATAAGAGGGAACAAGAAGTTTTGCCCATTGCCCATCATCCCCAAAGAATTCCTTTAGAAGAAAGAGATTGTAGATTGAAGATAGTTTGAGAGGGAGGAAGTATACATTTCTTGAGTTATAACTCATGATACAGTACAGGGCTTTGATAAAAGGCAGTATTTGAGATGGTTTTACAGCGGTTAGTTCTCTCTCTCTCCGATATCAGTCGTACCAAAGTTTATAACACGAATGGTTGTTGTCTCGGCGCACTCAGGGATGAGGTGTTTCCCTATTTTTCCCATAGAATCTGCATTCGCCGTTGTTTTATAGCTTCAAACTACTCAGGTGTTTTTTAGGAGACCGTGTCCCGTTAAAAACCATGTGATAATTCGAAGATCGTTCTTAGTTTAATCAAGGAAAATCTTTTTTTTGCCGTCCTGTGAAATCTCTTCTAGTGTCTTAGACGATTGGAGGATTTTCATTCCAGGTTGGGGATAGAGTTCCAGGTTCTTGAGTTCTGTTTTATGTTGGTTCCACTTGGGAGATCCTTAGTGGAGATGAAAAAGATGTCGACACAACGAATTTTCAACTAATATTAACAACCCAAACGAGAAAAAAGTGACAGCTGTGTTAGTCATAAATTTGTACTCAAGATAATTCAGTTTGCATCATTCGTTAATAAAAGTAATCGTCTTCTGATTTTTTATTTTTATTTTCAAATTAATATTTATTAATAATGGAAATGAAACTAATTCGAATGTATCGGGAATAAAATCGGGACAAAACACCAGAACATCTCATCAATGAGTGGACCAAGACGACAACCATTCGTGCTATAAACTTTGGTACGACTGATATCGGAGATGGAGAACTAAACTTTGTAAAACCATCTCAAATACTGCCTTGTCTCAAAGCCCTAAGACTGTATAATGAGTTATAACTCAAGAAAGGGAGACACAATAGTGATTAACATCATTCCTCCTATACATTTTACAATGTACATTTTGATTTATCTGTTGCAATCTGAAGATGAATCTGGAGCTCACTCTTTAATGGATATATTTTGGAATATAAAACATTCGAAATCAGAGCTGTGGCCTAAAAAATATGCAGTTTCCTAGACTTTTATATCAAATAAATAGGTACTTGTAAAGCAGTATTTCAGTTTTTTAAACCAGCAAAGGTAAGGGTTATATCCCACTGCGCGCCCTCGTAATTATACTGAAACTATTTAAATTCAACGGAATAGTTAAACAGAAGGAGAACAGTTCCTGTACGCGGATGAGATAGAGAGAGAGAGAGACAAATTATAACGAGGAACGAGGAGAGAGACTTCCAAGCGAATATTTATGAATACAAATGCGGGGGTTAAAACATTATAATAATTTAATTATTTAAAACAAACGGGCCCCGACAAAGGCGGCGCCACTGCTCGCGGTGCGAAGGCCCGAAAAGGCCCGGATTTCGCAACTTCCCGAATAATTATGCTAATTCGAAAAACGGTACATTTAATTCGAGACCGGATTTCGCTTGTCACAGTCCGTGTTTTCTGCCTCTATAAAAAAAACAGACAAAGAATGAACAGAGGTTTCAGCGAATGCAGATTCTGTGGGGAAAATGGGGAAACACCAGAAAACCTCATCAGTGGTACGGCTGATGTGGGAGATCTGGCCTCTGAGGAGCAGTCTCAGATACTGATGGCTTTTGTCAAAGCTCTGAGGTTAGTGAGTTATAACTCAAGACCTTGAGTTCTAACTCAAGAAAGGGCAACACACAATAGATCTGTAAGGTCTCGGTGATTAACCAACCTACTAAACATTCTAAATTCTACATTAATAGTCCAGTCGGTGGGATGTTTTGCCATACAAAAGGTGGTGTAGTAGAATTTTTTTTATATGTTATTAAGGTTTGTGTCTTGACAAAAAATCCAAGTTTTCGACTTTGGGGTGGGACCGCTCGAGCCGCCATCTTGGATAGAAATCTAGTACAGGTACTGTACTCTGGAAAATATGTACTACTTTTCGTCACTGTACTAGGTACAGTGACGAAAAGTTGAACATATTTTCCAGAAAAATAAAAAAACTCCCCAATTTTGCAATTTTTCCGAAATTCTCGCTATTTTTTACATAGGTATAAACAGCAGCGGCTGGTGAGGTAGTGCCACGGAGCGAAAAAAATATGTTATAACCTTCATATGTCTCATTGAAATATAACGCACAACATAAAAAAACAGAGTCTTGGTCATCTTCGTCCTCAATGTCGATGTGAACC
This sequence comes from Sitophilus oryzae, assembly GCF_002938485.1. NCBI lineage: Eukaryota > Metazoa > Arthropoda > Insecta > Coleoptera > Curculionidae > Sitophilus > Sitophilus oryzae. The sequence goes on from NW_022146108.1 coordinate 537,165, forward strand.
TCCGGGACATTTTCGCATGACTGACCACTGCAGAAGCACACAACGGGACACTTCAATCCAGCTTTCCTGCAACCACATGCTGCGCCGCATCCTTTTCTAGAAGTGTTGTAGCGTTTTTTAAACAACCACCACTGCGAACGGCAGCTTTTCATCGGAGAGCACTCGTGGATAAGGTATTTCACTGGAAAAAAAAGTAATTAACAATAAAAAATCAAAAAATAGATATTGGGCGCCAGGCATGTACAGAGAAAGAAAACACAGTTGTATATTACTTAAAACTAATGACTATATTCATTCATGATGTTCATTGCTGATACATGACATTGTAGAGTTCTAGTGAATATGTAGTGGTTATATGTCAAAGAAAGTGGTGGTAAGAGTTGTACTAAATATCTATGAAAACGACTATGATAAAATACAAGAAATGTAAAGTTTAAGAGAATGTATGAAATGTAGCATTACTTTAATTAATTTGATATATTTTATATGATGTTAGAGTGCAATAATAATATCTATAAAAAGTAATACTATTACAAGACATAATGCAATGAAACCTAAGATCTAAATTATATTTTAACTACTAAATCGACATGAATGTTCTTAACAATCTAACCACTCAACATAGTCTATACGATATTATTTAAGATGTACATTATTGTTTAAGACTGTAAATGTTTTAAATGTTAAATGCAAAACTATAACTTAAATATACACTTAGCTGTTCTTTTATGTAACCTTGCTTCAAACAGTAGCAGCGTGAGGTGGTCTAGCATCTCTGTACTGTATGTCGGCGATCCTGTTGGTCAAAACAACAAAAGGGGCCAGATTGAGGACACCATGAATCCTTACAGCCGTAGCTACTGACTAGGCTTAGAAATGGGAGTGACGCAGCATGGGACTCAAGCTACATTCACGTTGTGGCACTTAGATGTAAGAAAAAATCGTTCTTACTCGTGACACTCTGTACATAAGATAATGTCTGTACATAAGACACTACCCGTACCTTGGAAATAGTCCGTACCTTGGACACAGTCCGTACCTTGGACACAGTCTGTACCTTGGACACAGTTCGTACCTTGGAAATAGTCCGTACCTTGGACACAGTCCGTATCTTGGAAATAGTCCGTACCTTGGACACAGTCCGTACCTTGGACTCTAAAAATATGAAACTCTTGTGTAAAACCAAACAAGGTCTAATAAACAAAATAAACCTACCTCGAAATACTTCCGAGGGTTCAATAAATAATAAACAACTTATCCTTTCTTCTATATGACATTCTGGAGGACAAAAGAAAAGGGACGCCAACGTGCCAGCAAAACACAAACACAAGTTGGGACATCCGTAACTCTACCCTAAAAATATTCAATAATAATATCGAATCTATAAAAGGTAATAACTCATCTTTACCTGTAGCCTCGAAATAGCAGCTGATTCAGATTATACAGCAAGATTTAAATAATCACCATTTCTAAAAGCTGGGATACAACAGAGCGTCAAAACAAAGTGAGGTTAAGCACGGAGACAGTTGACAGCGCCTCCTCAGAGCAATAACAGGGTTGTGTCGAACGATAACAGGGTTGGCGACTAGGGAACGTAAAAATTACGCGTCAAATAAACTATCCGGCCTGAACGATAGGGAATCCGGTGATGATAGGCCAGACATCATATATTATATATAAAAAAGACATGTAACGAACTAAAAACGTTACAGTGTATGAAATGAATTTCAATAAATTGTCGGGTGCTGCTTGTTTTGCATTGTGAGTGGAACAAGCCCATTGGTGCCCAGTTTCCAGCCCCAGTCTTCAGGTTTTTTCTCGATACCGCACAGCATCCTTCGTTGGTGGCAATGAAGCAAGATTGGATTTACTTTTTGTGGTTGTTCTAGCAAAATGTTGGGAGCGGATTTCTTCTAAAGTGTCTTCTTCCAAGTTGCCACCATACAAAGCAACGAGAAAGCGTGCTCCAGCATCTGCGATGTTCTCTGGTGTTGTATCCTGATGTTTAAAAATGCCAATAGTGTCACTGAGTCTTGCTGTTTTCCGGAGAAGCGAACAAAACTTCATTTTTCCTTGGTTGAAGATTGACGATGTCATGTCACAGACACTAAAAGCATGGAGAAAGAGAATGTTCTCAGCTACATTTTTTTCAGGTATTTTTTTTTGCCTCCGCCCAAATTATTACTCGACCCAAATTGTTCCGCCCTTTTTACGGTTGTACTTGATACATCGAAAAAATATCGATATCTAACTTTTATTCCAACATATTGATATATGTATTTTGAAAAATACAGTTTTTTGTATCTTTAATTCAAGATGGCGGCTCGAGCGGTCGCACCCCAAGGTCGAAAACTTGGATTTTTCATCAAGACCTAAGCCTTAACAATATGATAAAAAATTACTACTACAGCACCTGTTGTATGGCAGAGGCTTATAATGGCCCCCACTGATTGGACTATAACTCCGTATAAGGGATATCTACCACATCGCGTTTACGCACGGCCACAAAGAAAGCGATTTTTGCGTTTTTGCGTTAAGCATTTTTTGCGACTAAAACAAAATAACAGGATTATACAGGGTGTCCCAGAAATAAGTATTTTAAGGGGTGGTAGATCTCGATAAAAGAATAATATTTTCTCTTTATTGTTTTTCAAGTAAGTCCAAAATAACGGAGTCCAAAATTTCCAAAAAAAAATTTTTTTTGCTAACATTTTGAGAACCTGGATCTTTTCTGGATTTTCTTTCTTGTAAATTTTATGTAATGTCTATGTTGCCGTATTATCAAGAAATTATGTTTTTTAACTAAAAACTAAAAAATTTACAAAAAATTTTTCAAAAAATTTCGAATTTTCAAAATTTCTTTTTCGCGGAAAAAAACTCATAGGCGTGTTCCTGGTGTTGAACTATACTACCAGTTAAAATACTTGCACTTATTTCTGGGATACCCTGTATAGTGTGTAGCGTTCGGCGTGTTTCGGGAAAGACGTAAATGAAAACAAATCAGTTTGTTTTCTGTAGCGTCTTTAGCGATTTCTAAGATGGGACCCCGTCATAGGCGGACTTAATATTTAATAATACAATAAAAATAAATTAAATATTTTGCATTTTTTTTTTCATTTTAGTAAATAAGTTTAGTAAATATTTTTATAGAGAACATCTACTGTTTAGGAAGATTCTATTAAATTGAAGGATTTGAAGGACATGTTTGGAAATGTCTAGTTTGAAATGTTGAAAAAGTAATAAATTAAAAGAATATTTTTTAAGTAAAAATTATTTGTTTTAAGCGCAAAAAGTGTTTGTTTACGCATAAAAAATAGTTTTTTTGCATAAAAAATGTTTTTTTATGAGTAACAAATAGTTTTTTTACGAGTAACATAGTTTTATAAAAAATAGATTTCTTCGGGTAACAAATAGTTTTATACGCGTAAAATAAAAAATCAATGAAAATAGTTTTTTACGTGTAACAAATGGTTTTTTGCACGTAATAATTTGATTCACTTTTATAAATTTTGTATTAAAATATCAATAAATTTATAAACACGTGGACTGCTCACAAATACACGTTGCGTCACTATGTATTTCTAAGCCGTTACCACTTTTCGTTACCACTAGCTCGTGTGTCAGGGTCGCCTCTCTAGTTCCTATTGAATTTATACTCGCAGCGCGCGTAAAGAGGTTTCATTCAAAAATGTTTGATAAATCATGTCCTAAAATTGTGTTAGCAATTAGTAATATTTATTAGTCTATTATATAATTATAATTATTTATTATATTATATTAGTATAATTATAACACACAAGTAACCACAAAACTATAACATAAAAAATCTATACACAAATAAACCAAAATTCCTAAATCAAATGGCAGATAATAATAATTATTTTTACACACACCACTGCCACTAGCGGTAGATTGCGTTTGTCGTTGAATATCCAGCCCGTTCAACGATTGATCCGAGCATATCATTCATCTTCGTCTTTTCAACGCTAACCGCGCCGATCTCGCCTATCTCTTTCTCAAAGGATTGATCGTTGAAGGATTCGTTACTAATTGACATTTTCATAGAAACTGGAGACCTGCCGCTTCTTTTGCGTCTTTTTAATGTGCACAAATCGAAATAAAAGCTTCAAACGGTAAAATCGCAGAAGCGCTTTACACGCAAAAATGGAAAAATCGCTTTCTGTGCATCCGCGGGCTTAGGTGTGACTCCAAAAATTAATTATTTTCGAACTCCTTATATTTTCGAACTCCTTAAACCAAAATCTACTTAGACGCCAATTGTTAACTTTAGATCGGTTCTACTCACACAAGATGAATTATTCAGCGTCTCAACTCCCGACCAGAATTCGCCGAATGTCGTCCGAGACCGGAAAGAAAATGTGTGTTTTTCATCGCAGCAGCGGAGATTTACCGCCCAGCCGCCATATTACTTTATCCCCGGATAAGAAAAATCTGGAAATGACACGAACAGAGTGGAGAATGTCGTTGGGCAGAGTCATATATTTACAAGATGACGTACGCTGGTGAATTTTTTTAATGGAAGCAGGCGAATGACGAAGAGGGTTTGTATAAGATGAAGGCTTTATACAAAAGAAAATACGTTATAAAATTGAATCTGAAAAAAGGATACTACATGTTTCTGATCCGGTGGTGGTATACAGTTCTGTTGATTTATTTAAAAAGTAATATCAAAGTTACTATTTGCCCGTATTGTAATTGTGTCACTGCTGAATTTGTTGTTATGCAACCTATGTAAAAAAATAAAGATACTTTCTCAATTTCAATGTCTAATAATTACTACAAAATCTTCATAATTTTGTTTCTTCGAAGAATGTAACCTTTCTTTTACGGTTATATGACGTTATTATCTTGAACCAATGTTTGGTAAATACATATAGATTACAGTTGGAACCTTTGATGTTACAAGAGCAAAATAAAACACTGAATCACCACAATACACCAACACACGTTTACTTATTTACTGGACGCGCGTTTCGTTAACCATGTTAGCATTATCAGCAGATGATTAAAACTAAACTAATATCTACAAAATAGAGCGTTTATATACTCGCTAACTAGCCAATCGAGTCAAAACCAACTGAGCGTAACAATTAATTACCGAAACTAGAGCAGTCGGAATTGAAAACTGGAAAGAATTGGGCCATTGTCTCTGTTCATACTATCTTTACATTTATTAATTTTGACGCTCTCATATGCATCTAATTGAATGTAATTTGAGACTTGTTTAACTATTTTTAAATTATTAATATCTATACAATGTTTTTATCAACAATAGGTATATTTAGAGATTGTTATGCAAGGTTTATCCGGTCTCCCATATCTTATCTGAGCTATATGCTCTTTAAATCTAGTTAATATTGATTTTCTAGTTTGCCCAACATATTTCTGATTACAATCTTTACATGAAATTTCATAAATACCCGACCTTTCCAGTGGAGGTGTTTTATCTTTAGGCTTACCGAATATTTGTCGCAATTTATTATTAGCTCTATACACAAGTTTATAATTGATATTCTTAAAAATTATTTTTAAACCATTGTCTCCATTTTGGCTAATCTATTCATCATTCATGAACAGGTTCGAAGTTGAGGCTAAAAATCAGTTTGAGTATTTTCCAAGAGTATGGTTCAGGTATGTGGATAATATTTTTGCTATTTTTGACACACATTCTGACACTATAAATAATTTTCTTTCTAAATGATGGTTTCACCGGAAATGACTACAACTTTTGATTTTTAAATTGCACCTTCGGTATTTTCTTCTTTATTCGGTAGAAAATGACACTCTGAATCGAATGACATATCATATGTCAATTTTTGACATAGTCACTCAAAAACAAATTCTATTTTAAATTTCAATCTAGAGTGTTGTGTTAAAAACAGTAATTTGGCTGTGTTAAAAACAGTAATTTTTAATCAAGAAGCCTTGGAAAAATAGATTTGATCGTCTAATGTTTTTAGTGTCTTGTCCTGGCCGGTTAAAAAATGCCCAAATGTCATTATGAATATCAAATTGTCGTTATGAACCGCATGTTAAAATTTCAAATAAACCATATGCCAAAATGTCAAAAGTTGACATATGATATGTCATTCGATTCAAAGTGTCATTTTCTATCGAATAAAAATAAAAAAATACCGACGGTGCCATTTAAAAATCAAAAGTTGTAGTCATTTCCGGTGAAACCGGAAGTGACCGATAACAATTGAATACGTCAATCAATCCCAATTTATGTCATATACTAACATACCAAATATCGTTGTTTTACCTGAAAAAATAAAAAAAGTTATAGGGGTGAGCCACTTTTGAGACGCACCCGGTATTTACATTATGTCTACGACTTGTATGGTGATATACAGGGTGATTCAAAAAAAACACGTGCCATCTCTCCTGGGGAAATTGCGTTTATCTCATCAAGGAGGCCGAATTCAACAAAATAACCAGACATAACTTTTAATTGGCATTAAATTGCCTACAGAATTTTGATATCAAAAGAAAAAAGTCAGTGGCGTACATGTTTTTTTTTGAAAAATATTCCAATGATAACCCATATGCACATTCCTTATTAATTTATCGACACTTTTTTAGCATTAAAATATGTAGCACTTTTACCCTTAAAATTTCATTCGAATCACTAAAACTTGGAAGAAAATTATAATAATTTAGAAAAAAGATTATTAAAACTCTAACACCTTGTAGCTACGAAACAAAGCAGAATCAGACTTATGTTGATATGAAAAATAAATCTTATTTTTACGTGAGGAATCTCCCCGAGAGATGGCACATGTTTTTTGAAACACCCTATATACTGGTATAGTTGCTTTTGTTACACGAACAAATATTGTTTAAATCAATCCTAGTGGGTAAGTACTTAAAGAATTTTTAGTAATAATATACATTACCAACTGTAAGAGCTGAAAGGTTCCAACACCCGCATTACAAAGGTAACTTACAGTGTCCCGCAGCGCAATTACCACCACTTCTACCTCCAAACCGTACACCATAAGAGAAACAGTGTGAGAGCAAAAGCGAGCGAAAAAAGTGCGGATTTGAAAAGCTCCACCTGGCGGCGCGAGCTTTTATTACGGTCGCGACGCCGACAGCTAATGGCATCGAAAATTGCACTTGCGGATTTATCGATTTCATTTCGGTGGCGAATACCCGGCGCACAGGGAAGAAATTAATTTTGCTTTTAACGACGCGTTCGTTCTTTCGTTGGGGTGCCCCCACGCTTTTTTCGCCGTTTTTATTCCGCTCCGAACTTTTAATTGCGTAATTAATGGCCAAACGTCGTCGGGTCCCGGTTTCTTAGCCCGCCACCAAGCTAACGTCTGTGATAAGTAATGGGGGATATTAACGGGGAAAATATTTTACTGGCCAGTGTTAAAAGGCCTACATAGGTGTATAGGGTGTCCCATTTTGGTTGAAATCATACGGTATCTCCGTTATTAGTGAAGCTAGAAGGGTTTTGTTATGAAGAAGAAGTTTTAGTGGAGAATATCCTTGGACCTTTTGAGTTGTCCACCCTGTTTTCTCTTACCGTCTACAAGCTCACCGTAAAGCATAGATTTTGTTAGGCGGTTTTCTCGCATTCTGCATACGTGACCAGTCCATCTTAAGCGGGATTTTGTAATCCTGATTTCAACGCTCTCGTAGCTAGATTTTTTAAGGACCGATACGTTTGAGACATGGTGAAACCATTTGATTCTTTCTCTTTCATTGGAGAGTTGTCTCTGTTGCAACTTGTTTACTGCGTTCATGTGTCGGTGATACGGCACCCAGGTTTCCATATAACATGGTGAGGATTATTATTGCTCGATACACTGCAAGTTTCGTTTTTGTGCTCAAGCCATGATTGTAGAAAACCCTGTCTTTTAATTTCCAGAATACTCTTGAGGCGCTGCTTCCTGTGCTGAAGTTCAGAGTCGATATTGACCTTTTCCGAAATTAAACTGCCGAGGTAATTGAATTCCGCTTCACATTCCAATAGTCCTTTTCTGATTTTTATAGCATTGTTGTGACCTTCTGAGGGAGTGGACATGATTTTAGTTTTATCGATGTTCAGCTTAAGGCCCAAAGCCTCGTATGCCCAGGTATATGTGTTAAACATTTTTTGTAATTGCTTTAACGTTGTTGCAACTAGAGCGCAGTCATCAGCGTATTGAAGTTCTGTGATGAATTTTGTACGTGTTTTTGCCCTAATTCTTTTTATGTTGAACAGACGGACCGTCGTATCTGCATCTAATGCCCTATCCTCTTTCTTGCAGTTTGCTGTCCACTATAATAGAGAGCACTGCAATGAATATGTTGAATAGAAGAGGCGCTAAGACACATCCCCGCCTAACTCCTGTATTTGTTAGGAAGGGATCTTTCAGTAATCCATGGTGTGACTCACGTGTTGTTGTTATGGATGCTTTTAAACACTGTTAAGACATTTGTTGGGTATTCTTAACTTTTTCATAATTGCCCAAAGTGCATCTCTGTTTACTTATCGTAGATAGGAACTATCGGAAACAAGAAAAAAACTTATCGATAGTCAATAAGATCGGTAGTCAATCTTATCCGATAGTCAAGCAGCCTTAAGAGCGATCATCTTGGGTACAAATCAAGAGAGACTCAACTTGGTCAACGAATGCTACAGAAGCTAAATAAATTAGGCAAAGAAAACAAAGTTCTCCTACTCTGGGTGTCAGATCACCAAATAGAAGGTAATGAAAAATAAATCACTATCTGGAAGAAAAACAAAGTGAATACATAATTATAATTATGTTAATTCACTTGCTGACGTAAATATTCACACAAAACACAAAAATATATGTATATAGATACAAGATATAACTTGTTAAATTGAATATGCATGTTAGGCTGTTACCGTTACACTTTATCAGATAAAGGAATATTAATATCCGACAAACAAAAGGAAGATCAACGTGGAGTAAGATTTAATTAGGTTTACATGGCAAGGTATGGATCGCTTAGAATATGTTCTAACAAAGAGCATCAATCATCTCCTTCGAAATTGCGTCAAGACGTGGAAATGGATATGAATGGCACAAGTAGGCCATGTGTTAGGATAAATACGTGCCGTTATGTTGCTGCATAAAATTAATTTTAATTTTGTGATATTAATTTTAATATATTAAAAATGCGAAAAATAATTTATATTTGAAATTCAGTTGAATTTAAGTCATTAGTAATAAGAACAGCAGATATTGGCAATTAGTAGTAAAAAGGTATTTTTAAAACTGTTTATAAAAGATATGCTAATAATGTTAAACAATGGAAGTCCAAAATACTTTTAATTTCTATACTGAACCATAGTCCACCAGAGTTTACCACATTCAAAGAAAGAAGTAATTTTTAATTTGGAGTTTAAAATTTTTTGTGATGTCAGTTTATTCGAACATCAATGGTTTTAATAGACGTGTCTGTGTTAAAATCTCAAGTGTTCACGAAGTAGTTACAATGATAAATTTTTAATATTTTTTTAAATTCTTTTTCTTTCTTGTTTCTGACGACTGGTAGAGATATAGCCATTTTTTGTTAGTAAGCCAAATCTGTTTTACATGTCAAAAGCCACTGACAAGCTATTTTGCAAAAAATAACTTATTTATTTTTTAGATTTCTGGAAGTGATCTACGAATCTAGGAATAAAAAATGTTTGGAAGGGGTATTAATCACCGCGACCTTACAGATCTATTGTGTGTTCCCCTTTCTTGAGTTTTTATAACGAGATATAACTCATGATACAGTCTCAGTGCTTTGACAAAAGCGAGTATCTGAGATGGCTTTACAGAGGCTAGTTCTCCATCTCCGATATCAGTTGTACTGATATTAAATAAAGTTTATGGCTCGACTGGTTGTCGTCTTGGCGCACTCAATAATGACGTATTCTGGTGTTTTCCCTAATTTTTTAATGATTTCTGAAAATTCGACTTTTCAAGTGGAGAAAGATATGTCTAAATATTTTTCGATACCGTTTGATAGAGAGTTATCCCGTGGTCTAAAAGGAATTTTTAAGAGTGTCAATTATAAACTTGTGTATAGTGCTAATAATAAATTACAACAATTATTAGGTAATCCAAAGGATAAAACACCTCCACTGGTATTTATGAAATTTCTTGTAAAGACTGTAATCAGAAATATGTTGGGCAAACTAGAAGATCAATATTAACTAGATTTAAAGAACATTTAGCTCAGATAAGATATGGTAGACCGGATAAATCTTGCGTTGCCGAACATATTGTTGATAAAGAACATTGTATAGATCTTAATAATTTAAAATTAATTAAACAAGTCTCAAATTACAGGCAATTAGATGCATATGAAAGCATCAGAATTAATAAATGTAAAGATAGTATGTAGAGAGACAACCGTCCAATTCCTTCAAGTTCTTTGTTCCTACTACTCTAGTGGCGGAAATCTAACTCTTACGCTCAGTTGGCTCAGACTCGGTTGGCTAGATTTTGCCACGCCCACTCGGTGCCCACTGGGCGAGTATATAAACGCTCAACTTGTAGATTGTACTTTAGTTTATAATCATTTGTTGATGATGCTAACATGGTTAGCGATTGTGGTGATTTAGTGTTTTTATTTTGCTGTGTAACACCAAAGGTTCGAACCCTCAACTGTAATTTCCCATTTTCCGTTGTTTTTTTAGCTTCAGTCTATTGAGGTGTTCGTGAAGGTGACAGTGTCTTGTTAAAAAATTCGTAACTTTGTACTTACCGTAAGATTGTGCTTACCTAAATCAAAGAAAATCGTAGATTTTTCCCCGTCCTAAGTTTTGAGAAATTCTTCGAGTGTCTTAGACCGTTGGAGGATTCCCATTCCAGGTTACGGATGGAGTCTTCCAGGTTCTTGAGTTGCACTTTAAGTAGGTTTCCACTCTGAAAGCAGAATGGTTCTGGTCCATTTAGTGGGGCTTTCGCTTTTTTTCTAGCTAGATCGTTTGCTTTTTCATTGCCTTCTATCCCTTGGTGAGCTGGCACACAGAGTATGAAGACTTTATTTTCTTTGCCTAACAACAAAGCTGAACAAACTTCTCTAGGCATTCTTTGGCCAACTCGGAATTGATGGTTACTGAGTTGACAGCTTTTACTGCTGCTTGATGATCGGATAAGATTGTTATTTCCTGTTTCCGATAGTTCATATCTAAGATAGATTGTATCTATCTTTTAGCGTAAATTGTGCCTGAAGGATGCTGGGGTAAGGGCCTATTGGTTCGGAGTATTTAGTTTTCGGCCCAAATAATGTCTCTCTAAATCTCTGTCCCTGTCTAAAGGTTGATTCTCACTAAATTTTCCATATAAGCTCCCTTCCCTTTCCCTTCTGTTTACATAAAATATTACATCATGTAAATGAATAGGACAATGCAGACTATCCGTTCCGTTTCCCTTCCGTTCCATATCCTTTCCTTCCATACATTTTTTTGACGGACGGACTGAAGGGTATCGGAAAGAGCATTGTCAAGTTCTTACATTTGTACCACCTGTGTTAAAATTTTGCTGATATTTATTTATTCTTTCGCCACTTAATTAAATCTATTACCTTTTTCAAAAGATACAAATTTTTAAAATAAAACTTTCGTAATGATATAAATTGTACAATAAAAAATATAGAACTGATACGGAACGTATAGCGTCAATAGAATAAAAAATACGGAACGGATATGGAATGGAAACGGAAGGTATAGTGAGAATCAACTTTTATACATAAAAAATACCGTAGGATATTGGAAAAAATATTAAGAAAAATGCTATATTTTTCGAAAATAATTCATAACTGATGCAAACTTAGCAAGTATCAGAAGTCCAAATAATGTAAAATTCTTTCCTTTGGGATCTATTAAAATAGGTTTACTTACCAAGCAGACAAATTGCGAATAAGGTAAATATAAAATACCTTGAATCAACAGAAGTATTCCATCTTAGACTATACTTACATATATTTCTCTTCGAAAAAAATATCCTCAAACAAAGAGACTCCGTACCTCATCTCGGTTTTCTTCAAATAAAAGTTTCACATTCCGAGATAACGTATAACGCGCTCCCCCGGGATATCACCGCGCCGTTTTCCCGTTTCATCCTTAAAAATAAATTCAAAGTACATTCGGATTCTTCCCGTCTATTTACCGGGGTTTCCCCGGAATGAAAATTTAATAATTTTCTAAAGGGACCGAACGAGAACATAAATCTTGCTTCTGGTAAATCGGTTTCGGGAAACGTATTAGGGGGAAACTTTCTCATAGCAGAGGAGACGATGTCCGGTGGGAGTAACGTTTAGTTATTTTTACTTTTTTCAGATTCGGAGATTCAGAATTGAAAATCCTATATTATTCTTCGTATTAAATTACACACATGGCCAAAATTATTGCATATAACGATATTTTTATTTTATTTTGGACCCAATATGATTCTTTTTATATTTTTGGACATATTGGCTTACTACACGACTAACTAATATAAAATTAATAATCTAAGTGCAACTAGGCTGTTATTATAATTTTATTTCATAATGGGTGAAAATAAACAAAAACAAATTTCATTTTAAACAGAAAATATTGAAAACAATTTTAATTATTTCTCATAACTAATAGTCTGTATTGCCTCCTCGAGCCTCAATGCAAGCTGTGAGACGACATGGCATGCTCTCAATTAAGTTGTCCAGAAGATGTTGGGGAATGGCTTCCCATGTTTCGGGCTCAGCAATTTTCAATTCATTTTAAGGTACGGGGGGATCATTCCTTTTGGTAATATGGCGTTTAACCATGTCCCAAGCATGCTCCGTCACATCCATATCTGAAGACATCGGTGGCCACCACAGTTTTCTTATACCCTCTTCCTCACGAAATTCGCAAACCGCTAAAATGCGATGGGGAGGAGCATTATCGTCCATGTAAACAAATTCATCCCCCACTGCTCCTCGAAATGAACGCACAGTAGGCTCTAAAACGTCTCTAAGATATGAGGCACCTGTCATTGTGCCATCAATAAAAACAAGAGGAGTTCGAGCTCCGTGCATTATACCTGCCCCAAGCGTGCTCGTCTTCCAGCGTGCTTGTCGCGAGTCTGTCACTAGGCCGATTCTTGTTTCATCACTAAATATGACGAAATTCCTATTAGGTCCATTTGCTCTCATCTCCTCAGCCCATTGTGGTGCGTAATTTTGTGCTATAAATTAAGTTTCAGAACACGTAGAGGCCTCCATAAATGTAATCCTCTGTTATGGAGTCTTCTTGCTATGGTCTTTCTTGAAACATTTACTCCTTCCAGGCGAGCTAACTCATTTTTAATAGCAGTACTAGAAAGTAGGGGATTGCGTCGCCATCGTTCAACTAGGGATATTTGACGGTCTTGCACAGCAGTAGTAACTCTCTTTCTACTTCTTCCAGGCCGGTCTGTACCCTCGTTTGTCTCCCTGATTTTTTTTAACATCGCTTTGGTTAACTCCTATAATTTCAACTATTGCAACTTGCCCTGTTGAGACAGTGTTACTATTCTGACTATTAAACTGTGAAATAATGTTTCTAGGCATTTTAAGGCCAAAACAATGGTCAAATTTCTTCTGAAACCCAAGAGACCGCAAATCGAAATGTGCAAGAATTTGTAATAATATTGGGTCTGAACGGTAAACATTGTTTAACAAAATTTTCATTTCAACAAAAAAATGTTTATTACAGATTATCAGAGTTATGTATAAAAAAAGATTCTTTAAATTCCCTTCCGTATATTTTTAAACGATATATGCAATAATTTTGGTCATGTGTGTATTTTATGCTAATCTCAGTGAGCATTTTATTCTTTCCTTTTGCGCCAAATAGCATTTAGTGGAGTACCCAGAGACTTTTACCTCGGAATTCAATTACTGTGAATGTATTGACATGAAACCTTCTGTATTGTGTTTTATAGATAAAATACTAAAATGTTTACCCATTTTTTTTCGTTGCTTTTAATTTTTTAGTTAAATTCTTAGTTATTTTGTCCTTCATTTTTTGATTTTCTATTTTTTTCCCAAGTAAATTTATTGAAATAAATGAATCTAATGCATAAGATATACCTATTCTGTTTATATTCTAACATTGAAATTTTGATTGAGATTGAATTATACAGGGTGGCGTGTCATATACGACGCGGTTTTTGCAAGGAGAACAAAAGTTTGTATTGAAGTGAAATTTTGTGAGCTTATGTTCTTATAAAAGTTCCCCAAAAAGTTCCACATCAAAGTTGTGTTTTTTGTAATGGAACACCCTATGTATTAATTCGGAGTTTAACCATAGTTTTTTTATTGCAAATAATTAATCTTCATACAATTTTATGACACCCGTATTTTTTTATTTTACTTCAATTTCATCCCATTTTTTTAAAAAAATTAATCAATATTAAGAATTTCAAATTTACACAGTGAAAGTTACAAGTGTCACGGTTTGCCACCAGGTACGAAGGTAAATAAAAACCATTTTTCTAAATGTATTTTAAAGTAGATATAAAATTAATTGTAAAATAAAACTTAATGAACTTACGTTAAAATGATCTTCACAGCAAAATCTCGTACTTTTGCTGACATATTATTCTCTTGCCGCTTCAAACCAGGCTCTTCGACGGCTTTCATCAAGAACAGTTATAAAAACTTTCTGAAGAGCCTTCAAGAGTTGAACAGCCCTTCACAAAACAAACTTTAATACAAAACAAACTTTAATACCCTTCATTACAAAAATAATAAAGGGTACAATAAAACAAGTGAAAACTCAAAGTATTTAATGCCAAACGCAAAATCAACAAAATACAAATCTAACTCAGAACGCCTCGAACATCCGAACAACTTTGGTAGTAATTTTAATGCTTCGATAAAAATGGCAGTAACCTGTTAATTATAAAAATTTAAGTTTTAATTTCTAGTAGTTAAAAATACAAAAGTAAATTTAATATTGGGGTAATAAAGAATAATCCCACATAAAAACGTATTTTTTTAACGATCTTAATAAAAATAGAAAAATCTAACGTGATTTTAAGATATATGGCGTAAATACGGTAGCAGAGAACTAGACACGCCATAATATTATTCTTCAGGGGCTGGAGCGCCCTCTGTCAACTATTCAGTCAAATGCTGATAGGTGACGTCACAATTTTCTACGCGTCATTTCAAACCAGTGAAATTTGTATTGAATTTGATTTATTATTTATTTCTAAATTGTAACTTCGTTGCATTTCTTTTTGTATTGAGGGAGTACTTTTTAATCACTTCAATTGAATTTTATATTAAAAATAACAAAAATTTACTATAGTTAAACACCGGATTGATTTTCGGATTCTAGTAAAAAATTAAAGACAACTTTCACTAGAAAAGTATATGACTAAAATGTATAGTTTTTGAAATACATTTACCGGCACGAAAAATGGGCACAACTTTGATGTATGTTAAAGTATAGTATATTTTGTTCTAGTGGCCGATTTTGATGATTTTTTAACCGGTATGTAACAAAATTATTTGACTTTTTATTACCTCTTTCTAAATTAAAAATGAAACTCCCCATCTGTTAATTATACGAGGGAAAACAAAATGTTGATATTTTATATTTTGGTAAAAGTTTGAAACACCCTGTGGAATATGTTAAAACAGCAAGAAATTTAAAAACCATTTTATCATCTAGATACATCCTTTCTTGATAGTTTGTTTTTTGGTTCGTCTCGTTAGCTTTATTTTTGTTGGAGATATTCACTTTTGAAGCAGACACTAACATTTTTTTAAATTTTTATATTAAGACCATGCCTATACTGTTGGTCCTAGTCAACAGATCTATATAGTAAGTTCTGGTCCCGAAGCAGTCTTTCTTGACATAAGATTTGCTTCATCTAGTCTTCTTCTTATAGTCCGTTAGTTAATATGTACGTTTCTTAGGTGAAATTCATTATAAACTTGAAAAGCTGGCAAACGGCGCCGGCGCGGCGGTTTCTTAGCGATAAACTTGCAATAAGTCGATCGTCTCGATTAGAAGTTCTCTATGGTTAGTTCTATGGTATTAAGGTATTTTCGGAACCGGAATTTTATAGCAAATTCACTGAGCTAAACAAATATAAGGCATTTCATTTAATCAAATGAAACTTAGGTGTAAAAATATATTTGACTCATTCTTTATAACTATAAAAATATTTTTGAAACGTGAAGTAGCATTAAACATATATTTTGTAAAAGGTTTGGAGTGAAAATCTCAAATAGGAATCCGAATACAGAGCTTTTCCGGAATCTTCTTTCCGGCCATCTTGTATGTATGCATTTGCATATGTGTGTTTCTTTAATTACTAAAGTGAAAGCAACGAATTTAAATGGGTAATTTTTTTTTAAATTAAATTAAAGATATATGGAAATTCTAAAAAATATTCAATTTTTAACACCGCTTTTCAAAAATAAATTCGCTATCAACACAAGAAAAAATAGCACAAAAATACAATGATTTACGATTTTGCAGGTCGAGAATTAACGACCTAAACTTGTTCCAGAACTCCCGGAGATCCCGAGACTCGGGAATAAGGAGCATAG
Organism: Sitophilus oryzae; assembly: GCF_002938485.1. Classification (NCBI taxonomy): domain Eukaryota; kingdom Metazoa; phylum Arthropoda; class Insecta; order Coleoptera; family Curculionidae; genus Sitophilus; species Sitophilus oryzae. The sequence continues at coordinate 553,719 of NW_022146108.1, forward strand.
GCTCGTTAGCGCTTCCAGGATAATTATCCAGGTGCCGGACGGAATTCGAAACAGGTCCGGGATAAGGGAGAGGGAATGTGGTGAGACTGACCTTGTTTTCGGAGGGCTTAAGGCTAAGTTCGTTAAGTTTGAAGGGAGAAGGTGTTAAAATTTGGCCTTTGTCGGGAATTATTTGAAAGTTGATAGAAACAGTCCCAGTTCCCCTTCAAATTAAAGCAAAATAAAGAATAAATAAACTTATGTTCGTTTCATTAAAGGTAATAGCAGATAACAGACACTGTTTATGAACTAATAAATATAATAATTAAGAATAACTAGTATCATAATATCCATTTTGCCATGCACTGAAAAAAATATAAGTAATTTTACAAAAAATAATATTGATACATTAGAGTATTTTTAATAAGAAACTTGTAAAATAAGATATTTTTGCATAATAGTTTCGCAAAAAAATGTAATATTGCAAACCCGTTTATTAATACGAAATGATTATTACTAAACGATATTATTTTCACAACGAGTCTTGAGTTTAAAAATTAAATTTAAATCCGAAATACACAATCTTGTAATAAAATTGCATGTCTCTGGACATATTTATAAATCCCCCCTTGTGTGAATTTACCAAAATATATTTAGTAAAAAATGACGCCACGTCATGTGACTTATTGTCAATCCCATGCATATTAAGTAATCGATTGAAAACGTATCGAGGAAAGACGAAGAACATTTTAATCTAAGCCGGGTTTTGAACAGGTGGGATTCTCAATACGTGGGTGATTAGTGTTTTTATAATTTAAAGGTAAGTATATTATACTAATTATGTTTATATGTAGTTTCTGTAAATATCAAGTCAGCTCTCTTAGAAAACACAATCTCCATTTATGATAATTATTTGTATTTTAATTTTAGCGATTTTTTTATGTAAACATAATTGTTCCATGATCTCTCTATATCAACATATCTCTAAGTATTATTTATTCTATCAGACTGTGTTTCGGAGGACAAATTTAACAGAGGACCAAAGTAGAGGACTCTATACATCCATAGTCTTTAAGTTGGTAAGCTGACTGTTTTGATTAGATACCTTTTTCTTGCATGTATTTTTTATTTTGTATCTAATGGCAATTTTGTTCCTATTTTGGTTAGGAGCAGAATTCAAGTTAGAAATGCAAAGTATATCTTACATACCTACATAATTTCTGTTTTGTGACTTTCTATTAACCTCTTTATAATTAATATTATAATTATAACCACAACAACATTATACACAACTTTTATTAAATTTATTAATATTAACTAATGCTTTGTGAATTTACAAAAGTAATTAATTGTAAATTTACTATAATAAAATGTTTTAATTTGTTGTTACTCCATACTAATATTACAAGAAGTTTGCGATTTTAAAAGATAAATTTACAATGAATAAGTAAATTTACTATGAGATACACATTTTTAACATAAATTCACAAAGAATATTGCTGAATATAAAGATGTATTATAACATATTTACATACATGCCATAAATTAGCCATACAGCGATTTCACAAACGAGTTGTAAAACTAAAGGACGGATGGTAAATTTACTACAATAATCTGTGGCAAGAAATAACCCTCAATATTGTTATTAAATTCCCAAATTAATTTTTTCAGTACGTAGCTACGAAACAAAGTAGAATCAAACCTATATTGATATGAAAAATAAATCTTATTTTTACGTGAGGAATCTCCCCACGAGAGATGACACATGTTTTTTGAAACGCCCTGTATACATTGACTTGATAGGTTACGAAGAAAATATTTACTTATTAGTATTGCATCCAGGGTGTAATTGTTTAATGTAATTTTATTTTGCATTTGCAAAATAGGGAGATAGATATATAACAAGTGTAAAGGTGTTAAATCTTTCCCGATCACTTTATTTTCGACAGTACTTGTTCCTGTAACGCACACTAATGACTAGAATTTGAACTCGAAAATATTTTACAGCAATACAGGTATTTTTTCTTGAAATTCTCTAATTAATTTATTACCCCCATCCATTAGTTTTAATTTATATTTATTACCCATAATTAAAAAAAGGTGCCTAAACCTAGAATTATAAATTAAAGAAAAAAAGCTTGTATATTAATGGCATAAGGCTTTTCCCTCTTCTTTTTCCACCTTCGTCACAAACATAATCATTATCAAAAGAGATCGTTATAAATTGTCAAAAATTCTCGTAAAAATTGAATTTACAGTCGTTCTCTCTGTTTTCTTTCCACTTCTGTTCTTGTAAAAATAAATTAACCTGGAAATAAAACGAAAAAATTAGGGAGTAATAAATTTCCTGTTACTGTTAAAGGTAAAGGCTCTTAAAAATGTTTTAGATTGTTTTAATTGAATGTACAGTATGTCCCCGGATTGTCTTTGCAAGAGGAAAAACTTTTTTATTATTGACATTTTCAGAAAAATGCATTCTTCCGTTTTAGAGAAAATTAAGAAAAACATGAATATCAATTCGATTTCATTTTTTGATAGATGGGTATTATTCATTTTGATTAATGTCATATTCTTCGCTGTGGCTAAAGTATTATATTTCCGATAAATATCATCACCTTTTCCGCAGCATTGAACTAAATAAAATTTGTGCTTCATTAACATTTTAAAACAACAAAAAACATGACGTTAATTAAAATTCTACGAATAAAAATCTATCAAAAAGTGAAAACGAAGTTATATATCGCCATAGAAACGCGTTTTAATTTTTACTTTTCAGGACACAGGAAAAATTCAACTAAATTTTCATGTTTTCCTTAATTTTCTCTAAAACAGTATAGAAATTTGGAAAAGTATAAACGGGATTAACCGTTCTAGAACAAGCAAAATTTTTAATGAAGAATGCATTTTTCTCAAAATGGCAATAATAAAAAAGTTTTTCCTCTTGTAAAGACAAATCCGGAAACATACTGTAGAATAATTTATAGTTTGTGTGTAGTGATCTAATCTAACTGAAAAAATAATAAAAAGTATTTAAATAACTTAATATTTTATTGGCATTCTAAGAAATTGTCTATTTGGTTGTTATCTGAGCTGTAAACTTCAGCGGAGATTTTAGCAGACTATTTTATTTTATAACAGTTTTTTGAGCTTTTAGTTTAACATAAACACGTAGATTCTCCAGGAAAATTTCTACAAAATGCAATTACTGACCCGAGGTCCATACAAAAATTAATGCCTACCTCGTTTCACATTCTGAGTTAGATCTTGCTTCTGGTAAATCGGTTTCGGGAAACGTATTAGGGGGGAAACTTTCTCATTGCAGAGGAGACGATGTCCGGTGGGAGTAACGTTTAGTTATTTTTACTTTTTTCAGATTCGGAGATTCAGAATTGAAAATCCTATATTATTCTTTGTATTAAATTACACACATGGCCAAAATTATTGCATATAACGATATTTTTATTTTATTTTGGACCTAATATGATTCTTTTTATATTTTTGGACATATTGGCTTACTACACGACTAACTAATATAAAATTAATAATCTAAGTGCAACTAGGCTGTTATTATAATTTTATTTCATAATGGGTGAAAATAAACAAAAACAAATTTCATTTTAAACAGAAAATATTGAAAACAATTTTAATTATTTCTCATAACTAATAGTCTGTATTGCCTCCTCGAGCCTCAGTGCAAGCTGTGAGACGACATGGCATGCTCTCAATTAAGTTGTCAGGAAGATGTTGGGGAATGGCTTCCCATGTTTCGGGCGCAGCAATTTTCAATTCATTTTAAGGTACGGGGGGATCATTCCTTTTGGCAATATGGCGTTTTACCATGTCCCAAGCATGCTCGCTCACATCCATATCTGAAGACATCGGTGGCCACCACAGTTTTCTTATACTCTCTTCCTCACAAAATTCGCAAACCGCTAAAATGCGATGGGGAGGAGCATTATCGTCCATGAAAACAAATTCATCCCCCAGTGTCCCTCGAAATGAACGCACAGTAGGCTCTAAAACGTCTCTAAGATATGAGGCACCTGTCATTGTGCCATCAATAAAAACAAGAGGAGTTCGAGCTCCGTGCATTATACCTGCCTCAAGCGTGCTCGTCTTCCAGCGTGCTTGTCGCGAGTCTGTCACTAGGCCGATTCTTGTTTCATCACTAAATATGACGAAATTCCTATTAGGTCCATTTGCTCTCATCTCCTCAGCCCATTGTAGGCGCGTAATTTTGTGCTATAAATTAAGCTTGAGAACACGTAGAGGCCTCCTTAAATGTAATCCTCTGTCATGGATTCTTCTTGCTATGGTCTTTCTTGAAACATTTACTCCTTCCAGGCGAGCTAACTCATTTTTAATAGCAGTACTAGAAAGTAGGGGATTGCGTCGCCATCGTTCAACTAGAGATATTTGACGGTCTTGCACAGCAGTAGTAACTCTCTTTCTACTTCTTCCAGGCCGGTCTGTACCCTCGTTTGTCTCCCTGATTTTTTTAACATCGCTTTGGTTAACTCCTATAATTTCAACTATTGCAACTTGCCCTGTTGAGACAGTGTTACTATTCTGACTCTATTAAACTGTGAAATAATGTTTCTAGGCATTTTTGTATAAACGGGATTAACCGTTCTAGACAAGCAAAATTTTTAATGAAGAATGCATTTTTCTAAAAATGGCAATAATAAAAAAGTTTTTCCTCTTGTAAAGACAATCCGAAAACATACTGTAGAATAATTTATAGTTTGTGTGTAGTGATCTAATCTAACTGAAAAAATAATAAAAAGTATTTAAATAACTTAATATTTTATTGGCATTCTAAGAAATTGTCTATTTGGTTGTTATCTGAGCTGTAAACTTCAGCGGAGATTTTAGCAGACTATTTTATTTTATAAAAGTTTTTTGAGCTTTTAGTTTAATATAAACACGTAGATTCTCCAGGAAAATTTCTACAAAATGCAATTACTAACCCGAGGTCCATATAAAAATTAATGCCTACCTCGTTTCACATTCTGAGTTAGATCAGCAAATACCAAAGAATCGTTAGAATAGTCCAGGAGGCAGTGAAAATATTCGGTATATATTTTCCCAGTCAGGAAACACAAATAGAATTATTCGGTATTTTATTATAAGCAATTTTTGTATATATGTAGGGGGGGGGTTCCGATTTGTTAGCGCAGAAAATACGGTATAAAGTACAAATATACTGCACTTTTTTTCCAGCGATAAAAATAGTTCTGTTAGTGAGAGATGTTGTGCAGTTAAGAAAAAAAAATAGTCTGGCTAATCTGCGAGAATGGGTAATATGTCTGGCAGATGAAAAATTGGATAAAATTTATTGAAATCATTGCCCTTATTTTCGCAGTCTAAAATTTTTGTCAGATGATAGTTTATATTATAATTACAGCTGCAAACATAGCCTGACTAAAAAAACAGCCTCGTCCAACGTTGGTCAGACGCGCTAAATTCGTCAGGTATAATTATACAGGAGTTTGCTGTCATCTGTACATGTTTTTACTTCTCATAACTTATGGTAAGAACAGTACTGGTGTAGGGCGAAATTTGCTATGACCAAGAACACTTTTCTCAACGACCTCAGGAATCCAAAAAGCAAGGTTTTAGTCCATCCATCCGTCATCAAAAAACTTCATTCACCAATAACTTTATAATTATCAGAGATATAAGGAAGTTATATTAACCCTTAACTGGTCCGGTAATAGATATGTATCATAAACGGTCCGGCGTAGTCTGTGGGACTACGCCTTCTAAAAAGTTTAAAAAACGCAGAAAAACTAAAAAATAACAAATTTTTGTTTCATTATATATTATATTACGTATTATTGAACTAATCTAGACAAAAATGGGTTCAATTAATATTAACTTTAAGAAAATATAGTACAAAATAAAATAACATACATATAAATTTGAAAAAAAATCAATTAGGTTTTTACCAAGCTCTAAAAAATAAAACCAAATTACTAACAGTCATTACAATATAGAAATAAGTTTTTAATACTATATATATAAAATAAATAAGTTATAAAACTGGAGTTAAGAAAAAAATTTTAGTAACAGCATGAGGCAAAGTATTGTATTCCTAAACATGTTTTATACAATGGAATCGTACATTCTAGGCATTAAAAATAATTAACTAGGACATAACATTCTCTTTAACTAGGATAAGAACTCTATAGGATAAGAATATCTCCATGGGCATTTTCTGGTTGTACAGGAATTGGAAGTATTCTACCAATTGTAAAGTGTAGGTATTTCTCGTGGAATATTTGACATTGTCAAACGCATTTGTCTGGCAGATTGTCATATTGTCACTGTCACAGTCCTCATCATATCATTTTAAAAGAGTTTCTTTATAACTAGAGTCTCCTAAACGCATTTTTTCGAAGACCCGGCCATATTTTACAAAAGTTTGTCACACACAAAATCTTACACAAACTGTCCGGCGTCGTCTGAGAGACTACGGCTTAAGTAACTTCTGCCATAACTTCTAAAAAACTAATCCAGTTTGGGCATAAATATGGCTATCAGCTGTTGACCGTGAGGGGGAGGATTAGCTGGAACGCCAATCCTGTAGGCGGCCCCAGTAACTAATGAGAATGAGTTAATTATTTGGCGTAGTCTGTCAGACGACGCCGGACCAGTTAAGGGTTAATAATTGTGAAATACTTGTTATAGGAAATTTAATTCTCTACAAAATCGATCTCTTGAGTTTATTTTGTATCTCCCTTAGTTCTTGAGTTATAGCAATAAGAGAATCTGGTCTAGGTGACTTGTCCTAAACAGCATAAACTTCTCATTATATGATTGTGTTTGGATTTAGAGTGATTTTTGAAGTTGATAGTAATGTTTCTCGATTTTGCTATATTGAAAATCACGAAATTGCAGAGCGTCAAAAATTTTTGCATCTAAAAATACGACCTGACTTGTGAGTCTGGTCGTATTTTTAGATGCAAAAAAATTGTAAATCAGCCAGACTTGCTTTTGATTATTGTTTATGGTAGTATCAAATGATACGTTAAATTTCTACCTTGGGAAAATAAGGGTTATGGATTTCAAAAATCTGTCAAATTTTTGCATACGCAAATTTTTGTGCCAGACTGACTTTCCATTACTTGGGATGTGTGGATAAAATTATTCACTTTAATAAATGTTAAATATTTATGACTGGAAAAATAAGTGGACGTTTTCTTTATTTAATTTAGAAAACCCATCCGGAAATTTTAGCCAGACTTACAAATTGTCATTTAATGTCACCATCCGTACAAACTATTATACCGGGTGTTGCATCGTCGAGCGGGACATAGGAAATCCCATGTAGATTTTAATGGGGTCAATTACTGGCTTCCCTAATTATTTTAGAGAATAATTCTATTTAGGTTTATTGAAGAGCACTAAAACCTACATTCAAAAGAATAACTTTAGATATTTTTGATTAGCTCGTTTACGAGTTATCGCCGATTTCTTTTTAAATATTTCTCCTTTCTGATGGCCCTGTATTCACCAGTCAAGGTAAAAAATAACTGTCAAATGAAGTTGTCATTTCAGAAATTTACCTATTTAGTGCTTTATTATTATTATTAAAAACTCATACCTACATCGAAAATATTAGCCATGAATTACACTACCGAAGAAAAAGTATTGATGATTAAATGGTATTATCAAGGAAATAGTTATCAAAAGGTGTCGATATATATATCCGAATAGGCCGATGCCTGGAAAATCTACAATCGCAAGGAATATCCAGAGATTTGAGACCAAAGGTACCCTAATAAATAACTGCAGATGTGAAGCAAGGCAGGAACAAAGAGAACATGCAAGAAATGATACCGACTTGGAAGTTTTATTGTGCGTGGAAGAGAACGATGGAAAGATCAGCACAAGGAAACTTGAGGATGAAACAGGAATAGATCACACTACAGCGTTTCGAATTTTGAAACGACATAAATACTATTCCTTCAAATATGAAAAGCACCAAGAGCTACGAGATGGGGACGAAATACGGCGGCAGGCGTTTTGTTTTGATATGATGGAAAGAGCAAACACGGATAGGGAATTTTTAAAAAACATATGTTTTACTGACGAATGCACGTTTATCTTAAATAATGAACCCAATGTTCAAAATTATCGATATTGGAACAAAGAAAACCAACATAGGTTTGTCGAAACAAGGACGCAATATCCACAGAAAGTAAATGTTTGGGCAGGGATATTCGGACACAATATTATCGGGCCATTATTTCTTACGCAAAATTTAAATGCAGAATATTATTTGGAACTACTCGAAAATCATATTTTACCTGCTTTACATGATGCCGCTAGGGAAAATCAGGAAGTTTGGTATCAAATGGATGGCTGCCCGGCACATAGTACCCTGGCTGTTCGTGAATATTTAGACAATAGTTTTAACGGAAACGTTATTGGCCTGAATCATACAGTAAATTGGCCAGCAAGGTCTCCTGATATTTCGCAAAAAGATTTCTTTCTCTGGGGCCATTTAAAAAACAGGATATACAAGCATTAAAAATACCCAAATCTAGACGAGTTAAAAATGCTATTTCTGCCGAATGCAATAGAATTTCAGTTTACCAACTAGCGAATGTAAGAAGAGAATTTTATGATCGCCTGGGTTATTGTCTAGCAGTCGATGGAGGAATATTTGAACATCTTCTTAAATCCTAAAGTTCTAACAATTTAATAGTACCCAAATAATAAGTTATTGAATATTGTAATAATACTATAATTAACCTTGTAATTGATTACTTTATTTTACTTTAATTCATATTAATTTATATTTATAAATACATCTTTAAGATTTTCGATGTAGGAATGAGTTTTAAATAATAATAAAACACTAAATAGGTAAATTTCTGAAATGACAACTTCATTTGACAGTTATCTTTTACCTTGACTGGTGCTCATAAGTAAATACAGGGCCATAAGAAAGGAGAAAATTTCAAAAGAAATTGGCGATAACTCGTAAACGAGCTAATCAAAAATATCTAAAGTTATTCTTTTGAATGTGGGTTTTAGTGCTCTTCAATAAACCTAAATAGAATTATTCTCTAAAATAATTAGAGAAGCCAATAATTGACCCCATTAAAATTTACATGGGATTTCTTATGTCCAGTCCGACGATGCAACACCCGGTATATTTATCCACTGGGAAAATAAGCACAAAAAAAAATCACTGCCTCCTGGACTATTATTTACAATTATTAACCGTTTTGTCGAAATTTTACGTAACAACTGAGTTACTGCTGCCCGACCAGATTGAAACATAATAAAAAGTTAATATTGGATAGAAAGTACAAGAGTTTTAATCAATGTTCAGAATATAAACTATAACGTTACTAAAATCCTTAGTCATTCTTTCCTAACAATCCTAATAGAACGGACAAGAAAAAAGAAAAAAAAACATAACCTTAACTTCAGCTTCAAGTAGAAAACTTGTATTCGATGGTCAAATAAAAAGGACGTTAAAAGAACGCGAGGAAAACAAGAAAAACCCATAATTTCCGCGGTAATATGGCATCCCATAAGCCGGCGAACCCATAAACACTATAAAAGAGTCAAATAAAGAAAACGTAGGTGCGGACCGCGAGAATTCGGGATGAATCAGGGCTCCCTCAGGATTAAAGGAAGTAAGTGTTTTGCCGGGCTCCTCCTATCAACTATTTCTTTATCATTCTTTGTGTAAGAAGCTTAACGCACACGTCGGGACTCTATTCTTAGCCGGCCTGGCTTTCAAGAAATCACCGCAATTTTTTTTCAAATTTTTTTTTTCATTTTTTTCCAAGTTCTTCTACACACTGAAAAAAATAATTTGTGAATTTAATAACAATATGATGGTTATTTCTTGCTCCAGATTATTGTAGTAAATTTACAATCCGTTCTTTAGTTTTACAACTAGTTTGTAAAATCGCTGTATGGCTAATTTGTGGCATGTATGTACATATTATGTTATAATATATCTTTATATTCACCAATATTTTTTGTGAATTTATGTTAAAAATGTGTATCTCATAGTAAATTTAACTTATTCATTGAAAATTTATCTTTTAAAATCGCCAACTTCTTGTACTATTACTATAGAGTAACAATAAATTAAAACATTTTATTATAGTGAATTTACAGTTACTTTTGTAAATTCACAAAGCGTTAGTAAATATTAATAAATGTAATAAAATATGTGTTTATAATTATAATATTTATTATAAAAGTTAATAAAAAGTCACAAAACAGAACTTATGTATGTAAGATACTCATTGCCATCTCTTCTTGTCTAGAAGAGCCTTACTGGAATTCTGAGCTTAACCAAAATAGGAACAAAATTGCCATTAGATACAAAATAGAAAAACATACAAGTATCTAATCAAAACAGTCAACTTACCAACTTAGAAACTATGGATTTATAGAGTCCTCTATTAAATTTGTCCTCCGAAACACAGTCTGAGAGAATAAATAATACTTGAGGTATGTTGATATAGAGAAATCATGAAACAATAATTATGTTTACATAACAATCGCTAAAATTAAAATGCAAATAATTATAATAAATGGAGATTGTTTTCTAAGAGGGCTGGCTTTACATTTACAGAAACTACATATAAACATAATTAATATACAGACTGTTAACTGGACGGTTACTTATTGGGAAACAGAATGGCAACACTGCGTACATTCCAAACGAGTACTAAGTTAAGCTGCCGATTTGTCCCGTCGCGTCGTCTCTCGGCGAGCGGGCCGAGGTTGCCATATTTCAACCATAAAGCTCTTGCCGCGGGTAATAAACAAATTAACAACCTGTATTATACTTACCATTAAATTATAAAAACACTCATCACCCACGTTCTGAGACTTTGTCCTGAACTGTTCTTCGTCTTTTCTCGTAACTACGTTTTCAATCAAATACTTAATGCGCATCAGCTTTACAAGAAGTAACGCGACGTGGCGTCATTTTTTACTAAATATATTATGGTAAATTTAGGCAGGGCGCCCACCGAAGTAACGTGGTTTATAACATGGCGTATGTTCTAGCAAGTGGCATGCATCTGGCGTGCTACATCAAACTGAACCAACGTAAACAAATTACGGGAACTCACCAAAGTGACAAAGCGAGCAACGCGCATGTCGTGACACGTGGCATGTGATGTACGGATGTATCCAATGCCTACGTTTAGTCCTGTTTTTATTAATATTAATTAAATTTACTATGGCTAAGGCATTTTCATCTGAGGACGACAGTATTTACTCATAATGGCGAGAAACTATACAAATGTATCAAATGCCAACTGCTGGTTTTTGACTTTGCTTCTGCTAACTTTTGCCATTTAAGTGGGCGTCTACTGAGCCACGCTACTTACGTGTCGTGGTCATGCTGCACGCGCCATATCATATACTACGCATCACGACAGTTTGGTGGGCGTCCTGCCTTACACAAGTTTTGTGAATATGTCTAGACATGTGCAATTTTACTACAGGATTTGTATTTCTGATTTAAATGTTATTTTGAAACTCACTAAACTCATTGTAAAAATAATATCGTTTTGTAATAATCATTTAATATTAATAAACTGTTTTGTAAAATTACATTTTTTGTGAAACTATGTAAAAAATATCTTATTTTTTCTTATAAATATTTTATTTCTTTAATCGTTTTTATATTAAATTTTATCATTAAGGTGTATTTCTTCTCGATCGTCTGTTAATAGGTTCATTTAATGGCTTTATTTCTATTGGAGATTTTTGAAGTAAAATTGCGCGCTGGGAGTAAAAATTCAGAGCCGTGACACACGAGCTAGCGTCATGAAAAGTGGTAACGATCGAAAAAGTGGTAAGCCAATGAAATTGAGATGTGTCTTTGGAGCATCGAAACTGGGGCTCTATGTGAGCTAGAGGGATGAAACTAGGAATGTAAATGGGGACGGGCTACAGAATGACACCCTCGTCGTTTCGAAATGATGTCTTTAAATGGACGAAATCATCAGGATTTATCAGAATTATTTATATAATAAAATATTATTTATTGTTTTTGTAGTGCCACTGTCATTGAAAAGTCATATTATTATTGTTTATAAAGTTTCTTTAGCAAAGATATTTTTTCAGAACTTGATCTGTACCATGTTCAGTTAAAATAACAATAGTCGACTCTACTACAGTAACTGCCAACAAACAACATTAATTTGACTTTCTAAATGTTTATGGAAATAATTTTTTAGTTATAGTTTTACCAGTTAAATGACAATACTCTTGTGATTTTTATTATGCCTAGTTATACATCGCCGCAATTCTCCACACATTGTCAACAATCTTCCTACACAAGAGATAATTTGTGGTAGGATTGGCTCATCTAAATTTGCTTGGGAGTAAACAGATCAATAACAACATTTGAATTGGCTGCATCTGCCTCTTGCATATATTGCCTCTTGCATCGGCGACGAGTGCCTATCCTACAGCCATTGTCAATCGGAAGCAAAGTCGCAATTTAGTGTTACTGCATACACCATGTCGTCAGAATGTTAAATACATATCTTTAGTACTTTAATTTAAATATTAAACATGAATTACTTTCTTAGAATTTTTGTAACTTCCGGTTTAATAATTTTCTTTTGAATTATTTTTGTTATTTTATTTTTTTTAATATAACGTAATTTCAATTAGGTGTAATGAAATATACATTAGATACTAGGTATAGATTAAGAATTAATTAATGAAAAATAACAAAAAAAAATTCTCAGTTTATATACCGGGTGCGTGCGTCTCAAAAGTGACTGACCTCTATAACTTTTATTTTTTTTAGATAAACAAACGAGATTTGGTATGTTAGTATATGACATAAATTAGGATTGATTGACGTATTCAATTGTTTTTGGTCATTTTCTGTTTCACCGGAAATCACTACAACTTTTGGTACCCTAGGTATATTTTTAATTTATTCGAAAAAAAAAAAAGTAAAAAAGTAAAAGTAAAAAAAAAATAAATAAAAAAACAACCTTAACTTACTTTTTTTTTTCTTTGGTAAAAGTGGTTTTTATCGCGTTTTATCTATAACTTTCTTTATAGTATATGAAGCTGATGCACCAGGTCTTGTAAAATTGTTTCTATTACTTAAATACTAAAATTACGTATTTTATTTTATATTTATTTACGTATTTATTTTATTTACATTCTTTTACGACTCTCTCGTCTTGTCTCGTCTTGTCTCGTCTTGTCTCGTCTTGCCTCGTCTTGTCTCGTCTTGTCTCGTCTTGTCTCGTCTTGTCTCGTCTCGTCTCGTCTTGTCTCGTCTTGTCTCGTCTTGTCTCGTCTTGTCTCGTCTTGTCTCGTCTTGTCTCGTCTTGTCTCGTCTTGTCTTGTCTTGTCTTGTCTCGTCTTGTCTCGTCTTGTCTCGTCTTGTCTCGTCTTGTCTCGTCTTGTCTCGTCTTGTCTCGTCTTGTCTCGTCTTGTCTCGTCTTGTCTCGTCTTGTCTCGTCTTGTCTCGTCTTGTCTCGTCTTGTCTCGTCTTGTCTCGTCTTGTCTCGTCTTGTCTCGTCTTGTCTCGTCTTGTCTCGTCTTGTCTCGTCTTGTCTCGTCTTGTCTCGTCTTGTGAAAATGTAAAAATGTACCCCCCCTAGCCTCCTTCTACCAGAAAGTGACCAAAAACAATAATTGTATACGTGAAGAAATCGAATGTTTTTTGAAAAATACAAAAATTTCATTTTTTGCGAAAAAAATCATAGAAGTGATTTTGGGGTCGGAATATATCACCCCCAAAACTATTTACCCATATTTTTAAGACACCTTGTTATACAGGATGAGTTTCCTACGATATTCTCTATGGGTATCTCGGAAACTACTGGAGATAGAGAGTCGGTTAAATGACGAAAGAATTGAAGTTTTGTGGGGTCATAAATATGCGCCTTTCAGATTTTTGAAAAAAATCATGGCTTACTAGATATTTCGAAAAAAACAAATTTTAGCTATTTTAAAAATTACCCCCAATTCCATTATAATCTATTTTAGACAAAAAGTTTTCAGATAAAAGTTGTAGATAATCACATCCCTAATGAGATTGTGTTCTCAGATTTTTTCTAAAGCCTGTCATTTTTGACATATGACACAAACATGTGTTTTTTTAAATGGAAACCATAGTTGGCCATGACTTCATAAAAAGCGCCGTTTTTTAAGCTTTTCAGCGATATAAGCTATAATATGTTTCTTTCACAAAATTACTGAGTTATAACCAATTCTTATCTTTCTTGACTAATTTCACTTAGTTAGCCATGGTAACAAGTTCAATCGTCGTTGCTCTCAGAAATATGAAATTGTCAAATTCAATCTTTGTAAATTAAAATAAACAAAAATTGTAAATAAGAGTTTTTCAAATGAAGAAAAGCGTGTAGGATTACTGGTTCAACTTTTCTTGGCCATACAGTTTCGAGGATACGTTGACCGGTGAACGTTATTTACGTTTTTTAGAGAAAGGTTTTCATGTTAGAAAAGTTAAATTTAGATACTCGCGCATTAATAGAGTGGTTTCAACATGAATTTCATTATGACACACCAACCCCCCCCCCCACACACATACAATGAAAGAAATGTTAAAAATTATTTATATCATAATTATGAAGACTCAGAGATTGAAAGAGATGAACCAATTGCATGGGTCTCCTCGGTCGCTAAACCTATCCATTTTAGATTTTTTTATGTTAATTAAGTCGACCGGTCGTTCTGTGAGAATAGCTAGAAATTCAGTTTTAAAAAGATGCATTTATGTACTCACAAAACAATTTTTCGGATATTTTCAAAATTTTCTAAAATAACTTATAGTGATATTATTTTTTTTTAAGTTTTAGTTTGTGTAATGCAAATTGTAAAGAGGCGTTTAATAATATATTTTGTCTTTTTATAAGTAATAAATTAAATAATAAATTAAAATAGTAAAAAATATGGTAAATAACTTTCATAGGTCAACGTATCCTCGAAACTGTATGGCCAAGAAAAGTTGAACCAATAATCCTACACGCTTTTCTTCATTTGAAAAATTTTTATTAACAATTTTTGTTTATTTTAATTTACAAAGATTGGATGTGACAATTTTACATTTCTGACAGCAACGACGATTGAACTTGTTTCCATGGCTATCTAAGTGAAATTAGTCAAGAAAGATAAGAATTGGCTATAACTCAGTAATTTTATGAAAGAAACATATTATAGCATATATCGCTGAAAAGCTTAAAAAATGGCGCTGTTTATGAAGTCATGGCCAACTATGGTTTCCATTAAAAAAACATATGTTTGTGTCATAAGTCAAAAATGACAGGCTTTAGAAAAAAATCGGAGAACACAAACTCATTAGGAATGTGATTGTCTACAACTTTTATCTGAACACTTTTTGTCTAAAATAGATTATAATGGAATTAGGGACAATTTTTAAAATAGCCATAATTTGTTTTTTTCGAAATATCTAGTAAGCCACGAACTTTTTCAAAAATCTGAAAGGCGCATATTTATGACCCCACAAAACTGCAATTCTTTCCCTATTTACCCGACTCTCTATCTCCAGTAGTTTCCGAGATGCCCATAGAGAACATCGTAGGAAACTCACCTTGTATACACATTAAAAAGTATATGGTATACTAAAATTTTGATTTACTCCTTTAATAAAACAGTAATACAATAAAACGAAAATATCACTTGCCTTGCATATAGCTTTAATAAAACCCTTATTAAACACAAAATATCCCCTTTTACTATTCCAATATCGGGCCTAGGCACAATTTTTATAATTTTAATACAAATTCTTTTCGTAATACTGGGGCACAGGCAGCTGTTGCCTATAAAAGTCCAGGATATTCCATGTTTTATTCATTTTCCGGCATTATAAGTGAACGGGGAAAACTATATGATTATGATAATATAGTTGGGCGTCTGTATTGCTCGGAGCTCCGGCTTTATTTCATATTATGGAGTCTGTATAAATAACCGCGTTAGAGACAAGCTGGTTAAGTTATATTTGCGCTAAAATCACTGTTTTAAGCTTTACTAAAAGTGTTTTGTGTATATTCATGTTATTTGATTTAGTTTTTTAATATTATTGTCAATATTGTTTTTCATTTTTTTAGAAACATCGGTAGAAAACAAAATTATTAAAACTCTTTTCGTCAGTTTTATTTGACATTTTCTTTGACAATTCTGTGTATATTTTTTAATATTCCTTGTTTATTTCAATTGGTTTTATCCCAAGTGTATTAATCTAGGAAAACTTTGTTCACAACTTGAATTATTACAGTTAGGTTATTTTGAATTTTAAGGCCCCCACATACGCTTCCCTTTATCAGTCAGGCCGCCTGTGCAAAACTGGTCTGTGTAAGTATACAGAGTGAGTTTCCTACGATGTTCTCTATGGGTATCTCGGGAACTACTGAAGATAGAGAGTCGATTAAATAGGTAAAGAATTACAGTTTTGTCAGGTCATAAATATCCGCCTTTTAGATTTTTGAAAAAGTTCATGGCTTACTAGATATTTCGAAAAAAAAACAAAATTTGACTATTTTAAAAATTGTCCCTAATTCCATTATAATATATTTTCAACATAAAGTTTTCAGATAAAAGTTGTAGATAATCACATTCCTAACGAGTTTGTGTTCTCCGATTTTTTCTAAAGCCTGTCATTTTTGACATATGACACAAACATATGTTTTTTAAATGGAAACCATAGTTGACATAACTTCACAAAAACGCAGTTTTTTAAGCTTTTCAGCGATATAAGCTATAATATGTTTTATTCAAAAAATTACTGAGTTATAGCCAATTTTTATCTTTCTTGACTAATTTCACTTAGTTGGCATGGTGTTCTTATTTTGTTATGATTTATAACTTATAAAAAGACAACATATATTATTAAACGGCTCTTTACAATTTACATTACACAAACTAAAACTTAAAAAAATAATATTACTACATACCTACACTCTAAGTTATTTTAGAAAATGTTCAAAAAAATCCGCCATTGTTTTGAGTACATAAATGCTAAAAAGATGCATTTATGTACAACTTAACCAAAGTGGTTTTCTAGCTATTCTTACAGAACGACCTGTCGACTTAATTAAACTTCTCCTGTACCGCTTCTTCAAAGTGCCTTTCTTAATTCATAAGTTCTTTTGTAAACCTTGTTGTTAACCATACCGCATAAAAAAAATCTAAAATGGATTGGTCAGGTGATCGAGGAGGCCTATGTAATTGGTCCATCTCTACATAATTATGATATAAATAATTTTGAACATTTCTTTCATTGTGTGGGGGAGGGGTGCTGTGTCATAATGAAAGTCATGTTGGAACCACTCTTAATAGATGTTAGTCTCTTAGTCATCTCACTCTTAGTCATGATGGAATCACTCAAAATGCAAGAGAGACGTTTTTTTAGAAAAGTTAAATTTAGATCGCATTAATATGCGATCTAAATTTAACTTTTCTAACATGTCTTGAAAACCGTTCTCGAAAAAACGTAAGTAACGTTCATGGGTCAACGTTTCGTCAAAACTGTATGGCCAAGAAAAGTTGAACCAATAATCTTACACGGTCTTCTTCATTCGAAAAATTTATATTTACATTTTTTTTTTAATTTACAAAGTTGGGCTGTGACAGTTTCACATTTCTGAGAGCAACGACGATTGAACTTGTTTCCATGGCTAACTAAGTGAAATTAGTCAAGAAAGAAAAGAATGGGCTATAACTCAGTAATTTTGTGAAAAAAAAACATATTATGGCTTATATCACTGTAAAGCTTAAAAAATGGCGCTTTTCATGAAGTTATGACCAACTATGGTTTCCATTAAAAAAAACATATGTTTGTGTCATATGTCAAAAATGACAGGCTTTAGAAAAAATCGGAGAACACAAACTCATTAGGAATGTGATTATCTACAACTTTTATCTATCAAACTTTTTTTATAAGATCGATTATAATGGAATTAGGAACAACTTTTAAAATAGCCAAAATTTGTTTTTTTTAAATATCTAGTAAGCCATGAACTTTTTCAAAAATCTAACAGGCTCATATTTATGACCCCACAAAACTGCAATTCTTTCCCCATTTAACCGACTCTCTATCTCTAGTAGTTTCCTATACGCACTTTTTTTCTGGCATGATATTTGCAGCAGCTCGGTATCTAAAGTCATAGTAAGGCTCAAAATGAAATTGTGAAAATGCATGTTCAACAGCAGTAAAAATATATAAAGATATTTAAAACTATAACATTTACTAATGTTCTTTGCCCAAGAAGCTTTCAAAAAGTCATTAAACCATAGAAAAATAGTATTAAAAGCAAAATTCCAAAGCACAAGCAACAATTTTGTGGTAACAAATATCGAACGGGAAAACAAATGAATCCATCAATACATGTCAAAGATAGAGAGTGTGCGAGAGAGACGTTTTGACCTCGACATAGCAGGAACTAATGATACGTTATATACCTAATGCTTTTTCCGATTGTTCTTTTAAAAGAATTAGGCCCTAAAAAGACCGATTATTTTTTATCCGAATGAGATAAGTAATAAGAAATTAGTCTTGATATCTTTTGGATTTATTCAGATAAATAGCAGATAAATTCGAAGCAATTCGTCGATTTTTTTTAAATATGTAAAAATATACAGGATGTTTCATCAGTAAATGTCAATAATTTGGATTTTTATTCAAGGCCCAGTCATGACTGGTAGCACACATGTTTTGAATGTTTTCTTCTTTAGATAAAGTGGCATTCTAGATTTACCATATCTCAAAACATTAAATATGTCATATCGATATAAAATATAAAAATCAGGAAAATTCCTCGACTTTACATATGTACAAACTATACTATTAAGTACAAAGTACAAACTATACTATTAAAATTTTCCCCGGCAACTCATCGTGCTTTGATTTCTTTTTCGATTTCATCGGCTTGTTAGCAGTTTTGCCGAACACCACCGCCTTTAAAGAAGTTAGGAAGTTTGACATCAAATATTAATCTTGCCGTGAAAGTTTATAAACTAATTTCGAAATCGTCGAGCTCCGATAGAAAAAGAATAAAACCGGATAATAGTTTCGACATTCTTTCTACGTGTATTGAAATATAAAGTTTTATTCGGAATAATTCTAATTAAATATTTAAAATAGTTCAAAACTATTTTCCAACTTTATTTTATTAATACTAGTTCCTCGAAGGAGAATAAAGAGCATAAAAATGCCTCTGGCGTCATTTAGTTTAAAATATATATTTTTTATAATATGAACTCCTCTTATATGTGAATTTAACCCTGGTAGCTGTACAGTAGAATCTGATTTATGATTACTACATTTTTTTTCATTATATTCCTCTATAAATTAAGTAAACAAAGTATATCTTAAACAAGTGTAAATATTCATCGATGTAGATTGTAGAAATATATTATCTATTTACTATTTTCAATTTTATGATTGTATTTCTTCCATTTTTTTCCAAAAACACGTGCCAATTCCCGTAGAGAGGTTCTTCCCATAAAAATAAGATATATTTTTTATATAAGCATAGGTCAAAGTGTTTGGTTTGGTGGGTTGGTTGGTCCAAAGTGTTTTTCTTTCGAGTTATTATAATTTTCGTCCAAAAAAACTAAAAAAAAAACCGTGCGCCACTCACTTTTTCTCTTGTAATGCAAAATTGTGTAGGTTGTTTAATGCCGATAAAAAGCTGTATCTGCATTTATTTTCTTAGTATGCCATCCACTAGAATTGGGAGGAGTGGAATAGACTCCTTTGAATAGATCTTTTCCACATAAATAAGTATGAGTAATCACTTTCTAGAATGTTTCATCTTAGCTTTAAGAGTCCACTGTTCGGTTTTTATATGATTCAAAATAAAAAATACATAAATTGTAAAATTAGTATTTTTTGAATGGCCATAATGCGTTCTTTCAAAATCATCGAACAACTAAATCATTTCCATAGATCCAGTGACGTACCGTGACTTTGAATTTTGAGACCAAAAACTGAAACAATAATTTGTCAAAAAAATCATATTACAGCTATATGTTTTGTTTTGCATAAAAATGTTAACTAATAAGTTAGAATAATTATAATTCTTCCCTAACTAAGTGGTTTTATCGCTAAATTTAACTAAAGCTAAGTACAACACAAATCTTAAATACGTGGACCATTATAACAACAAATACATAGTAAAAGACTATTTTGGTAGCATTCTGAACGAGAATTCAAGTTAAACTTTTTAGAAAATAATTTAAAGGAAAAATGTTAATTCAGTTAATATTAATTTTTGTATACTGCTCAGATTTATCTGGTTTTCTATCATATATTTTGGAAATTAGAGAATTATCTGAAGATTTTCATGTAAAAATTGGCATTGATAGTGGTGGTGGATCACTTAAAGTTTGTCTGAATGTGCTCCCTGAAAATGATCCCGAATATTTCAAGAAATATAAAAGTGCTGGAATTAATAAACTATTCATAATTGGCTTAGGACCAAAGTTGTCTGAATCTTATGCTAACATTAAAAGCCTCTTTGAGACGTTAGATCTGCAGTCCATATGTGGAATTTGTTCCTATACTTTTGCCGCTGACTTTAAGCTTATTATGATTCTCCTTGGTCTTCAGTCAAATTCATCCACTCACACTTGCCCATGGTATGATGTAAATGTAAAGGAAATGGAAATTAAAGGATCATTCAGAACTATAAATAGTATTACAGAAAATACAAATTTATGGCAACAATCTGGAGGAAATATAACAAAAGCCAATTTTAGCCGATTTTAGTAAGCGTTTTTGTTTGAATTTCTTTTTGTATTTTTTAAACTGTTGTTCAATGAACCATATGAAAAAGGGCAATTATTTTTTAGAAAACTGTATAAACATACCTTTAATCATTGGCGACGAAGAAACACCTGTCTTAAAGTATATTCCCCCTCCTGAGCTTCACCTTTTGTTAGGTGTGGTTCAAAAACTATTTGATTGTCTTGAATTGGAGAATACCAATGTTGCAACAGAATGGATAAAAAAAGCGGGATTGAAACTAGATCATTATGGAAAATGTAACGGAAATAACGCCAGAGAACTTTTAAAGAAAGTGGATATTTTGAAGACGATATCGCCCGGTAAAGAATTCTATTCAAAGTTTTGACAAGCAAAAACCTAAACATCTTATTTTTAGGAAATAAATATATTGCAGTGTTTTCTGCATTCAATCAAGTAGTTTCGAGTTGTTTGGTCAAGCACTAAACAAACATTTTGAATATGACATCGAACAATTTAGATTGGAAATACTCAATTTAGGCATTAAAATAACTCCAAAGATTCATGCAATTCTGAATCATGTGCCAGAGTTTATAAAAGCAAATTATAGAGCTCTAGGATTTTACTCGGAACAAGTATCTGAGCAGGTTCATTTTTCCTTTAAATTATTTTCTTAAAAGTTTAACTTGAATCCTCGTTCAGAATGCTACCAAAATAGTCTTTTACGATGTATTTGTTGTTATAATAGTCCACGTATTTAAGATTTGTGTTGTACTTAGCTTTAGTTAAATTTAGCGATAAAACCAATTAGTTAGGAAAGAAATATAATATTTCCGAAGATATTATGTTCGTATAGGGATTATTATAATTTTATTATGATGTAATAAAATGTTTCACTCAATCCGTATGCATTAAATAAAATTTTATGGCAAATTTTATTTTGGGTCTTTTGTTTTACTGGTTGCCTGTGTTAGACTTTGGGTTGGTATCTTGGAGTCCAGCGTCTTTTGCGGATTTTGCAAACACGCGTCCTGTTTTTCTTCTACTTCGAACCGCCGTGGTAAACGCAGCTTTTCTGATCCTGACTGACTGATAAAAAAAAAACTCCATTGAAGTTTTTTGGCCTTGCCTTGCCGTTCCGAATTGGGATTGATTCTTTGGAGTTGTCTGGAATTCTATTGTGGGTCGAGAAGACTGGTTGTGCAGTTTTGGCACTAGTTGTGGGCGATTTTGGCGTGTGTGTGGTTCAGAATTCCAGAGAAGCCTTGTAGAGGGATATATTCGTCAGTTGGTAAGAGACATGTACAGCTGTGTAATGTTCTTTTGTACAACTATTTATTTTAGGGGATAGGATTTTACAACACGGACTGTGTGTGATGGTCGTACGAGATGAGTACGAGGACTTTAAGAGAACCCTTTTCCATGGAGTAACGTGTGGCGACGCCATTTTGTTTCGGAACGTCCACATGGTGGAAAGGTATTTTATTATGTCCAAATCAGAACATGTCACTAAAATAGATCATATTTTAGGGTTCTTCTTCTTCTTCTTCTTCTTTCTTTCTTTTCCTTGGCTGTACTCCTTTAGAGTTTAAGATGATTTAGCTTAAGATTGTTACAATTTTTTTGTACTGGATTTGGGGTACTGCGTACTGCAACTAATGCTACTGTGACGTGAATGCCACTGTGACGAGGAATGCCACTGTGACACTGAAGACCGGCAATCTGGATTTTCTCATGGACTGACTGAAACGATCACTGGATGACAGATAAGACTTTAATCATCTCTTATTTTATTGCGTTTATGATTGATTAAAATTTATTACATTAAATATACAATCGTATGTGAACTTGGTATACCACGGGATTTTTACCTCTAAATTTCATTTTATTCTTTACAGTCATTTAATCATAATCACAAATACGCATCAGGGTTGTTCACAGTTTGGTCACAACAATATTTTGTAATAGTTCATTTTACTAGTATATATATATATATATATTTCATTATTTCGTATTTAAATATTTGCTACATTTTATGATAGATCTTGGTAATTTGTTTTAACTTTAAATTTAATGTTTATTAAACGAATCCAGTACATTTTAGACTTTTCAATCAGTACACTTTTTCCATACACCTCCCTTTTGATATCTCTCCTTCTGTGCATATATATTTTACTTAATTATTTACTGAGCTAGCTGGAACCTATTTGTAACGGAACCTGGTGAACCTGAGTTCCCATTATAAACTTTTTTTCACCCAAGGTGGCGTTATAGAATGTTTAAATGAGTTAAAAAACAGAAACTACAAACTTCTTGCTTATTATATGAAATTCATTAATTATCCACAAAATGATGCACGACAATAAAAACTAACAAGCTCCAGTCGGCAAGTTAGTGAACGTTCCCTTTGATCCTGTACTTTCATTTCGGCATTCCTCGGCTTTTTATTAGACATAAAACGACCCACTTCATACAGCAAGATAAAGATGCAACTCAAATATTAATTAATTCTCTAGTAGACTGGCAAACTTTACGTTTTCTCGTCGGCATATTCGACTTATTTGAGTTGGGTGTTTGAGTTCGTTCCGTTACAAGACCAGTTAGGAATTATGAAACCATTCAAAGGAGCGTCTTTCTGTATAAAAACACCGGAAATGTGGAACGGAACGAAGAAGTATTTAAATTTTATTAATTTAATATTTGTCTCATGAATAATGGGTATTTAGTTTGACTCCTAATAATATTAATGCCCAAGTCGAGCACGACAATCCTTTTTTCGAAGCAACTCAAGGTACTTTGGACCTCCTGTAAGTTTGATGTGACTTTACGAATATAGATTGTATGGGAAAAGGAACTTAATCTATTGTGTTTCTCTTTCTTCAGTTATAACATATTATAAACTTTAGTTATAACTTAAAAAAAAGGTGACATGATATATCTATAAGGTCGCGGTGATTAACACCCCCCCCCCACCCCTGCCCTACAATCTACAAGAGGACACTATAACTGGCTAATACCAATATATCTAATAGATACTGTAAAGTTTATGAATTATGGCTAGTCTAAGCTCTTTAATTTTCACAGCTAGACACTCACCCATCATAAAACTTCTAAGGTACTTCTAGAAGTGTCACAAACTTCAAATGTGTCAAAAACAAAACTTGAATTTTAGTTAGCCTTTAGCCTACAAAGAAAGGAAAAAAAATAAAAATACAGAAATTTTATTCTTCAAGAAATGAAAAATAATAGTTCTTAAAAATTTAATAGCGCTAGCGTCTGGCCGCTACCGGTAACTGACTATCCTTTTGACAGAGAATGACACGAATGGGTTTTGATTGCTTTGGTTTCTACTTTTTCTAGTAGATACTCTTATTAATCTATAAAGGAAGTAAAAAAATGAAAATCCTACAATTTCATTAATTTAATAAATATATTTTTTTAATAATTATAATAAGAATAAAATAACTGTATAAAAATTAATTTAATTAAGCTACTTTTATTTCATTTTTAGTATTTAACTAAATCGTTTCACTAAACGGACTTTCAAGCATGTGTTTTTAATCTCGAACGTAAACATGTTTGTTGTTCTTTAATTAAATGTTTATATTCATTTCGTTACATGAATTTGAAATTAACAAATTATTCTCTCTAAAATCTCCGAAAAAAAATCATATTAACAAAAATTCAGTTTATTATATTGTTCTAAGTAATTGATTTAGTAGACAATAACCGTATGATCGAAAAAAAAAACGGCGTCATTAATAACTATGAAATGAAGATCGCTGTCATTTTATGTGTAAAATTATGTGGGGAATGTCATCGATGATAATTTTCAAGCCATTACGATACATTGTTGACATTAACCTAATATAATGTATAAATAATACAATAATTAACCAAATATAATGGTAAATAAAACAACTGCTGTATTTGATTAAAAAATAAATAAAGAGATGTCACATATTTCAGAGTAATGAAAAGTTTTTTTTTAATATTCTTATAGCATATCGTCGGTGAAATGTGATAAACTGCTAACTCCATTATTCCTAATTTTATAGGAGAGCATAAAAACGATACAAAAAAATATGTACACATATAGGAAGTATTTTCATGTGTTTATATGATAAAGAGATAAGAATTTTATTTGCTGGGAAACAATAAAACTCAATATTTCGTGTTACTTAATTTTTTTTCAGATACAATAGGGAGATAGCAGATATTCGTCTTGCAGAAATAAGAAATAAAATTATATTTTTGGAGATAGCAACATTTATTTTTTGAAATTTTGAGAATGGAATTGAATATTACCAAAACAGATTTAGAAATAATAAATTAAATTTAAAAAATATGATATTCATAACCATATATTTATAACATAATTTATAATATCTGTGATAATATCGTCGGTCTAGAAGCAAAACATACAAGTCCAAAATCGAATAAATTTTTAATGCATTTTTAAAGAACTGAAGTAGCAGCATTTTGGACTTAATGAATATGAAAATAATTTAAAAATTAAACTTATAATTCTTAGAAGATATGGTAGAATCCTTCCATGCTTATCCTATTTTTTTTACAACGGTAGTAGACCGAGCTTGTAAAACAGTGCGGTCATTATAGGATGAAAACAGCGTGATTTTTATTAAATTTTATTACTTTTCTTCTTATTTTTTTAAATTTTTATAAAGATTATGTATTATTTACGTGGAAAAACGTTGAAAAATTAAAACTGATTAGGTATTATGGAAATTCTTGTACAAGTAAGGGTAATGTTATCTAAACTATTTATAGCACGCCGATGAATTGCTCATATATAGAGAATTTCGTTTTTCCCCTTATCCTTTACGGATACCCCGTATTTACAGAACGGATCGACGCAGGACCGGACTGGCTATATTATATATATATATATATATATATATATATATATATATATATATATATATATATATATATATATATATATATATATATATATATATATATATATATATATATATATATAACTATCAAGGGGGCCCCAGCCTTCGCGGGCCCCCTTTATAGTTCATTATTTATTCTTAACAATATTTGCTTTTGCAATGCATTATGGCATTTGCATTGCAT
This sequence comes from Sitophilus oryzae, assembly GCF_002938485.1. NCBI lineage: Eukaryota > Metazoa > Arthropoda > Insecta > Coleoptera > Curculionidae > Sitophilus > Sitophilus oryzae. The sequence goes on from NW_022146108.1 coordinate 579,562, forward strand.
TGATTTACCTTGCATTAGGGTAGTTATAAGTGCAAATATCTTCAGGGCTGGTAAATTTCGATAACAGGAACATAATATTTTCTCTTTACCGTTTTTTCAAATAAATCCAAAACAACCCAGTTATTTCACTTTTAAAATTTCCAATTTTTTGCCAAAATTTTGAGAATTACTGGATTTTCTTTCTTGTAAATTTAATCTACTACCTATGTTGCCATATTACAAACAAAGTATGTTTTTAAACTAAAAATTCCAAATTTCAAAGAAAAAAAAATTCGCGCAAAAAACCTCATAATTGTGTTTCTTGGGTCGAAATATACTACCCCTAAAATATTTGCACTTATTTAAGACTCACCCGGTATATAAGGAAAAATTGGCCAAAACGTAAAGCGAAAAAATACGCAAAAAAAATCCACACGTGCCCAAAAAAAAATCCACACACCACCCGGGCGCCTTTGGCCTAGTTCGACCCTGGATCGACGTACTGTACTAAAGAAACATACGAATAAGAATCCGTGTGTTCGCTTTAGCATGATCGTAACGGAAATTACGGAGATAGCAGCATTTTGGTGGCTATTTTAGATCACTGGGAGCAGATATTATTGAGTTAAAATAGGAAATTTTCTTTAATGTGAAAAATGTATTTGCTTTTCCTACTTATAGAGTATTTTTTCTCTTTCTAATAGTACAAAAAACATATTAACATAAAAAATGGACTTAGCAGGTTATCACGTTTCACTGACGATATTTTACATTAGTCACATTGTAATAATATGGACAAAATACAAAATCTGATGTTCAAAATATAGATTTTTAAAATTTGAATTTTGTATAATAAAATATGTGTTCCTATAAAACACCACTTTAAAAAATTGGTCGATATTATGTGAAAAATGATTTGGGAACGCCACCCCGAAAACTTTTCCATCTTAAATTACCTTGCTGATATATAAGACAACTTATTCTTTTCAGAAATATTCAGAAATGTATTTTTTGCTTCTTTTTTATTGGGTAAAAATTTCTTTTTAAAAACAGCATAAAAAAACTTTAAGAATTCATGTTTAATACTGAAGTTTTAAGAATTAGTATTACTACAATTATGCTTAAAGCTTCATTCAGAACCTTGCAATTAGTGAATTAAATTAGTGATTTCAATTAGCGTAGAAGTTTTAATTTCAATGTAAGCATTCAGAACGTTAAAATTAGTGGTAGACATTTTCAATTAGTAGAAAAAGTTATCAAACCTTTAACATTTCCCCTAATTATACTTCAAAATTTGCCAGAAATGTCATTTTGGACTTTGATTATCTTCCGTCAAGAGAAATTGTGGTTAGAAATCAAAAGTTGATTGTTTTATAAGCTAAAAATTAGGCTTTCTCTATGGATACAACTGTTTAACGCAAGCTGTTGCTAGGATATTCTATTAATTTTAATTGTGTTTTTTTTAAAGTATAATTGAAACTACTAATTTATTCCACTAACTGGGAGGTTCTGAATGAAGCTTGAATGATGATGCTAAATATAATGATTATTAATAAACTGCAGCACTATGGGTTCAGGGGATCATCTCTCGAATGGCTTAAGTCATATCTGAGCAACAGAAGCCAACTTGTGACGGTGGATACCACGTTGTCTTCTAGCAAGCCAATTGAATGTGGAGTACCACAAGGCTCAGTACTAGGCCCTATTTTGTTTCTTCTTTTTATTAACGACATTGCTAACATAAACCTCAGTGGCAAAATATGTCTTTTTGCGGACGACACTAGCTTCACTTGGAGCAACAAGGACATCACGGCATAGGATTATATCAAATGACTTAATCACCATTAAATCTTGGTGCGATTCAAACCTCCTGAGTCTCAACATTTCTAAAACTAAAGCTTTGTCGTATAAAAACTCGTTGCAGCCTTTTGTACTTAACAACACTACTATTGACGTCGTAAATCTGTAAAATTCTTAGGGCTTGTTGTGAACAATTCTCTGAAATGGGACATACATATCGAAACTTTGTCGAAAAAATTGAGCTCTGCCTGTTTTGCATTAAGGTCTGTTTCTAAGGAGCTTAACTTGTCAGTGGCTAGAACTGTTTATTATGCACTTTTTGAGTCGCACCTCAGGTATGCCCTTCCATTCTGGGGTACGTGTTGTGCGACTCAATTTGACTGCATTTTCAAGATCCAGAAGAGAGTTGTTCGATATTCACTGGGACTAAACAGCAGAACTCATTGCCGGGACTTTTTTAAGGAACTAAAAATATTGACTCTTCCTTCCTTATGTATCAGCTTCTCAAGAAAGGCCATCTCACACTTATCCACTCAGGAACGCGGAGCAATCACCTGCCATTTGAAATCAAATTCATAACATCATTTTTTTCATTTCGCAAAGCATTGAACTCTTATTTACTAGACAAGGCTTTCTACGCCGTAAATGAATTATATTTTGAAAATCGAATTTGATCTTGCTATATTTACTAATGACATCGAAATAAATTTATTTAGAGGTCATTGATATTTGACTATAAACTAACTAAATATTTTTGAATTTTATTTTTATTTTTTTGTTCTTTGACATTGTAAACATTTATAAATGTTTATTTTAAACAATAAGACTGACAATATTATTTGTATAATGTTTTGTATTATCTTTTGTTTGTTTGTGTACCTTGTTTTTTTACTTTGTTTGTTAGTTTACCTTTATCTACAAATTAAAAAAAATTTTGACAATAAAGGCATTTATTTATTATTTATTTATTTATTTAAATAATGATTATCTAAATATGTGTCCACAATTTAAATGAGTATTTTACTGTAGTTGAATAGAAATGTGTAGTTCTCTCTCTCTTTCTTAAGAAAAAACAAAGGATTCAAACCGAATTGATGTTTTAATACTGGTTAGAATAATTTAAATAATTTATTTTACAAGGTGATTCAAACTTAATGTTAGTTATTTTTGTAGAAGCAGTACAAAATCATAAAGACACGTTTTATCGATCATAAGTAAATTCAGAGTTAAGAAGATGCCTCTTCATTTGAAGTAATAATATTTTGGTTGTTTTAAATGGAATATCCGGTATATTATTACATTTTTGGAAACTACCTTTAATTTCTAAGGGATATGAATGAATATATTTTTTATCTCTATGTGTGATATCAAATCGGTTGTTTTAGACAGATCAAATATGTCGACTTTCTTTAATTTATAACTCAAATCTTACATTTCAGTGTGGTAAATTCATGATTTTGCCAATGCTTATTCAATATCATGTTTTTGTCAATATTAAACATGGTTTATGTTTTACCCTGAAAACTATTAGGGTCAGATGTAGCATAGTATAATAGAAAAATCATGGAAATTATATGATAGAATTTTTAAAAAATTAAATAATATCGGGTGTACCGTTTAAAATAAGAAAGATGCTACTACTTTTCATATAAAGAGGCAACACTATAATACATAAAATAAATTAGATAATAAAAAAGAGCATAAAGATTATTTGAGAATTATTGTCAGAAGATTTGTCAGCATTCATGGAACACAGGACAGAGAATAGATTTTAACAATGCAAAAATTATAATGAAAGAAACGATAGCCTCTAAAAGAAAAATAAGAGGCTTTTTTAATAGAATCTAATAAAAATGAACGTATTGGTCATGCATTTGTAGATGTTAGTAATGTATGGCAATCGCTTCTTTGATTTTCAAGAGCATAACATAAATAAACATAACGTACGTAAATATTAAAAACTAATTAAAAATAATCATACAGAAAGTTTGAAAGCTTTTGGTTTTACTTTATTAAGTAATTGTTATCAGGTAGTAATTGTTAATTTTGAAGTTTAACATGATATAATGTCATTTTAATAGAAGGTCAACGGTTTTTGTAAACGTATCTGTTTAAAAAAAATAAAGTGTCCTGGAATAGTTGCATTTAGATATTTTAAATAGTTTTTTTCTTTGTTCTTTGTATTTTTTTTCTTCCTATGATGGAAAGAGATAATCATTGTTTATTAGTTGTAAACACTGCCGACAACAGCAGTGTTTACAAAAAATTACTATTTTATTTTGTAGATTTTCTTACGGTGGCAAAATACCCATAGGACTTTTTTGGAGACATGAATCCTTCACAGAGGTATAGACATTTTTTAGTAATTTAGATAGATTGAGCAGCTGTCTAATATAAAAATCCAAGTTTTCAAAATATATCTTGTTATCGGTTCTTCATAAAATCATCGCCAAATTAATGGCGGTACTAAACAGTTAGATGTAAAATTACAAATGCGTTTGCAAATTAGACAAAGAAATATCGTTTTCGGGCCTGGTCTTGTATAGCCTACATGCTTTATATTATTTTTTCCGCTGTTTTAAACGACACGGCACATTTTTGGAACTTTTTTCTATTTTTTTGGACTTTTTCAACTCGTTGCTTGCTAAAATATACGCGGTGCAAATTGTTTCGAAAGTATTTAATTTGGCGCGGGCCAGCTTCAAAGGGCGCGTCGGGTGCTTTTATTAAATTTTTTGTTGAAAATGCCTGAAAAATCGCGGCCGGTGTCGTTTCAGCCGGTATTATGGGGCCTAGTGCGGAGAATTGACGTTTAAAATTAGATTTTGGATAAAATTTTACCCTAATACCGACGAACATTACTTTTCAGTGAGTTAAGACTACCGCGATTTTTTTGGGTATCATTACATAAATATTTTTACGACTGGTAGATCTCGATAAAAATATACTTATTATTTACCGTGTATTAATGATTAATTTAAAAAAAAAATACAGTTTTATGTTTTATTCTTTCATGAATTTATTTATAATTTTATTTTTATTTTTTATTTATTACAAACATATTAATAAATAGAATAACTGCTGTACTTTTTTCTAATTTTTTTCTAATTTAAAACGTACGGTAGAAAAGGTATACACTTTTAAAGCAATGGATTCAATATACAATGAAATGGGATTCATATGCTTCAAAGTTATGAATATTTTACACACTGTATGTTTTGTGACAAGTATTGGGAAAAAATACATACATTTATCTACCAAAAAAAAAAATGACAAAATATGAATTTTATAATATTAAAATTTGTTGGCATAAAACATCATTTATTAAAAATTGCTCTGTTTTAAAATGTTTCTCATTTAATTTATGTGTTATGTTAGACAAATATTTTATTACGAGTGGTATATTTCGATTCCAGACACGTATGTTAGTTTTTTTTAAACTTCAAATGTTTAGTAATAAAACAATATAGTAATAATATTATTATAACATTGTAACGTTTTTAGTTCTTTACATGTCTTTGTATATGATATATGATGTCTGGCGTATCATCACCGGATTCTCTATCGTTCAGGCCGGATAATTTATTTGACGCGCTTGGTGTAATTTTTACGTTCTCTAGTCCACAACCCTGTTATCGTTTGACGCAACCCTGTTATCGCTCTGTGGAGGCGCTGTCAACATCGCTTCTGTCAACTCTCTGCGTGGTGGACTCACTTTTGCTTTTGCCTCTGTAGCCTAACCTAACCATCCCGGCTTTTAGAAATGGTAATTATTTAAATCTTGCTGTATAATCTAAATCAGCTGCTATTTCAAAGCAACAGGTAAGATGAGATATTATCCTTTTAGATTCGATATTATTACTCCATATTTTTAGGGTAGAGTTTTGGATGTCCCAACTTAACTTGTATTTGTATTTTGCTGCCACGTTGGCGTCCCTTTTCTTTTGTCCTCCAGAATGTTACATGGAAGAAAGGACAGTTTCTTTGTTTATTATTGAGCCCTCGGAAGTAATTCGAGGTAGGTTTATTTTGCTTAGTAGATCTTGTTTGGTTTTAAACAAGAGTTTCATATTTTTAGGGTCCAAGGTACGGATAGTGTTCCCCTGTACCGTTATCGTATGGACAGTATCCAAGGTTATGGTCCAAGTTACGGACACTGTCCAAGGTAGGGTCATTATCCAAGGTCCTAGTAGTATTCTAAGGTACGGGTAGTGTCCCCATATTGCCACAGTATGGATGCAGCGTAAGCTCCAAGCTGCTTTGTTCCCATTTCTAAGCCTAGTCAGTAGTTACGGCTGTATTGATTCATGGTGTCCTCATTCTGGCCTCTTTTGTTGTATTGGCCAACAGGATCGCCGACAGACAGTACAGAGATATGAGCCCACCTAACGCTGCTACTCTTCGAAACAGGATTGCCTCAAGAACAGCTAAGTGTAGATTTAGGTTCTGGTTTTCAGTCGATTTTCAGTCTTAACTTAATAACGTACATTTTAAATAATATCGTACAGAGTGTGGTTAGATTATTAAGAAGATTTATGTCGATTTAGTAGTTACAATATGATTTAAATTTTAGGTTTCACTACATTACGCCTTGTAATAGTATTATTTTTTATAGATATTATTATTGCGCTATATTTTAAGAGATGAATAACCAGACATAGATTCTAGAATCTACAGGTTGCAACATCTCAGATTTAACATCGCGTAAAGTTTGACAGGTTAAATAAAATAATGCTATCTTTCATATATTTTCTATAACTTTACACGAATTGTATTTGTCCATAGTCTTTTCATAGAACATATTTAATATTATTTACATACATAGCTAGCTCTACTCGACATATAACCACTATAATAATTATTAAAATTGTACAATGCTATTTACCATCAGAATACATCATGAATGAATATAGTCACTAGTTTTAAGTAATAAAGAACTGTTTTCTCTGTTCATGCCTGGCGCCCAATATTTGTATTTTTGATTTATTATTGTTAGTTAGTTTCTTTCCAGTGAAATACCTTATTCACGACTGCTCTACCAACGAAAAGCTGCCGTTCGCAGTGGTAATGTTTAAAAAACGCTACAACATAAGATAAGTAATATATTAAATTTAAAGGAACGAAAATATAGAAAAAATTAGTAGTTTTCAAAATTTATGCAAAAAATAGTTTTTTGTTCAAACGTCACAAAAGTATTAATTTTTGCGACGCGATTGACAATACAAAAAAGTCATTTTAACGCCTAGACATAAAAGTAAAGCACTTTTACGCCTAAGCACAAAAGTACGAAAATATATTATTAAACTGACATGAAGTGTCAAATTCAACAAGCGTAACCATAGTTTCTCGATATATAATTACATACAAGGTATGACTCAGGGGCGGGAAAGTGAAATAGAAAAAGCGGTTCCACCGTTTCCACGGAAATGTCAAATAAATTAGTTCCAGCCCTAGCCACTAGGTGGTAGTGCAATTAATTTTTAGGTTAAGAAGTTGCTACTAGTTATTGCCAGATGGCGTTAAATCAGAATTTTTTTGTAGTTTCCATAGTTTCCAACAGCCATTGTCATATATTATTGTCAAATTCTCAAAAAATATTGTCGTTGTCATAGCGCCAATCATAATATTATCAAATAAATGATTATCAAAACGTTTTTCAAACTATAATTTGTTATATGTGTTGTGTATGTGTTTTAATTAGACAATTCCTTTTGTTTGTGATCTTAAAAATATAATGTGTCTTTTATTTTTGCCATCATTTAAGTACCTATTTATATTTACTCCATTTACAAAACTTTGGGCGTATTACGTTGGTCTTGTTTGATTATAATAAATGATGTTTAAATATTTGACTTATAAATAAAAACTTTAAATAATAAATAATATTTCACATGTTTGGCTTTAATTTTATTTAATAATTGTATAAATTATACTGTTAAATCTTATTTTTTACACATAACAACGATACTTGTTATTAGTATTGTTGAATTTGTGTAAAAAATAAGATTTAATAATCAAATTTAATTATTTTAGAGTAAAATTCAATAAATACGCTCATTTAAAAAGCCCGCGCTTCGATCCATTTAAAACAAGCTCTACTCAATAGATGGCGCCACTTCTGTAGGACCATTTTTCAGTATGGCAGAGTCCATTCTTTTTCTAGCTAGGTATATTCTTTGGTATGACTTTTAACACTTTTTATATTATTTGGAACGTTTGAAATTGTTTAAAAACTTATTTGTGGCGTTTGAAAAAAAAAAAAAATAACTTGTTCTATTCCGAGTAAAAATGACTTTTTGTGGCTCTGTAATGTCAAACGTACAGCCTCGCCACAAACAGTGTCATTTTTACTTTTAATAAAACAATATACTATTATATAAAATTCTTAAGTAAAATAACACTGCTATTTGGGACTTGTTAAAAAAAAATAGCAAAAAAAATATTTTTTTTTATAGAGATCTACCATATTTGCACTTATTTAAGACTCGCCCTGTATAATATAACTTACTCATATCAGAAATGTGCTATACTTATGCTTATTTCTTTATTGACTAACTATTGTTTCTAAAGAGAACATAACATTAAATTATTTGTACCCTAAAATGACTGATTCGTTTCTCTCTCTCTCTATGTATGTTCGTCATATCCACATACATTTTTGTAAAATATTTTTTTCTTTAAATTATTTTGATTTAAAATAAAAAGCAATAAAAATAAATTTAAATTTCGAACATGTACGTCAAATATAGCAGAAAAAAATTGCATTATCGTTTTTATCATTTTAATTCAATTTAATCTTTTTTTAGAAGCCCATAAACAAAAAATCATCAACTATAAAACGTAAAATTGGCCTGTTCGTAAAAAACAGTCATAAATATCATGACTTTCCGCTTTTTCCCTCTTTTCCGTATTGGCAAATAACCTTTTTTCCCTTTGGTCCGTTTTATTTCAGGAATCGTAAGAAAATACCTTACTTTCATAGTCTGTAATCACGCAAAGAGGCAATTGGGAAGCAACCCCGGTGCTTTTCGCCATCCCCTGGGAAAATCCTATTTGAATGATACTTTTTCCTTTTTTAAAGTAAACCCGGGTTTTAATGCCATTTAGTGTGGAGAATTTTATTTTAGAATTAAATGGTGTGCGTTTAACATTTTTTGATATTATGTATTTTTTATGAAGTAAATAGTGTTTTTAATATACAGGGTGTTTCAAAAAACATGTGCCATCTCTCGTGGGAAGATTCCTCACGTAAAAATAAGATTTATTTTTCATATCAACATAGGTCCGATTCTGCTTTGTTTCGTAGCTACAGGGTGTTAAAATCTTAATATGTTTTCGATTTATTATAATTTTCTTTCAAGTACTTTTAGCGTTTCGAATGAAATTGTGAGAATAAAAGTTTTTCTATAAATGCGACATATTTTAAAGCTAAAAAAGTGTCAACATATTCACCAGGGACGTGCATATGGGTTATCACTGGAATATTTTTCTAAAAAAAGCATGTACACTACTGACTTTCTTTCTCTCAGAGAAATAGTGTAAGCAGTTTAATGCCGATTAAAAGTTGTTTCTTGATATTTTGTCGATTTCGGCCTCCTTGATGAGATAAACGCAATTTTATTAATTTGCCTTGATCCAAGTCTAATAGAAACCTTTAAAAAATTTTAATATCATCAACTTGCTATAGTAAACTCTACGAATGTTTGAGAGCAATGATTCATCGGTCGCTACCATGTGAACTAATCTGCTCAAGGTCACATAAAACTTAATTCCAGTGTCGTGGTGTTTCAAGTCATATAATAATCAATATATAATCTGTTGTAATTTGTTGTTTTAACTGTCAAAGTCTTGTCAAAACATATATTTGGTTATAAATATAAACTGAAATGCCCCATTGGTCGCACTGCAAGCACACCAATGGACTGACGCACAAAAACGAATCAATCAAAGAAATGCGATATGGTATCGTCTTTGTCAATCACGCTAACATTTTAGAATAAGTAGGAGGAGCGCAGGCAGATGATTAGACCGGGCTTTTAAAAACCTACGTCTGCGGTAAAAAAATACGTTTTTAATGTAAAAATGATAGCGCGCGTGTCGATTCTCATTTCATCAAGCGATGAATCACTCCCAAACATTCGTGGCGTTTATATTATCTAAAATTGCGAAAGTTCCTCGGAAATTTATTTTTAAATATTATAAAAAGTTCCTATAAACATGGGTATAAAAATGAATACTTTTAGAGTTACAGGATGGTAAAACTTTTTAAAATTAGTTTTTTTGTAATTAACTTTAATATCTTTATTTTTTCATTTGAAATTGCTGTAGGTTGGCCTAACAGTAATAATAACTAATAGTAATAATATTTAATAATAAATTAGGCAAAATATATAATTTATTAATTTTATTTTTATATTAATTTTATTAATTGCGATTAATAAAATTCCGTTTATCTCATCAAGAAGGCCCATTTTGACAAAATATCAAGAGATAACTTTTAATTGGTATTAAATGGTCTACACAATTTTGATATGAAAAGAAAAAAGTCAGTGGCGCACATGTTTTTTTGAAAAATATTCCAGTGATAACCCATATGCACGTCCCTGAATTTATCAACACATTTTTAGGATTAAAATATGTAGCACTTATAGTAACTATTACCCTCAAAATTTCATTCAAATCACTAAAACTACTTGGATTAAAATTATAATAAATCGAAAGACTGTTAAGATTTTAACACCCTGTAGCTACGAAACAAACCAGAATCGGACCTATGTTGATATGAAAAATAAATCTTATTTTTACATGAGCAATCTCCCCACGAGAGATGGCACATGTTTTTTAAAACGCCCTGTATAAATTATATACTCTGTTTTTTTTCTCAGGTAAGATTTCGACAGACGATGACAGAAGAAAAGCAGATGACGTCCCATACCAATCTATTTATTTTACTAAAAAAAGTTTCTAATAATTTTTAAGTTATCTATGGATGGGGTTTAAATATAAATCCGTCATGCGTCGTGTCTTGTTGTTTTTAACCAGTTTTATTGGTTTATTTAAAAAATGACAGATCGTATTTCAATTTTATTGGTTTGGCGGAACGATAAACGACAAACGGACGCCGATGCGTATGAACTCGCCTTTAGATTTTTGTCATTTTTGACGCTTGTCAAAGTCTTGCCAAATTATAGGTTATAATTTTGTGTCAACTTTTGTTAAATACCCTGCGTTTTGGAAGATGATGCATTTTGATTCGTATTATTACGTGTGTTTTTGTGTCTTTTGAAATCAAGAAAAATCAGTGAAAATTAACTGTAGACCCAGAGCACAGTTTATGGTTAATACTCGCGCCCAGGCAGAAAGTCTTATACACCAATGAAGTTGCCATCGATAAAGTTTGTATACCATTTCGTCGTAGATAAGTGCATCTCGTATATGGTAGAAGGATCAAACTAAACACATACTAAAAACTAGAGTAGCTGTAAAATATCGACATCACACGGTAGGTAGATAATGGATTTTAGTACTGCAGAAAAATAATGCCAAAAGGTACTGGTTTAAAAAAATTAAGATTAAAGTTAATAAATCAACCTTTAAGGTATAAAATTTGGTAGGTGTTATTATTAATAAAATAGTTTGTTTTATTTACCTATGTTGTTTTATTTATTCCTGTGGAATATTACAAATTTGTATTTGTACATAAGTTATATTGATAAATATATAAGCATAAATGCGGGTAGTTTCATAAAGCTTGAAAGTAAATAATAGTTCTTTTTTATATTTTTTTGGTATGTAGTGTCTTGTTCTTGTTTGTTTTGTATTAACACATACCGTTTTTATTAAATAAAATAACTCGATTACATTTTTTCAGTTTTATGCAGTTTTTTTCACAATATTTTGAAGTAATCACTTGTCATCTTGTCAATCAAATTTTAAATATATCCTGCTATGCGTTCCAGTTGTACCAACTTATTTCTTTGTAAAATAAAATAAACTACTTTGAAATTAAAATGACAGACACATCTATCACTGTCAAGGATCTTCTCGTTGGACAGACTATACAGGGTTGCTGTTATGTATGGAAACGATCGATTATTAGGTAAAATATACAAGGTACCGCAAAAAGTTAAATACAAAAATGATAGGTTTTCTAAATGTGTATTGGCGAGTAATAAATTTATGTATACAGGGTCGGTCATAAAGTCGTGGCACATCAAAGTTTAATTTTTTTAAATAGAACCCCCTTGTATATTACTGCATATTTCAATTCTTCCTTCAATTCTAAGCAAAAATGGAAATACACACAATGTATCTGAAACAAACCACACATATTTCCGAGTTATACCCTGTATCTCCGAAACAAAGCATTTCAGGACAAACATTTATACAAACTTTTTTACTTATTTTTATCTGCAGAATATGCTGTCGAAGGTTTCGAAATACAGTTCCGACCACCCTGTATAGCCTATCCAAGACCGAAATCTTGGCGAAGAAAAGTGACTGTCGTGCAAAATAAAAATATGCTCAAATTTATTTTAAATTTAAATTTTTAAAGTTCCAAACTAAACCAAGAAACTCTTTTGAATTTAACTCTCTGAATCAAATCCTTTCCTTACCTCAACCAAACCGAAAATATTAATCCCCAACTTCCCACCTCAAATACTTTTACGACTTTCCCTAAATCAGCCCTTTTTTTCTCTTCTTTCACCGTGAAACTCATCCGGCGACCTTTTGGTTTCAGGTCATGCACGGTGCTCTGCAGCGCGGCCATAATCCTGCTGGTCCTCGCCGCCTTCTTCGGCCTCCTGGGCCACTGTAACAGCGACAATAAAGCCATTATCGCCTGCGGCCTGTTCCTGCTGGGGGGTAAGTTTTATTGGGTCCTTTTCGGGCGCGAGTCGCGTCATGCCTTATGCAGGAATACGATTTTTTCCCGCTTTTTTTTAGATTCTTTTGTTATTGCGGAAGAAAAAGCGCTGATGGAATAGTGATTCTGTGTTTGAGATCGGTTTATTATTTTTTTTGTGTGTACTGTTTTATATACTGAGGGTATGTCAAGAGTGGTTCAGCCCTATAACTTTTTTATTTTTTACGATAAAAAACGGAGTTTGTTATATTAGTATACAGGGTTGTTCACCACATATGACACGGAGTATTTTAGCTAAACGGTTAGATTTTTACAAATTGAATCGGTCTCTACCACATTCAAAGTAACGATTTTAATGCTTCATTTCTAGGCGTATTTAAGTTTTTAAAATAAAGTACTTGTACTGAAGTTTTTCTATTTTAAATAATTACTTGCTTTAAACGGCAAGTACTACAAATTCTTTAATTTAAATAGAACACCCTGTATATTTTACCAGAATCAGATGCACGATTCATTTATCTATCAAATTGTGTTATACCATTTTTTACCTATCTCTTGAAATTTTCGTAGAAAATACATTTTCTTATAATTACATTTTCTTATAATTTGGACCCCGTTTATCAATATACCCATGGAATATTGACATTTTAGATTATTTTTAAAGATGTAATAAATTTTCACAGTACGAATATTGTCGATATAATTCGCTTATTTCATTAAAAAATTAAAAAGGCTGTTCAAATATTTGATAAAGAGGACCAATCAATATGATCCCAATATTCAAATTACATTAATTGGCTGTTTGCGTTGAATAATAATTATTGCTCCAAATACTCAGTCTGGTAAAAAGTAACACCTTATAAATGATGTTTCATTTTTATAATAGCAGAGACGTTCATTTTCATAACCTATTATTATATTTATTTCTGATTCAAATCCACATTTATTTAGAATAATTTATTAACTAAAACAATTAAGTATGTAATGAACTAATTTTTGGGCGGAAATAATGATGGTATATTTAATTGGTATACTCTTTTATGAAGATATATTAATTTTCTTTTTGTAAACAAATGGGTTTGCAGTCTAATCTAAAATGTCAATATTCCATGGGTATATTGCTAAATAAGGTCTAAATTAGATAGGTAAAAAATAATGTAATACAGTTAGATAGACAATTAAATTGTACATCTGATTCTCGTAAAATATATAGGGTGTTCTATTTAAATTAAACAAGATATAGCCGTTTAAAGCTAGTAATTATTTAATATACATTTTTATACACTCTGTATAAGGTAGTATTATTTTTATTATTGCAATACGATACCTGATCAATAAATAATCTTCAGTCAATATTTAGTATTAAAAACTTTGATACCCTTGGAGAAATTAAGCCTTAAAATGTTTACTGCTATTTCACAAAATTGAAAATATTTCAAAAACGATAAGGTTTAAGTGTACTTTAAGTGTAGTTTCTACTTAATCGAATTTACCCTTATTTTAATCGTAGAATCTAAAAATAGAAAAATATTCAGGGTATTCTATTTAAATAAATACAACTATAATATTTTTTACTTATTTGGGACACTCTGTATCTAGTAAAAATATTTTTGAATTGTAGCTCTAATAGTCCTTTAACGAACCCAAAACTTGTAATTCGTAAAAATCTAATCGTTTAGCTACAATACTCCGTGTCGTATGTGGTAAACAAACCTGTATAAACTGGAAACTGGGAAATATGCATTTTCACTTTTTTCATTTAAAATTTTTAAAATGTTACAATTTGTTTTGAACAAGTAAATTGATGGCAATTACTGGCCTACGTACTGAACCTTTTTTAACAACGTATACTGCAACAATGTCAAAGTATCAAAGTGGTGTTATTTGTGCATACAATTTTTAATTGAACGTAAACAGCATTGACGAAAAGCCATCGAAAGCAGTAATTGCATAATGTTCAATTAAAATTTAACTATTGTATGTGAATGCACATTTCAAATGCCACACAATGCCACTACGCGTTGCATTAAATCAGAAAGTTTTATTGCTAGGGATACATATTGTATGATGTTCGATAATTCTCCAACCAACAATGTTTCTAGGTATTGTCTAGAAATTTTGAAATTTTCTTGTAATCTAATATACAGGGTGGCCCATCGAAAACGTTCCGCAAGGCATAACGGCCAGGGTATTTTTTTCCCAAAAAATCCAAAAAACACATAAATTTTGTTTGTGAGGGGGACAACTATTGCCCCAAAAATGATTGCAAAATCTTCAACCCTCTAAGCGGGGGTGTCATCCCCCAACTTTTTTCAAATGGGAAGGGGGGTCAAGTGGCGCCGCAATGAAAAGAGCTTTCTATTCTCTATATTTCCCCGCCTCGTTTTTGAAAATCGATCGAGTCATTGAGAAAATATGAAGGATTGAAATTTAAAAAGTTTATTTAAACATTTATCAGAGTAAACGATAAGGATAAATTCCTTACACCAATTTGAGGTTTTTTCCTATTATTTCTAGATGTTTACGCATTTTTTTACTTGCCACAAGGTTGAACGATCAGGTGCGGTAGTTGCTAGATAGCTGTTCTGTGACTTGTACGTTGGAGTTCTTTTCAATATTGTTAAACTGACCCACAATAGAATTTCGAACAATACCAGCCCACACGTTCAATTTCTGAGGGTTTTGGGTGTGCACCTCGTGAAAACCCCTGGGGTTGTCCTCAGCCCAGTACCGACAGTTGTGCCGATTAACTACACCGTTCAAAAAGAAAGTACACTCATCCAAAAAGCACACATTAAATAGGAAATTATTATCATCCGCTATTCGTTCACTCATAGTTTCACAAAATTGCAAGCGACGATCAAAATCGTCTTCGTTGAGTTCTTGTACCAACTGAATGTTGTACAGGTGTAACTTGTTTTTTTTATATCCTTTCGACACTTGTACGATTCACGCCGGTCTCATTGGCTAATTTTCTTGTACTCAGCGTACTATCCATGGCAACTTGACCCAATACAAATACCTCCATAGCTTCATTTACTACAGGATTTTCCTTCTGCCTCTTTTTATTCATAACGGAACCAGTTTCGCGAAATTTTCCTAGTAACTCGCGAACAATTTTGCCATAAAGGTGTTTGTCAGGATGGCGTTCATTGAATATCTGCGCAACCCTGTTGCCACGTTCATTATTTTTAAAATAAATGTCGATTATTTCTACTTTTTCTGCAAGTGAGTACACCAAAATTGTTAAAAAGTTTAACGATATTGAAAAGAACTTCAACGCATAAGTCACAGATCAGCTATCTAGCAATTACCGCACCTGATCGTTCAACCTTGTGGTAAGTGAAAAAATGCGTAAGCATCTAGAAATAATAAGAAAAAACCTCAAATTGGTGGAAGGAATTTATCCATATCATTAACTCTGATAAATATTTAAATAAACTTTTCAAATTTCAATCCGTCATATTTTCTCAATGACATGACCGATTTTCAAAAACGAAGCGGGAAAGTATAGAGAATAGAAAGCCCTTTTCATTGCGGTACCACTTGACCCCCCATCCCATTTGAAAAAAGTTGGGGGATGACACCCCCGCTTAGAGGGTTGAAGATTTTGCAATCATTTTTGGGGCAAAAGTTGTCCCCCTCACAAACAAAATTGACGTGTTTTTGGATTTTTTGGAAAAAAACATACCCTGGCCGTTATGCCTTGCGGAACGTTTTCGATGGGCCACCCTGTATAAAATTCTCATGTCACTGTTTTAGTTACCATACTCCTTCGAAACGGATTGACTGATTTTAATGAAATTTTATATGTTGTATATTCAGTAGGTCTGATAATGGGTTATCAATTTTTATACCCCTAAGTGATAAGGATGGGTCACCCCAAGTTTTTTTATTTTTATTTTTTTATGATTTGGATTTAAAAAATACATGCAACTCTAAATTTTAACCTTTCTACTATCAACCCCTATTTTTTTAAAAGAGTTTTTTTTAAAAATTTTTGTTACTCCTCTGAAAGGCTTGAACGATTTTGATGAAATTTTATATGTATGTATATTTAGTAGGTCTGAGAATAGGTTGTTATCTATTTTTTATACCTTTTGGTGATAAGTGTAGCCCACCCCATTTTTTTTATTTTTTGGGCAAAAATTTTTATTTTTATTTTTTAATGATGTGACATTAAAAAATACATGCAACCCTAAACTTTCGCCCTTCTACCATCAACAGCTATTATCTAATAGGGGTTGTTTTTTTTTAATTTGTTACCATACTCTGGAAATTTTATATGTATATTCAGTAAGTCTCAGAATAAGTTGATATCTATTTTTTATACCCCTAAGTGATAAGGGTGGCCCACCTTAATTTTTTTTTACTTTTTGTGTTTGTTAACTTTTTGTACTAATTGGAACTAATTTTGACGTTTTGAATAGTTACATAGTTACAAAATTAGAGGAACAATGTTCTACGCTAATTGAATCCACTAATTTATTTCACTAATTTCGAGGTTGTGAATGAAGCTTTAGGGTCTTCCAGTAAACATAAAAACTGTAGCATTTCAAAAATCTTTATAAATAAGTTAAAACTATTTTACATGAAAACTGTTTTTACAACATTAATGAATTTATTAAATAGACAATTTTTTTCTTTAAATTGTATTTTTATGTTCCATTCCCTTTTGTTGTCAATTAATTCTGAAAATAAACATTATATCTGTTTTTAAATCTATAGGCTAAATATTCATAATTTGTTGGAGTCTGATTAGCATTTATTTAATTATTTACCTAGTTAACTACTAAAGTTGACACTATAAATTTTTAGATTTATAATACCACACACCACAATTTTAAATAATGTCTACTTTTGTGACTTTAATTGGTGTAATACAATTTGATAGATAATTAAATTGTGCATCTGATTGTCATAAAATATACAGGGTGTTCCATTTTAATTAAACAAGTTATTGCCGTTTAAATCTAAAAATTATTTAAAATACATTTTTAGACACTTTGTATGAGGTAGTATTATTTTTATTATTGCAACACAATAACTGATAAATAAATAAACTTCAATTAATAGTTAGTATTAAAAACTTTGATACCCTTGGAGAAATAAAGCCTTAAAATTTTTACTGCAATTTCACAGAATTGAAAATATTTCAAAAACGGTAAGGTTTAAGTGTGATAAACGTTAATCAAATTTACCTTTATTTTAATCGCAGAAACTAAAAATGTAATAATATACATAGTGTCCCATTTAAAAAAGACAACTTTGATATTTTTTATTTATTTCGGACACTCTGTATCTTGTAAAAATATGTTTAAATTGTAGCTCTAATAGTCCTTCAACGAACCCAAGACTTACAATTTGTAAAAATCTAATCGTTTAGCTGCAATAGTCCGTGTCGTATGTGGTGCACAACACTGTACATAATTAAAAAAAATATTTGGTTTTAAATTTAGGTCCGAACCGGTAAAATATCGAACTTCCGGCAACAACCGAATAAAAACGTTTGTCCCATAGAAATATTGCTCGGTACGCCATAGGCCGTAAATCAGCAACGGGCGCAATAAACATTTTAAAGCCGTCCCGCTCTAATTTCGCAACGTAAAACCGAAATTAAAAGGCATAATGCACTCGGGCGCAAAATTATCTTTTTTAATAACTATTCCGCTTTTATTGTCGGATTGAATTGCTGCGCGGGGTTAATGTTTTTGTTGATGTTTAGGTTTAACATATGGAAATACTCCAGTTGTTTTTATAACTTTTTTATAAAATATAAACCATTATAATATTTTTAAAAATATTAAAATGGTTTTTATTATATGCCTTTATTATTTTACCAATATATTTTTATATACGCTGTACGATCTCCCAACGTTACGTCATATATTCGCAAGTAATAAATAATAAATTATATATGCTCTGTGTCAGCAGCTAGAAGATATAAAAATTCTTAAAATGTGCTACAACACAATTATATGATCCATACCAAAAAGGGCCATTTTTAAGCATTACTTTGGTATTTTTATAAAAAATTGTTTATTATTATTATTGTGATTTAATGAAAAATATACGGCTTTCAGATTTTACTCTTCTGTACAAATTGGTAAAAGTTTAAAAAAATCTCGGAAAATATTTAGTCATCCATACAATTATAATCACGCATACCGTTGCTTAACGTCAATAAGGGGTTACGTACTTTAAATAAAAATTCTATTATTTTATGATTTCATTACAAATGTATAATTTTCGTTTTTTCCTATACTTGTAGTACAAGACGGTATTACTTGCTTGCCTAACCGCTGAAAACACCACCAGCCACTAGATGTCAAATTTTGCCACTGGTCCAAACCACCAGATTTAATGATAAAACCACTAAGGTGGCAACACTGGCTATGATGCATAATATCATTAAAAAAAATTGGCGCCGGGAGGCACGTATAGCCGCCCATACTAAAATATGTTAATATCTCGAAACTGCGACTTTGACTGATTTTGATGTTATTACAAAGTAGGTTTTTTCCGCGACTACGTTCGCGTTACACCTCGAATAGTTCATGCATTGATTTAAATGATTGATTTACTTCTTTGTATATAGAGCTGGTGAGCCTTACAAATGCACTATTTAAACTATGTTTTTAAGAGTGTTAGAGCTACTCGTATTTCATATGAAAGTTATCAATTGTCCATTCTGGGTATTATACAGGGCAAGTCTTGAATAAGTGCAAATATTTTCAGGGGTGGTAGATCTCGATAAAAAAAAATCATATTTTCTCTTTACCGTTTTTCAAATAACTGAATTATTTTACTTTAAAAATTTCCAAAAAAAATATTTTTTGTTTAAATTTTGAGAACCACTACAGCTTTTCGGGTTTTTCTGTCTTTTAATAAAATTTAATCTACTACCTATCTATGTTGCCATATTATCAAGAAATTATGGTTTTTAACTAAAAACTAAAAAAAATCCAAAATGATTTTCAAAAAATTCCAAATTTAAAAAAAAAATCGCGAAAAACTCATGATCGTGTTTCTGGGATCAAATATAACTACTACCGCTAAGAATAATTGCACTTATTTAAGACTCGCTCGACAAAAAATCTATATTGTTATTATCTTATTACACATTTTTTACTTAAAATTTATAAAAAGCCGTCAATATTCCAATTTCAAGAGCATTTTTATTCTCTTTAAATATTATTATGTACTTAAGAAAATTTGAAAATTAAAAAACCGTTTTTTATTTTTTCATCGCCTGTATATGACTTTATGACACACTTTGTATACCAAAAATAAATACCAAAAACCAAACCAAACCAAACTACCTCCATTGACTGAACCTAATTATGCATGGTTGGATAGAGGGTGGATGGCGATCTTCCAGGGCGGTTTTTTATTTCTTAATTATGTATAGATTATTTTCGAAATCGAACTAAAATCAATTTCAAAGAAATTTTGCAAAATCTGAAAAAAATAAGATCTCTCCAAAATAATAAATAGTGAAATGATTATTTACCCTCTATAGATAGAACCCCTACCTATGGTCCCATATATACTAAAATAAATAGTTTTGAAATATGAAGTTTTCAAATGAATATGTGAAATTTTCAATTGTCGCTTTACTTGATATACTCCCTTGATATTTTTTTTTATTCATCTCTTTTTTTTTGTTTATTAAGAGCACTAATACTCTATTTATAGTTATTTTTTATTACTTGAAGGATAATTGAAGAAAAAATATTTCGTTTATATTATTGATGTGTCACTAAATAAACCCTTTTTATACTGCCAGATGTTATAGTAATGCATTTTCGTACAGCAAACTTTCATTTTTTTGGATTATAAATTTCATAAATTTGCTTTATCCAAATAATTAACTAATGTCTTTTAAATGATCCTTTGTGCCAATTTTTATGTGTATAATCCAGAGGTCACCAAGTTTTATATAAATTTTTACTAACTTTACCCATTTGGTTGATGAATTTCAAAAATCTCTTCTAATTCTTTTTGTAGGATTTTATTCTTCTAGACCACATAGTAAGGAATTTTCATACAACAAATTGTTCCGACATAATTTTACTTTCTAAGAGGATGAATTTCCTAAAATCGCTTTGTGTAGCTAATTCACTAATATCGTTTAAACGAACCTTTGTTCTAATATTTATATATCTTAAGCTGGCTGTATGAACTGACCCCTAAAATATCTAAAAACCTGATATATAATCTAACTGACAAACCACTGACAATGACAAATAATTTATTTCTTGAGGTATTGTGTGTAGGTGTTTTTCAGGTATGTTTTATTATTTAGTCGATTTACACAAAGAAATAGCCATTCAACAATTTAAAAATACTTCATAACAAATCTACACATATATACCTTTCATTTAAAAAAGAATCATCAAGATTAGTGAAGCGGTTTCGGCGGGATGGATGTGACAAAAACACTCCTTGAGTTT
Source organism: Sitophilus oryzae (assembly GCF_002938485.1). Classification (NCBI taxonomy): domain Eukaryota; kingdom Metazoa; phylum Arthropoda; class Insecta; order Coleoptera; family Curculionidae; genus Sitophilus; species Sitophilus oryzae. Next base: position 600,664 of record NW_022146108.1, read on the forward strand.
TTATATGTGTATGGATTTTGTTGCAAATATTATTCCTAATCTTAATTTGAAAACCGCGTGTCGCTAGCTACTGTAATTTTGGAGTTACAATTTTTTTAAATTTTTAACACCCTCCCATACCCCCTTACCAACCCCCCACCCCCACCAAAAACTAATGGCCAGATTCTCGGGTGCCACAGTATTTTTGTGCCAAATTTGGTTAAAATCGGTTCAGCGGTTTTTGAGTTATCGTGTTACAGACGGCAGACAGACAGACAGACAGACACCAAGAAAATATTTTGTATTTAGGTCATTCATGACCCAAATAACTCATTTTGAGTTAAATTAAAAAAACTTTTTTTTGCCGATCCTAATAGCCTACCATACCTATTAGTATGGTTGGCTAAAAATTAAAAATGTATTATTTTTTCTTAAAATCCTTTAATTTTTAAATGCATTATTTTAGTTTTAAAATTTTTGGGCAATTTAAAAATGAAAACTTTTAGTCCGAAAAAGATAAAAAACCATAGATGATAGGTCCGGCGGCCTCGACGGCCAACGGCTGGGACCTTGGTTAGTTCTTCAGTTATTCTCGAAATTGGCTGCAAAAAATTGCTAATAAGTTCAGCGTTGTGAGGCGGTACCTTGTATTGCTGGAAAAATATGTTTTTGAAATCCATTAGTGGCAGATCATCCATAAGGGGTCCAAAGCCTACTAGTTAAGATTGGCAAACATTTAAAAATTCTGCATTTCGATAACAAAATATCAAGTGTGCTATATTTAAAAAAAAAATAATTTTAGTTTCTTTTCAGTTAATTAAAAATATACAGGGTGTCCCAAATAAAAAATCATTTTTTAGTTCAATAACTCTTAAATTATTAATTTAAAAGAAATTATACTTAAACCATTAAGTTCTACATAAAAAGGTGCTTTGGAAATATTTTCATAGAAATACAAAATTTCTCATAGCAAAAAAAATACAGTAAATTGTTAAAAATACACATTTTTGAAAAACATCCCATAACTCCGAAACGGTCACAGATATCGATATGCGCTTTTTACAATCATGTTTTAGATAAATATTGCGCTCCAGACACCAATATCAGTTTTCGTCTATCTCCTATGGAAAAGAGTGTTTCTCTTTAAAAGTGTCCAATTTGGCCCACTCTGTACATGTTTAACCAGCCGATATCCTTAATTTTATGTGAAATGTGTTGCCTTCCTCGAATTTCAAAAATTAATCGTAAACATGAGTTTCGTACTTTCTGTATTTTTCTTGAAGTAACCTGATCCAAATATTAGCCAGTAACAGTAAACTGAAGAATATTTAACCGCGGCTTCATATTTTAAAAAATCACCCAAGATTTTTTCATTTCACTGAACCCATCACAAAGGTATAGATATTATTTATTGAGCCGTTTTTTAAACTCTCGATGCCAATGTTACCACCCTTAGTCACAATAATGTCGAAATAGATAGTTATTAATAATATTTTACAACAAATAATACCGAAGCCGACCAAATTTCAAATTTATTAAAGCAATATCCGATGTTTTACGCGAAACAATAAACTTATTAGCCCGGCGCGTTCAGATTAGCCGTATCATTTAGAAAATTAAAATATACATCGAACAGCAATTAAATATTAGCCATTTCCTATGAATATCAATTCCACAAACGAGCTCGGCCATTGAATTTGTTGCTAAATTTGATACCGGTTATGGGCGGGGAAAATGCCCGACGAAATTAATATATGTGTTGCAAATTGTTGCATTTTACAGTATTCCGATGTAGGTATATTTTATATTTTTACTTTTGTTTGGCAGAGAACATACAGTATGTTTCTGGATTGTATTTATAAGAGGAAAATTAATTTTATTTTTTTTAGCTAAAAAAACTCATAGGCGTGTTTCTGGGGTAGAGGTGGGAATTCTAGTTCCTTGTGAGGAACTAGTTCCTTAGTTCTAGTTCCTCCAGAGGAATAGTTCCTTGAACTAGGTCTTTAGTTCACAATAGTTCCCGACTAACATTGACATCCCCGTTGCTTGCTAATCGGTTTCGTTTTCAGTCAGAACTATTCACAGTATGATCTGTATATAGAGACATTGATTTTTCTCCGGAGAGTAACCATAACTCCGATTCTGAATATCTTACTTATAGAAGAGAGAAAATTTAATAATCATTACCAGAAACGAAAGAGATGAGGTATACGTCAACTAAGAAATGACAAAATACAAAAATCAAATGTGCACAATCCATATGCGGCAACTGCAGATCCTATGTTAGCATGAACTGTTTTGAAAAAGTTATGTAAATTCAAGGTTTGCAGTTTTGTTGAATATAATTTATGTTTATTACTTTAGCATCAATTTCAGTTGTTTGTACTTTTAGTAATACGGGAAAATTATAAAATATATATGTTATGTTTCTGTAAAAATTCCTAAACAATGCAATTTATTTTATTGTTGTGTCCGTTCTTATTAATTTATTGAAAATAAATTAAATTGTTTGTTTACAAGTTTGAATATTTTTTAAGATATTTCTTAATTTTAGAGTCCTAAAGTGAAATATTCCCATAAAATATCATTTTATGGAAATGATTTAAAAGTTTGAAAAAATTATTTGTCATTCTATTTGTCATCTACAAAAAAAAATAATTTCTCGATAGTAAGGACAATAAAAGTTAAGGGTAAAAATCAAAAGAGTTAGTAAATTTAGATTAACGATTTAGATGCATAAAACTGAAAATATAATAACATATATCTACTGTCTTTCTAAAAAAAAATAATTATTATGTTTTAAAAAATATTTTTATTTCCTGATTTTAAGTGACATAGGAGATAACTTCAAAAAACATCTATAAAAAGTTGCAAAGGACCTCTCAAAGGATAGTAAAGTTAAAGGCAAAAAATCCGCCAGCAAAAAAGTTACGATTTTTATGAAGTTGTTTATTATGAAGAAACACTCCGCCGTAAACCATTCATATCCGAGAACATAATGTCGCGAGCACTTAAGAGTTTCCAAACTGGTAAAAGCCGTAAGCATTCCGGGAATGCTGTTATTTTTAACGGCGAAACAAAAATGAATTTATTTTAACGGTCTCGCGAAGTTGTGACGAAATATTTCGAGAATTTTTTATAATCGTCTATAATGATATTAATATTTTTAGTAAATATATATATTATGAAGACTTAAAAATATATTAATTTTTCTTTAAATAATAAGTTAAATATTTCTACACTAATTAAATAATTTCTGAAATATCTAGACTATTTACAGTTTTAATGGCATGCCAGTCTTCCACTGGCTATCAGTGAGACCAGTGGCACCAGCTACTGGATCTCTCTACACGTATCCAGTAACTGGCGCCAGTCCCAGTGGTACGCTAGTCAGTAGTTTACCGGAAAATATTGCTATGTCTTGGAGTCCTCTGTCGCACGCGGATGATTGCAACGTAATTGTTAGCGCAAAATCAATTGAAGATCTTTTCTTTAAGTTTACTAGTAAGGACAGAATAAAAATCATTAGAAAACATTGATAAAACAAAATTTCTGGGAGTTTATTTTGATCAAAAAATGACATGGACTAAACCATAGAGTTATTATGCCGAAATTGAGCTTATACTTAGGACACTTGTATATACTTTGCTTATACTTAGGTCACTTTTAGGACATTTGATTTACACCAAGTTGACGTTCCAGAAACAGTATCATTACTACGAGTAATAAGATCTTCAATTGATTTTGCGCTAACAATTAAGTTGCAATCATCCGCATACAACTGAGGACTCCCAGACATAGCAATATTTCCCGGTAAACCACTGACTGGCGTACCAGTGGGATTGGCGCCAGCTACTGGATATCTTACACGTATCCAGTAGCAACACTGGCAACACTAGCAACACTGGCGTTACTGGCATCACTGGCGTCACTGGCATTACTGGTGTCACTGGCACTACTGGCGTCACTGGCGTCACTGGCATTACTGGTCTCACTGGTAGCCAGTGGAGTGGACTGGCGCTTCAGTGATACTGGCGCCAGCTACTGGATACGTTTAAGAGATCCAGTAATTGGCGCCAATGGCCTCACTGGAAGCCAGTGGAAGACTGTCGTGCCAGTTATACTGGCGCCAGCTACTGGATACGTGCATAGAGATCCAGTAACTGGCGTCACTGGCATCACAACACACGTTTAGGTATAAGAACATGATTTATCGTTGAAAAGCAATTTTACTTGGGTGTCACTTTTTTAAATAATATACATAGGTTTAAATTTATATACAAACCAAATTTTAGCTTTCAATATGCCGAATATATGATTTAACCAAGATCATGTTCTTGTCAATTTTACAAATGTTTTATTTTTTATCTCGAAAATTATTAGAGATTGCTATAGGTTAGTATAATAGAACATTTTTGAGATATGGAAGTAGTTTCGAAAAATATATTAATAATATAGTGGGTATTTTATTTAAAATAACAAAGATACTACCACTGTTAGTATAAAGTGGCAACACTGTAATCCTGAAAATAATTTAGACAGATGGATCAGGTGTCTTTATGCAAAAATCCAAATTAAAAAAAAATCCCATCACCGGTTTATCCATAAACGTCTAACCTGTATATTAAATGGAGAATCGTCAGACAATTTCAGGCAATACGATATTTTTTTTGAAAAATTCCTTATAATTTCCTTCAGCGCAACAACATCAATATTTCAAAACGCCGAAATAACTGAAATTTAACAAGCATTTCTTGTATCTTGAGTTGAATGGAAACGTTACGCGTTCCTGACAGCTATAGGTTAGTATAATAGAACATTTTTGAGATATGGAAGTAGTTTCGAAAAATATATTAATAATATACTGGGTATTTTATTTAAAAAAACAAAGATAATACCACTGTTAGTATAAAGTGGCAACACTTTATACTAACTTAGACAGATGGATCAGGTGTCTTTATGCAAAAATCCCAATTAAAAAAAATCCCATCACCGGTTTATCCATAAACGTCTAACGTGCCATGGCCCTGAATTACCCTGTATATTAAATGGAGAATCGTCAGACAATTTCAAACAATACGATTTTTTTTTGAAGAATTCCTTATAATTTCCTTCATAGGACTGGATCTCTTAAACGTATCCAGTAACTGGCGCCAGTATCACTGGCAGGCCAGTCCACTCCACTGGCTACCAGGGAGACCAGTGACGCCAGTGAGACTAGTGATGCCAGTGATGCCAGTGATGCCAATGATGCAAGTTACGCCAGTGGTGCCAGTGATGTCAGTGAGGCCAGTGACGCCAGTGATGCCAATGATGATTACTGGATCTCTATACACGTATCGAGTATCTGGCGCCAGTGTCACTGTCACGCTAGTCTTCCACTGGCTGCCAGTCAGTGAGACCACTGGCGCCAGTTACTGGATCTCTTAAACGTTTCATCGTTCAATCATCCGTGTACAACAGAAGACTCTCAGACATAGCAATATTTCCCGGTAAACCACGGACTGGCGTACCAGTGGGACTGGCGCCAGCTACGTCCAACGGATATTTTGATTTAGCGAAACTTGTAAAATTGCAGTACAAAATTCCGGACGCGCCCGCTCGAGGGTTAAACTTAAACGTTTTATTGGATATAGGTCTGCTAGAACACTTTGCTTCTTTCCAAATTCCCTAGCTCTACTCCCCTCCCGCATTTATTCAAGAGGTTAAAACAGAAATGGTGTCTGGGCAAACAATGAACTAATTGCGAAACAAATGTCTGCAGGAACGCGTAACGTTTCCGTTCAACTCGAGATACAAGAAATGCGACGACCGAGTTTCAGGGAGGGTGTGCAAGTTTATAAGGGACGGGGGTGGTGTGGCTGAGAGTAAATTTTAGATTATGGTATGAGGAGGCGGTTAGCGGTTAGCAAGTTTTGATTAGTTTCGATATGCTGTGCGCGGTTAAATTTCAGTTATTTCGGCGTTTTGAAATGTTGATGTTGTTGCGCTGAAGGAAATTATAAGGAATTTTTCAAAAAAATATCGTGTTGCTTGAAATTAACTGACGATTCTCCATTTAATATACAGGATGATTCAGGGCCATGGCACGTTAGACGTTTATGAAGAAACCGGTGATGGGATTTTTTTTTAAATTTGGATTTTTGCATAAAGGCACCTGATCCATCTGTCTAAATTATTTTCAGGATTACAGTGTTGCCGCTTTGTCAAAACAGTGGTAGTATCTTTGTTATTTTAAATAAAATACCCAGTATATTATTATATTTTTCGAAACTACTTCCATATCTCAAAAATTTTCTATTATACTAACCTATAGCAATCTCTAATAGTTAGATTAGAAATAGAATAGAGATAAAAAATAAAACATTTGTAAAATTCTCGACAAGAAAAAAAAAGTCTCAACAGAAACACGTCTATTCTTATACATTGGTTATACCGGGTGCGTCTCAAAAGTGGCTCACCCTTATAACTTTTTTATTTTTTTCAGATAAAAAAACGAGATTTGGTATGTTAGTATATTACATAAATTAGAATTGATTGACGTATTCAATTGTTTTTGGTCACTTCCTGTTTCACCGGAAATGAGTACAACTTTTGATTTTTAAATGATACCCTAGGTATTTTTTTACTTTATTCTATAGAAAATTACATTCTGAATAGAATGGTAAACAATGACATATCATACGTCAACTTTTGACATTCGCATATTTTGAAAAAGCATTTTTTACGGATGATTTGATACCACACACTTGGTATTTCGAGTCAAATTTTCGTTACGAACCGCAAGTTTAATTTCAAATAAACCATATGCGAAAATGTCAAAAGTTGACATATAATATGTCACTTTATTCAGAATGTTATTTTCTAACAAATAAAGTAAAAAAATACCGCGGTGCCATTTAAAAATCAATTTCCGGCGAAACAAGAAGTGATTCAAAACAATTGAATACGTCAATCAATCCTAATTTATGTCATATACTAACTGTAGAGTACTAACATACTAAATCTCGTTTTTTTAACTGAAAAAATAAAAAGTTATAGGGGTGAGCCACTTTTGAGACGCACCTGGTATAACAAAAAATATTGTTCATCCAGAAATAATGATTTTGGCACTAGAACATTATTTACTTCATGACTTCAATTGTTGTGCATTTAAAAACGTGTTTTAATTTTTTTGACAAAAACTAAATTATAGTCAAAATCCAATATTCTATGTAAACAATCGTTTAAGATAAGTTAATTTCCAATATTAAAAATTGCATAGTTATTTTAATTCCGATGTTCCGCAAATTTCAAACTCTGTGTTCATATTTACTCCACTATTTTTCGTTTTTGAATTATGTGTCAAACTTCAATAGATTTTATAAACAGTCATTTAAATTTAAATCAATGATCCGATTTCAAAAAGCAAGAAGTTGTTTTAATTTTTGTTGTTTCACAAATTCCATACCTTATTTTTATGTTTAACCTGCTCAGTGATTGAGTACCTACTTTCAATTTTAAAAATTCAGATCTAAAAAAAAATAAATGCGACGTTTTGTTTATCGCGTTGTTTACTAAAAATGTATTATCGGAGATTTGTAGTATTTGCTTTCATTGTTTCATGGAAACTGTAAACACAATATTCTAAAAAGCTTTTATTTAAATCAAAATCCTGTTCGAACCGGTGCGGTGTAAACAATTGATATGCGGGTTATTAATATCGAACATAATTTGTATACATTCAATAATTTTTCCATCATATACAGTGTGGAGAGGTCGTGGCAGATGACCCACCACTTGTGACGATCAACACACTGAAGAGAGTTATAGGAACTACCATCAAGGTGAAGCAGCAAGAGACCTGGCAAGACCGTGAGGACTGCGTTACAGCTCGAAGACTGTGACCAATGACAACAAAATGACAAAACAACTACTAGAGCACAAAAAGTACCTAGTAGGCATAACGTACATGTGGAACTGTGAAGACGAAAATATATGGGGGTACAGGAAATTACAATAACTTGGAATATTCTTCATGTTGTTAAAGAAAAGAAAAATATTGACTCCTGTTTATTGAGGATACGGTAGGAAAAGAACACAGGATCTTTCGCCGAACGTCTTCTTCCTGTGGAGTACACTCAAAAACCGTTTTTATGGGCATATTCAATACAGAAATTTAGATGGACTGAAAACGACACCTCTGTGGAATGCTAAAGATTCTCCCCTTAACGGTTTTGTATTGTGAAGCGTGAATTTCACTATCATATTATTTGGCTGTGAATGGGGAATTATGTAAACATTTTATTAATTAAATATTAACTAAGTTCCCGTGTGTGGAATTGTCAGTTACCTCCATCGGGTGCGTCCCTATCGGAATTAGGGGAAGCTCACTGGATCTGCAAGCAGACTCAGAGGGTAGTGGAGAAATAAAATATCCACCGTGAAATAAAAACTGACCCTGTCCTCCAGGTTTGGGGGTTGAGGCATTAGACTGGTTCTCTAATACTCGGAAAAACTTACACCTACCAAAAAACTCAAACGAAGCCTCGGAACATTGGACGGATCACTAAAACGACGAAAACGGCAAAGAAAATGGACTATGAATTTCGCTACATGGAATGTACAGGGAATTAGGCTAAAAAAGGACATCATCGCTGCTGAAATGCAAAAACAACACATGGATTTAATAGCACTTACTGAAACCAAGAATAAAGGCCAAGGCACCGAAAATGTTGGAGAATATATTCATCTCTATACCGGAGTGACAAAAGAAAAAAGAGCAGCCAGAGGAGTATCAGTTTTAATAAAAAAGAGCTGGAAAAACAAGATTAAGAATTGGGAAGCTGTTAATGAAAACATCCTAACAATCAACATCATATTATATGGCTATAATATAACCATCATAGCAGCCTACGCACCCTCAGAGGACGAAAGAGACAGTGTCAAGCAAGACTTCTTCGACAAATTAGATCAGCTCCTAGAAGATTTTGGTAGACATGGGGAAGTTATATTGCTGGGCGACTTCAACGGACGAACGGGAAGAAAAAATAACAGCCAAATAGTAGGACCCTTTGGAGAGGCAACAACTAATGATAACGGTGAAAGACTTATTGATCATTGTGAAACTCACGATCTGAAAATTAACAACGGCTTTTTCAAGCACAAAGATATTCATCGATACACATGGACACAAAATATATATAATATATGATAAGTAAACAGGAAACACATATTGAAATAAACGACGTAAGAGTCCTAAGAGGGATCACCTGTGGATCGGATCACTTTTTAGTAAGAGCCAAAATAAGAATACATTTTAGAAAAATGGATAAGCTCCAAGAAAATCATAACACTGGGATACCAATGGAATCAATGAATACAGTACAATATAACTTTAACAGCTTTAATGATGACAGTACTGTGTTTTTGTATCAAAGACGACTCGATAGTAAGCTCTTGGATCCTGAGGAATGCACATTTAATGAAATCTACGAGAACATTAAAAGTAGTCTAATTGCCGCTACCAAAGAGGCAATAGGAACAAAAGAATACTCTACCAACAAGAAATACTGGTGGAACGATGAGATGGAGTCTTATGTCCAAGAAAAAAAAACAAAAATATCTGAAATGGCTATCTACTAAAACAGAACGCGATCTTGAAGAATACAAGAATTCAAAAAGGCAACTAAGGACACATATTAACAGAGCTAAGAACAAAGCATGGGATATGAAGTGTGAGCAAATTAATAACTACATAGGTGGAGGAAAATGCTCAGAAATATGGAAATTTATTTCAAATGTTAAGAACCCAGGAAAAAACAAGGCTAATATACACTTAATTAAACATGAACAATGGTTCGAACATTATGGGGCCTCCTTCAGGAATCTAGACAAGAGTACTTAATTGATTCACCAAGAAACATCGACGTACAGGGAGAAGTAGTTGAAATATCGGAAGAAATAATAAGAATGGCTGCCAAGAACTTAAAATCAGGCAAAGCAAGCGACCCAGAAGGAATATACTCCGAAATGTTGAAAAATGGTACGCAGAAACTATTTAGAAGCTTGGCATTAATTTTCAATATTTGCTTAAACGGACATCCCGTTCCAGAAGACTGGAAGCTGGCTTATATATCTTGGATCTATAAAAAAGGCAATAAGCTGGACTGCAGTAACTACCATGGTATATCAGTGACGAGCACAATGAGCAGGTTATATGGTAGAATTTTACGTGATCTCATAGAAGAAGATTATAGAGAAAAGGAGGAAGAAGAACAGAATGGTTTTAGAGCAGGAAGGTCGTGTACAGATAACGTGTTCTGTTTAAAACAAGTTATAGAAAAAAGATCGGCAAGAAACTTGGACACACATATAACATTTGTTGACTTACGGAAAGCGTGCGACACTGTCCCAATATCAAGACTATGGAGGGTACTAGAACAATCTACGATCAACCATACTTATATAACAGCTCTTAAGGAACTATATAAGGACGCAAAATCAAAAATAAAGGTAGGAAAAGAGCTTACAGAAACATTTATAACCGACAAAGGTTTGCGTCAAGGTTGTTGCATCTCCCCTACTCTCTTTAAAATATACGTTGCAGTCGCTTTAAAAAATTGGAAAAGATAAATCCGTGATATGGGCATAGAGATTGAAAATGAATGTTTGTTCACACTTCAATTCGCAGACGATCAAATAATAGTTGCCAATGACAAAGATAATATGCAATATATGCTAAGAAAACTTATTGAAGAATACGGAGAATGGGGCTTGACAGTTAACATAGCCAAAACAAAATATCTATGTATAGGCGCACAAGAAGGAAACTTCAACTTGGACAATGGTCACGAAATTAAGCAGTGTCAAGAGTATGAGTACCTGGGAATTACATTTGATAACACTGGAACTGACGGCAGACGAATAGAGAAAAGGATTATCAACGCGAAAAAAATAATCGGATGTCTAAATGGAATCTTATGGAGCAAATCAATAACAAAGCGAAGAAAATTCAATATATATGAAACCATGATAAAGAGCAACCTCCTGTATGGAGCAGAAACATGGAGAATAACTGAGAGATACAAGAAGAGGATAGAGGCCGTAGAAATGGATGTCATTCGAAGATCAATGGGAATTTCAAGACAACAACGAATAAGAAATAATACCATAAAACAACAAATGGGTATAGAAGGTACGATAACACAGGTTATAGAGAAAAAGCAGCTGATCTGGTACGGACATATAGAGCGAATGAAGGACACTAGATGGCCCAAGAAAATAATCAATTGGCAACCAAAGGGCAGAAGAAAACAGGGAAGACCAAAACTGGAATGGCAAAAAAGCGTACACAAAGCGATGAGTGAAAGAAACCTGTCAACAGAGGATTGTACGAATAGAACAGGCTGGAAATTGGGTATCGGACAACGTAGAAAAACGTTCTAAACCGACTAATATATATTAACTAAGTTCCTTTAGTTACAAATATTTTTTTATTTGTTAAATTATTGTAGATGTATGTGGTATGAGCGAGGCCTGCAAGTGATCGAGTAACGAACAGCAAACAAGTCATACACCGCGAATACTAGTCCCAGTTCAACTAATTCTTTTATAGATTCCAATTCAGAAAAAAATTAACCACTTTTTTTCAACCACAGAAATTCTTGTAAACACAAAAAAATATGACATTGAATTTGACATTGACAAAATCATATTTTTGCTGGTATTTTAATTATTGTAGCTTTCTCTGGGCAGTATTATAAATTTTTAGAAATATGAAGGTAAATTTTTGCAAATAACTTTAAGATGCCTATTCCAGAGATAACGAAATTCTAGACGACAAAAAGTCTAATACAATTTTTGCATAAAATATAGAATATAGAGATATACTTTCCGAAACGTTAAGCATTTTTTTTGTTAGTTAGGCATATTTGTTTATTAGTAAACCACTGCTGACAATTATTAGTCTCCATTGTATTAACGCAGCAGCATTTACAAAAAAAAATATTTTGTAGATTTTCGTTCAGTGGCGAAATACCCATAGAACTTTTTTTGGAGAGATTTAATTATTATCTTTCTGTTTCACTGAAATAATAACATAATATTTAGCTATGGACTTTTTATTCTTCTTATCTTTATACTAATCAAAGCTTAAGAAATTGTATTATAAAATAAATATTATTTTTTTATTATCTTTCATGTTGTTTATTCTTTATTTCAGTAATCTATATTAATATATAAAATCCTTAAGTGACTGACATACCGATTAATCACGATCCTGCTTAAACCACTCAACGTAAGAAGCTCAATTTTAGCATACAGGTTGATTCTAGGGTGTAGAGGTTCGATAAGAAGGGATTTTTGGAAATTCCAGTTCCAAGAGGGTGAAAACGCCCCTCAAATATTACAATATTTGTTATTTAAAAAACGGTTAGCCTTTCGGGAAAACGCTTGGACAAGCATAATTTATCTGTTTTTTTACATATTTTGAAATTTTTTAAAAAATCACACAGGGTGTTCCAAAAAGTTGGGTAATTTCTTAACCACGATTCTGCTTAAACTGCTTGACGTATAAAGCTTATTTTTGGCAAACGGATTTTACGAAAGTCAAATTCCAAGGAGATGAAACTACCCCTCAAATATTACCAAGTTATATAATAATATCGCCATATTGTTTTTTCTCATGCTGACATAAATGTGAGAAAATTTATCTAGTTTGTATGTTAATGGAAATTCTTGCTTTGCTTTATCATTACCATTACAAATGATTAATTCGACGCGAACGAAGTCGCTGGTACACGCTAGTAAATATATAAATTAATATGTTTTTCTCCTCTTTTGGGATTAGTCGTTTTTAATTTAATAAATTGATTGGATCCAGGATAAAGTTGACGTAACCAGAAACTCAAATCAAAACGGAATAAGAAAAATAATATATATACATATAATAATATAATATATAGTACAAGCCATAGAAAGGTCATAAGGGTATATATCGTGAAGCAAAGTTTGTCGAGCTTATTGGAACAGAAATATAACTCTGCAACAAAAGTTATGTAACGGAAAGGCAGAAAATTTTTGTAAGAAGACTGGAAATATTAAATTTGTAAATATGAAATTTTATCAATTTTTATCTTGAAACTATAAAAATTTAATAATACTGGATTATTTTGGGACCCAAAAAAGTTACTGATTAAAAATACTGTATTTAACCTGAAAATACTAACCATAAATATCGTTAAATGTAAACGATGTTTTCTTAACAAACGAAATATCTTGTTAATTTTTTTTATTTAAAACAATCATTTGTAACTTATGTTATGATTTTTATGAGTACCTTGTTTATATAGTGTATTGTTATGATTAACAAATTATGGTTTATGTATTATGTCAGATTGTATTATTCATAATGCATGGTTTTTATGACAGGCGATAGAATGTTATGGGAGATAAGATTGGGAGTGAGGCGTCCGCAGCAGTCAGTCGGTACCGTGCGCTCGCACGATACACATGTTTGTGTCGTAATCCTAAGTACTAAAATGTAATAAAGAAGTTATGAGGGAAATCCAGTGTTTTATTTGGAAATACGAGATCTACTGTTACATATCAGAAGTTGGATAGAACTACTAGAAGTACCACAAGAGTTTAAAAAGTGCCAATATGCCATGTTGGGTGTGAATCCATAAGTTAAGTTGCTGGAAAAGGACATAAAGCCATAAAGCAACAAGTCCAGCAGTGTTAGTGAATAAAAAGGATAATAGTACATACAGGAATATTTGGAAATTGGCTTATCCACTCCTACTTCAAAAATGGGAAAAGACAAAGCTGTTACGATGTGCAAGGTGCAAACTGCAAGTCATGTTTGCTAAAATAAGTTCTTTGATTGACCATGTTGACATAAACACTAAAGCAGTGAGAAAATATAGCTTCAGAGGATACATTCGAATAAGATAAGTACCTACACAGATTCATAGTTACGAATATAAAATTTTTAGTTGCTTGTTTATGATTTTAAAGACGTTATTGAAATTAATATTCCAATAAATTGAATTTGTAAAAGAATCAAATAAAATAAAAAGGTTCAGATCAATTAATGATAGTGATATCAATATAGGACAGCCTGTATAACAAAAAAAATGTTTTCACTAAAATTAAAACCAAGCATCTTTTGCATAATCTCTTTGCAAATTTGATACAAGCAAAATCAAATTTTTAATGTCTAATTATTTAAATTGATTTTGTAAAGGCTATTCATTTCTAGTGAATAAAATTAAACAATATGAAGGTTTAAAATATCACCAAGGTTTAAATTTACACTGTGAACAAATAATCGCAAAAATAAGTCTCTACAAACATTATAGACCGGTATAGTCTAAAAATAATTATTGTTTTAATAAAGTTTATGATTCAAAAATTATTTCTGTTTCTTATAAAGATATAACGTTCTTTTTAAAATAATTAAGGACTAATTATTATTTTCAGGACGGTCTTGGAAAATAGTCTGTTAATAAAGGAGTTACACAATATGTTTCAAAAAAAAAATATGGTGATAATTGATAACAGAAAATGTTCGTATACAGGTCGATAAACACACAGAGTTTTTTACATAACACAATAATATTTGTTTGGATTTGTAAAAAGAAATTAGTATGCACAAAAAAATTGTTTTGTATGTTTAACAATTTATAGAATGGACAATAAACAACAATAGAAACCATTTAATTAATTTCGTGTTGTGTTGATTATATTTTATGTTATGGTTTTAGTAAAGCCTTCATTTTACCAGAAGATAGAGTGTCGGAGGAATAAAATGTTTAAATAATTACTTTTGTTCGGCCTCAAAAAAAATAAATAAAAAGAAATAGGAAGTTTGAAATACCAAAAGCTGTAACTTCAGACAATAGCAATTAAAAAAAAATAAAAGTTTATCAATATAAGAAATCAGACTGTTTTGCAACAAAAATAAAATAAATTAGCATTGTCTACACAACATTCTACTTCTTAAAAAAAATGTTTATTCTGAATGTTCTCTTTGGAAACAGTATATGGTTTCACTTTTTGAATGATTATTATTTTGTTCCATGATTTATTCGCTAATCTCTTTTATTGAAATCTGTTTTAGTGACATGGAAGACATATTTAAAGTGCTTCATGAATTATAAAATTATAAATGAATTGGGAGATATTATCAAGATTCTAGAACCCTAGAGAGAGCAAGGTGTCTCTTTGGTAGCACAGCCGAATAGAGTAAGTTACAGATGATAAGTTTGCTGAGCGATTTGGAATATGAAGTTTAGAAGAATATGAAGTATCTGTTTCTTTTATATAGAAACAAATTGAGCAACTACCTACTACTTATACAGTTGGAACTTGATTTCAACCATCATATGTATTCTTTCAAGTCATCACACCATTATTCACTCTGTACTATTTATTTAACAAAATTCTTAATGCATTTAAAAAAATCGAATTTAATTAAATTAAAATATAATTTCCAATCTGTAGTGTTCATCAACACTAAAGTATCAGAAAAAAACAAAATAATAATTTATGTTTATTACTTATGAATAGCAGTTAGGTACAGATATCAATTCATTGCCTCCAGCTTTCATGGAATGTTGCAAATTTGACTGCTGTATATAGTTTATCAAAACTCAATAATTTCTTATTAAAAACAATTGAGTAAATATCATTTCCTATTTAACCACAACAGAGTTCAAGCAAAAACACTCAAATTGCACCCTGTATGTTTACAGGATAAAATTTTCTTTTTAATTAAAAATACCAAGAATTAAATATGACTAAGTACTTGCTAAACAAAGAGGATCAGAATATCATCAATATTTCTAATATTTCTATATTTTGTTTTAAAGACAACTGCGATAGTTTAATAAAATGTTCGAAGCATATTGATAAAAACTAAAGTTCTTTGGTAAAAAAAATAACTTTGGTAAAAAAAACCTGTTACAAACAAATTACTGCATACAACTAACACTATATTTCGTACAAGGAATTATGAAAAACCATACCAGTCTTTCATGAAGTTGGCTATTATTAGTAAATTGATATTTAATATTTAAGACTATAAAAAAAACATCTCCAGTTTTAACAAAAGTTTCAGTTTTAATTAATTTTAAATTTTACAGGAAGGTATAAAAAATTAGAACTAAATGTTCTTATACTTTTAGTAACACGTATCTTTTAGCAACACGTGTAAAAGCACAGGGTTACAATGCTGCAACCCATATTAATTAATTAATGTTTGGCTTCGATAATGATCATTGAGGATCGTTGGTTGCAGGGGATTATGGGCCCGATCCTCTTCAACTGGGTTCTGATTGGTGGTCTAATTGAATCTAAACTTTTCAGTAAAAATAGTAAATAAAAAAAAATAATTAAAAATAAAAACGAAATATCTTTAGTATTAAAAATAATTGGAATATTATTCATTAATACTTATTTTTATTAAAATAGGGTCAAAATATAATCGATTGAAAATATACTTGGTTGGTTACTGTATGAAAAGCAAGGTGAATTTAATTCTCATATTTGGAGAAGTGTGATTTAAAACTGCAAACAGAAGTAAAAGAAAAATAAATCAGTTTATGAAAGCTTTTGGCAGATAAATATTTCTAAATATAAAAAAAAATTACAGTTCCATAGTAAATAAAATTTTCTGTCAAAAACTAAATGAAATCTATGCAATAATCAAAGATCAAAAGAGTTTGTAATAAAAATAATTAATTCTGACAATTGGGGTACTACAAAATACAGTATCTGCCATAATGTGACGTCTAATATTAAAAAAAAAAGAAATCTAACGTCTAATATAAAATACTCTTTGACTTTATGGATTCACTTAAGGCGAACAATTATTAAGTAGATATAAAGTTTTGTATGTTTCAACATTCAATTTCTTAGAACCATAAAAAGGGACATCGATTTGTAGCGATGCGAGTAAGGTCAGGATGAACGAACGTTCTTTTAAAGTTACAATTTACTCTTAATACAACAATTTAAAAGTGGATTAGGTTTTCCCCACTTTACTTATTTTCATTCTTACTTACTACTAAAAATAAAACAAAAATCAAAATTTAAGTAGATCAGGATTAAATGTTTAGATGGTGTTAATATAAGCAAATACTTTAGCAGCCAGTATAAGGCGTGTATTGTCAGTTGCTATATTTTGAAATTTGGTTATTAATTATTTTACTAAGGATTAGATTCTGGTCTTTGTTAAGATGACCTTATGAGATTTATTTTTGAATATAAAACACAACGAAGGTATTACTGATTTAAACCTAAAAATAAGTAGAGCTCTAATGCGAGCATAAAACCTAAAAATAAGTAGAGCTCTAATGCGAGCATAAAACCTAAAAATAAGTAGAGCTCTAATGCGAGCATAAAACCTAAAAATAAGTAGAGCTCTAATGCGAGCATAAAATCTAAAATAAGTAGAGCTCTAATGCGAGCATAAAACCTAAAAGTAAGTAGAGCTCTAATGCGAGCATAAAACCTAAAAATAAGTAGAGCTCTAATGCGAGCATAAAACCTAAAAATAAGTAGAGCTCTAATGCGAGCATAAAACCTAAAAGTAAGTAGAGCTCTAATGCGAGCATAAAACCTGAAAATCAGTAGAGCTCTAATGCGAGCATAAAACCTAAAAATAAGTAGAGCTCTAATGCGAGCATAAAACCTAAAAGTAAGTAGAGCTCTAATGCGAGCATAAAACCTAAAAATCAGTAGAGCTCTAATGCGAGCATAAAACCTAAAAATAAGTAGAGCTCTAATGCGAGCATAAAACCTAAAAGTAAGTAGAGCTCTAATGCGAGCATAAAACCTAAAAATAAGTAGAGCTCTAATGCGAGCATAAAACCTAAAATAAGTAGAGCTCTAATGCGAGCATAAAACCTAAAAATAAGTAGAGCTCTAATGCGAGCATAAAACCTAAAAATAAGTAGAGCTCTAATGCGAGCATAAAATCTAAAAATAAGTAGAGCTCTAATGCGAGCATAAAACCTAAAAGTAAGTAGAGCTCTAATGCGAGCATAAAACCTAAAAATAAGTAGAGCTCTAATGCGAGCATAAAACCTAAAAATAAGTAGAGCTCTAATGCGAGCATAAAACCTTAAAAATAAGTAGAGCTCTAATGCGAGCATAAAAACTTAAAAATAAATAAAGCTCTAAAGCGAGCATAAAAACTTAAAATAAGTAAAGCTCTAATGCGAGCATAAAACTTAAAAATAAGTAAAGCTCTAATGGGAGCATATAAACTTAAAAATAAATAAAGCTCTAATGCGAGCATAAAAAACTTAAAAACAAATAAAGCTCTAATGCGAGCATAAAACTTAAAAATAAATAAAACTCTAAAGCGAGCATAAAAACTTAAAAATAAATAAAGCTCTAATGCGAGCATAAAAACTTAAAAACAAATAAAGCTCTAATGCGAGCATAAAAACTTAAAAATAAATAAAGCTCTAATGCGAGCATAAAAACTTAAAAATAAGTAAAGCTCTAATGCGAGCATAAAAACTTAAAAACAAATAAAGCTCTAATGCGAGCATAAAACTTAAAAATAAGTAAAGCTCTAATGCGAGCATAAAAACTTAAAATAAATAAAGCTCTAATGCGAGCACAAAAACTTAAAAATAAGTAAAGCTCTAATGCGAGCATAAAAACTTAAAAATAAATAAAGCTCTAATGCGAGCATAAAAACTTAAAAATAAGTAAAGCTCTAATGCGAGCATAAAGACTTAAAAATAAGTAAAGCTCTAATGCGAGCATGAAAACTTAAAAACAAATAAAGCTCTAATGCGAGCATAAAAACTTAAAAATAAGTAAAGCTCTAATGCGAGCATAAAAACTTAAAAATAAGTAAAGCTCTAATGCGAGCATAAAAACTTAAAAATAAGTAATGCTCTAATGCGAGCATAGAAACTTAAAAATAAATACTTTTTTTTCTTTTTTTTTATTTTTTTTTATTTATCTTTTCAGAAGCAATAAAGGAGGGAAGTCGAGGACGACCGGAAAGTAGGATGGCCGAGTGTTATGATTTTTATGAGTACCTTGTTTATATAGTGTATTGTTATGATTAACAAATTATGGTTTATGTATTATGTCAGATTGTATTATTCATAATGCATGGTTTTTATGACAGGCGATAGAATGTTACGGGAGATAAGATTGGGAGTGAGGCGTCCGCAGCAGTCAGTCGGTACCGTGCGCTCGCACGATACACATGTTTGTGTCGTAATCCTAAGTACTAAAATGTAATAAAGAAGTTATGAGGGAAATCCAGTGTTTTATTTGGAAATACGAGATCTACTGTTACACTTATATGTGAAAGTTCAGAAAACAATATGATGGCAAAAGAAATCAATAATTATTTTTCAGTGTCGCAAATCTCATATGGTAATCTCAAAACAATTTCCGATGCACTTGATTAACTTTGAGTGATAAGATTGTGATGGATTTTTGAGATGAATTTTAATTTAAAATTGACAAACAACACATTTTTATTATATCATTTTTTAAAGAGTTTTACGTTTTAATTTTAATTTAATAACAAATATTTTGAAGAAATGTTGTTTTTCGGGTTATAAGGCCGTCGTCACGTCGGTTGGAATTGGTTTCTGACGTTTCGTGGTGTGTTTGCCCCGACTGCTCACACTAGACTGATGCCTCCGCGTCGGCGGAGGGGGCGTGGCTTGTTCCGGTGGTAGTTCTTCCGGAACTGGTCTACTTCTCTGTGCTGCTACTTTGATCCTAGATATAGCTGTATGCCAAATTCTGTTAAGGTAGAAAGTTTCTTTCTTCCTGTTGAAATTATTTAGATGTTTGTGAATTTCAACAGCTTCCCTGACAAAACGAGGATGATATCCAGATGTTGTGGCAATGACTTGAGTGTCTTCGAATTGGATATTGTGGTCACCATCTCTTAGAGCATGTTCTGCTACGGCCGACTTCTCTGTTTGCCCTAATGTGCAGCTTCTCTTGTGTTCTGTAAATCTCGTTCCTACTGAGCGTTTGGTAGTTCCAATATATACGCTACCGCAGGAACAAGGTATACGGTAGATCCCTGCAGAGGATAATGGTTCCCTTTTGTCTTTGGCTGATCCTAAGTAGTCCTTTATTTTCCGGGTAGGTTTGTATATGGTTTTGATGTTATGCTTCTTGATAACTTTACCAATCTTATCGGTGACCTGGGAAACATATGGAAGGAAAACCTTATTAGCGGTGTTTTCCTGTTCATTGACTTCAGGTCTCCTCTGCCTAGGTGCCAGCGCCGCCTTTATTTCTCTGTCATTATAGCCATTGGCAAGAAAGGCTTTATTTAAATGGCTTAGTTCCTCTTGGATGTGTTCCTTTTTGCATTTGTGCTAAGGAACCAATTCCAACCGACGACGGCCTAATAACCTGAAAAACCACATTTCTTCAAACGATGGCCGCGAAAGCCTAAACAACAACAAATATTTTAGTGATTAATTGATTTATTTTGTTTTATAGCTTACTTTACTTATTATATATTGGCAAAAGCTAGGCCATTATGAAGATTATTCTAAGCGTTATTATGGGTTATTTATTTATTGATGTACATCTTACAACGCCACAAGTACCGTATGATCGAATAAAAACAGCGTCAACGATGGCTATGAAATGAAGATCGCTGTCATTTTATATGTAAATTTATATAGGAAATGCCATCGATCGTCATTTCCAAGCCAACTGGACGCCGTTTTTATTGATCATACGGTAGTAATAACAAGTAAGAGGGTGTTATTAATGCACAAACTAACAATCATAGAATCTAATAAAAATCTAATAAAAAAAAAACACATATAATGTGCTTATTAATCAAACTTACTTCTCTGACTGCAGTAAAGGGTAATAAAGGACTTTTATTATCACTTTCTCGTTCTAATTGTTTATCAGGGAAGCTACAAGCTCTTTGCTTTGACTATTTTCATTCATGCTTTATTTTTTCATGCTTTGACACACAATTTCAAGAAATGCAATACAAAAACTCGAAAATTTAGTACTTAAAAGAATTGTATGGGCTTAAAAGTACAATTTAAAAAAAAACTACGAAAATAGGCAAAAAACAAGAATTGCTCACAAAGATTCAACAACAACACGATATTATACAAAATAATGAATGACATTAGAATAATTGTCAAATAATAAAGGACAACATTGCTGAACACGGCGCAATGTAACTAACATAGCGATAATAAAATTCCGTTAAAACTAATTTTTGCAGCTTTAATCTAAATAAAATATCTGTTACAATCATTTGCTCTATAAAGTAAACATTTTTAGCAAAATTGAATTTAATCAGATTTATACAGTTTAGGGTCAATGTCGATATGATTGATGACGTGCATCGGAAAATGTTTTGCGATTACAATATATTTTCTACCTAAAAACTAACATAAGAAAGTTTAATAATTTTTTTCTATATTATTTCCAACAAACACATTTTTTTCTACATTTTCGGTATTTATTATACATCGCTGCTAGCTTTTCTTCCCCCATTTAAAACATCAATGGCTCGATAAACAAAAAGAGCAAGGGCTCTAGTTAAACTATCGAAAGCGAAGAGGGTGAATGCAAAACCGACAAAGCGGGGAATCCCGGGGGATGTTTTTGCTACAAATCGTCCCTCGACAGCCGCAGCTTTTTAGGGGTGACAATAATTCCTGTCTCTCGCCCCTGCTTGTTTGCCAACTGCGAATGTGTCAACCGTTTTTTGTCTTAATTGCGGTTTGATGTGCTGTGTTTCGACCTCGTTGGGTTTTGGTCACTATTATTTTTTGGTTATATGTTTTTTGCTATGTCCAGGTTTCTTTAGGTTTGTGTTGTGTATGTTAAAAGAAAATTTAAGAGTATTTATGTTAGAAGCATATAAATATAATGATATAATTAGATTATATTAGATTTATGAAGTGGCTATATCGGCCTGTTCCACTGAGATTTTTTTGAGATATATTGTCGTCTTCTTCTGATCCTCTAAGTTAAATTCTCCAGTTCTATCCTTTTCAAAAAGTCTAATAATTTGGACACTGAACCCTACATATAGCTTTTTGTCAATGGCTTGTTATTGCCTCATACAAAGAATCACACATTTGCCAGGCTATAGCACTGACTTAAAGTTTATTCTGTCGTTTCTTTTCCAGATTGACAAAATTTGTACTTTGCCGCCTTGTGATAAAATACTTAGCATATGGTTTTTCCAAATTTAAAATAAACATCAAAATTTTATTAAAACAAACCGGTAAGGTATATTCATAATTAATAATTGATTATTAAAGTAATCACTTAATATTCTAATTATGTTATAACATTAAAATGAAATATTTGAAAAAAGTAGAGATAGTTTTATTTGAAATTTATTTATTTCCTACATATCAAAAGGTGTACAGGGTGAGTCAACGATAGAGTAAAGTCCATTATCTCATTTGTTTCAAGGTTTACAAAAAAATTTTTAATATAAAAGTTATGGGGATGGTTAGGATACACATTTTATAATTATTATAGAGTATACAAGGTGGTTCAAAAAAGTGTGGCGGCTATAACATATGTTTTTTTAAATGCAACACCCTATTTTTTATTTTATTTTTAGATTCTGCGTAAAATTCCATAACTTTTTTATATATAATGTTATATACCTAAAATTAATAGTTTTTGTAATATTTCAATTTATTTAAACAGATGTTAAATTGCAGTGTGGTAAAAAATTGTCAGTGGTGCTATTGTTTCTGATGTTGGAGTACCAAAATTTGGTAGGAGAGTTTTATAGAGATGCAAAAAAAGATATATGTAAAGATATATTAGTTAAATAATACAGGGTGTTCAAAATATATTTCTGAATTTCAACTACTTAAAATTAAAAAATCTCAATTTTTTTAAATGGGACACCCTATATATTATCATTTTTTCTGATAAATTTTACAAAACTCTTCAACTTTTATTAAGTATGTCATACCTATTTTTAATTGTTTGGGATTTATTCCCATTTTTTCTATTTTTACCTATATTTTTAATACAATTACCCTATAGAATCATAGTTGCCATGACAAAACAAAACTCTTTATTACTTACCTTTAACAAGTAGCTTCATAATTAGTTACAATTGCTGGTATTAGTTAAAATTAATTAACTTTACTCAAATACACTAAATCGCAGTAGTGAATTTCTTGTGTATTTCTATATTATGATAAATGACACTTGGGATTTTTCGTCGAGGTGAATAGCTACAGATTAGCGTAATACTGGATTACCTAATTGCTAAAGACTACTGATATAGGAATTTTTTTCGACATACAGTAAAGTTTTTTCCCGTATTCTGATTTATAAATTTGGTAAAGCCAATTTACTACTGCCGCGAAACCGACCCATTACACACTGAAGATGTTTTCTAGATAATATACATCTATTCTTATAGTAAGTTAGCAAAGTACTATATAATATATAGTACTGAACAAAAAATGTGGTTTTCTAGGCTTGTCCGTGTATATCAGTCACATTGACTAATTCATTTGAAGAAAATCTGTAACTATTATCTCTACCATTTATACTTATTACAACAAATTAAACTAAAATTCAAATTTTGTTCTTAACTTGCTTAACGGACATGAAATTGTGATAATCATTACTCTTTGTCATGGCAACTATGATGCTATAGCGCAATTGTATTAAAAATATGGGTAAAAATAGAAAAAATTGGAATAAATTGCGAACTAATAAAAATAGGTATATGACATACTTAATAAAAGTTGAGTAGTTTTGTAAAATCTATCAGAAAAAATGATAATATATAGGGTGTACCATTTAAAAAAATTGAAATTTCTTAATTTTAAGTAGTTGAAATTTATAAATATATTTTGAACACCCTGTAGCATTTAACTAAAATATCTTAACATATATCTTCTTTTTAATCTCTATAGAACTATCATACCAAGTTTTGGTATTCCAACTTCAGAAACAATGGTACTACTGGCAATTTTTTACAACACTGCAATTTAACATTTGTTTAAACAAATTTAAATATTTCAAAAACTGTTAATTTTAGGTATATAACATTATATATAAAAAAGTTATAAAATTTTAGGCAGAATCTAAAAATAAAATAAAAAATAGGGTATTGCATTTAAAAAAACATATGTTATATCCGCCACACTTTTTTGAAGCACCCTGTATACTCTATAATAATTTTAAAATGTGTATCTTAACCTTCCCTATAACTTTTATATTAAACATTTCTTTGTTAACCTCGAAACAAATGAGATAATGGACTTTACTCTATCGTTGACTCACCCTGTACATATTTCAAATACTACTTTCTTTCCCATTAAAATCAATAAAAATTCGCGATAAAATTAGATAATTTTGATAATTATTAATTAACTTTTCGACCACTACCAGTCAATGATTTATGCATGCGAAACCTGGATACTTAAAACGAATATTATAAGGGAACTGCAGGTCGCACAAGGCTAAAAGGAGACCGCAAAAGTATACAGTGGATACGACAAAAGACCCAGATAATAGATGTCATCCACAGAATCAAATCCCTCAACTGGCAATGGACAGGA
This sequence comes from Sitophilus oryzae, assembly GCF_002938485.1. Taxonomy (NCBI): domain Eukaryota; kingdom Metazoa; phylum Arthropoda; class Insecta; order Coleoptera; family Curculionidae; genus Sitophilus; species Sitophilus oryzae. The sequence goes on from NW_022146108.1 coordinate 625,218, forward strand.
CACCTGGAAAGAAGGACAGACAACAGATGGACCACAAAAATGACATGTTACAACTAGTCTATTGTACAATTATACACATGTAATATGTACTTTAGAATATTGCCATTTTGTGCTATAATAAATATGACACTTTATACTGTATGATCGAAAAAAAAAACGGCGTCAGCGATGACTATGAAATGAATACCGCTGTCATTTTATATGTAAAATTATATGGGGTATGTCATTAATCATCATTCCCAAGCCCGCCCTTATTCGATCGATATGGTATTAATAAAATTCGAATTTTATGCAGACGAAGTCACGGGAAATAACTAGTACTTATATAACAAAGAAGTGCGAATCATGTTTAACAGAATTGTGAAAAATAATCTAAACTGATATTGTTTATTATAAAGTTAGTTTTGATGAAATACCACGTAAAATTCAAACGGAAACTCGCTTGTTTGTGGCCTTATACCCGGAAAACAAATTTTACGTGTATGAATGTTTTCCAAGAAATACCTTTAATTTTTAGATTTATCTTTTGGTGGCCAAATATTCAGGCTTTCTTTTAAAGAAACGAACCTAATACAAAAGAATAGACATTATTTTAATCTAACACTCCCAACATACATTTTTGTTATTAGCCTAATAAAAAAACAGAGAAGTGAGAATCCTGTTTTACAGAATTATGAAAAATATTGTAAAAGGATGGATATTATACAGCTAGGAATTTTATCAATAACAAAGGAAGTTATTATTTATTATATTATACTAAGAAATAAAAAAATATATATTTTTTACGAAATACCTATGCACCAAATCTAAACGAAAACTCGCTTATTTGTGGCTATATATTCAGGGGAGTATTCAAAACAAATATTAGGGGAGTACTTTACAAAAAATATTTTTTCTATTTTTTAGAATCTCTTTCAGTGGCCTAATACCTTTTTTAAGAAGCAAAACCGCCACAAAAGTATAATTTTATTTTTATTTAGCTGTATAGTAAAAATAAAATCTATATATTTCTAGCGCTTTTTTTGATGAGGTGGTAAAAAAGCCTGCATAGCCACTTTTGATATCAGTGATGTTGTGTAATATATAGTGCGTTTATATCTTATTAAATCCTTACATAACGGAATTTCAAAATAAAATTAACTGGAAATTATACAGGCTAACACACCAAACATTCTGTAATCTTAACAATTAAAACTTGATTTCCGTTTCCCCTCATAACGCGCGCAACAATTCCTCTCATTTGTCGTTAATATTTCGCACAAGTGGGGAAAACTTTAAACAAAGGCCTGCGCGCTCCCAGAATTAAACACTGAAAATTTATTATGTCAAAAGTTGCTAAACAGTCAGCCACTGTTTCGGGGGGCTGGGAGAACAAGGGGTTGAAGAGGGTTGTGTTGGGTGGAAATGAAATGTGGATTTTGGGGCTATATCTTGATATGAGATATAAGTTAGGTTTCGTTGTTATGCTTACCTTGCTACATTGATGAAAAATGGTTTGAAGAAAAGTTTGGTGAGTTTGAGGTAAACCTATCGATTTAAACGCCATTTTAGAGAATTAATAAGAAAGTACAGGATGTATGAAAAGGTCCTTTGTACGTGTCGGTTAAAATTTAAATATGATTACAGAGTAAAGCCAATAGTTACGGATTTTCCTTCAAATTCAAATTAAAATTCTTTATTCATGTTAAATTACCATTAAGGTTTACAAACGTCAGTGTTACCAAGCATTGCAAAGGATGGATACAAAGTAAAATGAACCGTTATAGCTAGACAGTTGAAATTTTTACAGATAATGTATATATGTTGCCGCTATAAGAACAAATACTAAAAACAGAATTAAATAAATGTTTATAAATAAAAAAGTACTTTCACTAAACATTATCTTTTAAGTAAGAATTTTACATAGAATCTTTCAAGTCCTCGGTGGCCGCGTGGTTAAAGCGTTAGGACTTAATGCTGCTATGACGTTGGAGCCGTAGTAAGGCAGGTTCGAATCCTAGTCAAGGCGACTTTTTTTTAATCGTTTTTTTTTAATTTTTACATATTTTTACATATTTATTTTTACTTTTTACATATTTATTATTGATTAATACAATTTTTAGTAATGTGTTTCTTCATTTTTTTTAAATTACTTATACGCGCATTCAAAATTTCAACTCAGTTTCACTTCAAATATGCACACATAGTACACGTACAATTTTTTTAAAAAAATGTCATAAAAATTAATTTTTGAGACGTGATTGACAATATATAAAAGTCATTTTAACGCCTAAGCATAAAAGTAAAGCACTTACTATTAAGCGCAAAACTAAGAAAATATATTATTAAACTGACGTAAAGTGTCAAATTCAATGAGCGTAACCATAGTTTCTTGATATATATAATTACTTTTTGTTTGAAAAAAAAACATGTTCTATTCGGAGTACATATGTATTACATATATAATAAAAATAGAACATTACAGTAAAAATTTACACATTAACATTTACAAAGCACAAACACATTAAAAGGTACCTTAGCCAGAGAACTTAAAAGAAAGATACTTGTCTTGCAAGTAGAACGCATTTTCAGTTAAAAATGTCCTCAATTTAATTTTGAAATCCTTGTTTGATAAATTCTTAAAACATTCAGGCAGGTTAATATAAAATTTGACAGACCAATACCCCAGACCATCCTTCTTAGACGCCAGTAGTCTGTTACAATATTATTCGTGTTTCGTGTATTATAGTCATGAACTTCGCTGTGAGTTGTGCATGAGTCTATGTTATTCCTTAAATTTAGTAGGTTGCCATAAATACAGGGTGGCCCATCGAAAACGTTCCGCAAAGCATAACGGCCAGGGTATTTTTTTTTTCAGAAAATTCAAAAACACGTCAATTTTGTTTGTGAGGGGGTCAACTTTTGCCCCAAAAATGATTGCAAAATCTTCAACCCTCTAAGCGGGGGTGTCATCCCCCAATTTTTTTCAAATGTGAAGGGGGGTCAAGTGGTACCGTAATGAAAAGAGCTTTCTATTATCTATACTTTCCCGCTTCGTTTTTGAAAATCGGTCGACTGATTGAGAAAATATGAAGGATTGAAATTTGAAAAGTTTATTTAAACTGTAATTATTTAGCTGTTCTGTGACTTGTGCGTTGAAGTTCTTCTCAATATCGTTAAACTTTTTAACAATTATGGTGTACTCACTTGCAGAAAAAGTGGAAATAATCGAACTTTATTTAAAAAATAATGAATCTGGCAATCGGGTTGCGCAGATATTCAATGAACGCCATCCTGACAAATACCTATAAATTGTTCGCCACAAAATTGTTCGCGGGTTAGTAGCAAAATTTCGCGAAACTGGTTCTGTTACGAATAAAAAGAGACAGAGGGAAAATCCTGTAGTAAATGAAGCTATGGAGGTATTCGTATTGCAAGTGTCCAAAGGATAATAAAAAAAACACAAGTTCCATCCGTACAAAATTCAGTTGGTACAAGAACTCAACGAAGACGATTTTGATCGTCGCTTGCACTTTTGGGAAACTATGAGTGAACGAGTGGCGAATGATAATAATTTCCTATTTAATGTGTGTTTTTCGGATGAGTGTACTTTCTTTTTGAACGTTGTAGTTAATCGGCACAACTGTCGGTACTGGGCTGAGGACAACCCCAGGGTTTTTCACGAGGTGCACACATAAAACCCTCAGAAATTGAACGTGTGGGCTGGTATTTTTGGAAATTCTATTGTAGGTCAGTTTAACGATATTGAGAAGAACTTCAACGCACAAGTCACAGAACAGATATCTATCAACTACCGCACCTGATCGTTCAACCTTGTGGCCAGTGAAAAAATACGTAAACATCTAGAAATAATAAGAAAAAACAACAAATTGGTCGAAGAAATTTATCCTTATCATTTAGTCTGATCTTAGTCAAATTTCAATCCTTCATATTTTCTCAATCACTCGACCGATTTTCAAAAACGAAGCGGGGAAATATAGAGAATAAAAAGCTCTTTTCATTGCGGCGCCACTTGACCACCCTTCCTATTTGAAAAAAGTTATAGGATGACACCCCCGCTTAGAGTGTTGAAGATTTTGCAATCATTTTTGGGGCAAAACTTGTTCCCCTCGCAAACAAAATTGACGTGTCTTTGGATTTTTTGAAAGAAAACAATACCCTAGCCGTTATGCCTAGCGGAACGTTTTTAATGGGCCACCCTGTATAAAGAGATGGCAATATCAGTACATTGGCATTTTTCCTAAAGATAATTCAGAATCTTCCAGGACTTAGAAATATTCAACTATATTTTCATGTTTTCTTAATTTTCTTTAAAAATGTATGGAAATTTGGAAAAGTATAAACCAGATTAACCATTTTAGAACAAGCAAAATTTTTATGAAAAATACATTTTTCTCAAAATATCAATAATAATAAAAATTTTCTTGTAAAGACAATCCAGGAACATACTGTATAGTTGGTTGGCTCGTCCTGTACAACACATATTCAAAAACCCCAAATATCTGTAATGATCGTACTATAACTTTCGTCTCTCTAAAATATCGCAATGCAGGCAAACTTCAAACAATCGACTATGGAATTTCTGAACCGAAATAGAAAATACAAAAGCTCCTTTCACGATAAACAGCTAATTTTCAAGAAGACAGAGATATCTAAAACTGCGAGATTTTCTCGCAGACATTGTTTCGTCGCAAACTCCTTCGCAAACTTTAAAATGCTGATATCGTCAAAAGTTTATAAGTCAAAGACGAGCAAGAGACGAGATCACCGCACCATACTTTTCACCCCAAAGAGTCGAAGATTCTTCTAAATGGGTATTTGTAAGGGAAAATGGCGGCTCCGTGGATGTGCAAGCAGCTGAAAAGGTAGAATAAAAAAGTTTCGAGATTGATTTTACGAGAAAAGTTGGTACGATTATGGTCTGTTATCTTCCATTTGTGAACTTAAGAATGGCTTGGAATTGTGTATCTGAGCCCTATTTCTTTTGACGGTTGGTGTATTTTGAGTTTTTTAATGACTTGTTGCTATCTGAAATAAAATATATTCCATGCATCTAATTTTACAAATTTACATAATATTTCATAAACTAATCTTTCTTTAAACTACTGAGCTTACATACCAGAATAAACTATGCACTACTCGTGACAAATTTGAGTGCTGTCAAGACGCATTGGGAAAAAGATGCTTAGTCTCAGTGGGAAAAAGATGCTTATTTCTTCCATATAGACAAGGAACATCAGAAACGGCCAGGCAAATAGCCAAATAATATTGATATATTGTTATATCAAAGAAGCGAGTTAGAAATAGAATAGCGAGTTACGTTTTAAAAATATTCAGAAATTATTATTTCAAGGAATTTATTACGAGTAGAAAAAATATTGTGCTGGGTTGGCGTTGGTTTCTATGTAATTTGACAAATAAATAAAGCTGTCTCTTTAGTTGTCAGTCTTGAGTCAATATTTTTTAATTCTCTTTGTGTCGATTGCTGATTGAATTGGAGCCAGAAATGGCTCAAAACGAAATAAGTAAATTACCCACAGATATTCAGGCTGAGGCGACAAACGCCATATCCAAACTACTTCCATTTAAATCCCGAATAACTTATGAAAAGGAATACAAAAATTTTCAAAAATGAAAGAAAGCAATTAAAAACGTGCGAGAAGAAATAAAGTTTTTAACCTATCCTCGCTGTTTATCTACTATTTTTGATAGATATAAGGCAATTTTAACAGTTGCTATGGAAAAATTCACAGATTTTGCAACATGCGCAACCATCATAGGCGTATTGAAAATACCAGACACAAAAGTCGGCGGTGGTCAGCAATCACCTGTTTTTTACATTTTATATTAACTTATGACGTCATTTGGAAGAGCTCAATAGAAATATAAAAGAACTAAAGCTTGTTTGGAAAGCAATTTGACATTCGTGACGTCAGCACTCCGGCAGTCTAACGTATCGCTAATTGCCATTCGCAAATATATTCCAGATAGGTATAGTGAACAAATGAACCGTTCGCAACGTTAAATAATTTTGATATTTGACTTTTATCGTGATGGCTTTTTATAAAAGTGAAGAATTTCACACAAAATCCTGCATCCCGTTTTCCATAAACGTCTAACCTAGCACCGACCGTGAATCAGCCTGTATACTTAATAATAAATAAATCAGTTTATTATAGTAAACACCACCGAAATATGGACTTGCATAACACCACAGTTTATTTGGGTTAAATATCACCTTATAGCAAAGTTTACAGCTTATAGTTTGGGCAAATGGGTTAAATCAGCTAAAATTGTTGAAATTAATATAAGCAGCGACCTTTATTGTTCAATTAAAACAATGATGTTTTCTAATTTGATGCATTGAGTTTTAACATAACATCTCCGATAACATTATTTTTTAATTTTTAGTAATCAAAATTTAATTATATTCCTGCTTGTAGTAGGTAAAATAAGTAGGTGCCTACATAGCAATACGCCCGTACTATGCAACTATGCACAATTCGGTATATAGCTAAATTGTTTCTTATCACAAATCTTTTCCTTGCATTTTTTGTTTATCATAATCTCAACAAGAAACGGACTCGGTGTGTATTGAGTTTGCGAATTTTATTATAAACAATTAATTTTTTCTATGTAATGTGTGATAATATACTGTTTATATCAAAAGTCTGGAACTCATCGAATATCTGACGAATTGCTAATATAGTTTTTTTAAAAATTGGTTAGATTAAGTTCGAAATTACGGCGGATCCATTAGAGATATTGACGTTGCCAGGTCTACAGTTTTTGAGAATCTGATAGCAACTTTTGTTTTTGTTATGAAACGCTCTGGGTTTTATTCGATATTTGGATTCTGAGAAAAACTCTACTTTTTATTAAACATACTTTAATTTAAACTTCATAATTTTCGAAGTATTCGCAAACATTAACATTTAAACAATAAATGGTGTTTTTTTTTTATCTAACAGACCGACCGACGGATAGTGACAGATTTTGGGCCACGATTTGAGGCAGTATGCTTTTTAGGGGATAATATTATACATACATACATTCTTGTGTTAATAATGCATGAATCAAAGAGTTATCATTTGTTCTTCATATTAACAAACGATCCTTCATTTTTTCGAAAATTATGTATTTAATACGATTATAATCCGACCAGGAATTTTGATTTTTAATGAAATTCAAAATCAAAATTCCACTGGAAACAATATTGGCAACCTGTTTAAAAACGCGAAATATTCCCTTATTCAAACATAAGTTCACATAAATGGTATGCCTATGGTTTGTCAGGATTTTTAGTTTGAATTTCATTACAAAACACAGGATAGCCAGATAAAGTCTATCAAAGACATATTTTTCGAACAACAATGACGAATCAGTTTTAATATGAAGAACACAATCATGATAACACTTTGATTCATACATTACTAACAAGGCTGTACGTATCAGGGGCGGATACAGGAATTTATTTTAGGGGGTCCCATATAAAAATGAATACACGGCAAAAGCCTAATATTTAACCCAATTTATAGTTTAGAAGGTTAGTTTTTATTTTTTAGATAGTTTTTATTTTTTAGAAGGGGCCTTGGCGCCATGGGCCCCCACTCTGTATCCGCCACTGATACGTATAATACTATCCTCTAAAAGGCATATCCGGCCTGCATGCCTATAATCGTGTCCCAAAGTACGAGGATGTATTTCAAGAAAATATTTTAACTTCTATAGGGTGGCTCAAAAAAGTGTGAGTGGACCGGGATGATTTTTTTAAAGGAACACTCTGTATTATTGCATTTTTGGCTTCCTTTCTGATTACTTTACATAATCCTAAGATAAGATGTAAATATATTTGGATAGTTTTAGAGATATTAATAAATAAATAAAAAAATATATATTTTTCAATAAGTTACAACGTAAGTTAATAAAATATTGTATTTCCAAAATAATTACAAATAAAATTAAGGTACAGCTGTTATCATTTTTTAAGCAATTGCCTCAAAAGTCTTAAAAAACGATTTTTAAGAAAAAACTAGTTTTATAAAAAGTTGATTACTTTCTTACTTTTGGGACACCCTGTATAATAAAAATTTTCTCATTTTTGATGCTTCTAGGCTCATACGTTTTTGGACACTAGTTAAGGTGTGCCTTTAACCTGAATCTGCGAAAATATGTTTTTTACATAAGTGCGTTAATATTGTAACACCCTGTATAAACCATTTCCTATGGGCTAATAATTGTTAATTTTTTCATATTTTGAATTGATTTTGTGATTTTAACACTAATTCATAATAAATAATACTAAATAATATCTATGAGCAAAATAATTTTTCCATAAAATAGGGTCCGCTGGCCCTCTGTGCGCCGCTGAAAAACTGTAGACTTGGTAACGTCGGCGTCGCTGTCGCGGATATTACTCACACAATCCGTCGTCATTTCGAACTTGAATCAATTTTTTTAAAAATTGGATGGGTAATTCGTCAGATATTCAATGCGTTCCAGACTTTTGTTATACTCTGTATAATTGGTTAGTTTGTGTTTGGATTTGTTGCTCATTCACATTTTCATCTTTAACAGAAATAAATAATGTACAGGTAAATTTAATAAGTTTGACTAGCGAATTTATGTGTTTTTATGGAAGCCGATATATTCCTACTTCAACTTTATGATAGAAAGTATATACATTTTACACCCTGTAATGTTTTTTAGAACACGTACAGAGAACTTAATGTCATACTAATTTATCACTAACTCAAACAAAATAATAATAATTAATTAATTGTTGTTCCAGAAATATATAGAAATTGCCATCATTTTCGTCACAGAAGAGCAATAACATTAGGTCCCATAGACAAATCAAAATTATTATTTTTTGACATAGACTAAGACATTACGTTGCCTCTAAATGTTTTAAAGTAAATAGACAACGATTACAGGGTAAAGAAAAATATAAATTTTCTATCAAAAAAAAAGATTTTTAAAAATTTCAAAAAAATCTTTTTGCTGAGATGGTAGTTTTCCTAAACCTGTTATAAATTTCAGCCCTATCACTGCAATAGAAGAAGCTTTAAGATGGGACTGAAACTTTGGCATGTAAAATCTTATGACCCTCGATAAAAAACGCACTGCACCTATACTCTATTATTATACATATACGAGTAGGAAAAAAGCTCCATTACTTCACTAAGTAGGTACTTACCTTTTTTTTCACTTGTTTTATTAAAGATAACCCTTGTTTGTAATTCTTGTATCACTAATTGAAACACACTTTCATTTTCCAATACACAGGTTTTTCGGTTTATTTTAACATACGCAACACTTCTTACTTTTATTTTTGGTTGTTTTATTTAACACGTACCTATCGTCGGAAACGAACAAAATAAAATGAAATATTCATGAAATATAACACACACCCTATTAGCTTCACGGCTTATACAATCGAATAAATCACATAATATTTCTCTCACATACACACTTGACTTAAAACTCAAAAAGTACCCACCAATATCTTAAACCTAACAGATTTTAATTAATTTTCAACACTTTTAAAACTTCGAATCGTATTTTAACATTATGGATCATTTTATTTACGACCTCTACCTCATTTCGGCCTTCGAATGTCCTTGCCCTATTACATTTTTCTAACGCCGGCTAAACTATCGACGTGTTGACAGGCAGGTTATCGAACCCATGTTGGCTCGAGCATGTCGTTTTTTCGAAGATGGGTCCCATATAAACGCGGCCAGAAGTATTTTCAATACTAAAAATATATATAAAATTGATTGACGTATTCAGTTGTTTTTAGTCATTTTCTGTTTCACCGGCAATGACTACTACTTTTGATTTTCAAATGACACAGTCGGTATTTTTTTACTTTATTCGATAGAAAATGACACTTTGAATAGAATGGCATATCATATGGCAACTTTTGACATTTTCGCTTAAAAAATCGTATTTTAAATTTCAATCTAGAATGTCATAGCTGTGGTAAAAGCACTAATTTTAATCAAGATGTCTTGGAAAAATAGATTTTATCAGTTACAAGATCATATTTTTAATCATATCTCAGTTTTTTCAAATGGAACGAGGGTGGTTAATCGGCATATTTAGAAAAATCATTTTTTTAAGAATAATTTTGTTTGTTAAATACTAAGAAGCAGGTTATAGCCGCTGCGATTTAAAAATCGCCATGGCAGTTTCAATTGCGATTGAAGAATCCGAGTTTTACTCATCTCTAGTTGAAACCATAAGATATGTACGATCGCTCATTTTCTTTTTTAGGAAGCAAAAAAATTGCATTAAAATATATTACAGAGAAGAAAGTCAAACAACAAGCTTTAAGAAAAGACGCAAACAATTAAAAATGAAATGAAACAAATGGGTTAACATCAACTATCGCGCACAAAAACATACCGGAAGAATAAAAACCGAGGAAGAAAAAACAACAAAAATATATATAGCATAATATAAAGGAGGCAGAATTGCTGCGTTTCTTTTGCTCATTTTGTCGCCCCGGTATTAAAAATATGTCGACCCGCCCGCGGAGGGCAGCGTTTCAGCCGCCGCCCCCGTCGAGATAAAAGGATTATGCCCCCGGGGGTGGGACGATTATTACTGGACGTGGACGGCGCAAAGGAATAAAAGCGGTCCTTTCGGGTTTCGGCATTCGGTCTGGAATTCGGTTATTTATTTTTTATAGTGCGGTTCAATTGTGTTGTTAGCATTTTTTTTATTTAATTATAAAATAGAAACATCATAGAAAGCGAGAAATTCTAGAGAATAATTTTAGAAATTTTTATCTATACTAATATACAGGGTGTTTCAAAACAAATGCGAAAAACTTCAGAGGGTGATTCCTTGTTCAAAATAAAGGGTAGTTTGCTTCATAAACGTTTGGTCAAAAGTCAACCATTAGGGAGATATTGTACAAAGACATGTAGAACAAAGACATGTTGGTACAAAGATGGCGGAAAAATAATGTTTTTATTTTTTATCTTGAAAACGAAAAGAGATCGACTAATAAAATTTTATGGAAGCATTACTGTTATGAAAACACACTTTCTGGTAATTTTTTCACTTTTTTAAAATGAGTGAAGGGGTTGAAATAAACTACCCCTATCATTCTTGTTAACGAAATTTAAAGAAAAATATTATCAAATACATGCAAAAAAATTAATTTGGATAGTTTAGTTTGTTTAGAAACTTTTTTATCTCTTGTATTTTTTTGATAAAACTCACCGATTTGAAATTAAAAAATAAAATGTAAAGCATTACATGTCAGGACAAAAAATATTTTCTGATAAAGAATCTAGTGGGCTGCTGTAATTTTTTTAGGAAAAAATCTAGTCGGCCGCTGTTACTTTTTAGGATGTTCCTAATATTTTTTCATTCGACATTACTCTACTGCAATACGTTATTATCTAGATGATTATTATTATCGTTATTATCACTAGATTCTTAATCTAAAAATGTTTTTTGTCCTGACATGTAATGCTTTACATTTTATTTTTTAATTTCAAATCGGTGAGTTTTATCAAAAAAATACAAGAGATAAAAAAGTTTCTAAACAAACTAAACTATCCAAATTAATTTTTTTGCATGTATTTGATAATATTTTTCTTTAAATTTCGTTAACAAGAATGATAGGGGTAGTTTATTTCAACCCCTTCCACTCATTTTAAAAAAGTAAAAAAATTACCTGAAAGTGTGTTTTCATAACAGTAATGCTTCCATAAAATTTCATTAGTCTATCTCTTTTCGTTTTTTGAAGATAAAAAATAAAAACATTATTTTTCCGCCATCTTTGTACCGCGATATCTCCCTAATGGTTGACTTTTGACCCAACGTTTATAAAGCAAACTACCCTTTATTTTGAACAAGGAATCACCCCCTAAAGTTTTTCGCATTTGTTTTGGAACACCCTGTATAAAATCCTTAAGTGACTGACATACTGATTAATCACGATCCTGCTCAAACCACTCAACCTAAGAAGCTCAATTTTGGCATACAGGTTGATTCTAGGGTATAGAGGTTCGATAAGAAGGGATTTGTCGAAATTCCAATTCCAAGAGGGTGAAACCACCCCTCAAATATTACAATATTTTTTATTTTAAAAACGGCCAAGTTTCCGAAAAAACGCTTAAACACGTGTATTTTATTTTGTTTTTTTACATATTTTAAGATTTTTAAAAATGTATACAGGGTGTCTCGAAAAATCTGGTTATTGATTAATCACGATCCTGCTTAAAGCGCTTGACGTAAAAAGCTGATTTTTGGAAAACAGATTGACTTTAGAGTGTAGAGGGATTTTTCGAAACTCGAATTCTAAGGGGGTGAAACGGAAAAGGGGGTGAAATTTTTTATTTAAAAACCGGTAAGTTTCGGAAAAACTCTTAAATACGTATATTTTATTTTGTTGTTTTACATATTTTAAGATTTTTTATAAATTTATACAGGGTGTTTCATAAAATATGACCATTGAGTAATCACGATTCTGCTTGAACTGCTTGACGTTTAAAGCTGATTTTTGGCAAACGGATGGACTGTGGGGTGTAGAGGTTCGATAAGGAGGGGTTTCTCGAATCTCAAATTCCAAGAGGGCGAAAACGCCCCTCAAATATTACAATATTTGTTATTTAAAAAACGGTTAGTCTTTCGGGAAAACGCTTGGACAAGCATAATTTATTTGTTTTTTTTACATATTTTAAAAAAAAATTGAATCTTTCTCCTCAGGCAGTATGTGAAAATATTTACAAACAAAAGGTTGCACGATTGCTTAAAATTGTCAAGCATCACAAACTGATGGATATGTTTTTTTTCAATTTTGTAAATGGGAAAAAAGTACCTATATTGGTTTTTACTTCAACATGAATTAAAATCATAATTTCAAAAAATAGAAAGTTCTAGTAATTAAAGTGGTTTGTGACATCTAATACGAATAACAGAAAACAATTTTTGTAAATTTGTATTATATTTTCAAATGCATAAGTAAATTAAAATACTGTAAAATAAATAGCTTCCGTTATTCAACACTATGTCATGTAACAAAATTTGATCATAAGTTTTCTAATATCTTTACGAAGTCCTCAGATGTTCGATATCTTTGAGTCTTTATAAAATACGTATGTATAAAATATACGTCTTTGGTATATTGCATATCTGCGAATTCAAATTGCTTTCAGAATATTATTATTAGGTTTCCTATAAATATGGTAATCCTGTTGTTGGCTATCATGTCGACGTAAACATATTTATATTAAACAAGTAATGTAGAAACGTGCTATTTTTAGTAAAATATTTGGATACCTATATAAATATCTTGAAAATGTAATCTTGGAAAATTTCATTAAAATAATCAAACTGATTTAATTTTACATATATCCAAAACACACTCTACAACGCCCTACACACTTTGTCGCCCAATTTTGTCGCATTTCGGTTTATTTCCAGTTATCTTTACCTACCTCGTTTTGTCTCGACCTACTTTTGATTCTATAAAACGCCTTAAAACTACTCGTGAAATTGCGGAGAAAGGCGTGGGAGTATGTTTTATCTGGCGTTTCCTGTTGCATTGTTCAATTTCGTTTCATTTCGAGCTATTTCCAAAATGGGACGGTATCTGTACCCGAGGCAAAGGACTTTTTTCATAAATCTCTGTGAAATAAGTAAACCTAGACGTTTCTAAAATAACTGTTTTTACGATGATATTTCGTTTGATTGGGAAAATTATTGATTCACCCAATGCCAACAAAAGTATGGTCCACGGACATTTTTAAAAGCATTTTTTTTGTTCTTTTGCTGTTCTGTTTTTTTAACGATGCTTTTATTAGCACCCAGTATGGTTTGATATAAATCCATTCAACTAGTATTTATTATGCAGGGATTTAGACAATTAAAAATAGAAAAACAAAACCAAATTCGTAAACTAAGCTTTGCTATAAACTACAGTATATAAATATTTTACCATAATAGAAATATGAACCGTACCGAAATATGACCGTAAAAGGAATATGAAATAATTAGACGATTTTTTACATAGTTTTGTGTATATTTTCTTCATGAGGTGCAATACCGTGGATTATAAGCCGATAAATGGTAGACCGCTACTTAATCACTGTTGTCCTATAGTTTTAGGATGAACACGGGCTTATATTTGAGTTTACTTCTGAGAATATTTCCAGAAATATTTTGCGAAATGTTTCACGAAATATTTCCAGAAATTTTTCGTAACATTTCGGTGATTGTGTAGAAGGCTGTTTAAAAGGGACATCTTTTTTTTTGAAGAATTAAGAAAAATTATCAAACCAATCATAAAATATACAATAAAATTGCTAGTTGTTATTTATTTAAGTATACTAAATCTTTTTTTTTTATTTCCTTTTTCAGGTTTATCCTTGGGATGCGGACTGGTAACTTTTGTGTCCGCTCTAACAGAGACATTGGCGGAGATCTATGAGTATCATAAAGATGGCGCCAACGGTCCAGACTACGACTACCGATACGGCTGGTGTTTTTTCACGGCCAGCATAGCCTTAATTTTGTCGTATCTCAGCTCGGCACTGTCATTCGTCGGCTATCTGAACAGATACACTTCGATCGATGAAATGGTGAGTATAATATAAAAGCACTATATTTCATTTGGTTTAGATTTTCATTAAAAAATATATACTTATTAATTGAAAGAAAGAAATTTTGCTGTTGTTAAACAAAACACCAGATACAAAAAATCTATTAAAAAAATATTTCTTACTTTCAAACTTGAAGAAACTTCCTGCATTCACTATTACATTTATCAATATAACTTGTATGTATAAAAATAGTCTTAATATTGGACATGAATAAAGAAAACACAACATAAATAAAACAAAATATTTTATTAATAATAATATTAATACCTAATTTTCAACCTACTGAATTTTATACCTTAAAACTTGGTTAAATTGCTTTTTATTTTTTTCAACCATTATCTTTTGACTATATTTCTCAACAGTACTAGAAGCTATTATTATTTACCTATCATATTATGATGTCTTTATTTTACAGCATCTCCAGGTTTTAGTACCATATACGAGTTATAAAACTTTACTGGTAGCTAAAACGACCCTCTGAGACTACATTTACTTTTCCACCGATTCTTCTTTCACTAAACTTTAAAAAATATAAAACACATGTAATAACAGAAACCAAAATGCAAAAGGAAAAAAAAATGCATGCTGACATATTTATCTTTTTTCATAACGCTAGTTTTTTTACCTAATTTGACAAAAATAATAACCAAATAACAACGTTTAGTTTGACAAGAGTGTGACAGGTTTCAAAAATCTTAAGTCGAGTTTATCCTCTAGATCATATATACTTAAGTGAATACGTAAGTCACTATGGAAACTGTCGCCAACATATGAAAGACTTATATTTATCTTCTTTCTTTGTTGCACATGCTTTGCTTCTATTCTATCTATCTTTGTAGAGGACCTTGTCGAGGAATTTGAATATTAATTTTAAAAAAAATAATTTGTAAAATGCATATATTTGAACGTTAAATTGAATGTTTACTGTCACAAAAATAATTAAATTATATAAAAAATACATTTAGCTACTCCGAACGATTATCAATATTCTTAGGAAATCTAACCAGAAAGTATGCGTGGGGTTTAATATAAATAAATGAACAACTGAATACTTTACTTGCTTATGAAAAGATAATTCGGGGACCTTTATATCAGAACTTCACACACCAAATACTTTTCTAGTCATTTTTACGAGTATTTAAAATTCCAACAAAAAAAAAATAGAAATATAATTGCACAAACTTAAAATTAACTTTTCACTGAACACACTTGCATCCTTGGCTATATAAAAGCCGATCTATAAAGGAGTAATTAATACAATTTTTAAAATAAAAAACGCAAAAAAGCGTCATTACACAATGAAAATACGATTATGATATATGATTGTGACAACATTATGACAATATGATGATAATGAAAATTTAATTTCCATAACATTGTATAATTTGTATTTTCTAACCCGTATAAAACTCTTTGATTATTCTGGAAATACGTGCAACCTTTAATGCGCGTGCGCAAAGTAAGGTCCTCGGAAAGGAAAAGCGTACTGAACGTTTCATAAGTGCAATAAAGAAGGTTTGAAAATGACATATTGTGATGTTGGAGACATCGTTTTTAATGCTAATCGTATGGCGTTTATGCATCCACGTAAGTATGGATGATCTAGGGCATCTGCTTCCGAGCGACGTTTACCGTGCCGTCACTCCAATTATATTAAAATATGATCTGTCATTTTTGAAATAAACCAATAAGACTGGTTAAAAACAACAAGAGACGACGCTGTGACGGATTTATATACAGGGTTGTTCACCACATACGACACGGAGTATTGTAGCTAAACGATTAGATTTTTACAAATTGTAAGTTTTGGGTTCGTTGAAGGACCATTAGAGCTACAATTTAAATATATTTTTACAAGATACAGAGTGTCCCAAATAAATAAAAAATATCAAAATTGCATTTTTTTAAATGGAACACCCTATATATTATTACATTTTTAGTTTCTACGATTAAAATAAAAGTAAATTTTATTAAGGTTTATTACACTTAAACCTTACCGTTTTTGAAATATTTTCAATTTTGTGAAATTGCAGTATAAATTTTAAAGCTTCATTTTTCCGAGGGTATCAAAGTTTTTAATACTAAATATTTAATGAAGTTTATTTATTGATCAGTTATGGTGTTGCAATAATAAAAACTTTACTACCTTATACAGAGTGTCTAAAAATTTATTTTAAATAATTACTAGCTTTAAACGGCAATAACTTATTTAATTTAAATAGAACACCCTGTATATTTTATGAGAATCAGATGCACAATTTAATTGTCTATCAAATTGTATTATACCACTTCTTACCTATTCCTTCAAGTTTTCGTAGAAAATGCATTTTCTTATAATTTAGACCTCATTTATCAATATACCCATGGAATATTGACATTTTAGATTGTTTTTAAAACAACAAATGTACAAAATGTACAGGCTAGTAATATTATCGTTTTTTTTACCATTTGTATGCAAAAAGAAAACTATTTAAATCTTTATAACAGAGTATACATTATATAAAATATACCACTACTACTAATACATTAATTAAATATACCACCAGTATTTCCGCCCAATTACTAATTAACTATATACTTTATTGTGTTCGTTAATAAATTATTCTAAATAAATGTGGATTTGAATCAGAAATCAATATAATAACAAGTTATGAAAATGAACGTCTCTGTTGTTATAAATAAGCATTTTTCGAAAAATTAAATATCATTGTTAAGGTGGTACTTTTTACCACATTGTCTAATACACATATATAATTCAGTTTTTTAGTATTTGTAGCAATTATTACTAATCAACGCAAACAATTAATGTCGTTTGAATACTGGAATCATATTAATTGGTTCTCAACAAATATTTAAACAGTTTTTTTTTTATTTTTTAATGAAATAAACGAACTATATCGACAATATTAGTATCTGTACTCTTTAAAAATTTGGTACATCTTTAAAAATAATCTAAAATGTCAGTATTCCATGGGTATATTGATAAATGAGTTCTAAATTACAAGAAAATGCATGTTTTCTACGGAAACTTGAAGAGATAGGTAAAAAATGGTATAATACAATTTGATAGATAATTAAATTGTGCATCTGATTCTCATAAAATATACAGGGTGTTACATTTAAATTAAACAAGTTATTGCCGTTTAAAGCTAGTAATTATTTAAAATAAATTTTTAGACACTCTGTATAAGGTAGTAAAGTTTTTATTATTGCAACACCATAACTGATCAATAAATAAACTTCATTAAATATTTAGTATTAAAAACTTTGATACCCTCGGAAAAATGAAGCTTTAAAATTTATACTGCAATTTCACAAAATTGAAAATATTTCAAAAACGGTAAGGTTTAAGTGTAATAAACCTTAATAAAATTTACTTTTATTTTAATCGTAGAAACTAAAAATGTAATAATATATAGGGTGTTCCATTTAAAAAAATACAACTTTGATATTTTTTATTTATTTGGGACACTCTGTATCTTGTAAAAATATTTTTAAATTGTAGCTCTAATAGTCCTTCAAGGAACCCAAAACTTACAATTTGTAAAAATCTAGTCGTTTAGCTACAATACTCCGTGTCGTATGTGCTGAACAACCCTTATATAAACCCATCCATAGTTTAATTACATTTTTTTTTATAGTAAAATAAATGGATTGGTATGAATGTCATCTGCCTTTTTTCTGTCATCGTCTATCAAAATCTTTTCTGAGTCGTAAAACAGAGTACACCTGTATTGTCTATATTGAAAGCATCGATACAAACGTCTGATCCAATTGTTTCTATCTAAACCTATCCCTAGTGTTGTTTGGAATATTGTTTAACAGGCCAAACTTCAGAACAAACATTTTATATTAAAAGAGGGGCAGATCGATTAACGAAGGTCTAAAATGGTATAATGACCGTTCGGTTGATTGATTTTAGAAAGTTTTATAGAGGGTATGTTTACATGGATATTGAGGTTTCACCATCCTCTTTGTCTGAAGGATAACCTCTCCTTAAAAAAAAATTGAAAATTCCTAAAACTCTACGGGGTGCGTCTCAAAAGTGGCTAAACCCTATAAATTTTTTATTTTTTCAGGTAAAAAAAACGAGATTTGGTATGTTAGTATATGACATAAATTAGGATTGATTGACGTATTCAATCCATTCAGCCACTTCCTGTTTTACCGGAAATGACTACAACTTTTGATTTTTAAATGACACTCGGTATTTTTTTTTACTTTATTCCATAGAAAATGACACACTCTAAATAGAATGACATATTTATCATATGTCAACTTTTGACATTTTCACTTAAAACAAAATTGTATTCTAAATTTCAATCTAGGGTGCCACGACAGTGCTAAAAACACTAATTTTGGCGCTTTGGAAAGATAGATTTGATCATCTAATGTTTAAAGTGTCTTGTTCTGGCTGGTTAAAAGATGCCCAAATCGTATATTTAATCATGTCTCAATTTTTTCAAATGGAACGAGGGTGGCTCATTAGCATATTTGGAAAAAGCATTTTTTTACGAATAATTTGGTACCACACACTTGGTATTTTGAGTTAAATTGTCGTTATGAATCGCATGTTGCAATTTCAAATGAACTATATTCGAAAACACCAAAAGGTGACATATGATATGTCATTATATTTAAAGTGTTATTTTCTATTGAATAAAGTAACAAAATAATGAGGGTGCCATTTAAAAGTCAAAATTTGTAGTCACCCAAAACAATTGAATACGTCAATTATTTCTAATTTGTCATATACTAACATACCAAATCTCGTTTTTTGTCTGAAAAAAATCTTCTGAGCCTGAAATTAAAAAAGTTATAGAGGTGAGCCACTTTTCAGATGTACCCGGCATAAACCTTCTAAATCTAATTCAAGTATATTTAAAACATTTGTGAATTATATGATAATATAATTTTATTTTAGTCACTTCTCTAGTAAATTTTCATAATTTATTTGGATACTATACATTTTTGTTAAATTTTATTATAAAACTCTTGCGTTATCATGTTTCAAACATGTAAATCAGTACATTTATCAAGTTCCTGACGTCTCCATTTACTGTCATTGGATTAATCTTTGCCGGTATTAACTCTATTGATAAAAATCGGGAAAAATAGGGAAGAATGGAAAGATTTGTACAAATATCGATTTTGTATCTGTAAAAATAAAAAAGTTATAGAGGTTAGCTACTTTTGAGACGCACCCGGTATATTTCTATTACTTACTTCAAACGAAAATACAGATTTAAATGAAATAGAAGAACCCTTTTAAAGGAAAATGTATCAAATTTACACACGATATCTTTATAAACATCGTCAGTCTGAGCGGTCCGATGTCGGATGCAAATTGTTCTGCATATTCATTCGATCTGATAGGGATGATGTAAGCAAATTGCCGGCCAGATATGTTTATGTAATTTGTAGGGCACCGAAAGGAGTAGCGAACGAGCAAAATGGGGAAACGCCAGAGCGAGGAACAGGAGACAAAGACGTTGTGGAGCGGAATGCTGGCGAATATTTGTCGCCAAATTGTTTTAAATATTTAAAGGGATCTGTATCTCGGTCTGTTAATTCCCTTTTCAATGGAAATCGTAATAGAATAAAACAAGAAGGAATAAAGAGATTTATGTAAATTCTAAAATACAGTGTTCCGGAATATTAACACATCTTTGAAAATTTTATTTAAAATATACCGACGCACAGTGGTTCCCCTTAATTAGCTGCGCGGTCATAACTGTTAGATATCTAGATATAGCTTGACTGCACCTTTTTTAATAGAAATTGATAACAAATGCTAAATAAATGTATATAAAAAACTTAATGTAATATGTATTAAAAAAATTGGGCCCAGTTGGTGTGATTTGCATTTTAAGTTCTATAACTATTCGGAAAGGTATATACAGATTATGCTTGCACATATGTACGTGTTTTTTTTTCATATTGAAGAGGTCAAATTTATTTTAAATGTTGAAAAAATAAATGAGAGTTGTTTCATTTTATATATGCAATTTTATTGTCAATTGATATACAGTGTGTCCACGAAATAAGTTGACACGAAGAGGAAAAAATAGGTTACTTTTATTTTAAGACAAAAAGTCAATCTTTAACCACCCGGTATAAGATCCGGCGGCAATTCGCGGCAGCCAGTGACAATTAATTTATATGCAATATACTTTAAGCAACAAGTATTATCATGCTATTTAAGAGGATTTGAAAGGGAAAGTAGTTAAAAGTCTTAAAGAGTGACAAGCAAAAATGTAAAAATACTATTTTTCTTGCCCTCAAATACATTGCCATAAACTAATATTACTTAGGTTTAATTAAGTGTCAAAAAGAAAAAACAGTTCTTTTTACCTTCTTTTCGAACGTCCATTACAGAAAAGTCAACAGCTTTTATCAATTTTAATAAAATAAGTAATTAATTGGCGTTATCTGAAAACTGTTTATGTCACCTTGATATCAGTAGCAAAAATGTGACATTTCTAATAAAAAAGCGCTACACTACGCTTACTTGATTTTGTTATTTATTATGTATCGTTGACAGGGGAATATAAGAAAAGTATTAGCAACAGTTTCATGCAAACATTTTGAAATTAGTATTTCTAAGTAACGACCTATCTGGGAACCACTGTGCGACGGGCCGAAAAATATTCAAGCTTATTGAGATGAGTTTAAGAGTTTAGTTTGTCAGATAGAAACACCAAATACTAGTTTTGGAATAAACTTAATAATGTATTCTTTACTTTAATTTATTCATAGTGGCATAATTTTTTCACTTGTTGGCGGAAAGACATTTAAAATAATATATGAGAAAATGCGAATCAGGGATCATTCAGTTATGAAAATTTTTGTCAAATAGAAACACCAAATACTAGTTTGGGAATAAACTTAATGTATTCTTTACTTTAATTTATTCCAAGTGTTTAGAAAAAACAGTTTCACTTGATGGCGGAAAGACACATTTAATGTAATATATAAGAAAATGCGAATCATGGATCCTTCAGTTATGAACATTTTTGTATGAAAAAAATACCAAATACTGGTTTTAGAATAAACTTATTAAACACCTTAATAAAAGCTCTTAAATAATATTCAAGCTTATTGAGACTCAAACTTATTAAACACCTTAAAATATTCAAGCATTTTAAAATTCCATATCTTTTATTCTAGTGGGTCAATTGTGGGCCAAAAGCATAGGTAGTCAGATAACCACTATTATATTAAGGCGGTAGATATACGCCTTATTAAAATAATTATAAAATTCTTATATTCAATTTTTGTATTTTGTAAACATTGTTGGAAATATAAAAAAGAGTCTTAAATAAGAGCAAATCGTTTTAGAGGTAGTATAGTTCGATCTCAGAAACACGATGATGTGTGAGGTTTTTTTTCAGAAAAAACACGAAAAAATAAACCTCATATTATTTTTTTGGATTTATTTTTAGCTTATAGTTAAAAAACATACTTTCTTTATAATATGGCAACATAGGTAGTTGATTAACATTACAAGTAAGAAAACTCAAAAAAGATCCAGTGGTTCTGAAAATGTTAGCAAAAAATAATTTTTTGGAAAATTTTCATAGTAAAATAACTCGGTTATTTTGGACTTATTTGAAAAACGATAAAGACGAGATATGTTTCTTTTATTGATATCTACTAGCCCTGAAAATATTTGCATTTATTTGAGACTCACCCTGTTTAATGTCGCCAAATATCTGCAATGGTCTGTGCTCACTCTGTATATGATAAAAAAATGACTTGTTTAAAATGGCCATGTCATATGTTATTTGTAAAGAACCAAGCCACGATTCATAAAAACATATCGAAATCCCGTCGAGGATTTGAGTGGAAATTAATGGTTAAATTTTGTGTAAATTTTGTCCGTATCTCTATAATAGTATGTTCCAGTGTGTACATATTTTTTGAAACGAATTAAAGTATATTTAAAATATTGATCAACTATATGATAGTATAATTTATTTCTAGTTAACCTTTTCGTATGAATTTTCATAACTTATTTGGATAGGATAGATTTTTGTTAAATTTTATTACAAAACTACAGTATTATCATGTTACAAACATGTAAATCAGTTCATTTATCAAGTTTTTGACGTCTCCATTAATTTGCTGTCATTATATTAATCTTTGCCGGTATTAACTTTAGCAAATCTTGTTTGATAAAAATCGGGAAAAGAAGGGAAGAATGGAAAGGTTTGTACACAATGAAGTGGCAATATAAAAGAGCTAATACCGAACCACCTAAAGCGGGAAGAGGGGATATACCGTCACACACAAGTCAGTAGCGGCTTGTGACTTTTTTAAATATAGGCGGAAATATACCTTTTTGTAAATAAAATTACGTATACAAATTGAGCGTTTTACAAGCACTTGATTAGTATTATTCCTAAACACTCATATTGTCAAACTGTTCGTATTTATTATAAATTCCTTTATTTTGTTGCATTCATAAGCCAGTAATTTTTGACATATTTGATGGATTTTAGGTTACGAACATCGATTGTAAAATATGTTGAGCAACACAAGATTTATCTGTTCCAGCATATCTTAACGTATGCTCATTGAATTCAGTTATTATTGACCTCCTAGGTTACCCAACATTATTTCTGATTATAATCCCTACATTCTTCATATTGTATACAGGGTGGCCCATCGAAAACGTTCCGCAAGGCATAACGGCCAGGGCAATTTTTTTTCAGAAAATTCATAAACGTCTCCGATCCGTAGGTACAAACAGATTCAAAGATAGAGTTGTACATCATCTGTTTCGTTCTTCTTGAAATTCTATCGCTCCAAAGAGTTCAGTTCCCTAATTATTTTTCTTCCCTGTCCAATTTTATTAGATATATCCTCATTGCTTTTGCCATCTGAGGAAAGAGTTACTCCAAGGTATTTAAATTTGGAGCAGTGTTTTATTGTTTTGCCCATACCAATATCCAAATCACTATGATCGTCGTTTCCTACAGACATGTATTCGGTCTTTTTCATATTTACAATCAATCCAAATTGTTCCAACTCTTTTTGAAGCACCCTCAGCATGTAGCTAGCATCATCTCGATCTCCCGTTATCAAAACTTGGTCATCGGCGAAGAGAAGAGTATAGAGCATAGAGTCCTCGATTGGTAGACCCATTCCACCACATCTTCTTTTCCATCTTTTCAGAGTCTCTTCGACATATGTCTTAAAGAGTAGAGGGGCTAAAGAACATGCTTGTTTGAGTCCCTTGGAAACAATAAATTCCTCAGAGTATTGAAATGATTTCAAAAAAGATATACAGAGTGGCCCATCGAAAACGTTCGGCAAGGCATAACGGCCAGGGTATTCTTTTTTTCAAAAAATCCCAAAACACGTCAATTTTGTTTGTGAGGGGGACAACTTTTGCCCCAAAAACGATTGCAAAATCTTCAACCCTCTAAGCGGGGGTGTCATCCCCCAATTTTTTTCAAATGGAAAGGGGGGTCAAGTGGTACCGCAATGAAAAGGGCTTTCTATTCTCTATATTTTCCGGCTTCGTTTTTGAAAATCAGTCGAGTCATTGAAAAATTATAAAGGATTTAAATTTGAAAAGTTTATTTAAACATTTATCAGAGTAAATGATACGGGTAAATTCCTTCGATCAATTTGCTGTTTTTTCTTATTATTTCTAGATGTTTACGCATTTTTTCACTTGCCACAAGGTTGAACGACCAGGTGCGATAGTTGCTAGATAGCTGTTCTGTGACTTATACGTTGAACTTCTTCTCAATATCGTTAAACTTTTTAACAATTATTATAGTGTACTCACTTGCATAAAAAGTGGAAATAATCGAACTTTATTTTAAAAATAAAAATAATGAATGTGGCAATCGGGTTGCGCAGATATTCAATGAACGCCATCCTGACAAACACCTTTATGGCAAAATTGTTCGCGAGTTAGTAGGAAAATTTCACGAAACTGGTTCCGTTATGAATAAAAAGAGGCAGAGGGAAAATCCTGTAGTAAATGAAGCTATGGAGGTATTCGTATTGGGCCAAGTTGCCATGGATAGTACGCTGAGTACAAGAAAATTGGCCAATCAGACCGGCGTGAATCGTACAAAAGTCCAAAGGATATTAAAAAACACAGGTTCTACCCGTACAAAATTCAGTTGGTACAAGAACTTAACGAAGACAATTTTGATCATCGCTTGCAATTTTGTGAAACTATGAGTGAACGAGTGGCGAATGATAATAATTTCCTATTTAATGTGTGTTTTTTGGATGAGTGTACTTTCTTTTTGAACGATGTAGTTAATCGGCACAACTCTCGGTACTGGGCTGAGGACAACCCCAGGGTTTTTCACGAGGTGCACACACAAAACCCGCAGATATTGAACGTGTGGGCTGGTATTTTTAGAAATTCTATTGTGGGTCAGTTTAACGATATTGAGAAGAACTTCAACGCACAAGCCACAGAACAGCTATCTAGCAACTACCGCACCTGATCGTTCAACCTTGTGGCAAGTGAAAAAATGCGTAAACATCTAGAAATAATAAGAAAAAAATCATTTACTCTGATAAATGTTTAAATAAACTTTTCAAATTTCAATACTTCATATTTTCTCAATGGCTCGACCGATTTTCAAAAACGAGGCGGAGAAATATAGAGAATAGAAAGCTCTTTTCATTGCGGCGCCACTTGATCCCCCTTCCCATTTGAAAAAAGTTGGGGGATGACACCCCCGCTGAGATGGTTGAAGATTTTGCAATCATTTTTTAGGCAAAAGTTGTCCCCCTCACAAACAAAATTGACGTGTTTTTGGATTTTTTGAAAAAAAGAATACCCTGGCCGTTATGCCTTGCGGAACATTTTCGATGGGTCACCCTGTATATATTTTTTGAAATAATTTCAAAATACTGCATTAAAATCACACAATCTTAGAAACATTTTATGAGTAGATCAACATGTCGTGTATTATCTGGCCAACGGATCTGAACCAGCGAAAGAAATGCTAGCAAAAAATTGATGTTTTAAAAAGTCCTAATTGCTATAAATTTAATATACTGTTAGTTCATTCTAGCATATCTGTGTTTCTTGCTGCATAAGGCGTAATTTTAATGAAAATTAATGTCATCTTATTAAATAGAACCAGATCAGAACTATTTTTAAAGTTATTTTTAACAAAAAATCTCAGTAAAAATGTCTACCTATTTGGCGATTCATCTCTCCAAGAAAATCCTATACGGGTATTTTGCCACTGCAACAATTTTAACAGGACGTCAACGGTTTTTAGATGTAGGTATCTGTTTTAAAAAAAAACTAAAGTGTTCTCGAATAGTTGCATTTAAATATTTTAAATAGTTTTTTTCTTTATTCTTTGTATTTTTTTGCTTTCAACGACGGAAATGAGAAAAACTTTCCGAAACATTTTTTTGTTAGTTTCGTAACCTAAAATCATCAGTAAACCTAAGGGCTCGAACTCACTGACGACCAGGTCGCAACGACCTGGCCGGATGGATTGCGTTTATAGCTGCGGCCAGATGAACGACCAATTTCAACAGAGTTGTCAGATCTAACAATTTTTTACGTTTTACCAATTAGAAAATATTGTTTCAGAAAGAATCAGAAGTTTCAGAAATATTAAAATATCCGATTTAACTAAAAAGCGAAGTTGCTATTCATGAGCTTATTAACTGTTCTAATATTAAATAATGCATTTAAAATATTCTTGGATTTTTTGTTAATAAATACTGGTGTGGTAAATGGAGTAAGTAAAATCTCCAACACCGACTATACGATAACGTCGTTATTTCCATGTTTTTCAAATCCGCGATGCCTGCTATTCCATCAGTCGTCTGATAACAGAATATGCTACATCCTACGTCTATGTAATTTAATATGTGTAGAGTGAGACATGTAACTCATGAAATTTTCAGCATTATATCAATAAAGGACAAAAACAGTATTGTGCCTAAAGGTGCGTCCAGACTTCGTCATTTTAGCCCGAACGAACCGAGGCCGAACAAAAAGCATTGTGTACGCGCCGCGACCGACAAAAAGGGAGATATTTTCTGTTTCTTTTTTCTACTGATATGGACTTCTACTGATGGCTCTTATCGACTTTAGAAGTAAACATATTAGGGCCATCGTAAAAAAAGGTCGTCAGACACTGGCTCTAAATATAAGCAGGTGGAAAGTTTAGTTTCCAGTTATTTCAATGTTTACAATATAAATTCCTCTTTTTTATTGTTACTGAGAATCTACAACAGTAAATACTTCTATTTTTATGAATGTTTAAGTTACTTTTACTCTTAATTTTTTTAAAAAATAATGTACCTAATAGAAATATAGTCTAATGGACCTGTTTGGAAAACGTTAAATTAAATATAATATTTAAAATACAGTAGTTGTCCTCCCTGTACATGACTACAATACAACTAAAAAAACTAATTTAACAAAAAAAACAAGTGGTTGTAGAAAAACTTTAAATAGGTTTTTTTTATTTTTTAACATCGAAACTCGAAGGTATAATAACAGGTATCATACCAACCATAAATAGAGTATGTCATATCAAAATGTTTTAAATTTTTACTAGAATCGACCCTTGATAAAAAAGGGACTAGATTTAAGTTTCCCTTTGATCCAGTCTGTATACTATTTCTGTGGATTTTCTGCACGTGTGCAAAAAATACACTAAAACACTATATCTTATAGAAAATAAAATATTGTGCGTTGAATTTGACGAATTTCATCTGAAAAATTATTAATTTGGAAGAACCGGCAAAAACCGGCAACAAGCGGCAGAAAATTATAATATTTTAGTGCAGTCTACTGGTCGCAACAACCAACGGACGGCCAGGACGTTAGTGTGCGCGGTATCATTTGATTTAATGGTTTTAGAGGTAGCAGCAGCCTGGCCGGTGCGACCTGGTCGCCAGTGTGTTAGAGCTCTAACTGCTAAAAATTAGTCTCCGTTGGATTAACGCAGCAGTGTTTACAAAAAATGAATATTTTATTTTGTAGATTTTCTTGCAGTGACGAAATCTCATATAGGATTTTTTGGAGAAAAAGTATTGGTATTCCTCGTTTTCCCTGGTGCCTTTTATTTGTACTTTGGAACGTGTCCAGTTCCCTGATTAGAAAAATCGGACGCCACTGTCCTTCCCAACGGTCAAGGAGTTAAAAATGGCGACAAGATAAGACGGTCCAGCGGCCAAGAACGACTTTCCAGGGAACAATGGGACCGTGCCACCCTCGCCACGATATATGTTCCCGACGATTAGATTAAAGACGGGAATAAAAAGGAATTTTCGGGAGCTCCATTCCTTCCTTTGCTTCCCTGCCTCTCCTTTGAGCCAGGTCTCCACCTTGTTCGCGACGAACAATATGAAGGATTAACCTGTCGGCTATATTACGTTGTCGCTCGATCTCGCTACGTGATTCGCGGTGATTGATGGAGACGGGGCCTTAGGGAGCTCGTTTAAGATGGGTTGAGTAGGGGCGGGATATGTGTCTTGAAAACTTGAGACGAATAAAAAAGGGATCTTTTAACTTCTTTTAAGAGTATGGGGATAATATCGGATGTGTATTATACAGGGTTGTGCCAATTGAATTTAGGAGACTTCGACAGTATATTTTGCAGATAAAAATAAGTAAATAGGTTCGTATAAATGTATGTCATAAAATGCGTCATTCGGAGATAGAGGGTAATTGGAAAAAACCGAAATAAAAATAAAACTTCCACACCCTGTATGTCCGAAACGAGGCATTTTAGGACATACATTTATGCGAACTTTTTTACTTAATTTTATCTGTTTTATCGGCAGAATATGCTGCTGAAGTTTCCCGAATAAAATTCGAACCAACCTGTATAAATAATGATTATGCCTTTGTGGCTTGTTTATTTCTTGGAAAAATACTGGCAGAAAGAGTGCCTATTATTATATTTCGCTCTTATAGGCTTTCTATTAGTGATACCAACAAGAATAAAAACAATATTATTTTCAGATATCCACATGTCTATAGTTATTGCTTTTATATAATTTAAAATAGTTTTTAAAGCGACGAGTTGAGTTGTAAGTCTAAGTAAAATATATATCATTAGCTAATATGTTTTCTATTAGGACGGCTATAGGTATAGCGGATTCAAGGCTTTAAAGCAGGACGCACATTATCGCGGAACGGAATGGATCGGAACGGATCGCAATGGAACGGAAATTTTAATAAGTATATAATTAAGTTAGAGGCCGCACACTACCGCGGATCGGAGCCGCGAGGAATGGATCGGAACGGAAGGGAATCGCTGGGATAGCTTGCCGAGCGAATTTTTTTCGTGGTTCCACAGTCCCTTCCAGTTTTCAATAGAATGTTTACAAAATACGCACGATGCACAAGAATTTTAGACAGGTTAGAGCAAGTAGTTATTTATATTAACGTTATATTATCACACAGTTCTGTGTTTGTGGATGCGATGAATGAAGAACAATTGATTAATTTTATTCGTGGTTATCCACATCTTTATTTATTGAGTGATAAAAATTATCATAATCAACAAATGAAAGAAAATGCATGGGATGAAATTTCTCGAGAAATAAAAATGCCGGGTAGGTAAAAAGCATTCTAACTATATTTATTATGATAATATAACCATTTTTTTGTCGTATAACAAAACATTATTGCAATTATCTTTCATTTTGCCAAGGAACAAGTCCTTCAGGCGAATTGAAATATTCTGCGAATCTGTCTCGAATATTCATTGCACCACGAGTAGAATTAGCTCCCATATTTCTCAGCATCTGTAATCCTTGTGGCACTTCAGTTTTCTCTAGCTCACCAGGTGCCAAGAACATTTATCATTTCTTAAAAAGTTGTGCAAGCAAGTAGCTGCCATAATTATTATGTCAAGATGTTCAGGAATAACGTTTAATGTTTTTAAAAAAATTCTAAACTTTTTACAAAGTAGCCCAAATGGGTTTTCGCTACATCGTCTAGCTCTGCTATGTCGGTAGTTGTAAATTTTTTTAATGTTGTTGTTTCGAAGTTGAACTCCAGGATATGGACGCCATAGATTTGCACTTAGAGGGAAAGCTTCATCCCCTACAATTACATGAGGCATCAAAATATCACTTCCAGGCAACATTTTTGGTCCAGGTATTTTCAACGTACCACCATTTAAAGCTTTTCCTAGTGCAGAATTTTTGAAAATCCCTCCATCGCTATTTTTACCGAAAGCTCCTACATCAACGGTAATAAATCTTAAGTCAGCATCGACTAGCGCCATCAGGACCACACTAAATTGTTTTTTATATTTAAAATAAGTTGAGCCACTATTTGGTGGTTTTTCCGTTACAACATGCTTCCCATCCAAAGCACCTATACAGTTTGGATAATTCCATTTTGTACAGAAATCGTTTTCTATATTTTGCCACTGTTCAGTTGTTGGTGATGGCATCACAATGGAATGGAGTTTTGACCAAATTTCAGCACAAACTTCATAAACGATGCTTCGAACTGCTAACTCCCCTAGTCTGTAGCTAAACGCCGAACTAACAAATGAATCACCATGTCCCAAAAACCTGAAAAAAATATTAATATTAGATCTCTTTTTAGTTGATGATTGTAAGAAAAAATGGAAAAATTTAAAAGATTGCTACAGGAAATCAAAAGCCAAAAAACGCGGTAAAAGTGGGGATTCTGCAGATTGTATCCCAAAAAAATGGAAATATGAAGATGAAATGAATTTTCTTCTTCCAAACCTGAAGGAAAGGCCTCAAAAATCAAACATAGGTTTACCGACTGAGACTGAGGATCCAATTAATGTACAAAGTGAAATTTTTGAGGATGAAGGTACTCAAAATGCATTACTTGATGAAACGGCTGTTTTGTCGCCTCACTCAAAAAGACTTTCATCACCTCAACCAGGTATTATTACACACTTAATACCAAGTTCTTCAAATACATCAACTGTCACTAAACCAAAACGCCTCTCAAAACCTGAATTAAAATCAGCAGAAGTGTTACAAAAGTTTTTAGAAAACAACGAAAAACGTAAAAAGGCGGATCATTTAACAAAATTTTTTGATAAATTTTACTGAAGCTGTGGTTGGTTCCTTGTGAAACATCGTTGAAATATTAGTATTTTAATAAAGCACGCTTTTAGATGTTTCAAAAAACTTTTAATAAGAGTAACTTTAACTCTACATATATGTTTCGGCTTGTTAGGCCTTTTTCAAGAGTTTTTTAAGAACTAATCGTCTAACTACACTGTAACTATATATATATATATATATATATATATATATATATATATATATATATATATATATATATATATAGGGGTATATTCATAGAGTTTACAATAGCAGGGTAATAACAAAATGTGTTTAGAAATCCTTGTTGGTCGTTAACATTATTTTCGTTGTTAACAGATTTTAGTATTTCTAACTGTTCAATGTAATTTAGGCGTCTACCTTTTGTTTCTCTGTGTAGTAACTTAATTAATTTTAGAATGAAAACTCAATTAAGTTACTACACAGAGAAACAAAAGGTAGACGCTTAAATTACATTGAACAGTTAGAAATACTAAAATCTGTTAAAAACGAAAATAATGTTAACGACCAACAAGGATTTCTAAACACATTTTTTATTACCCCTATTGTAAACTCTCTGAACCCACCCCCATAGCAAATATATATATATATAGTTACAGTGTAGTTAGACGATTAGTTCTTAAAAAACTCTTGAAAAAGGCCTAACAAGCCGAAACATATATGTAGAGTTAAAGTTACTCTTATTAAAAGTTTTTTGAAACATCTAAAAGCGTGCTTTATTAAAATACTAAAATTTTTTGAATCCGCTGAAGAAACGACACGATCTTTGCCAACTGAACTACAAATTGAAGTAAAACATCGAATTTCAATGTTGCTTAATGAATTCGAGCTGAAAGCAGTGAAAAAACCAAGTTTAAGTGCTGATGTGGTTGAAAGTACTGACAAATCAACAAACACTGATGACTATTCGGTAACAATTGATAACAATTATATGTATACGAATTTGTAAAATAAACTTTATAAAACTGTGTACATACTTACTTTAATGCCAACGCCAAGTTTTCTTCTGCACTTATAGCTTTTCGATAAGTCGTATCTTGTTTCTGAATGTCAAAAATTTTTAACAAATCGTAAAATTTTTCGCTAGACATCCGAAAGTACTTGAAAAATTTTTGCTCGTCTTCTAATAGGTCTGGGAATAGATGATGAAATTCGCCATATTCTTGCCTTTTCAAGTTAATTTCATGGACCCATTTGCGTTTTTTTGTGAATTTCTCTTTCAACTTCTTCTTCTTCTAAAAATACACACAATGTCACAAATTCTTCGTCTGAAGTATCCATCGCAAAAGAACAACACACACTAAAACCAAGCCGGTCTAGTCGTTAATTACTCAAATATGTACAAATAAATTTTTCCGGGGAAGTCCGCGCTAATGTGCGGTGATTCAAAATTTCCATTCTATTTCGTTCCGATCCGATACGTTCCGATCCATTCCGTTCCGCGATAATGTGCGTCCTGCTGAAAAATCCATTATTTTCCACAATAGTAAGAGTTTGAATATCCGAAATAATTATTATTAGCATTTTTTTCCGATTATTAGTTAAACCGGGCCCAAACAATACACTTTTTCAAACTAGACATTATGTCGCACAAAAACTTAAAAGATGCACAATAACACAATACTACCACAATTTATTAGGTGCTACAGTTTATTTTCGGTGACAATACGCTACTAAAAAGTAAAAGAAAATATATTTTTTATCTCAGTGACCGGCCCCCGACATATAAATAATAAATAACGAGTTCATTTAAAAAAGCCGCCCGTATTTCCTAGAATTACTTGTTTTCATTTGGTCTGAAAGGTTGCCAGATTAATTTCAAAGTAGGAGTCAATCGGAGTTAAAGAAACAAAATCAGCACAATATAAAGCGAAACCTATGAAAATTTTATTTCTCGCATCAAATTATACACGAAAATATTAGAAATTATTAAAAAAGTGTTTAAAATAATTATTTGTTTATATTACAATATTATTCATGTCATTCAGGTACATGACAACAGTGTACAGAAAGCAAGTAACACCCAGCACCGAGCATTAATTCAGGTATCGATCGAAATATTATACAGAGAAAATTTTATGATGCAGGATTCCTCGGTTGATCATCCGATTATTGGAATCCTCGAGGATAAATACTCGAGGATCGCAATCATGGGCCGAAAACTGAATACTCCGAACCAATGGGCACCTACCCCAGTATCCTTCAGGCAGAAATTTGCGCTATCGAAAGATGCGTACAATTTATCTTAGATAGGAACTATCGAAAACAGGAAATTGCCATCCTATCCGATAGTCAAGCAGCACTTAACACGATCAACTCAGTAACCATCAATTCGAAGTTGGTCAAAGAATGCCTGGAGAAGCTCAACAAATTAGGCAAAGAAAATAAAGTCCTCCTACTCTGGGTGCCTGCTCACTAAGGGATAGAAGGCAATGAAAAAGCAAATGATCTAGCTAGAAAAGGAGCGAACACTCCACTAACTGGACCAGAACCGTTCTGTTTTCCAAACGGGAACCAACTGAAAGCGGAACTGAAGAATCTGGAAGACTCCATCCGTAACTTGGAATGGGTGTCCTCCAACGGTCTAAGGACACTCGAAAAAGTTCCTTAGAACTTATGACCGAGAAAAATCAAAAGTTTTCCTTGATTTAAGTAAAAACAATCTTTGGATTGTCACGGGGTTTCTAACAGGACACTGTCTCCTCAACGAACACCTCAGTAAGATGAAACTGAGAAACAACGGCGAATGCAGATTTTGTGGGGAAAATGGGGAAACACCAGAACACCTTATCACTGAGTGTGCCGAGACGACGACCATTCGTGCCATGAACCTTGGTACGTCTGATGTCGAGGATGGAGAGCTGGCCTCTGTGGAGCCGTCTCAGATACTGGCTTTTCTTAAAGCCCTGAGACTGTATGATGAGTTATAACTCGTTATAACTCAAGAAAGGGGAACACACAATAGATCTATAAAGTCGCGGTGATTAACTCCCCTCCTAAACATTCTACATTCTACATCGCAATCAATCTATATCATCTCTCGTTATTGGATATGATATCTGTATGATTTTCTCAGACACTACGAAATGCTTATTCTTTGGTTTTGGTTAAGAGATTTTTAATAGAAATATTAAGATGAAAATTAACTAGTTAATTAATTAATTAATTTTTGAAACTTTTAATAACTTTATTTACATTTTGGTAAATATAAAACATATATAAATACATATAAACCATACGAATTTAATATCGAGTTTAAAAACTTCTCTGCCCGTTTGGAGCGAGAAATTTGTAAATACCGCAATTAAACGATTTTGGCGCGCGAGGGCGGTAGTATTTTATAAGTAACCCCACGGCCATAAAACGAATTGTTTTAGATGCTTTTTACGTACCATTTAGTACGGTTATTCGTTTTTTAGTGCGCTATTTTTATGTAACGTTTTCTAAAGCGATAAAATCAAACGGTAAAGATATA
This sequence comes from Sitophilus oryzae, assembly GCF_002938485.1. NCBI lineage: Eukaryota > Metazoa > Arthropoda > Insecta > Coleoptera > Curculionidae > Sitophilus > Sitophilus oryzae. The sequence goes on from NW_022146108.1 coordinate 659,406, forward strand.
TAGCGGCCATTAAAACCAACAAGGACTCGAAAATAATTATTTAGTTTTTTATCGTTTGGACAAAAACCGTAAAATTAAAATATAGACTAATAAAAAGTGTTCAGAGACTTTGATAATGTTATAATAATTTGTTTTGTAAGTTTTTTTTTAACATCTCTCGAATGGTTTAAGTCGTATCTGAGCAACAGAAGTCAACTTGTGAGGGTGGCTACCACGTTGTCTTCTAGCAAGCCAATAGAATGTGGAGTACCACAAGGTAGTGATGGGCAAAACTGTTATTTTTAGATAACAGTTGAAACTGTTATAGTTATTTATAAAAAACAGCTTAAAATAACAGCTTAAAAATAACAAGTTTCTTTATTTTACTGCTAAATATCTGAAAGAGTATGAGGCGGTCACCGCCAGGCGTATTAACGCAGTTGCAAGTTGCAACAATGACGTGCTCGATGGTAGTATTTCCAGGGTGTCAAAACATTTCTAAATATCGATTGTTATCTAAAATACCTCTCTAAAAACGGTGGTTGTTTACAATAAGCGCTGTTTACAAATTGCGATATAAAAAGCCAAAATTCCGCCACTCGTCTATACCTATACATTCCGATCTACCTACGCCCTGCCCCTCGATCCGGGTAGATCCTGAATTGCGTAGCAGTGTACAGGGTGCATCTCAGTCGACGGGCGAGAAGCTCTTAGTTATGATTTTACCATTTGCGGTCAAAAAATAGCAATATAAGAAAATGTGTAGTATATTCTTCATAAGTAAACCAACTACACACTAGAGTTCGAATTAATTTTACACTTAAACTAGCGTGTACCCGCGACTTCGTTCGCGTCGAATTAATAATTTCTAATGGTGATGATAAAGCAAAACAAGAATTTCCATTAACATACAAACTGGATAAAATTTTCTCACATTTGCCAAAAATAAGCTTTCTAACGTCGGCAGTTTAAGCAGAATCGTGCTTAATCAATTACTCAACTTTTTGGAACACCCTGTATGATTTATTAAAAAATTTCAAAATATGTAAAAAAAAAACAAAATAAATTATGCGTGTCCAGACGTTTTCCGAAAGACTAACCGTTTTTAAATAACAAATATTGTAATATTTGAGGGGCGTTTTCACCCTGTTGGAACTTGAGATTCGATTGAGTACCCCTCCTTATCGAACCTAAACCCCACAGTCAATCCGTTTGCCAAAAATCAGCTTTAAACGTCAAGCAGTTTAAGCAGAATAGTGATTACTCAATGGTCATATTTCATGAAACACCCTGTATATATTTTTAAAAAATCTTAAAATATGTAAAACAACATAATAAAATATACGTGTTTTAAGAGTTTTTCCGAAAAACTCACCGGTTTTTAAATAAAAAATATTCTAATATTTGAGAGTAGTTTCACCCGCTTAGAATTCGAGTTTCGAAAAATCCCTTCTTATCGAACCTCTACACACTAAAGTCAATCCGTTTTCCAAAAATCAGCTTTTTACGTCAAGGGCTTTAAGCAGGATCGTGATTAATCAATGACCAGATTTTTCAAAACACCCTGTATACATTTTTAAAAAATCTTAAAATATTCTGAAAATTTTTCAGAATAAACAAATACCTAAATATTGAAACTTAATAAGTAAGTACTGAAACATACAGCGCCATAATATCTCGACCTCCGTCCGTTATGCTCGTAAAAGGTTGAAACAGAATGTATCTAAAACAACTGATGCGTTATTCCCCAACCTGTTTCAAACCTCCATTGACAATCGACCGATGCAGCAGCGTTCCCTTCCTACTCCGATTATCTCGACAGCCGCCCTGTTATGCTCGTAACAGGTTGAAAAACAACATATCTAAAATGACTGCTTCTCCAACCCGTTGCGAGCCTCCATCGACAATCGACCGATGCAGCAGCGTTTCTTTCCCACTCCTGTTATCTCGACCGCCAGGCGTTATGCCCGAAACTGTTTCAAAAAACCTGCTTCTTTTATATCCTATTATTTTTAAGCTGTTGCAAACCCAATACGACCATCGACGGTTTCGACCGAAGCAGCTACGTTCGCCGTAGCGCTTTCCCCACTCCGTTGTCCGTTGTCTCGCCGCCTGTATCGATGGTTTACGAAATAACATGTTTTCCATCCATACTAGTTGTTTTTTGGAATTGCTTCGAGCAGCATAGAATTTCGTGGTGGTGCAGAGCGGCGACTTCGTTTTTCGTTTCACGAGCGGCTGATCTCTACGTGTCGTTATTTTATATCTGTTATTTTTTAGAAGTAGTAACGGTTGCGTTATGTTATTTATAAATAATTGTTATAAAATAACAGATAGTTAAATAACAACCCATCACAACCACAAGGCTCAGTACTAGGCCCTATGTTGTTTTTTCTTTTTATTAACGACATTGCTAACATAAACATCAGTGGCAAAATATGTCTTTTTGCGGACGACACTAGCTCCACTTGGAGCAACAAGGACGTCACGGCACTTCATAGGATTATATCAAATGACTTAATCACCATTAAATATTTTGGTGCGATTAGAACCTTCTGTGTCTCAACATTTCTAAAACTAAAGCTTTGTCGTAAAACCCGCTGCAGCCTTTTGTACTTAACAACACCACCATTGACGTCGTAAAATCGGTAAAATTCTTAGGGTTTGTTGTAGACAATTCTCTGAAATGGGACATGCATATCGAAGCTTTGTCGAAAAAATTATGCTCTGCGTGTTGTGCATTAAGATCTGTTTCTAAGGAGCTTAACTTGTCAGTGGCTAGAACTGTTTATTATGAACTTTTTGAGTCGCACCTCAGGTATGCCCTTCCATTCTGGGGTACGTGTTGTGCGTCTCAATTTGACCACATTTTCAAGCTCCAGAAGAGAGCTGTTCGATATTCACTGGGACTAAACAGCAGAACTCATTGCCGGGACTTTTTTAAAGAATTAAAAATATTGACTCTTCCTTCCTTATGTATCAGCTTCTCAAGAAAGGCCATCTCACACTTATCCACTCAGGAACGCGGAGCAAGATGTTTATCTACCTAACCCACGCTCAGAGTTAGTTAAAAGTTCAATATTATACAACTCGAAAAAAATGCACAATCACCTGCCATTTGAAATCAAATCCATAACATCATTTTCTTCATTTCGCAAAGCATTGAAATCTTATTTACTAGACAAGGCTTTCTACGCCGTAAATGACTTATATTTTGGTAATCGAATTTGATCTTGTAAACACTGGTTTAATGTTTGCTATTACTATATTTACAAATGATATCGAAATAAATGTATCTAGAGGTCATTGATATTTGCTATAAACTAACCAAATATTTTTGAATACTATTTTTATTTTTTTTATTCTTTGACATTGTAAACATTTATAAATGTTTATTTTAAACAATAAGACTGACAATGTTATTTGTATAATGTTTTGTATTCTCTTTTGTTTGTTTACATTACCTTTGTCTACAAATTGTAACATTTTTTGACAACAAAGGCATTTATTTTTTTATGTTCAACAATCGTTCAATGTTACGTCATCATAATTTATCATATATGCGTTTTAGGGTGTGTCTGAGATCAGTTCATATTGCTTAGAGACAATGTCAGTCCAGGAAAAATGTTATTTCATAGTTCATCACGGTCAGTAGGCCATGATTATTTGAAACCAGTAAATGTTAAACAAACCAATACTGACTTTGGTACGACAGATGTACAATATGATCGAAAAAAAAAATCAGCGTCAGCGATGGCTGTGAAATGGAGATCGTTTTATATGTAAAATCATCTAGAGGATGCCATCGATATTCATTTCCAAGCCAACTGGACGCCGTTTGCTTTTTTGTTTGATCATACGGTATTTTTGGTAGCCATTTTAACTATAAAAAAGTAAAAAGCTTAATTTTATTCAATACTTTACCATTTTTATAAAGAAATAAAAATATATGCAGATCATATTAATTCGGGTACACAATTTCATAAAATCTGCATATTCCGGATAAAACTTTTATATTAATAAAATTTTGTGGACCCCAAAAGTGTTACCTAAAATCGAATAAAACGTGCAACTAAAATAGCTATTTATGTAACTAGTACCTAAAATGATGTTTTTTAGGACGAATCATTACTGTTTGCGGACGAGGCGTTAGAATTCGAGTTTCATGAAAATCAAATACGAACCTCTACACCCTAAAAGTCAATCTGTTTTCCAAAATCAGCTTTTTACGTCAAATTCAAACATATTTCTCCTACAAAAGGAAACTTTAATGGGGATCAAGAAAATAATATAATAACTTCCTGTGGTTTCTTTTTCTTTAATGATTAAGGATGAGGAAGTTGTTAATGAATGGAATATAAAGACAGGCAGCTTTAAAACTAAAGTGAAGATCTCATTATAAATTATATTTATGGAATATTTGAACTTCCTTATCTAATTGAGGATATTATATGAGAAATACAGGGTGCTACAAATTCGAGTTACGAGCATTGGTATCTCGATAACCGTAATAGATACGAACATTGTTAAATTGGGACAAAGTTGCGTGCAGTGTTCAAGAAGATGCCATCATATTTTTTAATTTCAAGACTTGCGAAGTTTTTTGAAAAAAAGGATTTTTATGAAAATCAATTTTATTTTTTCTTGTCATTAATTTTTAGAAAATCAAAAACTAATTGCACATTCTCATAGAAACTTTATTTGGGCTCTCTGACAGTATTTTTAGATTTTCATATTAGTTGATACTTTGTGAGATACAGAGGCCAACTTAATTTTTATTTTTAATACGGACCTACATTTTTTTTTTCAGGTTTTGAAAGAACTCGGTTTCCTGAGTACAATAATGTAACGAAATCAAGAGATTAATTTACTTAAAATTTCTTTACATTTTATCATTTCACTAGCACTAAAATCGAAGATTGTAACGTTTAAACGCAATATCTTGAAACCGTTTAGTTGTTTAGAACTAAACGAAGAGCACCTTTTTAACAAGCTCATAACTTTATATCGTCAGTGAAACGTGATTACCGTGCAACTCCATTTTCATTTGGGAAGATGCCATCGATTAGCAGCGTTTTAAAGATAGAAAAAACGAATATACAGGTCGTAGTTCTGCTACTCTTGCTGCAGATGCAGATGTGGATTTTACATCGCTGAAACGCCTAGGAGGTTGGAGGTAAAAATTTTAATATTTTCCGATCTTGTTCTAAACAAATAATAATTATTTAGGTCGTCCGCCAGTGGCCGAAGGTTACATAGAAGAATCTATTGAGAAAAAGAAGAAAGTTTGCAAACTGCTAATGGGGAGAAAGAAAATCGCGACCACTTCCACGGATGTATTACCAAGTACATCATCGTTCGCATTTACTCCACCTCATCAGAAAGTAAATTTACCTGCCAATGAGGAGTCGTTTCGATTGCAGATGCAAGTTTTTCAAAATGCACAAAATTGTTCATTTCATTTTTATTTTTCCAAACAAAGTTATCTCTACATTGAGCAATTTATGGGCGTAAAATAAATACAATGGAATAATATTATATATTTTAATATTGTTAGTAATAATATCGCTTACTTGTAGAAAAATAAATAAGTTTCATCACTAGCCGTGGCCAAAAATAATTACTTAATCAATTTTATTTTTTCTCTTCAACGTTTTTTCACACAAATGATTCCAAGTTCGGCCTGCTACCGTTGTCGTAAAAAAAATAGGCTCAGCATCCTGCCTTTAAACAAAAATCGACCAATTTGCAAGTGGCCAATGTAATATCATTTTACTAGATTTCTATCCAGAATATAGAGCTATATGCAGGAAAAATCTACCATATCTTCTAAGAACTATAAGTTAAATTTGTAAATTATTTTATACATTTTGTACAAAATGGCGCTATTTTAGTTCATTAAAAATGCATTAAAAATTTATTCGTTTTGGAATTGTGTATTTTAGCTCCAGACCTTCGATATTACAAAAATATACTAGCGTGTACCAGCGACTTCGTTCGCGTCGAATTAATCATTTGTAATGGTGATGATAAAGCAAAGCAAGAATTTCCATTAACATACAAACTGTATAAAATTTTCTCACATTTATGTCAGCATGAGGAAAAACAATATGGCGATATTATTACACAACTTATTAACGTAATATTTGAGGGGTAGTTTCATCTCGTTGGAATTTGGCTTTCGAAAAATCCGTTTACCAAAAATAAGCTTTTTACGTCAAGCAGTTTAAGCAGAATCGTGGTTAAGAAATTACCCAACTTTTTGCAACACCCTGTATGATTTTTTAAAAAATTTCAAAATACGTAAAAAAACAAATAAATTATGCTTGTCCAAGCGTTTTCCCGAAAGACTAACCGTTTTTTAAATAATAAATATTGTAATATTTGAGGGGCTTTTTCACCGTTTTGGAATTTGAGATTCGAGAAACCCCTCCTTATCGAACCTCTACACCCCACAGTCAATCCGTTTACCAAAGATCAGCTTTAAACGTCAAGCAGTTTAAGCAGAATCGTGAATACTCAACGGTCATATTTTATGAAACACCCTGTATAAATTTATAAAAAATCTTAAAATATGTAAAACAACAAAATAAAATATACGTGTTTAAGAGTTCTTCCGAAGAATAATTTAATATACAAACAAAATATTTTAATATTTAAGGGATAGTTTCGCCCCCTTAGAATTCGAGTTTCGAAAAATCCCTTCTTATCGAACCTCTACACCCTAAAGTCAATCTGTTTTCCAAAAATCAGCTTTTTACGTCAAGCGCTTTAAGCAGGATCGTGATTAATCAACGACCAGATTTTTCGAAACACCCTGTATACATTTTTAAAAAATCTTAAAATATGTAAAAAAATAAAATATACGTGTTTAAGCGTTTTTTTCGGAAACTTGACCGTTTTTTAAATAAAAAATTTTGTAATATTTGAGGGGTTGTTTCACCCTCTTGGAATTGGAATTTCGAAAAATCCCTTCTTATCGAACCTCTACACCCTAGAATCAACCTGTATGCCAAAATTGAGCTTCTTACGTTGAGTGATTTGAGCAGGATCGTGATTAATCAGTATGTCAATAACTTAAGGATTTTATATATTATTCATAACCATCTATACTAATATGATATTCATAACCATCTATACTATCATATTTTTTTAAAATTGAATTGATTATTTCTAAATCTGTTTGAGTAATAGGTATTCAATTCCATTTTCAAAATTTCAAGCAATAAAGGTTGCTATCTCCAGAAGTATATTTTTATTTCTTATTTCTGCAAGACGAATATCTGCTATCTCCCTATTATGTCTGAAAAAATTAAAGTAACACGAAATATTGAGTTTTATTGTTTCAGCAAATAAAATTATTATCTCTTTATCATATTAACGCATGAATATACTTCTTACATGTGTACCTACATATTTTTACCGTTTTTTATGAAGTATTTGAATAATGGAGTTAGCAGTTTATCACATTTCACTGACGATATGACACTATTGTTTGACACCCTGTATATTGAAAGCAAAAAACCCTGTATAAAAAATAAATCGAAAGGAATTAAAAATCTAAAAGAGTTAATTTCCTTTCTCTGCTTACTTTTTTTAACACTTTTGTAGTTATGGTATTAATTTCAAATACAATTTTTGTCAGAAAGCAATACACGATTCATTAAATCCAAACATTTTCTTCAGAAATTCTATTCCTTTTCCCAGGGCACCTTAAACAATTTTTTTCCGTAACAAATTTTATTTTATAACGGTACAAAGGACGCTTCATAAATAAATTTTCCGCGCAATATTTCTGTAAAAATACGGAAGAGAAACGCGCGAAACAAGAGATAGAGTTTTGTTTCTTTGTTTTTCATTACGGCTTTTTAATTTTCTCCGCTAGACGTCGCCATTCACTGCCTCGCTCGGGGATTAAGCTCGTTCCCAACGTTATGCTTCTGACAAGGAGATTATAAGCGTTAATAAATGCCTTAATTAAATCTTAATCGCCACGTATTAATTTGGATTTTTTTTCGATTTTTTTATTGCAAAATGAAATATTTTACAAAATATCTACTTATTTAGTAAGCAATGCTCTTCGACAATGACATTTTTATATACTACTAGCGTGTACCCACGACTTCGTTCGCGTCGAATTAATAATTTGTAATGGTGATGATAAAGCAAAACAAGAATTTCCATTGATATACAAAGTGGATACAATTTTCTCACATTTATGTCAGCATGAGAAAAAACAATATGGCGATATTATTATATAACTTGGTAATATTTGAGGGGTAGTTTAATCTCGTTGGAATTTGACTTTCGAAAAATCCGATTGGCAAAAATAAGCTTTTCACGTCAAGCAGTTTAAGCAGGATCGTGGTTAATCAATTACTCAACTTTTTGGAACACCCTGTATGATTTTTTAAAAAATTTCGAAATATGTAAAAAAACAAAATAAATTATGCGTGTCCAAGCGTTTTCCCGAAAGACTAACCGTTTTTTAATTAACAAATATTGTAATATTTGAGGGGCGTTTTCACCCTCTTGGAATTTGAGATTCGAGAAACCCCTCCTTATCGAACCTCTACACCCCACAGTCAATCCGTTTGTCAAAATTAGCTTTAAACGTCAAGAATCGTGATCACTCAATGGTCATATTTTATGAAACACCCTGTATAAATTTTTAAAAATCTTAAAATATGTAAAACAACAAAATAAAATATACCTGTTTTAGATTTTTATCGAAAAACTCACCGGTTTTTAAATAAAAAATATTTTAGTATTTGAAGGATAGTTTCACCCCCTTAGAATTCGAGTTTCGAAAAATCCCTTCTTTACGAACCTCTATACCCTAAAGTCAATCTGTTATCCAAAAATCAGCTTTTTATATCAAGTGCTTTAAGCAGCGTCGTGATTAATCAATGACCAGATTTTTCGAAACACCCTGTATACATTTATAAAAAATCTTAAAATATATAAAAAACAAACTAAAATATACGTGTTTAAGCGTTTTTTCGGAAACTTGGCCGTTTTTTAAATAAAAATTTTGTAATATTTGAGGGGTGGTTTCACCCCTCAAATAACCCCTTGGAACTGGAATTTCAAAAAAACCCTCCTTATCGAACCTCTACACCCTAGAATCAACTTCTATGCCAAAATTGAGCTTCTTACTTTGAGTGGTTTGAGCAGGATCGTGATTAATGAGTGAGTCACTTAAGGATTTTATATATTAGTTTGCTTATTTCGCTAAAAAATAATAAAAAAAACTGTATAAATAAAAAAACTGTTAAATATTTAGTATTAAAAACTTTGATACCCTTGGAGAAATGAAGCCTTAAAATATTTACAGCAATTTCAAAAAATTGAAAATATTTCAAAAACGGTGAGGATTAAGCATGATAAAACTTAATCAAATTTACTTTTATTTCAGTCGAAGAATCTAAAAATAGAATAATATACAGAGTGTTCTATTTAAAAAATAGATAACTTTGATATTTTTTATTTATTTGGGACACTCCGTATTTTGTAAAAATATTTTTAAAACTGTAGCTTTAATAGTCCTTCAACGAACCCAAAACTTACAATTTGTAAAAATCTAATCGTTTAGCTGCAATATTCCACGTCGTATGTGGTGAATATTCCTGTATATCAATATACAATAATTATTAAAATATGTAATACACAGGGTAGTAAGAATTCACAAATTCCCTTTTGTTCCAGGTATGCAAGATGGTACCAGGCGGCGAGCGCAAGATCCGCGAGCACCAAATCTCCACCGAGTACCTCATCCGACACACCAAACCCCGCCCAACGTACGAACCAGTTGGTGCTGAACAACAGGTTCCCCTAGAGCAGTTCGAAGTCGACGAACACGGTCCCATTCTCAGCAAAACACCCCCCGACGTTTGCACTACCAACAGATGCCAAGACTTTGCCACCAGCAGCGACCTATCCAGTGCCGGAACTCTGGAGATCAACTATTGCTCAGCTGGTGCAAGTTGTACCGGACATTCCCAGGTCTCCGGTGGAGGGCTTGCAGGACAAACCATCCCCATCACGATAAAAAATCGAAATTTTGTTACTCCAGTAGGATTTTCGAATACCCCAACCTCTAAGTACGGTACTTTACCGGGTACAACTCTCCACCAAGGGTTTCTGGGTGTTTCTGATTTAGGTTCGTCAAGTTCGAACAGCTCTAGCGGGTATTGCGGAAAGAGCAAAACGTTGCAACACCAGAAAATTAAGAAGCAGTCCAAACCTGAGACGTTCTACGTACCGGATGGTTCGTTCGAAGGGTTCGGTAAGCAAAGAACGAACAGTGCTCTGAGCTACTCGGGTAGTGCGGTATGACAGCTAGAGATGGAAGGTGGTGACGTGATATTCTAAAGTTTCGAATGATTGTAGTGAACGAGAACGTTTTTTTAAAGTGAAAAGTTAAATAAGGTTAAATCAAGTTTTATTTAATTTGTTTATTATTGAATTTATATGTGAGGGTTAACTTTTTAGGAAAATCTGCATATTGGGTTTCATATTATAGATTTTCACTCCAATCTGGGGAGTAATAGGAATATATTTTTTTTTATAAAAATATACAGGGTGGCGCACCTCATTCGCCTCAGTAAAATTAAACATGTTGACTAAATAGTTACTAGACTAAAATCATAAATTTAAAATGGTTTTGTGTTAAAAGTTCAACAGAAACTGTTTTATCATTATAATGACATGTATTAACTATTTCCATTCTAAATATCTTGACAACGGTTGTTCGTAGCGATTTTTCCGAAGAGACATTTTTTATGTAGAAAACTATGGAAATGTGTATTTTTTGAGTCACATGTAGGTGGCGCCGCCTACAAATACGAGTCATATTAACATCAAAATCCAATTTCTCATTTCAAAAACACTTCCAGACACTAATTTTCATCCAAATATTGACGTTACTTCAGAAACTATTCGGAAAGTATCAAAATAAAAATGAAACTTCTACACCCTGTATCTCCAAAACTAAGCATTTTAGAACATACATTTATACGAAACTTTTTACTTAATTTTAACTGCAGAATATGCTGCCGAAATTTCCTGGATACAGTTCGGACCACTCTGTATTTTATAATTGTTACTAAAGTCAAAAGTGCGAGTTGGAAACCTAATATGAAGTTTTTTTCTGAATAGTAGACCGTCCTGTATATTGTTAATAGTATGTGATTATAATAATTTATTGAAAGGCTTAATTGAATTTCTATGAAACATATGATTTTATATTTTGAGAAGCATATACATATGTTCAGAAATAGAATTTTTTTAATTAAGTAATAATCTCATATGTTTCCAAGTTTAAAAGAGTACCTACATTCAATATTATTAACCCTAACGTTTTCAAAAATTAAAAAAAATTAACAATATATTATACAGTTTCCAGTTATTACCACAGTTTATTCAAAGCCAAGGTACACCAAATACAAATAAATAAATTAGGTATGTACTTGAACAGCAACATTACAGTCATATAACATATTATTAGTACAATATGATCGAAAAAACGGCGTCAGCGATGGATATGAAATGAAGATCGCTGTCATTTTATATGTAAAATTACAAGGGGAATGTCATCGATAGTCATTTCCCAGCCAACTGTTTTTTTTTTCGATCATACGGTATTACTGTAGTATTACTGTTTCTATTTTTTTTCTTATATCTCTTCAAGTATATTGAACATCCTGTATTTAAAATTCTAGTAATAAGTTTGAATTAAGGTACTTTTTTATAAAAACAATTTTGTTCGTTATAAGTATACGATTAAAATAGATTCAATATCAAACTGTAAAAAGAAAATTCTTAAGAATTGCGAGTAGGAATACGTTTAAAAAAGAAATATATTAAAATCCATAACATGGATATGTCTAAAAACATAAATTAAAAAGATTTGATTACTTTAGTAATTCTAGATTAAATTAAACCAACAAAAAGGGACTATTGTTATTTTTATATCGTTAACAAAAATGGTTTTGACAAATCAGATATTCATATCGTCTAAGTATCTATAAACTATTTATTAATAATGAATGTTTTAAACATTTTAAATAATTACGTCGGAATAGAATACTATTCAACCGATAGATTGTAAAAAGAAAATTTAAGAAAAACGTAAAATAATTGTAAATTGCTGTGATATACATTATTTACTATCATTCATGTATATTACCGATATATACACAGTGTAAAAATGTGATTTGTTATATAATTTATTTGTTATTAAGCGAAAATAAAGTTATTTAAACAAAGCGACTATGTGTTTTAATAGACTTATATTTTTTCCTTAGTTTTATTTCTTATAGGTGTATAAATTTCAAGGCTAGAATCTCTACAACTGAATGGTAACTATATAGTTTGATGTATGATAAAACGACGTATGATGACAGCGTTAAGGCTTAAAAATTACGGTCAATAACATTTATCTTCTAATTTTACATTTTACATACATATATTTATTTTCATTTGCAAGTGACAGTCAATCTTCATTTCCAAGACAACTCTAAAGCCTAAGTTTAACAATAACGAAATAAATATATAAAAACGAATATAAAAAATAACGATAAAAAACGAAATTTGGTATGTTGAAAGTATATGACATAAAATAGAATTGATTAACATATTCAATAAAACAGAAAATGATTAAAAGTTGTCACTTTCTGTTTCACCGGAAATGACTACAACTTTTGATTTTTAAATGGCACCCTCGGTATAATTCTACTTTATTCTATAGAAAATTACACTCTGAATAAAATGACATTTCATATGCCAACTTTTGATATTTTCGCCTATTGTTTATTTGAAATTGTTAACATGCGTTTCTTAACGACAACTTACTCGAAATACCAAGTGTGTGGTACCAAATTATTCGTAAAAAAATGCTTTTTCCAAATATGCTAATGAACCACCTCGTTCCATTTGAAAAAATTGATATATCAAAAATAAGATTTGGGAATCTTTTAATCAGAACAAGATACGAAAAACATTAGACGATCAAAGCTATTTTTCCAAGGCTCCTTGATTAAAAATTAGTGGTTTTAGCAAGGCCATGGCACTCTACATTCAAATTTAAAATACGATTTTTTTAAAGCGAAAATGTCAAAGGTTGACATATAATATGTCATTCTATTCGGAGTGCAATTTTCTCTCGAATAAAGTAAAAAATACGGAGAGAGCTATAGGGGTGAGCCACTTTCGAGACGCACCCGGTATAATAATAAATAAAATAATAAGATGAAAAGGAAATTTATGAAAATACAACATAATATGGCTACCCAGTAATGTAGATGTATACTAATATTATTTTACTCTGCATATATAAACGCGTGTAATGACCCAGAGATATAAAAATGTGTATCATAAAACATGAGATTATGCTAAATTTATTGAGTAAATAAATCGTCAATAGCTTGAAGAAATAAGAAGAGTGTATAATATTTTATATATTTATGCTACTAATAAAAAATATTAGAATATTTATAATTTTTATAATCCATAGAAATTTTGTCATAATGAAAAATTTGAAGGAGTCACTCCATCAAATTTACATCGATTTTAACGTAGTTCCTGTTGTAGCTGTTAAACGGCCCACAGACGATCCAATCTGTTGTACAACAAGTTGGACGATTTGGTTTGATCCAACGGTTTGAACGATAATCGTAACGTCTGTGGGCTTGTCGTCCAACTTATCGTTAAGACGTGGTTGGATCGTATGGTAGTTCAGCATGTTTAAAAATCTGTCGTATAACTTGGTTGGATCAACGACAAATTTGAACGTCTGTGGCTTTTTCACCGACTTGTTGCTACTATGTTAATACAGAAATACATCGTGTAGTGAGATTGTGGTGTTTCATCATGGAAGAAAATAGGCAGTTTTGGACAGAATTTATTGAAATTTATAGAGACCATCAAGTAGATTCATATGCGAATGAATATGTCTTTGTAACAGCCATTTTTTACACCATACGCGCCTTTTCTTCTTTTGCACTTTATTACTATTATCATCCGAAAACAACGCGACTACTAAAGCAGCTACAGTTTTTTTGACATGGTTTGTGGCATAGTCAAACATACACTGAGTCACTGAACTAATTCATTTAAAACATTTAACTAATCGTACAACAAGTCACTTTCATCCAACCTATCGTACGATCAGTTGTACAACCGATTATATCGTCTGTGGGCTCCTTTAGATATATACTTATATAATAAACTGATTTTCTTCATTTTGCCTATTATGAAAAGTAAATATTTCCTAAAGATATCGTCCGAATTGTGCAAGTCGGCAACGCTGATAAAAATTATCATTGCATTCTGTATTAAATTCCAGCACGTTTCCAGTGAAATAGTAGAAATCCTTTCGTAGTAGAATTATTTAATACTTTATTATCAGAATATAAAAACGAGAATAAAATAAAAAACAGCTTACCCAGAGCCGATTTCGAACTCGGACTTCTCGCTTCATACGCGGAACTTTTGCGCATCGCGCTATGGTGACTTGCTTGATGTATATTCAATAGTAGAATTTAACGGACTAAGGGTGGCTGTAACGACGTCCCGTAATCCTGCTGTTAAGACATAACAATTGGTGTTATATAAAAACCAGCTGTTATGTTTTAACAAGAGAATTACGAGACATCGTTGCAGCCACCCTAAATAAAAATATAGGATCTTCTTCCAATGAGCAGTAGTGTACTATTTCAAGTACAAGCTATTCCTGAACGCATAGAAAAATATATATTAGAGCCAGCTTTCTTAAAATTCTGTCTCGAAAACGTTGCTAGCTATTAGACTATACGACACTCGAAGAAATTTCTTGGTACTTACAACTTAGTTTAAGTAAAAACAATCTTCGAATTTTCGCGGTGTTAAAGCTAAGAAATAACGACAAATGCAGATTCTGTGGGGAAAATGGGGAAACGCCAGAACACCCTATCACTGAGTGCGCCAAAACGACAACCATTCGTGCCATAAATTTTGGTAGGAGTGATATCGGAGATGGAGAATTAACCTCTGTAAAACCATCTCAGATACTGCTGATAACTTCAGTGTTCTGAGGCGGTGCCTTGTCTCAAAATATCAAGTGTGCTATATTTTTTGGAAAGGGAGTTCTTTCCAGTTAATTAAAAATATACAGTGTGTCCCATAAAAAATCATATTTTCTGTTGATAATTCATAAATTATTAATTAATAAAATATACTTAAACTATTATATTCTACGTAAAAAGGTGCTTTGGAAATGTTGTCATAAAAATACAAAATTTTCCATAGCAAAAAAGTTACAGCGATTTGTTGAAGTTGCACTTTTTGAAAAACACCCCATAACTCCGAAACGGTAACAGGTATCGATGTGCGGCTTTCACCATCATATTTTTGATAAAGATTAAGCTCCAGACACCTATATTAGTTTTCGTCTATCTCCTATTTGGCCCACCCTGTACACTAAATAAAATGTTTCGTATTTGCGTCATTTCGTTTGCATTACGCCAAACAATCATCGTTTAATTTAAAATCACAAAAGACTGCTGCCGCTTCGAAACGTAAAAATAAAACGTCAAAGCGCATTAAAGGCCGATTCACAGTAATCTCGCGGTTAAAGCTCTCCAAGGAAAGAGCAGCGGAAATGCAAATGGTGGCGTCGACTGCCTCACGGATGTTGGCCGACATCCGCTTGTTCTCTTCGAGCCTTGACACGTCAACTGCGTCGATTAGTCGGTCCTAATCCGAAGAATTCTGTGCTGGACGTTGCAATAATGCAAACGTCCTAGAGAATAAAAGAATGCCCTTGGTGGGATAGAAAAATTGATTGTTCTGTGTGGAGAATAATCGGTTCTTTGTTGTTGGTGTTGAAAAATCTAGAAATGTTATATATAATGCCTGTAATATTATAAATTCGAAAGAGTTGAACCTGGCATTAGACGGTAGGTTTAAAATCACCTGAGAGGTGACGCGAGAACATTTTGCTTACATTCTCTATAGATATATTATAATATTTCTTCTACCGTGACAACTCTTATTTTTGTGTCGGTATTTACATGTGTGGAAGTAAATCGCATAAGGATCTTATTAAGTAAGGCGTTGCTACATTGCTACGGTACGTCTTTCCTTATCAAGTAAATATCGTGATTTTACGATCGAAACCGCTTATTTTTAAAAGACTTTTTTCGAAAAGGTAACTAGATAAAATTACTAGATATGTTTCTGAGCATCTGAAATGGAATTATAAGGATATCGTTAGGGTTCCATATTTTCTATAACGAGATAACGTCAGTAATCGCGATAATTTAAAAACTCAACTTTTTAACTCATAAAACGCTATAACTCAAGAAC
Source organism: Sitophilus oryzae (assembly GCF_002938485.1). NCBI lineage: Eukaryota > Metazoa > Arthropoda > Insecta > Coleoptera > Curculionidae > Sitophilus > Sitophilus oryzae. The sequence continues at coordinate 675,732 of NW_022146108.1, forward strand.
CACTTTAGGTATTGAAACTTTTTTTTAATTTGAAGTTCTTCTACAAGATGTTTAAATGAGAAAAAAATCGATAGGTTTGTTTTTTTTTTCATTCAAAAATTTAAAAACACCCGTCCGTTTACTTTTAGTGCAGAGCAATTTTCAGCAATCGTGTAATTTTTTTATTTGTAAAGATTTTCACATACTGTCTGCGAAGAAAATACAGCAGAAATATTAGGAAAGTTTCTTAAAAAACTTAAATCAATTATTTCTAATGGATTTTGAGATATCGATTTTTGAATTCAGAGTTCAAAGAGTGACCACTGTCGAACACCAACTCAATTTCATTTATTTTTACCAAAAGTGCAAGTGTTTCTAACTTGCACATCAAAATTTATAAGCTATAGGGAAAATTTCAAGAACTCGTTAATAAATAAACAAATAAAGTATCACGAGACGTAATTGAATCGTAAAGTAAAACGCATAACGCAACTTCTCTCTTTGTTCAGTACATTATAAGCGCATTGTACTCTTCTTACATACGGAAATCTCGACCTAAAACTAAACTTTGCCAGCCGATAGTTTAACACTATTAAAATATTCATAATTTTTATTACTGTTTGGTAGAAATTAGAGGAACTACATACATATTTGAAAATAGTATTTAAGGCCTTTATGGCCATGTGGCCAACTATTGTAGAGTCCAAAAAAAGCTTTTTCTGTGAAACGCACAATGGGCACTAATATTATGTTCCAGATAAGCGATGACACAAAGGCTTACTCAAGCTTTATTTCCTTAGAATATATCTACTAAACAAAAGATCAATAGGTTAACATGAAAAGACTCCAGATATTCAGATATCTAAGCTCAGTTATTTGCTTAATTAGGTACTTAAATAGTATCGAGTTATTTCTAATGGATTTCAAATGGACATGTAACAAAACGCATTTAATGCGTTTTGTTACATGTTTCTACGTCCTACGATACAGTTAGAAGTACCGTTTGAATAATATAGGATTTAGTATTTTTATTTATTTTATTAAACATTATTTTTACAAGTTAAAATTCAAAGTATTTTGTGATTTTTTTTGTAATAATGATTTTTGCTTTTATTTGATAAAGGTTGCTTTTATATTTAATTCTTTCAACTAATTTTTATTTTGCTTTGGTTTATTCTGGTTGTATCAGTGTTAATTTTAATTGAACAATTCTTCTATTTAGGATTACATACTCTTCGTCAAAACAAAAGCGTATTTGTTTAACTCAAAAACAACTAGCAAAATTAAGTTATTTTTATTTTTTTTTAATTTCGTATTGGGCATACTGCGGTGACTCATGCATATCTGCTTAAAAGAGAAATATCTCCAATGTGCATAGTCTGTGATGTTGAGTTGACAGTAACCCACATTATATGTGAATGTCCTCAATATACGGTAGAAAGAAGTAGATTCGATATACGTGGAAATTCGTGAAAATTTAATCGAAGAAGAATAAATTAAAATTATTTTGAACTTTATGAAAGATGTTAATATATACCACCAACTGTGATACTATAATCCAACTGTGACACTGTGATGTAAATAATTATCTATTCTTCTTATTGTTTGTTTTTGTATCTCTACTTTTTTTGTGTTAAGTTTTTTTTGATCCTTTGTCACTCAGCTTGAAATGTTTATGTCAATGTATATTTTTAAATTTTAAATTGTCCTTGTAAGAGTTAACCCCTTGAGGATATTGAGATAGATCCGTGTAATTGCATTGTTAACAATAATACAACGAGTTGTACATGGCTAATGATCCTCGTGATCGATGAAAAAAAAGTTATTTTTAACGATATTTAATAATATGATATATCTGGCTTACCAAATCTCTCAAAACTCGTGTTGTAGCTCGGAAATAAGAAAATTTTAGATTAGACGTTAGAAATGACGGAAGGAGGCCTCAAATCTCAAATTTTCTCTCGGTAATCTTCCCGAGATAAAGATGAATTAATTAAATTTTCCTAGTCTGAATAAAAGAGAAAGAGATGTTTTGTTTTCTTATCCGTGTTTAAGAACGAGTTGGCATGGTTGGCGGAGAAGATTTTCCGCTTATTTTGTTTATGTCTGAATGCGACTTTAAAGTTAAGATGTTTGTTTTATCTTGGAAGTGAATGAAAGGACAACACAAAGGACAGGAAAATATAGCATAAATCTAATGTTCAACTTAAAAAGAATATAGACAAATATTTTGATTTTTTTTGACTAGGTTGTAAAATGTATGGGAGGGGAAAAGTTATTCACTGCGACCTTATAGATGTATTGTGTCCGCCTTCCTTGAGTTATAACTCATCATACAGTCACAGGGCTTTAATAGGAAAATAAATTCTATATATACATACTGGTTTAAAATATAATGTCGCCATCAACTCTCCATTAATAGTGGAGAGTTGGCCGCCATTCAACTTGGAACTAACGTGTTTCGCCGTTCCATGCATGGACGGCCGACCTAACCTTAATTACAAACGACCCGTGTAAGGGCCGTTTAGAAATCAAGCTAAAATTAATTTTCGGTCGTGTGGAGAGAACAGTGTAAATAACAGTGAAGAAGCATTAACAGAGAGTTTTGTATAGGGTAAGGTATATTTGACTAGCTAGAATAAGCACTACTAATATTAGTCAATTCTTATGTATTTCTCTTACTTTTTATATTTAAGTAAAATAAAATAAAAATGCCTTAAATAATATCTTAAACATTGCCTACTTATAATTAGAGATTTTTGTGAATAAATTTTACGCTACTGGTAGTAGGCTTATTGGTCTATAGTTTTTGATGTCTTCTTTGCTGCCTTTCTTATGAATTTGAATTAAAAAACCAACAGAACACAAAATACTCTAGATATACAACAGAATACAACCACGAGAACAAGCAACCTTTAGAAGCAGCCAAACAAAAGAATACGAACTTCCACCTTTATAGATTTTAAGAAGGCTCGTTATATCCTAAGGCAATAATAGAAGCCCTAGCGAAAGAGGGTATTGACAGGCGTTATATAGAAACTCTCGCTAATATATACAAAGAAGCAAACCAAACTACATTCTACATTTAAATGAAAATAAAATAACTCCAAATTCTAAATTCTAAATTCTAAATTCTAAATTCTAAATTCTAAATTCTAAATTCTAAATTCTAAATTCTAAATTCTAAATTCTAAATTCTAAATTCTAAATTCTAAATTCTAAATTCTAAATTCTAAATTCTGGAGTTCTGGAGTTACTGGGTTCTGGAGTTCTGGAGTTCTGGAGTTCTGGAGTTCTAAGGTTCTGGAGTTCTGGAGTTCTGGAGTTCGTTCTGGAGTTCTGGAGTTCTGAGTTCTGGAGTTCTGGAGTTCTGGAGTTCTGGAGTTCTGGAGTTCTGGGTTCTGGAGTTCTGGAGTTCTGGAGTTCTGGGTTCTAGGTTCTGGAGTTCAAAGTTCTAAATTCTAAATTCTAAATTTCTAAATTCTAGGTTCTAAATTTAAATTCTAAATTCTAAATTCTAAATTCTAAATTCTAAATTCTAAATTCTAAATTCTAAATTTAAATTCTAAATTTAAATTCTAAATTTAAATTCTAAATTCTAAATTCTAAATTCTAAATTCTAAATTTAAATTCTAAATTTAAATTCTAAATTCTAAATTCTAAATTCTAAATTTAAATTCTAAATTCTAAATTCTAAATTCTAAATTCTAAATTCTAAATTCTAAATTCTTTAAATTCTAAATTCTAAATTCTAAATTCTAAATTCTAAATTTAAATTTAAATTTAAATTTAAATCTAAATTCTAAATTCTAAATTCTAAATTCTAAATTCTAAATTCTAAATTCTAAATTCTAAATTCTAAATTCTAAATTCTAAATTCTAAATTCTAAATTCTAAATTCTAAATTCTAAATTCTAAATTCTAAAAGGTTTTGGCTTTTAGACTGGTGTAGATTTATATTATAATTACTGGTATTTGAAGATTTACCGGTAATAGTTTACTCAATTAGGACATTTAACCGGTAAACCGTCAAATAAACCGGTAATACAATCCCAATAATATTAAATAAAAAAAAATATTTTATATTAACAAAATTATTATCCCACCCCATACATTTTTCTCGAATTTTCCCATTTTTTCCATTCGGTAATAATGAAGGCATTCGAACAAGAAGGCGGCATTCCCCCACATCGAGAGGAGCTCCTCGATTTAATAAAACGCCAACGGTAAAAATAGTCGGGCGCTACGTGAGACGAATGCTGCACTGAATTATTGGGACCTTTTGTAAAACAATCCCCATCCCCCATTTATCCTGTACCGGAACTTTACGAGCGCCTATTATCCTCGCAGGCTCTATTTATCGTCCTCCTTTAGGTCGCGTATCCATCTCTTTGTTTTCGGCTCATCATCGATAGTTTAGCTCTCTATTTTCGATTTTATCGATACCTGATACGATTACCTACGTATAGGGCATGTTCTGAATTGACTGCGTAAAATTTCTATCGGCGTTATTGTGTTAAATATAAGGGTTTGTTGTATTGAATGTCGTAGCACTTATAAAATTTGAAATAGGGGACGGGGAAATCGTAGATACTTAAAGTACGTGTCAAGGATAAAATTTTTTTTTTCTTTTTCTTTGTATTCATCTTCTCTTGGATATTTTCCAAACCAAATTTAAATTACATCTTGTTTGTTATCAAGTCAATCTTCTTATGCAATCTTGTCCTTACAATATTTGTTGATGAGTATATCTTATCTTGCTGAATGACATACCAAGAATATACAATACATACACACATGGTATTTCACACGCATCAGAAGATGGTCACGGCAAGGCGTTTTTTTAATGAGCTTTTCTGTGACTGAAAAGCCCGATACGTGATGTTATCTGTCTACCGCACTCCGGACATTCAAAAATTTCATTGCTTTGTTGCCTCTCTAAACTCTGTTAACTGAGTTTACAATTCTTCTCCATTGCGTTCTGTTGTGAACTGCTTCTTCCTATTGATTCTGCATATTAATCCTCTTTAAGTTTTCGTGGAAAATATCCTAGTACCTTTTGAGTTGTCCATCCGGCCTCCTCTTACCGTCTACAAGCTCACCGTAAAGCAGAGATTTTGGTATGCGGTTTTCTTGCAGTATATGTGAGCAGCCCATCATTGACACCACCAAGAGTTGTCTAAGGTGTCCCTGTTGCAACTTGTTTAATGCATTCATGTGTCGGCGGTACGGCAGCTAGGTTTCGCTTCCATATAACATGGTGGGGATTATTATTGCTCGGTACACTGCATGTTTCGTTTTTGTGATCAAGTCATGATTGTAGAAAACCCTGTCTTTTAATTTCCAGAATGCTCTTGAGGCGCTACTAATCCTGTGCTGAATTTCAGAGTCAATATTGGTCTTTTCCGAAATCAAACTGCCGAGGTAATTGAATTCCTCTACATATTCCAATAGTTCTCCGATTTTTATAGCAATGTTGTGATCTTCCGGGAGAGTGCACATGATTTTAGATTGTCGATGTTCAGTTTAAAGCCCAAAGTGCTCGTATGCCCATATATGTGTTCAACATTTCTTGTAATTACTGTAAATTTTTTGCAACTAGAGCGCAGTCATCAGCGTATTGAAGTTCTGTGATGAACTTTGTATGTGTTTTTGCCCTGATTTTTTTATGTTGAACAGACCGCCGTGCCGTCCTATCTGTATTTAATGCCCAATCCTCTTTCCTGCAATGTGCTGTCCACCATAATGGAGAGCGCTGCCATGAATATACCAAAAATATACAACTTTGAGAAAAGCCGAGCTCTAATATTGATCAACAAAAAGAATTGCAAGAGAGAAATATCGAATACATAAATATTTTAATCCAGAAGAAATTAATACGCACAAGCAAATTAGTAAAAATCCAAAAAAGTAGAAGTGGAAGTAAAGAGATTTTGTCATGATCGTGATATACCTCATACCTTATTCTTTGAAAGCCGAGCTCTAATATTGATCAACAAAAAGAATTGCAAGAGAGAAATATCGAATACATAAATATTTTAATCCAGAAGAAATTAATACGCACAAGCAAATTAGTAAAAATCCAAAAAAGTAGAAGTGGAAGTAAAGAGATTTTGTCATGATCATGATATACCTCATACCTTATTCTTTGCCTCTTTAAAAAGCCAGCATAACATATTTAACTGAGGAGGTAAAACCAGCAACTTCATGTTTTCATTCGCGAAGTTCATATATTGAGAGGATTATTTTATCATTTATATAAGGTCACCGGAATAAAGCTGAAGCTAAAAGATTTTCATTAATTATTCTCCGATATCAGGTAGGAAAAGAGAGACAGAAATATCAGGTAGAGAGAAAGCAAAAGCGAGAGAAAGAGGATAGACACCTCGCGCGACCGTCTCTTCATATTAATGTTTAGCGATTCGACTGTCGGCATTCTTCGCCCGTTATTAATTGCAAATTTTCCGATTATTTATGGGGAGTATTTGTCTGTCGCGCTACTGAGACCTTATGACGGTGGTGGAGGAAATAAAGGAAAAGAGAACGATTGGTTCGGATTATTAAAGCGACGATTTGTATGGTTAGTGACACAAGACAGTGGTTAATTTTGCCGTAGTATTTAATAGTTTGATGGCAAGAAAGATAATATTTGCATTATATTGAATATTCCAATAAACTAGAAATTAACTAATATTCTATCACCGTTATAGGTCAATAATCACCACATATGCTAATAAAACTACTTTTCAAATTTGTCAAGCTTTCTAGAAATTTATTGCCATCATCAGGACAGTTTGAAGAGTTAATTAACAAAACAACATCCTTTGCAGAATAAGGCCTTACAAAGTAACATTATTAGACATCGGAATCACAAAGATTTATTTTAAATATTCAAAATACATATATTTCTAAAGCAGACAGTAGTATCGACTGACTAGTGAGAACGAAAATCTAGAAACTACTGGCATTGCAGTCAGAAGGGTTTGGACTAGAATTAATATATTTTGTTAATGGTCAAGCTTTAGGAATTTATTTGTTCCATCCTCAAGACACTGAAATGGAAATACATGTTACAGAAAAAGCTATAAAAGTCAAGTAGAATGAACTTACTCAACGTGGTGAAAAATCTTCTCTAAAAACTACATTAAAGAAAAGCTTAACGGAAACATTGAATATATTTCTAAATACACTTATTTAAACAATTGCTCAAATAGAAATTGCTACATTGTAGTTTCAAGCTCGGTCAGACAATACTAAGTTTTACAGTACTGGCAGTTTCGAGCTCGATCAGGTAGTGGGTACAATGCTCTAATTTTGTGGTCCATCTGTTGTCTGTCATTTTTGCCATGTGTCCTGTTCATTGCCACTCGAGAGATTTAATTCTTTGGATGACATCTACATATTATCTATTATCTGGGTCTTTTGTCGTATCAATTCTATTCTTTTACGGTCTTTTTTGGATATTCCCAGCATATTTTGTTCCATTATTTTTTTGTCCGTTTTAAGTGTCCAGTTTTCGCACGCATAGGTCATGACTGGCAGTACACATTGGTCAAATGTTTTTTTTAGATACAGTGGCATTCTACATTTGAATATGAGTGAGTTTCTTCCATAAGAAGTATTTTATGCTAACTTAATTCTTATATTGATATTTGGCAGGAGAGATCCCGAGTTATGTATTATCTGTCCCAATTATATATTTTTTTTACTATTTTTATTGTTGTGTTATTTATTAGAATGTCTTTTCTGTCTACTAGTTCGTTGTATATTACTTTACTTTTTTCTAAATTCATTTTGAGACCTACTTTATTGCTGGCTGTATTTAATTCGTTAATTTGTGCTTGTAGTTCTTCAGGACTATTGGCAATTAGGACTATGTCATCAGCGAATCTATAAGATATTCTCCATTTATTTTTAATCCTCGTTTGAGGGTCCAGTCCAGTTGACGGAAGATCTCTTCTAGTGTTGCTTTAAACAGCTTTGGGGATATCGCGACTAAGGTTCGACCGAGATCTCGGTCTCGGTTATAGTCATTCTCGGCAAAAAATCAGGCTGAGATCTTGGTCTCGTTCTCAGCATAAAAAGGCCGAGATTATCAGCCACGGCCGAGACTGCTCACGATCGTCAAATAGAGGTGGGAATCCTAGTTCCTTAGTTCTAGTTCCTCCAGAGGAATAGTTCATTGAACTAGGTCTTTAGTTCACAATAGTTCCCGACTAACACATCCCCCTTGCTTGCTAATGCGTTTCGTTGTCAGTCAGAACTATTAGGTAAGTTTTATAGCAGATAAAAAAAAATTTAAAAAAACTCAAATCAGAATTTTAAAAACTATATCACAAATCAATTGGGGCAAATATTACAAATCCTCACTTCAAGCTTTTTGTTTTTGTCTAAAAATTCAGAATATCTACTTCGTTTTATAAGATATTTCGTAATTTTAGGGACCTAAAGTGAAACATTCCCATAAAATATTTAAAAAACAAACTAAAAATCAAAAACAGTATCCACGACAATTTTCTGTGGTAATTACGCCGCGCCGGCTGTGGCAATATACAAGGCCGAATCCATCGTCGTCGCCTTGTATTACATCTCGGATCTGCCGACTGAATAGATGCCCGTGAACTAGTCTTTTAATAGTTCCTCTATGTCCGGATCCGATAACATACGGCTGGCACTCCCCACGCCTGCCTAGCATCAATCGCGCTGGCTGATCCATACGTAAACTAGTCTTTTATTTAGTTCCTCTAGTTCCTTTAGGTCCGGATCCGACAACATACGGCATACGGCTGGCACTCCCCACTCCTGCCTAGCATCGATCGCGCTGGCCCGATCCGTTCGTACGTAAACTAGTCTTTTATTTAGTTTAGTTCCTCTAGGTCCGGATCCGATAACGTACGTCTGGCACTCCCCACTCCTGCCTACCATCAGGCTACGTGCGCTAGCAGATCCGTCGCCGTCGCATATTATTCTATATCGGACACAGTCTCGATCCCGGAATAGGTCCTGAGGAACTAGTCCTTTGAGAAACCAGGAATTAGTTCCTTTTATTCCGGGGTCGGAATAGTTCATTGGAACTAGTTCGTTCACGAACTACACACCTCTATCGTCAAATTAGCTTCTTTTGAGCGCATCACCCCACCTATCGATGCGTGGATGGATGAAATACTCGTCCGAAGTAGAAATGGAAAAAAAAGAATGGATTACATCTGATATATGATCTGATTGAATCACGATGGGGATTTCCCGGACGGCTGAAGAATCGCCTTCGTATTTCGATGCGTAAAAAAAGAACGAAATGTTAGATGTTATGATAAATTTAACAGAATTGTGCTTTTATTAAGAATTACTCGTATATCCTACTAATAAGTAAAATTTTGGCCTGTAAATATTCACCTCCATACAGAGTTCTGAAACCAGCTGTTTCTAAATTTCTATTCTGCACCACCAACAAGCGTCACTAGCAAACAACTATTTAGAAAGAATATGATAAAATACTGCACAATTTCAAAGGATGCAAGAAATGATAATTCGTCGAACAATTGCTTTTATAGCCTACAACAGAGACTAAAAAAAGTAATTTTATTAGCTTTAGTAATTTTATAGTGTTAAATCCCAATAAAATCGTTTCTGCGTGACAATAACAATTTTATTACATTATTATCATTTTTTTCATATAATAAACTATTAAATAAATATTGCATCGAGCCTCGTCCGAGAACTTCTTTTCTTTTTTTTTTTCTTTTTTTCGGCCGGGACTAAAAATCCAGGTTTGGTCGGACCTTAATCGCGATATAAAATATAATACACGGGAGGAAATATATCAAATAAATTTATACAGCAGCAAAATAAAAACACTAAATCACCACAATACACCAAAACACTTTTACTTTTTTTTTAATGATTATAAACTCAGTTTATAATCATCTGCTGATGATGCTAACATGGTTAGCGAAACGCGCGTCCAGTGTAAAAGTAAAAGTGTTTTGGTGTATTGTGGTGATTTAGTGTTTTTATTTTGCTGTTTAACACCAAAGGTTTCAACCCTCAACTGTAATGTATACAGCAGGTCAGAGTCGGACTCGCGCACGAAGGATTCCGTACCATTCAATATACAGAGAAGACCAGGCTACTAGTAACATAGCAAGTTGCCGGACGAATTTACGTCCGTTCGTACTCGAGATTAACTGGAGGCTAGTCAGGCAGTACGCAGTATGTACGCAGTTGCAGTTGTGATTGGACGGGTCGGTCGTGACAAACTAGGAATACGACGCGAGGAGCGCCGAGTATTTATTATTTTCATTTTAAGTGTTTACCTTCACTTAAGGTAACATTTAAAATAAAAGTACTTAAATATTTATTATTTGAGTGTGCTTACAAGCCAAAACTAAAAATAAATACGCACCCATGTGTTTCAAAATTATTAATAACTTGATATAGTAGGGAAAGACGGAATTGGCCTATTTACAAAAGTTTGTGGAAAAATTGTTTGTATATCCCGATAAAACCTATTTTGGAAATACCATTTTACAATTTGAATTTTCTAACGAACTTCGTAAACATCCATTATTTTACTTAAAAAATAAATTTTACACGAGAACTGTCGCGAGAATCTATGTATCCGTTTTGGCTATTAAAACACAAATAATTACAAATTCTGAAACATTCTTATCACATGTCTACCTATTTTTATTTTATCGCATTTTTTCGCCTGCTGTTTATCCGGCGGACGGGTATACGCTAATTCGTCCGGTTCTGCCTATGTTACTACTACCACAGTGGTGCTACTACTACGGTGAACCGGTCTGTATATACAACATTAGACACTATATTATTATAAACTTTTTTTCCGATTTAGCTGAAATTTTGAATGCGCGTATAAGTAATTTTTAAAAAAATGTAGAAACACATTACTAAAAATTGTATTAATCAATAATAAACATGTAAAAACTGAAAATAAATATGTAAAAATTAATAAAAAACGACTAAAAAAAAGTCGCCTTGACTAGGATTCGAACCTGCCTTACTACGGCTCCAACGTCATAGCAAAAGTCCTAACGCTTTAACCACGCGGCCACCGAGGACTTGAAAGATTCTATGTAAAATTCCTTCTTAGAAGGTAATGTTTAGTGTGTAAGAATACAAAAAATTCAAACTTCGCCACTTAAATTTTATCAATTTTTATTAGAAACATACAAAAGACGCCATCAGCGCCAAAATCAATCTAGCCTAACCCCCAAAACTCTAGCGTGGCTTCCTTATTATTTTCTTATTTTCGGTATTTCCCAGCGCCTTCGCCAAACTACATAAATTTTGCCTTGAATCTTTTAGGGGTTACAAGTGAAAGTACTTTTTTATTTAAAAACATTTATTTAATTCTGTTTTTAGTATTTGTTCTTATAGCGGCAACATAGATACATTATCTGTAAAAATTTCAACTGTCTCGCTGTAACGGTTCATATAGACATTTGTGACAGACAGACGGACGGACGGACGGACAGCGAAGTCTTAGTAATAGGGTTCCCGTTTGTACCCTTTGGGTACGGAACCCTAAAAAGATAATGGAAGCTCCACATAAGAAGTTTTTTTGAATCGCAATATGCTATTGAATTACTTCCATTCTCCGCTCAATATATCTCGTAGTAATGTAGAGTAACTCCTGCAGAAGAAAGAGTTAAATCATTGCCAGTAAAATATGCGGAAACCTAGTGTCCATCGAAGTAAAAAGCCGCCTGATCGGATGTTATCGTCCAGCTGACCGCTGGCCGGACCAACCGAATCGATCGGTCGAACGAATGGAGCGATTTGCAGGCGGCGGAAAGTGATTTTTGGCCGGAACTCTGGCGCAAATGGGGCGGAAACGGAGCTTGGGAGAAGGACGAGCGTTGGAAATCGGAAAACGGACCAAATAAGGCGTGCAGCGAGAAATGTCGTCATTTCGTGCGTGTGTGTATGTATCTATTAGTTAGGAAGTTACATTGAATCCGAATTTGTGCAAAAAAAAATTGTGTGTGCACTATGTGCGCATATTTGAAGTTAAATTTCTTACTAACATCTATTAAATTGGAGAATTATTGTGCTTAGCGGCACGTTGGCGATTGTCTGTACTCTTCATACAATGTGTAGAGTGCCGTGTTCGGCTCTTCGAAATATGGTGGCTGCGTCGCTGATGTTACACCAGTTCCGTATGTTTCTTAGCCAGGAATGTTGTTTTTTTTCCCAGGGCCTCAGTGCTTTGAAGGATAGGGTTTGCGGACAAAAATGAAAAAAAGCATAAAAACGGGTTTTTAAAAACATGTTTAATTAAGAAAAAATCTTGATTGTAAATAATAAATCAAATGAACTCAATCGTGAACGTAAACTAAATATACTTTAAGAAAAAATATCTTCTGTCTCAGAAACCAATCACAAAGCACAAAATTCTTTGCTCTAAAAAAATATAAACAAAAATAATACATTCGGAAACTATAATAAACTTTAACAAAACTTTTCTGTCTCAAACACTAACAAAAAAAAACAGAAAACTTTATTGTAAAAAATGTAAATTACAGAACACATTCGTAAACTATAACAAAGTTCAACAAGGGCCTCATCAGAATATTGACCGACGTTCAGCAGTGATTGGATTTTCAATGAAATTTTATTTTATCGGTCACTTTTACCACTTGCAATCCACTCTTCTAATAGGTCAATATTTTTTATGGTGTGGTCAGCATCTAAAATAAATGAATTCATGACATCATACCTCCCTAGTATGCTAGCAGAGCGCAATATAATTTGAATCTGTCAAAAACTCCTAATTTTTTTTGTTATAACATAAATGATTGAAAAAAATGCGTGTTATTATAATATATATCGATTTTTTGTTCAAAAGTTACATACTTTTTAAAATTTTAACTGTAAAAAAATCCTTAAACTTGATGAATTTTAACTAAACTTCATTCGGCTTCTCAGAAGCCCCAACAGCATTTTTCCTGAAAATTTCATTAAAATACCTCCGACGGTTTCGGAGCTCTCGTAACAGACACACAGACAGAAAAAAAAATCATACTAGCATAAGTTGCCAGTAGTTGCAAAAAACCTTTACAATTTCCATAGCCCAAGGTCCACATTATTTAATAAAACTGAAAGTACAAGATGTTTGGCATAGAACTCAATAAAAGTTTAATTAAAGTTAATTACAACAAAAGACTAGATTATTTTCAGTCAGTTTTTGCTGCGGTATAACTTTGTACCCAAAAATAAAATTGTATATTTCATAATGTACAAAAATAATACATACCTTGGTCTATGGCAGGTTTATTTTTTTTTAATGAAAAGGCCCTTGTTGGTACGATTCGTTTTAATCACAGTACAGGATTGAAAAGACAATTTTATTTCTTCTACATTTTTATCATTTTTCATAATGTTTTGTAACGATATCTAGTATCCTAACAATATAAGTAATGCTGTTTGCGGTATTTCGATTATTTATCTCTGATATGGGAGCAAAAAAAATTTTTTTCTTGCACGCAGAATTTTGATTATTGTCCATCGGCGAAGCATTGTGCGCCGTCCCTCTATTTTTCCTTGTAGAATCAGCTTAGGAATGTAATATTTGTCTCCTCTAAGGATATGGCCGAGGTATGAAACTTTTCTTTGCATTTCTCGTTCATATCCTGCAGCTCTTAAAACTTCTTCGTTGGTGGCATGTGCGGTCCATGGCACACGTAAGAGTCTTCGGAGAGTCCACATTTCGAAAGCCTCGATGCGGTTCAGGGTTCTAGCCTTGAGAGACCACGTTTCTGCGCGGTATAGTAAGATGGGCCATGTAGCATTTTACTACCCGTAGTCTAAGTGCTAGCGGGAGACTGCGTGCTAATAGGAAGTTTTTAAGTTTAAAAAATGTTGATTTTGCATAATTCGTTCTAAGTTTAACTTCCTCATCACAGTCCCATCGTTCATTGTTCATGGCACCTAGATATTTAAATCGTGGTACTCGCTGTATAATATTTCCATCCACCGTCAATGCGGTGTTGATTATAGGCTTGCGTCCTAACCATAAGTTGGTTTGCGCTGATTTTAAGACCGAAACGATTTCCCATGTCCTCTATCTTATTTATTATTTGCTGGAGATCCGCTAAAGTTGGTGCTAGGATTGCCGTATCGTCTGCATATCTTATATTGTTAATTGGAACTCCGTTCATCTTAATTCCTCCACTTTATCCTTCCAGGGCCATTTGAAATATCTTTTCGCGATCATTTTAATGAATGCTTTTTATAAACTGCAAAAATTTAGAGTTAATATAAAACCCTATAGAATAGTCTAGCTTTATAATTTAATAACGTTTCTTATTTTTTATTAAAAAATGATAATTCTATCATTGGCCGGATATTACTCGGCCTGGCAGCTGTGGCCATTAAACCAAAATACTACTATATCTATATCTCTGACTACTACTAAGTGCTACTAACCAACAATTTGTTTTGTGTGGTCTGTGGTCTGTTTTTTTAAAATATTTTGTTCTTTATTCAGGTTGGGGATTTATTTTTAAATTAATGTTAATTGTTAGGCAAACTCATAGAATATGTATTTCTTTTGCATAACCAAATTGTCACTCTAAATCGCTGTCTTTTTTAGACAGATGTCACTTGTCTGGTCATTATTCAATGCATTATTCGAATTTTTAGAATGTTGTTAACAAAAGTTTCATCTTAAAATAGAATTTTAATCAATCACAATTGTTTTTCTCCAACATTTACTGGATTAATAACGCAGAAACAAATTCATAAATATACTTGGATTCAACCAACACGTGACCTAAAATAAATAATAGATTATATAATTACAAAACAAAGTAACAACATAAAAACTAATGATGTAGGAATCCTAAAGGGCACCGGACACCACTCAGATCATTACCTTTTAAGATCAAAAATTCTCTTTCCACCATATCAAATTAAACAAAACACAGTAAGATATAATTTAGAAAGTCTAATGCATGACAGCGTTAAATATCTTTATCAGAACAGGCTTGATGAAAAACTTATAGAAGATTCGGAAAGGCCTTTTCACCTAACATACAATAATATAATTGACAGTATTCATGGAGCCGCAGAGAAAGCATTAGGAATAAACGCGAGACAAAAGAGCAGAAAGTTGTGGTGGACTGATGAACTTGAAAACTTGTAGAGGAAAAAAAGATACTGTATTTGAAATGGCGAAATTCGAAATCTGAACTAGACAAGCGCACTTATAATGACAAGAAAAATGAGGTGAGGAGAATGGTAAAAGAAGAAAAGAATAAAGTGTGGGATGACAAATGCAAAGAAATTAATACGTATATAGGAAGAAGAAGGAATACGGAAGTATGGAGATTTATAAAAACAACAACAACTGAAAAACAGGAGTCAGCCCCTATAGAAATAATAACCAACAAAGAATGGGTGAAATACTATTCCAAATCGTTGTCAGAGAACAGATCTGAGTATCAAGAACCGCCACAGCCAGAAAAAACATTGAAGGAGAGGAAATCTACGTGGATACCAACAAAATAAAGACCGCTATAATGTCTTTAAAGAATGGAAGAGCATGTGGCCCAGCGGGAGTATATGCGGAACTCATAAAATCTGGAAGCAAAAAACTGTTTAGAATGTTAACAAACATAGTTAACCAGTGCTTAAATGGTCATCCAGTACCTGAACAGTGGAAAAAAGCATATATCTCCTCTATATATAAAAAGGGCTCAAGGAAGGATCCCAATAACTACAGAGGAATTTCGGTCACCAGCACTATGAGTCGCCTATATGGAAGGATACTGAGGAACTTAATTGAAGAGGAATACTCCAGCTACGAAGAAGAAGAGCAGAATGGTTTCAGTAGTGGAAGATCATGTACAGATAATATCTTTGCATTGAAAGAGACCATCGAGAAGAAATCTGCAATGAACCAGGAAGTTCATATAACATTCATCGATCTACAAAAAGCATATGATACAGTGCCAATATAAAATTATGGGAAGTATTGCACGAATCAAGAATTAACGCAGCTCTGATAAAAGCTGTACAAAATCTTTATCATGGAGGAAAATCGCAAATAAAAACGTTCAACGGTCTCTCAAAGGAAATTTCTATCACTAAAGGGCTCCGACAGGGTTGCTGTATATCCCCAACACTATTTAAAATTTATATTGCCAAGGCCTTACATCTATGGAAAAGAAAATGTAACGGAATGGGTATAGAACTAAATGACATATGCCTATACACCTTGCAATTTGCAGACGACCAGGCCATAATTGCAAACGACAAAGATGACATGGAATATATGGTGCGGAAAATAATTGAAGAATATGCTAAATGTGGTCTCACAGTAAATACAGAAAAAATAAAATACCTTCCAATTGGTGCTAATACAGAAAATCTTATTTTAGACAATAATATGGAAATTAGGGCATGTGAAGATTACAGGTATCTGGGATCGATATTTACAGGAGATGGAACGGACGATAAGGAAATAAACAACAGAGTAATACAGGCACGAAGAGTTATCAGATGCATAAATGGCATTCTATGGAGCACTGAAATTACAAAAAACAGGAAATGTAATATATATGAGACACTAGTTAAAAGCATATTACTCTATGGATGTGAAACATGGCGACTCACTGAAAGGAATAAAAGGAAATTAGAGACAACAGAAATGAGAATTTCACGGAGGGATAAGATCAGAAATGAAGACATTAGACAACAGATGGGAATAGAGGGAACAATAGTAAATGATATAGAACAAAAACAATTAATATGGTACGGCCACGTTCAGAGAATGCACAATGAAAGAATTCCAAAACAAGTCATTCATTGGATACCACCTGGTAAACGAAAGAGAGGACATTCCAAGAAAACATGGATGGAAGGAATAAGAAGGTCGATGAGCGAGAAAAATCTGACCGAAGATCAATGGGAAAATCGCACAGGGTGGAAGTTAGGCATCGGACAACGTCGTAGGACGTTCTGACCCGAATTTATATATATATATAAAGCAGAAATTACAGTTCAATGACAAACAATCCATTATTTATAGTAATATAGAATAATTTTATTAAATTATACGAATATTCTCGTTGATTATTGGTTTGAAATAAAGATATGATAGTGTCCTCCAATGAAAATGCGAGTTACTAACTCTAAATTCTTATTCTGAGCTGGCAAATGAGCTAGATGCTTTCAGGTGCGATCACGATTTTCGACGTCTAACATCCACGTCTCCTTTTTAATAAGAACTCTTGTACTCTGTATGCTGTATATTATTCCTTTGTCACATTTAGAATTAAAAAATGAACACTTTTGGTATTTAAAGAATTTTAAATTTTTTAACGGTTTCGCAGATATTCGCGGTTTTATATCTCATATGGCATTTTCTACAGTAAATTTTCATTAAAGCCACCCAATGATTTTTCTCTCGTATTTTACCGTTGAAAGAGCCATATGAAATAATACTATGTATATCTGCAAAACCATTAAAAATTTTGAAATATTTTAGATATAAAAAGTGTTTATTTTTTAACTCTCCATCTAATAAAAAAAATATACTGGGAGTTCCATTAAAAAAAAACAAAGAAAAAATATTTTATAATTTAGAAAGTTTGGCATAGAATTTTGAACACCCCGTACGATTCAAGATAGCAAAGTTAAGTATGGACCATCTGAAGTAAATACCTAATAAAATTTTGAGTTCAGGACAATTCTTGTATTTGTAATATTTTGTTTAAGAAACGTTGAAAAATATATATTTTTTATTTATTTTTATCTCTGAAATTATCGAAATATATTTACCCATACCTTAGGATTATGTAAAGTGATCTGAGAGGAAGCCAAACATGCAATAATATACAGAGTGTTTCATTTAAAAAAAATCCTGATTTACTCAAACTTTTTTGAGCCACCCTATAGAAATTAAATTATTTTTCTTAAACATATCCTTGTACATACTTTAGGTTTGCAGTTAATCAAAATTCTCAATTTTGTTTTTATTCTAGAAGCTACGCACTATTGCCGAACCCTGTATAGACATTCAGTGTTCTTGAATGTATTTACACATATTAAATAGTTCATTCTTTTCCTTGTTTGCCTCTAAAGGCTTGTTTTACTAGCAAAAAGCCACTGACAAGCTGGTTTCTGTTAGGATTTGGAAAATTAATCAACTAGAAAACAAAAACCGACAAGAAAATCATCAAATTAAAATCATAAAAAATTATAAAACAAAAGACACATAAAAAAACAATTTAGTAAGTTGTATTTATTAAAAGTGTAAAGAATCATCTATGAAACGCAAACAAAATTTTAGTTCATTCTTTGATACTCTTTTTGCGTTACTTTTTTAAAAGTTTACTTATTTACTTCTAAGTTAAAATAAGCAATTTTAACTTAAACCAAACAAATTTCCTGCAAATGTCCTCTTTGCTTATTACTTTCATTCATCAAAACCTACTAAACTGTTTGCACCGACCTAGGCCAGACTACAGTTCCGATTAGCTTCATTTGTGTAAGTTTCAAGCGAGTTTGATAAATGAACATACCAGCAACTAGTTGGAAAGTTTAGTTAGAAATAGTAGCGGTAGGGGGTTAAACACTTAGAGCCAAGAAAAATATAATTATAAAGTTAGCATACGTACAATGATAAACTTTGATATCGAATAGCACATTCATTTAAAAAGCAATACTAAATTTTGTTGTTATTGCAAAATCAATGTAATAAACTCTTTATTGCAACATCTCTGTAATAAACTTTGATGTTATTACAGGAAAGTGGAAAAGTACCTAACGACTTCACAACGTGAATATAGTGAACATATTTAAGAACAAAAGAAGTGCATCAGATTGCGGAAACAACCGGGGAATTTCAATACTGTCTACATACATACTTACACATATAGAAAAAATCCTTCCAGAATCACAAACGAGCTTTTGCACCAACAGCGGTACCATTGACTCCATATTCTCCGGCCGCCAATTACAGGAAAAAGTAGCAGTAGAGTAAACTTTATGTTGTATTCATCGACCTAACAAAAAACTTTAACTCTGTAAACAGAGATGCACTTTGGGCAATTATGCTAAAGTTCGGAGTACCCAACAAATTTCTTACAGTGTGTAAAAGCCTGCATAACAACAAGTCAAGAGTGTCATATCATGGATCACTGAGCGATCCCTTCTTGATAAATACAGGAGTTAGGCAGGGATGTGTCTTAGCTCCTCTCCTATTCAACATATTCATGGCAGCGCTCTCTATTGTAGTGGACAGCAAACTGCAGGAAAGAGGAATGGGTGTTAGATACAGGTATGGAGGACAGTCTGTTCAACATAAAAAGACTCAGGACAAAAACACGTATAAACTTTACAACAGAAATTCAATACGCTGATGACTGCACTCAAGTTGCAAAAACGTTACAGCAATTACAAGAAATGCTGAACACATATACCTGGGCTTTAAGCTGAACATTGCTAAAACTAAAATCATGTGCACACCCCCGGAAAATCATAACAGTGCTATAAAAATCGGATATAAAAATCGGAAAACTATTGTAATATGTAGCAGAATTCAATTACCTTGGCAGTTTGATTTTGGAAAAGGCCAATATCGACTCTGAAATTCAGCACAGAATTAGCAGCGCCTCAAGAGCTTTCTGGAAATTAAACGACAGGGTTTTCTACAATATGACTTGGGCACAAAACGAAACTTGCAGTGTACCGAGCAATAATGGGTCCATTTTTCGTGACGGTCAGTGTATAAAAAATTTAGTTTTTTTATTGAAAAATAAAATAGTCCAATTTTTTCATTGAAAAAAAAACACCAATCTTAAATTCAATTCAATTGACGACATGTCTATGTTTTTATTACTTTATAAGGAAACTTTATCTGTTTATCTATTTCTTTCGTCTGTTTCGAACAATCCAGAAGTGACGAGAAAGATTTTCTTCTCCCAAGTTCCTGATGGACGAGGAAAACTTTGCAGTTTGCATCTAATTTGGCTTGTTTTCGAGTTGTTTCTGTGAGTTTGTATCGGCATGGGATTGTAGGCAATGGACAGAAAATCGATGTAGCTCTATAAATTTTGACAATTTATAAAGTGTTTAAATAAATTTGCCTATAATGTTTTATCAGAACAATATTAAACAAATAAAAAAGCAATAGCAGGTTCAGTAGATGGTTTCTACATCAGTGAAGGTGGAGGCTGTAGATGTAGATGTAAATTGTATAGGAGGGGGGAGATAATCACTGCGACCAGATAGATATACCGGATGCGTCTCTAGTTAGTTTTGTCTAAAACTTTTAATTTTTAAATGGCATCCTCGGTATTTTTGCGATAGAAAATGACACTCTGAATAAAATGACATATCAAACTTTTGACATTTTCGCATAAAACAAACTTGAATTTTAAATTTCATCTAGAGTACATGGACGTGTTAAAAATACTAATGTTTAATCAAGGAGCTTTGGAAAAAGAGATTTGATCGTCTAATGTTTTTAGTGTCTTGTCCTGGTCTGTTAAAAGATGCCCAAATCGTATTTTTAGTCATACCTCATTTTTTTCAAATGGAACGAGGGTGGCTTATTAGCATATTTGGAAGAGATATTTTTTAGGAATAATTTGATATCACACACTTGGTATTTCGAGTCAAATTGTCGTTATGAATCGCATGTTGCAATTTCAAATAAACCATATTCGAACATATGATATGTCTTTCTAATCAGAGTGCCATTTTCTATCAAATAAAGTAACAAAATACCGAGAGTGTCCTTTAAAAATCAAAAGTTGTAGTCATTTCTGGTGAAACAGGAAGTGACGGAAAAAAACTGAATACGTCAATCAATCCAAATTTATGTCATATACTAACATACCAAATCTCGATTTTTTATCTGAAAAAATAAAAAAGTTATAAGAGTGTGCTTCTTTTGAGACACACCCAGTAGTGTCTCCCTTTTTCTTGAGTTATTACTCATCATACAGTCTCAGGGCTTTGACAAAAGCTAGTATCTCAAACGGGTTTACAGAGGTTATTTCTTCATCTTCGATATCAGTCGTACCAAAGTTTGTGGCAAGAATGTTTGTCGTCTCGGCGCACTTTTTGCCTAATTTATTCAGATTCTCTTAAAAATGTTAAAAAACACCAATAAAAAAGAAAAAAACATATATGTAAACAAAAATCAATAGCTAAAGAACAACAGATAAGCCGGTTTAAACAAGAACAAAACTAGTTTTTTATTATGAGCTTTACTGCATTTTATTTTTGTTTAAAGGTGTTTTGCTCGTTTAGTAGCGTTTTGGCCATTTTGTAATGTTTTATGTCAGCTTGATGTCACTTTACCACCTCCCCTGATGCAGAACCGGTCTTCTACCACTACTAGCAATAAAAATCTAAATCCAATACAAATCCAGCAACCAAAGAACAATCCAGCAACCAAAGAACATTTCGAAAAAACAGTCGATTTGCTGTGAAAACTCTTTACTTTTATTTTTGTATCATATTTTTTGGGGAATCCCTATTAGAGATAAAAACATTTTTAAATTTTGCTTACATTTTTGACTTAAAAATTAATCTATTTTCATAATATTAGCGTACACGATTCACATATCTTTATTTTTTAAAGTTGTTTTCGATTGTATTGTGTTAATAACTATGATTACTATTGATAAGCAAAGACAGGAAGACTGTCAAAGCTGTAGTGGGTCTAATACCAGGGCATTGTATACTTAACAAGCAGCTAAAGCTGTTGGGATTGACGTATTATTTAGATATCACTCTGAAAAAGAAACTCAAGAATATATTTTATGTCAATACGACAGCCTGATAAATGTGGGATTCTTTGTTTTAGGCAATGATAAGTCATGATAAGCTACAAAGCGCTATAAGGAGGATTTAGTCAGAAAGTTATTAGACAAATTATCAAAAAAGGATAGGACTGGAGATTGTAACCTAGAGATCAGAAGAAGAACACACAATTGATCTAAAAGGGTCGCCGTGAAGCAAGCCAATAAAATATAATCTAATCTAAGTACAGAATAAATTACTAATGATACAAAAATACGTACAATAAATTTTTTGATATTATAGAAGCATTACAAAAAAAAATAAACTAAAGCAATAAATATTACTATTTTTAAATGTGCACCAAACAGTAACTAATAAGTACGTCAATCAAGTAGTTTTGTAAATGTCACCTGTCTAAACCTAATGCGGCTGAATCGCACACAGGCAGAAAACAAAAATAAACGCAAAATTAAAAAACCGAAAATTTTTCGTCCAATTTAGGCAAAAGCGGCTTTAATATTTTTTTGTACTGTCTACTGTTGAAAATGGGGGGATTGGGGGAGTGAAGTGGGGTAAACAAACCCCAGTGGGCGTAATCTTTCCAAAATTGGATATTAAAAACGTCACATTAGATGATTGACGTTAGGAAAATCCGATATGCGGAAGCTAAATTTCGGAAATAAATCAATCGAGTAGGGGGTAATTGTTGAAAACATTAAATATATTAAAAATATTTATGATGTATTAACAAATGTATTAATCATTTATTGAAAAGCAACATGTGTTACTTTTCTGAAAATTCAGTGTATCCCAGAAATAAGCGCAAGTATTTTAAAGGGTGGTAGATCTGGCCAAAAAAACACATTTTCTCTTTGCCATTTTTAAAGTAAATTAAAAATAAACGAGTTATTTAACTTGAATGCATACGACAGAAATAAAATATATATGACCAGTTAACAGACAGAGAGACAAAATAAAAGGCGGCATACAGTGTTGTCGGTCCGTACGAGAAATAAATCTATAAATGAAGATAATATATCTAAACTATTCAATAATGCTCATTTCTGTTAGACAGCTGTTTAAGAATCTATTACAGGCTATAGTAAAATGAGTAACTAATAGTCCAAGATCCCAGAGCGATCAGACATAACTTATTTTCACAAGGATGAAACCTTAGGCTCGCTTTTTCAATGACCAGTTTCGATGACCAGATCGGTATACGAAGAGTATTGGCCATAAACTTTAGCGAGCAATATTGGCATTTGCCAATGTGTAGAAGAGCCAATACACCACGGGAATTTAATATCATAAAACTAACGAAATAAGTGGAGAAAAGTAGGATATAAGTAGAAAAACATTTATATAGATTCATATATAAATTCTAGAGATTATATTTAAGGACACATATCCAACAATAATAACAGTAATAATAGGAATCCGCTAAGTAAAAAGTCTGAAAAACTAATCCGGCTGTTGTCAGCTTTTCCAACCATAATGAAAAAAGTTTCAAAGCGATGCGACACATAACGTCTCGTGCGTTACAATGGCCGGATTTAAGTCTTTGTTATCTAGTTTTCATCCGATGAAAAGTTTGTTTGGGAAATATTATATAACACGAGCACGCCCGCTTTCGTGAAATTAAAATTAATGTTGTTTATTCAGAACTGATATAAATTGTGCCAAATAACTAATATATTTATTTCAGTGTTATGAAGATTTCTTTAAATATATCGTTGTAGTATGTATGGTAGGGTGGTTATATAATCACTGACACCTTACAGATCGATTGTGTTCCTTGAGTATTAACTCATCACACAGTCGACTTTGACAAAAGCCAGTATCTGAGACGGTTTTACGGAGGTTATTTCTCCATCTCCGATATCAGTCGTACTAAAGTTTACGGCAAGAATGTTTGTCTCAGCGCACTCAATTATAAGGTGTCCTGGTGTTACCCCATTTTTCCCACAAAATCTGCATTTGTTGTTGGTACTTAGCTTCAATTTACTGAGGTGTTCATTGAAGATTTAGAATTTTTAGAATTTAGAATGAGTGGGAGGGGGGTTAATCACTTCGACCTTACAGATCCATTGTGTCCCCCTTTCTTGAATCATAACTCATCATACAGTCCCAGGACTTTGACAAAAGCCAGTATCTGGGACGGTTTTATAGAGGGTAGTTCTCCATCTCCAATATCAGTCGTTCATTGAAGATACAGGGTCCTGTTAAAAACCCCGTGACAATCTGAAGACTGTTCTTACTTGCTGCCAAATTACTTCTCTGTAAAATTTGGATTTCTAAGACCGTTGGAGGAATGTCTAAGACCGTTTAGTCTTCCAAACGGTTGATTTTTCATTGCTTCCTATCCCTTAGTGGGCTGGCACCCAGAGTAGGAGGACCTTATTTTGTTTGCCTAATTTTTTCAGCTTCTTTAGGCATTTTTGCGTCAATATCCTTAAAGTAACGCTAATTTAGGATGGACTTTTTTTCCCAAAACCTAAATTAATTATGGCTATTAACCTTAATTATTAACTAACCGCTAACTTGCAATAACGCACGAAAAATGTGCAGTGGGATGCTAAGTATCTCTCGGAGCTATGACTACAAAGTTTCTTAGACAGTTGACAGCATCTTGCCAAGTGCAATTTGGTAATATGTGAAAAATGTGTCGTCAAGGTCTACAAGACTTCACGTTAGCGATTATGAACCGGAAGTAAACATATTATTTCCAATGGTTTTCTCTTGGTAGATATTATAAGCATTTTACAATTAAATGCTCTCTAATGATCCAAGGACTTGAATAGTGGACAGAAAACTTTCTATATCAAAATGACGGCGGTATACGATTGAGCGAAAAGTTACGAGTTAGAGTACTTGGAATTGAAGAGGTGGATAAAGATGAATTTTATTTACACTAAGTTTTTTCTTAAATTTGACGTGAAATTTGTTTCGATAGACAAACTTGAAACTCATTAGAATTGCGCATAACAATTGAAAAAAATATGTGGTAAGAAATGAGAGTACAGCGTTAGAAATCCATGTTGCTTTAATAGATCCGGAAGAAACTTGTAATAGCATACCTATCTCAAGATTGTGAAAGGAGATGGAAAACTTAGAGATCAATCCAATATTTTATTTAGGCTGCACAAACGTATTATAAAAATAACTCTACAAGAATTAAGATAGGAAATGATGTTACCAAATCTTTTAATACCATAAAAATAAAAGAATTAAGACAAAGATGATGCTTATCACCTAAACTTTTCAAAATCTACTTGGACAGACTTGGGTATAAAAATTCAAAAATATAGGGCTAAAAGTGGGAGATGACATGTTATTTACATTGATCTTCGCAGATTGTTATTTCTGAAGACGAAGACGATCTCAGTTACTTGAGCTCCAAGCGAGGTAGGTCTTCAGATGAATCTCTCGTTTTGTGAATACTTCATAGTAGACAATGAAGAGATAAAGGATCTAATCTTAGATACTGGTACGATAAACGGATTAAATCTAGTAAATACCTTGGAATAATATTTAATAAAAAAAAGAAACAACAAAAAAGCAATACAAGAAAGAATAAAAAAATGTAAAAGATTTAATTCTCTTTTCTGGAATAAAAAAATTAAAAGATTTATAGTAGCCTAGTTCAAAGTGTAACCCTCTACAGTTCGAAAATATTGGATGTTACAAAAGAAAATAAAAATACACTTATGGCAACTGAAATGGATTTTTAAGAAGCTATGGAATATTAGAACTATTAAGAATAAAGAACGACGTCATCCGAATTCAGATTCAAATGGATAGAAACATAGACGAAGACATAAAAAAAGAGAACTAACTTGGTTTGGATATGTCAAGTGAGTAAACGTTGACATATGGCCCAGAATAATATTAGAATGTACGCCGTTGGAAAGAAGACAGAGAGGACGATAAAAAAGGAGTTGGCGGGATAACATCAATCAGGCGATGACCGCGAGGAACTTAGATGAAGTCGAGCTTTTTGATAGGAGTAGGTGGAAATTTGGAAAAAAACATACGATTCTAGATTATAAATCTCTGACTCGCGCAAATCTTTAATATAAAAGACCAGACGATATTTTTCAACCAAAACGCAACGACAAACTAAAACCAAAAATCTCTCATCGAAATTGACGACCTTTTGTCATTCCGGGGCGACTTTTTTCATTTTCCGAACGGAAAAGCGAGGAAGAGTCGACAAAGGCCGGCCCCGGGCTTTCCACTAGTTTTTCCACACTTATATATTATTATTATTGTAAAAGTCGCGCAGCTTTTCCCGAACGGCACCGCTTCTGGACCATATTTCTGTCGGCGCAAAATGTTTTTCCACCGACTCCATGAATCACGCGGTCGGGCAGAGGACCGTTGAATAACGGACGGACTTTTTTCCGGTCATAGACCGTCTGCGCCAATGGAAATTATTTACGGTTTTTTTTGGAACGCTGTATCTCATCTATGGAGGGTATAGTCTGTCCAACGAGAAAATCCTTGACAGTGATAGATTGACAATGACAGGGTCTGTCATTTTAATTTCAAAGTAAATTATTTTATTTTACAAAGAAATAAGTTGTTTGTTACAAGTGATTATTTCAAAATATTGTGAAAAAAACTGTATAAAACTGAAAAATTTATTTTTATTTTATTAAAAAATAATTGGCGCCGCGCCGGGAGGCAGGTATAGCAGCCCATGCTAAAATATGTCAATAAAAAGTTGGTAGATAGTTCTTTTAGTTTCAAAGTAAAGGAATTTTTCCAATTTGTTTTATCTCAAAAACTGCGAACCCCCTTACTTACTTAACCCCCTCCCATACTCCCTTACCAACCCCCCACCCCCACCAAAAACTAATGACTAGATTCTCGGGTGCCAGAGTATTTACATATGGCAGCCATAGGCAGTCTTCATAGTCATTGGCAGTCGCTTAGCAGTGGAAGGATATTTTGGCAGTACGTGTACATTTTTTACCCGAGTGAGACACCCCTCGAAAATATAGAAAATGGAGACCATCACCATCAGAGTAGGCGACCATGATATCAAGTCGCAACCCCATATCCGGCACCTTGGAGTGGTCTTGGATGAGAGCGCAACTACAAAGAGCATATCTCCAGTGTCAGCAAGAAGGCGGGAGCAGTTCAGGGCCCACTCTCAAAAATAATGACTAGATTCTCGGGTGCCAGAGTATTTTTGTGCCGAATTTGGACAGACAGACAGACAGACAGACAGACAGACACCATGAAAATATTTTGTCATTTTGAGTGAATTTAAAAACCTTTTTTTTTGCCGATCTTAATAGCCTACCATACCTGTTGGTATGAATGTAGAATGTTTTATGGGACCGTGTGCACCGATAAAGAGAATTATCTTCGTATATATTGAAAAGTGGTCATCAGAGCGAGCGAAGTTAAGATGGCGCTGCTGTAGCAAAAGTTTTACACTTCAAATGGGCGCCAAAAATGTTTAGAACAGGAAATAATTGAGAACAGGATGTAGGATGTAGGATGTAGGATGTAGGATGTAGGATGTAGGATGTAGGATGTAGGATGTAGGATGTAGGATGTAGGATGTAGGATGTAGGATGTAGGATGTAGGATGTAGGATGTAGGATGTAGGATGTAGGATGTAGGATGTAGGATGTAGGATGTAGGATGTAGGATGTAGGATGTAGGATGTAGGATGTAGGATGTAGGATGTAGGATGTAGGATGTAGGATGTAGGATGTAGGATGTAGGATGTAGGATGTAGGATGTAGGATGTAGGATGTAGGATGTAGGATGTAGGACGTAGGACGTAGGACGTAGGACGTAGGACGTAGGACGTAGGACGTAGGACGTAGGACGTAGGACGTAGGACGTAGGACGTAGGACGTAGGACGTAGGACGTAGGACGTAGGACGTATGACGTAGGACGTAAGACGTAGGACGCAAGACGTAGGAAGTAGGATATAGGATGTAGGATGTAGGATGTAGGATGTAGGATGTAGGATGTAGGATGTAGGATGTAGGATGTAGGATGTAGGATGTAGGATGTAGGATGTAGGATGTAGGATGTAGGATGTAGGATGTAGAGATGTAGGATGAGATGTAGAGATGTAGGATGTAGGATGTAGGATGTAGGATGTAGGATGTAGGATGTAGGATGTAGGATGTAGGATGTAGGATGTAGGATGTAGGATGTAGGATGTAGGATGTAGGATGTAGGATGTAGGATGTAGAATGTAGAATGTAGAATGTAGAATGTAGAATGTAGAATGTAGAATGTAGGATGTAGGATGTAGGATGTAGAATGTAGAATGTAGAATGTAGAATGTAGAATGTAGGATGTAGGATGTAGGATGTAGGATGTAGGATGTAGGATGTAGGATGTAGGATGTAGAATGTAGAATGTAGAATGTAGAATGTAGAGTGTAGAATGTAGAATGTAGAATGTAGAATGTAGAATGTAGAATGTAGAATGTAGAATGTAGAATGTAGAATGTAGAATGTAGAATGTAGAATGTAGAATGTAGAATGTAGAATGTAGAATATAGAATGTAGAATGTAGAACCTAACTAGATTTTGTTTTCTTTGCCTAATTTGTTCAGCTTCCTTAGGCATTCATCAATCTTCGAATTGATTGATACGGAATAATCGCTTTTGTCGCTGCTTGACTATCAAATAAGATACCTATTTCTTTTTTCCGATAGTTCCTATCTAAGATAACTGGTAGGCATCTTTCGATAGCGTAGATTTTTGCCTGTAGGATGCTAGGGTAAATGCCCATTTGTTCATATTATTTAGTTCTAGGCCCAAACTCTCCAATCCCTGTTTCTTTGCCGCTTCATAACACCGCCTGTATAAAACGTTTTCGTTAAAAAAATATCTGCAGCTGGTAATACCACTAGAAATACCCACCGAGGTATCCTACAGCCTTTTTGAACAAACTCCATCTATCTATTATCGAATTTAGTCTTTTCGTCTGACACACGCTTAACATTATTATTAATAATTTTATGTTCCACTTCTCCTTGGTGTAGACGGTCTATTCCTTTCTTTAACACGCCGCATTTCTTTGATATAGTGGTCGCAGATTATGCCTCACAAGGTTCGGCGTTATTTTAGCGTTACACGACACCTACGTCTCTCGCCAGTGTGAACCTTTTCAGGCTCCGAATGCGAATGTCCCTGCGACTCGAAAGGGAACGAAGAAGGACAAAAAGCAGCAGGAAAATAGAGAAGTAAAAAAGAAGACCGCCAACGACTGCAGTTCACTTTTCCTCTGTACCTGACTCCTTCGGCTTTTAGCACAGTCCTTTTGCCGGAAAATGGAAAAATCGTGATTTTTCTCGGCAAAAGGGTTCGATACGGGAGCGTCAAAGTGAGAGAAATTAGAGAAACCGGTGTGAGAAAATAGGACGCGTGTAGAATAGATGGAGAGTTTTGGGGCAAAAAAATTAAATGTGACAATAAAGGAGCGGAATCAATTGTTAAAAATCACTGGTACGAGAATTGAATACTATATTTTAGGGTATATTCTTTGAATAAAAAAAATTGTATGCTCTATTTGCGCATATTTGAAGTGAAACTTCTTCTTATTTTTGTCTGTCTGTCTGTCAGAGGACTCCATTATTACCTCTATCCATGTGCTGAGTTTGGTTCCAATCAACCCATAATTAAGAAAAATCCTGATTTTAAAAAATGATTTCGTCCATTTAAAGGCCTCGGTTCGAAATGCCGAGGGCGTCATCATGTAGTCCGTCCCCAATTATGCCGAAATCGACCCACATTTTTCTTCAATATCAAATCCTTAGTCCCACCCTGATGAAGATGTAAACGAAACGTCGTATCCTGCTTTTCAGGGTGGGACCGTGTGCACCGTCGCTCGCATAGGACAATTTTTTTTTAATTTTATTCATTGAGGATGGGGTTTCGTAGTGTACGAAAGGTCGTCAAAATATCATGAAAAGATGGGGCTCTTTGAGTCCCTCTTTGACTAATCATTATCCTAATCATGCCTCTGGGGAACACAGTAGGCTGTAACTTTCCTAATGGAAGAATTATTTCCCTCCTGGAACCCTATAAAACATCATGAAAATTAAAACCTATGTTTGAAAACTTTCTATAAACTCACCTCAAAATGTTTCGAGGGTTTTCATGATCACTAAATGCGGTCTTTTCACTATCAAATATGTTGAAGGATGAAGAGCAATATGAGGATCCAAGTAACTAATCTGAAAATGAACCAACATATAGTTTGTCTTTTGTGTGCTAACAAAAATATTTTCTTTTCGCATGATGAGGAAGTATTACATCATTTAAAAACTGTTGGGAAGTTGATTATTTATCATGGAAATGTATGCCAATGGAGATTAATTGTAATAGAAGTAATTCTAAGGGTAAAGTTTATTATAATTATTATATTATATAATGACCTGTGCTACTTTTTATATGTAGATGTTTCAGATTTTGAGAATAAATCGGTTGAACCCAAAATCTGGAGGAAGTATTTGCATACACAGAATATACCCATCAAGTATAATAGACCAAATTTGCTTTAGTGGTCGGCAATTGTTCAATACAAATTAACTTTTTAAGTGACTGAAATATTAAATAGTTTACAATATGGTATATAAATTTAGACTGTGACATTGTTTTTTGCTTTTAGAACCTATGTTTGAAAACTTTATGCTTATTAAATTCGATCTTTTCACTATCAAACATGTTGGAGGATGAAGAGCAAATACAATGTGAGAGCAATATACCAAATATGGATAACTCGGGATGATCTGGACTCAACCAAAACTACCCTAAAAATATGCAGCAAGAATAGTGAATCTGCAAAAGACACTATCACATTTTTAGTTGTTGCGTTGAAATTTCAACCGATTCAGATTTTTCCGTTTACTTTTCCCTCCACTATTAGTTTTTTAGGCCGTTGGTTTTCTTCTGATGTTGACAGTCTAGAATCAATATTAATAATAATTTGTTGAAGAATTGGAATGTTTATACGGTGAGCTATGTTTGATATATGATAAGTAGTAGGTAATGATTTCGGAAAAGGCCAATATCGATTCTGAAATTCAGCACAGAACTAGCAACGCCTCGAAAGCATTCTGGAAATTAAAAGACAGGGTTTTCTACAATCATGACTTGAGCACAAAAAAGAAACTTACAGTGTACCGAGCAATAATAATCCCCACCATGTTATACGGAAGCGAAACCTGGGTGCCATAACGCCGATAAACGAGCGCATTAAACAAGTTGCAGCAGAGATACCTTAGACAACTGTTAAGAATCAAATGGTACCACCATGTTTCAAACGCATCAGTCCTTGAAAAAGCAAGCTGCGAGAGCGCTGAAGCCATGATTACTAAATCCCACTTAAGATGGGCTGGCCACGCAAGAAAACCGCCTACCAAAATCTCTTCTTTACGGTGAGCTTGTAGAGGGTAAGCGGAAATCGGGTGGATAACTCAAAAGATACAAATATATTTTCCATGAAAACGTAAAGAGGATAAGTATGCAGCATCAGTGGGAGGAAGCAGCGCACAATAGAATGCAATGGAGGAGAATTGTAAACTCAGCGTCACTCATCGTCAACCAAAAAGTAAAGAGGCAACAAAGTAATGAGATTTTTGAATGTCCGGAGTGCGGTAGGCAGATAACATCACATATCGAGCCTTTCAGTCACAGAAAAGCTCATGAAAGAAAACGCCTTGCGTAACCATCTTCTGATGCGTGTCAAATACTCGTCAGCGAGTAATGGCAGTAAGTAAGTAAGTATGATATATGCAGCATCCATTATAAAACCGTTAAATTACATTTAATTAACAAATAAATTACTTGTAAAACTAACTCAAATTTCATCTAAAGGTCTCGTCAACCATTACTTTTGACAAACTTATTATCCAGACTCTTTTGTTCTACGTCCTCTTTCAATCTGATTAACTTAATTCTATAGAAAACTGCAAAAAGGCGGCTTCCGGTTAAGAACAAGGGTTCTTGTAACATTCATTTGTTGCTTTGCAATTTACTGTAAGAGAAAACGGCCAACAAAACATCAAAAAGACACGGTATTTTGGATTTTCCGAGGATTAATTTACATTGAACGGGTGGAAATTCTTTTCAGGAACGCGACATCAAAAGATCTATTGAAACCGAGCCGTATTTGTTCGTAGTTGATGTTCCCAGATGGGATGCTAAATAAAACATAACCTAAAATATAGGATTTAATTTGAAAGAGAATGTTTTTTTTCGTAGATTTTTGGTGAGATTGGTATTGGATATTAATATGAAAGGAAATATGAATATTGTTAAATGCTGTAATGTGTTTAGTAAGGGCTTTACTATATTTTATTCGGTTTGAAAAACGATACCGACGTTTTGTACACCATATCTAATGTTCCAAACCAAACCTATTACATAAGTTTTATTATTCCAATGTTTTTTCTGAACCAGCTATTTTAAATTATTCATTGTTCGTACTCCAATCCGATTAAATAAGTAATTCTAAAGAAAATCACCATAAGAAAACGATTTCCTCCGAATCAAAGAGAATCGTTTGATGCTCACTTATTGCTTTAGATTCCACTGGCGAATTGGGGGAGGCAAAGCATCCACAAAAGCATGAAATTTTGGGGTTTCTGAGGATTAGTTTACATTGAATCAGGAAAAAGATGTTTTTTAAGGTATTATGATATAAAAAATTTTAATTTGGTCGTTTAAAATTAATCTGGCTCCGATGAAAAAAATATGACCTAATTTGAAATATAGAATGCATAAAAAATTTAAAAATGAGTCTTTTGATTTTGAGTTTTTTGATGAGTTTTTGATTTTCTAAAAAGTAACTACAGGAAAAAATAACATGGATTTTCAAAAAACCGGTTTTTTTCCAAAAAAAACTCAGCAAACCTTGAAATTGTTAAAACATTTTTGATGGCATCTTGGTGAACATCCCAAGGCGCAACTTTGCCCTAATTTAATTATCTTCGTATCTATTACGGTTTCCGAGATAGCAATGCTCGAATTTGTAGTACCTTGTATACAGGGTGAGTCTTAAATAAATGCAAATATTTTGAGGCCTTGTAGATCTCGATAAAAGAAGCATATTTTCTCTTTACCGTTTTTCAAATAAATCTAAAATAACCGAATAAAATTACACTAAATCACCACAATACACCAAAACACCTTTACTTTTACACTGGACGCGCGTTTCGCTAACCATGTTAGCATCATCAGCAGATGATTATAAACTGTTTAAACTGTTAAACTGTCAGTTTATAATCATCTGCTTATGATGCTAACATGGTTAGCGAAACGCGCGTCCAGTGTAAAAGTAAAAGTGTTTTGGTGTATTGTGGTGATTTAGTGTAATTTTATTTTGCTGTGTAATACCAAAGGTTCCAACCTTCAACTGTAATAAAATAACCGAAATATTTTACTTTAAAAATTTCAAAAAAAATGATTTTTTGCTAAAATTTTGAGAACCACTTAATCTTTTCTGGATTTTCTTTCCTGTAAATGCAATCTACTACCAATGTTGCCATATTATCAACAAAATATATTTTTTAACTAAAAACTAAAAAAATCCAAAAAAAGTTCAAAAAATTCCAATTTTTCGAAAAAAAATTTGATTTTGAAAGAACAGGCGATTGAGAATATATGGATCACTCTTATGTAATCTTGAGTACTAAGACGGAATAAAGGGATTATGAAGGAAATCCAGTGTTTTTTATTCGAAAAATACGTACTGTATTCTGACATCAGAAGAGGGATCGGCCTACTAAAATTAACACAAAAGTTTTAAGTGCCAATATGCAATGTTTATAAAACTTTGGAGGATACGTTTGAATAAGACAAGTTCATGTATATCAATTAAGTTACGAATATAAAAATTTTGGTGGCTTGTTTAGCAATTTTAAAGACAAAATAGATAAATTAAATTTGTAGGAACAATCAAATTAAAATAAAAGGTTCAGATGAATTAATGATATCATTATTGGACAGTCTGTATGCCGATAAAAAAGTTATATCTAAAATGAAAAACAAGCAACTTTTGCATAATCTCATATACAGGGTGGCCCATCGAAAACGTTCCGCAAGACATAACGGCCAGGGTATTTTGTTTTCAAAAAATCCAAAAACACGTAAATTTTGTTTGTGAGGGGGACAACTTTTGCCCCAAAAAGGGGGGTCAAATAACACCGCAATGAAAAGAGATTTCTATTCTCTAGATTCCCCGCTTCGTTTTTGAAAATCGGTCGAGTCATTGAGAAAATATGAAGGATTGAAATTTGAAAAGTTTATTTAAACATTTATCAGAGTAAATGATCAGGGTAAATTCCTTCGACCAATTTGCGGTTTTTTCTTATTATTTCTAGATGTTTACGCATTTTTCACAGATGCGGTAGTTGCTAGATAGCTGTTCTGTGACTTGTGTGTTGAAGTTCTTCTCAATATCGTTAAACTGACCTATAATAGAATTTCCAAAAATACCAGCCCACACGTTTAATTTTTGAGGGTTTTGTTGTGCCGATTATCTACACCATTCAAAAAGAAAGTTCACTCATCCAAAAACACACATTAAATAGGAAATTATTATCATTCGCCACTCGTTCACTCATAGTTTCACAAAATTGCAAACGACGATCAAAATCGTCTTCGTTGAGTTCTTGTACCAACTGAATTTTGTACGGGTGGAACTTGTGTTTATAAATCCTTTTGACACTTGTACGAT
This sequence comes from Sitophilus oryzae, assembly GCF_002938485.1. Classification (NCBI taxonomy): domain Eukaryota; kingdom Metazoa; phylum Arthropoda; class Insecta; order Coleoptera; family Curculionidae; genus Sitophilus; species Sitophilus oryzae. Next base: position 710,218 of record NW_022146108.1, read on the forward strand.
TCACGCCGGTCTCATTGGCTAATTTTCTTGTACTTAGCGTACTATCCATGGAAACTTGGCCCAATACAAAATACCTCAATAGCTTTATTTACTACAGGATTTTTCCTCTGCCTCTTTTTATTCAACGGAACCAGTTTCGTGAAATTTTGTTACTAACTCGCGAACAATTTTGTCATAAAGGCGAAATAAAAGTGTTTGTCAGGATAGCGTTCACTGAATATGTGCGCAACCCGATACATTCATTATTTTTAAAATAAAGTTCGATTATTTCCACTTTTTCTGCAAGTGAGTACACCATAATTATTGTTAAAAAGTTTAACGATATTGAAAAGAACTTCAACGCACAAGTCACAGAACAGCTATCTAGCAACTACCGCACCTGATCGTTCAACCTTGTGGCAAGTGAAAAAATGCGTAAACATCTAGAAATAATAAGAAAAAATAGCAAATTAGTCGAAGGAATTTATCCTTATAATTTACTCTGACAAATGTTTAAATAAATTTTTCAAATTTCAATCCTTCATATTTTCTCAATGACCGATTTTCAATAACGAAGCGGGGAAATATAGAGAATAGAAAGCTCTTTTCATTGCGGCGCCACTTGACTCCCCTTCCCATTTGAAAAAAGTTGAGGAATGACACCCCCGCTTAGAGGGTTGAAGATTTTGCAATCATTTTTGGGGCAAAAGTTGTCTCCCTCGCAAACATAATTGATGTGTTTTTGAATTTTCTGAAAAAAAAAATACTTTGGCCGTTATGCCTTGCGGAACGTTTTTGATGGGCCACCCTGTATACATCGCTATTATACCATATAAACATCAAACATTCATTCATATTAATAAATATATCAGTTTATATGAACTGCATTATGTTAATTTTGTTTGCTGCTATTTCCGAATGTGTCAGTTTGTAATTAATTAATTTATGAATTTATAGTCCAAATAATTTCAGTCTATTAAACACGTTTTGTCCAGATTTCCGACGTTTTGAACGCGAATTAAATCTACGCGTAGAGCAGGCATCATATCAAAAATGTAGACTTTGTTTAATGGCCGTTAAATTTGAACAAATCCTGATATTATTTGGCGTTGTTACAGTAAATATGTTTAACATTTATTATATTTCCATAATAATATATGCCATTATTATGACTGATTGAATTAGGCAGGTATTTCTTTATTAAAAAATAATTTCAAATATTATAACAACATACTAAAATAAACACATAGATATCCATAGAATTTACATTTTAACAACATCACAGAAATGCATTATTTTAGTATATTTTTATTTATTTTTCTAACATTGCGACCATATTTTTTCAAATTTTCATTTTCTAAATAACTTCTTTTATTAACTTTCAAAAATATACTACTCTCAGATGCAAAAAAAACGCAACGGAGAAATTTTTGGACAAATTTAAACTGTTATATTTTTGTTATTATTAGCTCTATTTTTAAAAAAAGTTTATAAAAACTTAGTTTACGAATTAAAGTTGATATAATTATATACAGTTTGCTAAAAAATTATGAAAATAGGGCTAAAAATAACAAAAATATAATGCTTTAAATTTTACCAAAATTTTCTCCATTTCGTTTTTTTGCATCTGAGTGTAGATTCAATCCCTTTGATGCACAGCGTTGCCCACTTTTATATATTTTCTTTCAATCAAAATATTTTGTTAAACAAAAATAAATTAATTATAAATATATATAATCAAAAACCTTTCTACTCGAAGGTGTAAGGTATACTAAATTAAATAAATTCACTTAATTGCTATACTATACACAAATTGTTTCCAATTATTTTTGTCTCATGCTAAACTTTTGGCTTCTGTTAATGTTAGTCCTTTATCCTGCACTATCTTCTCTATTATGTCATTCCATGTTTTAGTTGGTCTTCCCCTTGGTCTCTTTCCCTGCATTTTAGCTTCCCACACGCCTTTTACTGGTATGTCGTTATTCATTCTGATCAAATGTCCATACCACCTAAGCTGACCTTGCTCAATTTTATTCAGGATCGAATATACTTTTAGTTTCTCTCTTATAAAGCTATTCCTTAGTCTATCTTTCCTTGTTACTCCAAGTACTCTTCGTAGATATAACATCTCCATTCTTTGGATCTTACTCTTCAATCTTTTAGTTAATACCCAACTTTCACAGCCAAAAATCAACGTCGGTATGAATACTGTCTTGTATACACTCATCTTCACTGCCCTCGAGATTTCTTTTTTATTTAAGAAACTGTTCTTAATGGCTTGATACAAGCGGGACGTGTTGCCAATTTTTTCGATGATTTCCGTCTCTTGTTCTCCTGTGCTACTGATGTTCACTCCCAAATATTTATATGAATCGACTTTTTCCAAATTGATGTCATATATCCAGAGGCGGATCGTGAATTTGTGGGGCCCTGGGTTGAAACTACTTAGGGGCCTACCTAAGTACTCAATTATAGCCATGTCAAAAAACATTGTAGTGACCCGCCATATTGGCAGCGTTGTCATAAGATTTCCCCCTCAGTAGTAATCCATTTGTTTCTATAAAGTCTTGTAGAATATTAAATAAATGTAAGGCAGTATGACTACTAATTTTAATGAAGGCTACACATCTTTCATATACTTTTCCCCGAAAACAGTATCGTAATACAATAGCAAGTTGTGAGACAGATCATTGTGAGACAGATCTGGTGTAGAATCCATCACAGTTGAATAATATTTTGTGTCTTTGTGTGTTTTTGATAAGTACGATATTATCGGTTTTGGTGGCAGCTCCCGATATTCAATGTGTTCACGAATGAATGGATCGAACTCTCCCAATAGCTCCAGACTCCTCATAAAACTACCATTATGTGGAGAACCAAATACTTCCTCGGAATTTCTAAATGCTAAGCCTCTTATACTCAAAAATTTTACCACTACAATTACCCGTTTTTGGACATTCTGATAATAATATATTTCTTTTCTTAATTACTCCTGAAGCTGCTTGCCTAAAACAGATTTATTTTCTTTTCAACCACACTAACATTGATTTCTTATGTTCATTAGAATTTTCGTGGGTTTCTAAACAAGTTCCTATGTGTTTCCAATCAGAAATTCCAGTCGTGTATTGAGAAGAGGTTTACAAAAAAAGTTTGCAAGGCAAACAAAAAACAGCACAAACACTGGTTGAATATGTTAGCCAAGATCTTTCCAGTGATTGACCATTTTTCATTTTTTAGTGAAAAATGAAAAATTCTGTTTTGTTCCTTGTATTTCTTTATAGAAGCTGAATATATATATTTTGGATTTTTATTTTGAAAGTCAGTCATTTTATGTGAGAGGATGTCATTAAATCATTATTTAGCAATTCTAGCCACAAGCCCACGTCAACATATTTCTCAAACTCAAAATTAATAGGTATTCTCTAAATCCGTGTCTCTGTCTCCGTGTTTGTGTTACCATCCTGTCGCTGAACACCAATATCGTTTTCCATTTGATCAGAGGGTTGCTGGTAGTCAAAACTTTGCACATTTTCATCATTTGTCTTTTTTTCTTGGTGTTGCGATTTGCTACTCCCTTCAAATAGATTCTCTTCAGATAAGATCCCTTCCTTGGCGCTTGTTGATGAATTTTCAGCGAGTTCGTCCTCGTTTTTATGTTTTGATTTGAAAAAAGTCCCAATTTTCGCACATTTTTTTCTTTCTTTTTCTCAATCTAGCTGTAATTTGCGTTTCTCAGCTTCACTTTTATACTTTCGACCAGACATTATTGTAAATTAAGACTTTGATTTTTTTCTGAAAATAAACAATGAACTTGATAGTTTTCTGATAAATAAACAGTGAACGAGATAATCGTTGCATTTGAATACGTGAATACTTTGTAATGAGCGCAGTAATTAAAAATTATGGTAGTTTTTTTTAATTTAGATTTTTTTTAAATTCAAATTATCGCCTATTGTTTTTAGCGGGGTCTGGGGGCCCCTTGCAACCTCGGGGCCCTGGGCTGCAGCCCAAACAGCCCTTAGGTAGATCCGGCCCTGCATATATCTCTATATTCATATTGACTTATGTTTTACCTAAAATCATAACTTTTGTTATAATCTCATTGATTTTTAGATTTCTCTCTCCAAGAGCTTCCAGCTAGATTTCTAAATTTCTTTTCAGTTCTTTTTCGCTGTTAGCTATAAACAGTTATTATTTACATCAACAAAACTCGCCTGTCTTCTTAACACCGCTTCGTACTACAGTTTGCCCGTTCAAAATATTCTAATAAAGTTGCGATGAGTTTTTTACGGCTATTCTTGTACACTTCGCACTAAAAGAGGTTCTAAAAAGAACAATGTTCGACTGCAAGGTCTGCTAGTAAACATTTTTTAAGCTTATAAAGTATCACAACATCACAACACTATTTATTTAATAGAAAACTAAAGTGTCAAAACGAATGACAATATCAGGAAATAAAAAAAATAAATGCGGCACCTTGACATTTTTTTACAGCAGAGCTTCCACCTAAATCCCCAGCGCGAAATTTAAATTCAAGTTAGTCAGCCCGGCGCCGAATATATCCATGGTTGGCACCAATCAATTACGTAACTAAAACTTTAATTGATATGAAATATAGAATATCAATAAATAAATAGAGAGAAACAATATTTGTCTGATATATTTTTATTATTTTTCAATTTAAAACACTTATAAGTCTTGGCCTTCCTTTTTTTTTGCAAGACAAAGACCAGAGTAATCAATCTAATAACGAAGATCATATATAATTTTGTTTTATTTAACTAACATTATTTTCTTAGTTAAAATATAAAATCAGAATATTATTTAATCAGCTTTAAATCAGATGTGAATGTAAAACATAATAGAAATATTATTTATCAAGCTGTTTCTATATATATGCAGTAGTATGAAATCGGCTTATATATGAGGGGCTTAATATGCAAATATCACCAAATATGATTAATTTTCCGAAGGCAGACGGTTATTTTAAATATTATCAGTCGAGTTTATGTGTTTCGCGATTATGTTCATTTAAACCGTTTATATTTAGAAACGAAAATTTATTACTTATTGTTAAAAACCATTCAGTAGTCCGCAGTGGAATAAAAGTATTAACATTGCAGAGACAGACATGCAATACTAATTGACAATTTTGTATGTATACAGTATATTTCTGGATGGTCGTTACAAGAAAAAAAAACATTTTCATTATGAACATTTTGAATAAAACGCATTTTTTATAAAAAAGTTGCTTCTGCTAAAATTGTTAATCCCATTTTATACTTTTTCAAATTTGCATGCCGTTCTAGACAAGTGGGATATTAAAGAAAGCGCGAGCAGTCTTAAATATAGTCTCAGTTAGTCTCAGAGTTATATAGTTAGTCTTACCAAGAGTCTGACGGTTTTAATATGATACTTATAATTCTTGGAATTTCTTCGCTCACTAATTATTTTATTTAGTATATAGATTCGCTGATACGTATGGGAACGGTCGAGTATTAAGTAAAATATACAAGTTACCGCAAAAAGTTAAATACAAAAGTTATATATACATATATATATATATATATATATATATATATATATATATATATATATATATATATATATATTATATATATATAATATATATAAATAGCTTTTAAAACGTTATCCGACGTTGTGTGATGCCTAGTCGCCATTGGTTTTCTTCATTCCAGTCTTCGTCACGCAGATCCCTTGAGCTCATCGCCTTCTTGACACCCTCCATCCAGTTTGTCCTTGGTCTTCCCCGTGTCCTTCTCTTTTGTGGAAGCCAGTTTAGGCTTCAACAAAAGAGAAGGAAAACAAAAGGCTAGACGGTTTTTTACCTTCTCAGGCAGTCGCGAGTTGTCCATCCTTCTTACATGTCCATACCACTTCAGTTGGGCACTTTTTATTTCCCCTGCTATAGTTTTCCGTCTACCCATTTTGTCCCTGATTATCTCGTTTTGTACTCTATCCTTGATGTTCGTGCTGATTGTTCGTGCTGATTCTCCTTATCGCGTCCATTTCTACCGCCAGTAATTTTCTGTTGTTATTCTCCGTTAACCTCCCAATGTTTCCGCCCAAAATAACAGATTGCTCTTGATTATCCCATCATAAATCCTAGTTTTCTGTCTTTACTTATTTTGTTACTCCAGAGTATATAATTCACACATTTTATTGCATTTCTGGCCTTGAATATTCTCGAGCTTATTTCGTTGTCGTCTTTGATCCGATCCAATGCAGAGATATTTAGTTTTTGTGATATTCATCTCCAGTCCCCAAACTTGGTATTCCTCTTTAAGTTTTCGTGTGATCGATGAACAGGTATAACGTTTTCGCCATTGGAAAAGTAGATTATTTAAATAGAAAAATTGTTATTTTTTATAAAAACCTGTTTATGAATCAAGTTCATAAAATGTTACTACTAGAGGTGGGCAAAGATTGAACGAGTCGTTCACCTGAACGAGTATTAAAAATGAATCGTGAGATTTGATTCACCGCTTTAGAATAGGTTCGTTCAAATGAATCGTGGCCATGCAGCACGGATCCATAAAATTTCAACGAATGAGTGGTAAAAAAGAGTAGTAAGAATTGAATCGGATCACAAAGCGACTCCTTCGTTTCTACGGTTTGACGTTCAAAGAATCGTGAAAATTAATTCATTGTTTACAATTCGGTTCGTTCAATTGAATCGTCGTTTGATCAAAAAGAAAGCAAAAATTGTATAGTTCATCGGACCCCAAATTTTCTTTGAACAAATATTCCAATATCCAATATATTGCTGTAAGAACTAAAAATAAAGCATAATAAAATTTAACAAATATTTTACACAATAGTTAATAAAAGCGCCTAAAATAGCAACACACACACCTTATCTAAGGATATCCATTTCAAAGGTATTGTTGATTTGAATTATGTGTTTATTGCTTGTCTGATAACTGATTGATTTTTTGGTGAGTTTCAAACGATGTTCTCTATGGAACTTCTGGAATCTCGGAAACTACTGGAGATAGAGAGTTGGTTAAATGGGGAAAGAATTGCAGTTTTGTGAGGCCATAAATATGCGCCTTTCAGATTTTTGAAAAAGTTCATGGCTTACTAGATATTTCGAAAAAAACAAATTTTGACTATTTTAAAAATTGTCCCTAATGCCATTATAATCTATTTTAGACGAACAGTTGTAAATAATCACATCCCTAATTTTTGTATTTTCCGATTTTTTTAAAGCCCGTCATTTTTGACATATCACACAAACATATGTTTTTTTTTAATGGAAACCATAGTTGGTCATGACTTCATAAAAAGCGCCATTTTTTAAACTTTTCAGCGATATTTTTTTTTCGAAAAATTACTGAGGTATGGCCAATTCTTATCTTTCTTGACTAATTTCACTTAGTTGGCATGGTGTTCTTATTTTGTTATGATTTATAATTTATAAAAAGGCAAAATATATTATTAAACGGCTCTTTACAATTTACATTACACAAACTAAAACTTAAAAAATTAATATCACTACATACACTTGAAGATATTTTGGAATATGTTCAAAAAATCCACCATTGTTTTGAGTACATAATGCATAAGATTTGGCTGTAACTCAGTAATTTTGTGAAATGTATTGGTATTCCTCTTTAAGTTTTCGTGTGATATATTCCAAGTCATCTTTGTCTCCTGCACAAATAATCTGGTCGTCAGCGAATTGCAAAGTGTATAAGCAAGAATCTTCACTTATTGGTATGCCCATGCCTCTACACCTATTTTTCCACTGCTTTAAAACTTGGTTGACGTATATTTTAAATAAAGTTGGTGACAGGCAATACTCTTATCTTAATCCTTTTGATATTTTATTTCCAGTTTTTATTGAGGGACAAGAATTTTTATATATCTTTTGTATTGCTGTTATAAGAGATTCCCACAGTTTGGCAATAGGGACGCTGTCGTAAGCTTTCTGGTGATCGACAAACATTAGGTGTGTATCTTCATTTATAGCTATTTTCTTTTCTATGAGAAATTTCAAACAGAATACACTATTAGTGCAGGATCTCCCAGCTAGGAGATTATATAAATTTAATTAGGTTCTGTCAAGTTAGGGTCTGTCATAAAGTCGTGGCACATCAAAGTTTATTTTTTTTTAAGAAACCGTTGACGTCTTCTTGTAGACGTATCTATTTTAAAAAGTAAAGTGTTCTCGAATAGTCCAATTTAAATATTTTAAATAGTTTTTTTCTTTATCCTTTGTATTTTTTTGCTTCAGACGACGGAAAGAGATAAACTTTCCGGAACGTTAAGCATTTTTTTTTCTTTGTTGGGCATATTTTTAAAACTGTAAACATAACTTCTGACAAGCAGCGTCCGTTTAGGTTTAACGCAGAAGTGTTTACAAAAAATAATAATACTATTTTATTTTGTAGTTTTTCTTGCAGTGCAGTGGCGAAATACCCATAAAGGATTTTTTTTGGAGATTCCTGTTTAAGTGACAATATATCCAGACTTTATTCAATTTAATTGGGACGCTTTATACACATTATGATATAATTAAAATATTTTGCGCTGATAGCGTAAAAACAAATAATAAATAATTCCTCTGTTGTTAAGTAAATTTATTTGATTTTGTCCGTTTAAACTAATACAGATGTTTTGTTCCATTGCAACATCGCTAAATACATACTGAGAATTCGCCATAAACATAAAAAGTCCAATGATAGCAACAACCTTTCGTGAATACAAATAAATTTTAAGAAATTATGTGAAATGGGTTTTTCATGGCTGGCTATTCTAGGTTACAGGATGACCTAAGTATATATGTTTATCATAAACTGATATAAGAATGCATGTAAGTAAACCACTTTATACAATATATATAATATTTGAGCCACACTATATTTAGTTTTAAGTTTTGTTTTTGTTGTGAATTTTTTTTATCAGATAATACACATATCTTTATATAAATACAGTAAACATAGTTGATGATAATTGTTATTGTTATTGCCGGGTAAACATGGATGTAGTAAACTGTTTTCTTTATTTATTAATCAGTACATTAACTTTAATTAATAATGCAGTATCGCAAAGAGAGCCTCTTGTAACTGTTGCCCAGGGATCTCTACGAGGTTTGATCAAAAATGACCAGGATGGGAATAAATTTTACAGTTTTACGGGCATACCCTACGCGAAACCACCAGTAGGACCAAGAAGATTTAAGGTAAGTCAAGTAAATAAGTATTTTAAACTCTGAAAGAATTATCACAAAATTACTTTATGTGGAAAGGAAAATAATAATAAACAATATACAGGGTGAGTCATAAATAAGTATATTATTTTTAAGGTAGTATATTTTGACCCCAGAAACACGTCTATGAGGTTTTTTTCGTAAAAAAATGTGAAAACTTGGAATTTTTTGATTTTTTTTTAATTTTTAATTAAAAAAAACACAATATTTCCATAATATGGCAACATAGGTAGTAGATTAAATTTCAAGAAAGAAATCAATTTTCTGGAAATCTTCAAAGTAAAATATCTTGATTATTTTGGACTTGGTTTGGTTATGGAGATCTACTATCTTGTCATTGAACAAATCTGTACCTTGATCAACCATCTATTTGCATACCCCTTTTTTAAGCCCAAAAAAACATTCAATTTCTTTTAAAAGGGTTGGTAAAATGTTATACAGGGTTGTTCACCTGATTCAATATGAAGTATTGTAGCCAAATGATTGGATTTTTAGAAATGGTGAGTAGTAAGATCTTTGGAGGACTACTAAAGCTACAATTTAAAATTATTTCCAAAAGGTACAGAGTGTTCTTAATAAATAAAAATATCAAATTTGTATTTTTTTAAATGGAACGCCCTGTATATTATTACATATTTAGTAAAATAAAGCAGAGAAGAACCAGCTTGGATAACTGACAGCATAAAGGCCTTAATCAATGACAAACAAAAATTCTATCAAAGATGGCTCTCAGACCGAACAGATACTAACTGGAGTCATTACAAGCAAAAAAATAGAGAGGTACGAGCCGCCATTAAGGTAGGAAAAACAGATATTTGGGAAAGAAGGTGCCAGCAAGTGGAAAGCCTAATAGGGGGCGCACGGAGTACTGAGGTATGGAGAACAATCCGACAAATGAAAACCAATCAAACGGACAAGCTCTTGAATAGAATGGATATAGAAAAATGGCGCAACTACTATGCAGAATTACTGACAGAAAACCGACCAGAATTCCGAGCAGTAGAAGATGAGAACAACCTTGCAGGCACTTTAATGATAAGCAAAAGAGAAGTACATCAAAGTTTCAAAAGAATGAAAAATGGACGGTCACCAGGTCCTGGTAATATTGTAGCCGAATTGTTAAAGTGTGGAACCCAAAGACTGCGCTGGCGTCTGGCAGAGCTATTTAACCAGTGCTGCCTGCAAAGTAAACTACCCCGAGAATGGCGAGTGGCTCACATAGTGTCCATCTTTAAAAAGGGAAATCGTAACGACCCCACTTGTTATAGAGGCCTAAGCATTAACAATTCGGTCGTTAGACTTTTTGGAAAGGTGCTACAGGATAGGCTCAGGGACAATATTGGTGACAAAACCTCGGAAGACCAAAGCGGATTCACACCGGGGAAATCTTGCACAGATAACCTTTTTGTCCAGCAGGTGATGGAAAAAAAAGATAGCAGTAGATCAAGAAGTCCATCTAGCATTTATTGATTTGGAGAAAGCGTACGACTCTATTCGCCGCAGCAAGATATGGGAAGTATTGAATATCTTAGAAGTAGATAGACCTTTGCTTAAGATAATAAAAGAGCTATATAAAGAAAATGAATCGTACGTTAAGATAGGACACAGGCTATCTAATCCAATTAACACCACAAAAGGGTTGCGACAAGGATGCAGCTTATCTCCTCTGATCTTCAACGCTTACGTCGAAGTAGCCCTTAGGGAATGGAAGACGAAATGTCAAGGTATGGGAATACCCATTGGGGACAACACACTATTTACCCTGAACTTTGCAGACGATCAGGTCGTGATTGCGCAGGACTCATACGATCTAGAGTTCATGACTAAGAGACTTTATCAAGAATACAACAAATGGGGACTTCAGGTTAGTCTAAAGAGACCAAATACATAGCTGTCAATTCCAACGCTTGTTTTGAAGTCTTCATTAATGGTAACGTCCAGATTCAACAAGTAGACAAATTTAAATACCTGGGTGCTACTATCAACAACGAGGGTTTGGGCAAAGAAGAAATACAAACCCGAATTCAGAAGAGCAAACAAGTTATTGGACCGAAACTTATCTGCAACAACTAAAAAGAGACTTGGAAGAACATTGGTGGAGCCAGTTCTTTGCTATGGTTCAGAGCTGTGGACTCTGAGTGCAGACGCGAAGCGCAAAATCCAAGTTGTTGAAATGGACTACCTTAGAAGAAGTGCAGGTATATCTAGGATGGAAAAAAAGACAAACATCGAGGTCAGGCGTATCATGAATGCATCGGAGGAGACAGTACTGGATCGAATCGAAAAATCCAGCTTAAAATGGTTTGGACATGTTCTGCGTATGCCGGAGAACAGGTGGCCAAAAAGAGGTTTTCAATGGGCTCCCCAGGGCAGAAGAAAGAGAGGTAGACCTAGAAAATCCTGGAACGGAACGGTTACGGAAGCAATGGAAGCTCGTAACCTAGAAGCTGATGACGCTCTAAATCGAAATGTGTGGCGTAGGGTAACGGGAAGGCAGCAATAGGCTGTAGTTGGAAATAAGTATTATATACTTAAATCAAATCCCGTTTATATATATATAGTAAAATAAAGGTACATTTGATTAAGGTTTATCGCACTTTAATCCTACCGTCTTTGAAATATTTACAATTTTGTGAAAATGCAGTAACAGTTTAATGCTTCATTTTTTAGGTGTATTTAAGTTTTTAAAACCAAACATTGTATTGAGGTTTCTCTATTTACTAAATTTTATGTTGCAATAATAAAAATAACATTAGATCTTGTACAGAGTCTAAAATTTTATTTTTAATAATTTTTAAAGTTTTATAATTTAAACTTTATAATAAAACTGCAGCTTTAAAAATCTGATTCCAGTTGATTTTCTTAGGTTAGTGAACCCCCTTCTTCTTGGGATGGTGTCCGAAATGCAACTGTGGAAGGCAGTGCATGTCTTCAGTATGATGACACGAAGAACACTACAGTCGGTAAAGAGGACTGTTTGTACTTAAACGTATACACAAGAGATGTAAGTACCTACAACAAAAATAATATTTTCTTCAAATATTTTTTTACTCCAGAGGATGTATTTTTTTATTCTGTTATTATTATTTTTTACATTCTCTATATTATTATACAGGGTGAGTTTCCTACGATGTTCTCTATGGGTATCTCGGAAACTACTGGAGATAGAGAATCGGTTAAATAGGGAAAGAATTGCAGTTTTGTGGGGTCATAAATATGCGCCTTTCGGATTTTTGAAAAAGTTCATGGCTTACTAGATATTTGGAAAAAAACAAATTTCGGCTATTTTAAAAATTGTCACTAATTCTATTATAAGCTATTTTAGACAAAAAGTTTTCGGATAAAAGTTGTAGATAATCACATTCTTAATGAGATTGTGTCCTCCGTTTTTTTCTAAAGCCTGTCATTTTTGACATATGACACAAATATATGTTTTTTTAAATGGAAACCATAGTTGGTCATGACTTCATAAAAAGCGCCATTTCTTAAGCTTTTGAGGGATATAAGCTATAATATGTTTTCTTCGAAAAATTACTGAGTTATAGCCAATTCTTATCATTTTTAAACAATTTCACTTAGTTAGCCATGGAAACAAGTTTAATCGTCTTTGCTCTCATAAATGTGAAGCTGTCACATCCAAACTTTGTAAATTAAAATAAACAAAAATTGTAAATATGAATTTTTGTAATGAAGAAAAGCGTGTAGGATTATTGGTTCGACTTTTCTTGACCATACATTTTCGAGGATACGTTGACCGGCGAATGTTACGTTTTTTAGAGAACGGTTTTCAAGACATGTTAGGAAAGCTAAATTTAGTTAAAGACAATGTTTATCTTTCTTGACTAATTTCACATAGATTGCATAGTATTTTTATTCTGTTATGATTTATAACTTATAAAAAGCCAGAATATATTACTGAACGGTTCTTTACAATTTTCATTACACAAACTACTCGTAAAGTTTAAAAAAATAATATCACTACATACAAATTAAGTTATTTTAGAAAATGTTCAAAAAATCCTCCATTGATTTGAGTTGCATCTTTTTAAAACTGAATTACTACCTATTCTCACAGAAGGACTTAATTAAACTTTTCTCGTACCGCCACTTCGAGTGCCTCTCTTAATTCATTAGTTATTTTGTAAACCTTATTGTTAACCATACCGCATAAAAAATTCTAAAATGGATAGGTCAGTTGATCGAGGAGGCCCATTCAATTAGTCCACCTCTTCCTATCCCTGCGTTTGCATAATTATGATATAAATAATTTTTAACATTTCTTTCATTATGGGAGAGTGGGGGGTAGTGTGTCATAATGAAAGTCATGTTGGATTGATGCGTGAGTATCTACGCGCTTTTTTTCATTTGAAAAATTCATATTTCCAATTTTTGTTTATTTTAATTTACAAAGTTTGGATGTGATAGCTTCACATTTCTGAGAGCAACTGCGATTGAACTTGTTTCCATGGCTAACTAAGTAAAATTGTTTAAAAATGATAAGAATTGGCTATAACTCAGTAATTTTTCGAAGAAAAGATATTATAGCTTATATCACTAAAAAGCTTAAAAAACGGCGCTTTTTATGAAGTCATGGCCAACTATGGTTTCCATTTAAAAAAACATAAGTTTGTATCATATGTCAAAAATGACAGGCTTTAGAAAAAAACGGAGGACACGATCTCTTGAAGGATGTGATTATCTACAACTTTTATCTGAAAACTTTTTGTCTAAAATAGCTTATAATGGAATTAGGGACAGTTTTTAAAATAGCCGAAATTTGTTTTTTTTTGAAATATCTAGTAAGCCATGAACCATTTAACCGACTCTCTATCTCCAGTAGTTTCCGAGATACCCATAGCGAACATCGTAGGAAACTCACCCTGTATATAATAGCTCATTAAAGCATAAAAAGGCTCATGGCTTGATTGGTTATCTTTCTGCATTTGTTACTGTCTTTCGCCTTTATTCTCCACTCATCCACTATTATCCTTCTCAAGTCCTCTTCAACATCCTTTTTCCATCTGGTTCTCGGTCTACCCCTCCTTGTCTTTCCACCAATTTCACGTTCCATTATTATTCTAGGAAGTCTTGATTCAGCCATTCTTTCAATGTGTCCCAGCCATCTCAGTATTTTTGTTCTTGCTACTCCCGTTATACTCGGTGCCCGATATAGTTGCTTTAATTCTTCATTTGTTCTTCTGTTCCACATGTTGTCTATCTTCTTTCCTTCAAAAATCTTCCGCAGTATTTTTCATTCCCAAATCTCTAGTCTCGAACTTTCCGTTGCATTGAACGTCCACGTTTCACATGCATACAACACTATTGGTCGTATCATTGTTTGGAACATTCCGATTTTTAAACTTGATAGAGATATTCTTACTTTTAATAATTTTCTGTAGTGCACTAACACATCTATTTCCTGCCATTATTCTTTCCACAATTTCCTGAGTTACATTTGGTTTACTTATTTTATTTTTTTATTATTACTGATGTTTAATTCAATATTTTTTTATCTTTTCTTAGTTTTTCTACTCCTTATCTAAACATTTAGCATTTAAATTTTACCAAGTAAGATTTTCTTATTAATATATTTAGTTGCCCGATAAAGGAACCAAACCAAAGCCAGTAATGTTCTGGATCCATGGCGGTTCTTTCATTTCCGGAGATGGTGGATCGTTCTACGGGCCAGACTTTCTTCTCACCCAAGACATAGTTCTAGTAACAGTAAACTATCGTTTAGGATTTCTAGGTTTGATCGAAATTAACCTTAAGGTAATAAAATTAAAACAATTTTTTGGGGGTTTAGGATATATCCAAGCAAAAGGCATACCGGGTAATTTGGGTTTCAAGGACCAAATTGTGGCAATGAAATGGGTGAAAAATAATATTCGGGTATTTAATGGAGACCCAAACCAGGTGACGATATTTGGTGAAAGTTCTGGTTCAGCATCGGTTCACTATCATGTGTTATCCCCATTGACGAGGTAAATTTATTGTTAAAAAACCTATAGTCTGTCCAACAAGAAGATCCTTGACAGTGATAGATGTGTCTGTCATTTTAATTTCAAAGTAGTTATTTTATTTTACAAAGAAATAAGTTGGTACAACTGGAACGCATAGCAGGATATATTTAAAATTTGATTGAAGATGACAAGTGATTACTTCAAAATATTGTGAAAAAAACTGTATAAAACTGAAAAAATATAATTGAGTTATTTTATTTAATAAAAACGGTATGTGTTAATACATAACAAACAAGAACAAGACACTACATACCAAAAAATATAAAAAAGAACTATTATTTACTTTCAAGCTTTATGAAACTACCCGCATTTATGATTATATTTATCAATATAACTTATGTACAAATACAAATTTGTAATATTCCACAGGAATAAATAAAACAACATAGGTAAATAAAACAAACTATTTTATTCATAAATTTTATACCTTAAAAGTTGATTAATTAACTTATTAATTATTACTTATCTTAATTTTTTTAAACCAGTACCTTTTGACATTATTTTTCTGCAGTACTAAAATCCATTATTTACTTATCGTGTGATGTCGATATTTTACAGCTACTCCAGTTTTTAGTATCTATATATGTGTTTTATATATGTGTTTAGTTTGATCCTTCTACCATATACGAGATGCACTTATCTACGACGAAATGGTATACAAACTTTATCGATGGCAACTTCATTGGTGTATAAGACTTTCTGCCTGGGCAGCGAGTATTAACCATAAACTGTGCTCTGGGTCTACAGTTAATTTTCACTCGATTTTTCCTCCACTTGACTTCAAAAGACACAAAACACACGTAATAATACGAATCAAAATGCATCATCTTCCAAAACGCAGGGTATTTAACAAAAGTTGACACAAAATTATAACCTATAATTTGGCAAGACTTTAACAAGCGTCAAAAATGACAAAAATCTAAAGGCGAGTTCATACGCATCGGCGTTCGTTTGTCGTTCATCGTTCCGTCAAACCAATAAAATTGAATTACGATCTGTCATTTTTTAAATAAACCAATAAAACTGGTTAAAAAACAACAAGACACGACGTATGACGGATTTATATTTAAACCCATCCATAGATAACTTAAAAATTATTAGAAACGTTTTTTAGTAAAATAAATAGTATGGGACGTCATCTGCTTTTCTTCTGTCATCGTCTGTCGAAATCTTACCTGAGAAAAAAAACAGAGTATAGTTGAAAGTATTAAAGATGCGATAAATCATAAACCAGTTTATAAAATACACCGCATTTTTCTATTCATCTCTATATCCTAAACTTGACAGATACACACCTTAAATTTTTAATTTTTTATTTTAAAGTTTTGTTCTAGTGGGCTGATTTTGATTATTTTTAAGCAATTTGTAGCTAAATGATTTGACTTTTTAGTATCTTTCTAAATTAAAAATCTAAGTTTCCATCTGTCAATTATACGAGGGAAAACAAAATCTACAATTTCCTGTCTCACAATGTAGCGTTTGTGCCCGGGAAGCGATTTTGTAATATATACATGAATACAGTGTTAACTGGATTTTTCTTGAATCCTATTGGTTAGCCTAAATTATAACTGATAGAGTGTTCCCAGAAATAATGTACGCGGTTACAGTGCTGGTCACTCGCCGTATCAAGAATTGCAAAATATACACGGCTATCATCATGTAGCCATCGTTGTCCACTGCTGAACGTAGGCCTCCTCCATATTTCTCCATGTCTCTCGATTTTGGGCCGTCCTCATCCAATTTCCAGCAGTCCTCTTTACATCATCGGTCCAGCGTGTCGGTGGTCTGCCTCTGCTACGTTTATCTGCTCGAGGTCGCCATTCTAACAATCTTCTAGTCCACCTGTCTTTAGATGTTCTCGCCACATGACCTGCCCATCTCCATTTCATTCGAGTTACGTGTTCCACTATGTCTTTAATTTTGGTTTTTTGTCTGATAGTGTTATTAGGAATTTTGTCTCTTTTAGTTATTCCAAGCATGGCTCTCTCCATGGCTCTCTGGGCTACTCTTAAACTTTCTGCTGACTTTTTCGTTAATGTTAGAGTTTCCGCTCCATATGTAATTACCGGCAAGACGCATTGTTCATAAACTTTCCTCTTCAAGCATATAGGTATATCACTTTTAAAGGTCTCCCGCAGTTTGCCAAAAGCAGCCTAACCCAAACCTATTCTGCGCTGTATCTCGTGTGTTTGGTTGTTCTTTCCGATTTGTATTTCGTGCCCGAGATATTTGTATATATGTGTTTCTTTTATGTCGGCGTCACTTATTCTGATGTTCTGTGTCAGCACTAAGTTTGTCATTATTTGCGTTTTACTCGTATTTAAACGGAGACCGACTTTTAATGAGGCCTGCACTAATTCTTCGAGCATCTGCTTTGAATCTCCATGTTATCTAAGACAAGGACGATGTCATCTGCGAATCTGAGATGTGTCAACCTTTCACCATCGATATTTATGCCCCTATTCTCCCAAGAGAGTGATTTCATTACGTATTCAAGGACAGCTGAAAAAAGTTTAGGCGAAATAGTATCCCCTTGTAGAACTCCTCTGCCTACCTCAATTTTATCTGTTGTTTCGTGAAGTTTTACAGTTGTAGTGGCATTACTATATATGTATTCTATAAGCCTTGTATACCTATAATCTACTCTTCCCTGCTCCAATGCTGCTATTATTGATGTTAATTTTACTGTGTCAAATGCTTTGCCTTGCAATTTTACTGTGTCAAATGCCTGTTGTATTCCACAGATTTTTCTATCAGGACTTTAATTACTTGAAGATGATCGTTTGTTCCATAACCTTTCCTAAAGCCTGCCTGTTCTCTTGGTTGATAGAAATCTAGTTTACGTTCGAGACGTTTGGCAATGATTTTGGTAAACAGCTTATACGAGTGACAAAGAAGGCTTATCGGTCTATAATTTTCAAGCTCGGTGATATCACCCTTTTTATGGAGAAGTATTGTTATGGCGTTGTTCCATTGAGACGGGATTATTCCTTTTTCAAGGCATAGATTAAATAAGTCTTTAATCCATTTTAATAGTGTTCCTCCTCCGAGTTTTACAGCCTCAATCACTATGCCGTCCTCGCCCGGGGCTTTGTTATTTTATACACGGCTATAGTACCACGGAAAATAATATACACGGTAGCAGTTTGCCATTCTGCAGCGTATATGAACACGCCATTTCCAATTTCTTGTTCTCTTTTGTTTACTTCCGTAGGTATTTAATTTACTTGTGAAGTTAGCTAGGTACCTACTCCGTGGTTGCCATATGCATTTGTGTATTTTGATATATTTAAAAGATAATATGGAAAAAAATCCTGCAACTTTTGTATTTAAAAATTTTTCCTCCTAAAATAAAGTCTCTAGATAGGGTGCAAAATATAAAAGACAGTCCTATACATATGAGTCTATAGTCGTTGCATTTTTAGTGTAGAATATTTTAAAATGTAATTTTTGTGTATTTAAGATGAAAAGGACGATGAGGCGATGGATGCAGTAAATAAAATGGAGACTGAACTTGAAAGAATTGTGGGAATTGCAAAACTATCGAAAAATACGATACTTATTAACAAATTTACAAAGTCCCTACAGCAGATAAAAACAACTGGTCAGTTAGAAAAACTTTTTATTACGAAGATTAAAGAAAACAGAAAGGGAAAAATGATTGGTGCACACCAATAGTTGCACAACCAGTAGGTTGCACAACCTACATCATGCATATGAAGAAAAGTTCGGTCTGATTTTAAATGTGGCAGAAAACGGATTCAGAGCGGAAGACCTTCAAGAATTGAAGGAAAAACAAAGAAGAGTACTCACAAGTTAATACAAAACATCAATGAAAATGTATCGCACGCTAAACAGCACTAGTTTGTGTAATATTACGATTTTTTCATAACTACTTTTTGGTAATAAAAACTGATGAATGAATTTTGTATTAACTTATTGTTTTAAAAAAGTTATAGGAATCTACTACCGTGTATATATTTCACTGCGTACACTGCAATCATGTATGCTCCTTCATTTGTGCAGTCTGCACTGTAGTCGTGTAGATTATCACTATGAACACTGGAACGCTGTATGATTACCAGCAACCAATAGCTTTTCAAAGACAGAGATATTATATAAATCATAAACACTATTTTATAGGTCTGTTGGCTAGTACCATAAGCAAAGGCATGGTTTTAATGTAAAAAATACGAGAAAATGTTATTGTAGCTTCTTCAAAAGTGAATATCTCAAAAAAAAAGTTATTGAGATGAATAAAAAAAAAACTATCGAGAAAAGGAACACCAAGATGATAAAATTATTTTTAAATTTCTTGCTTTGTTTACATAATCCACAAGGTGTTTCAAAATTTTACCAAAATGTCAGCATTTTGTTTTCCCTCGTATAATTGACAGATGGCATCTTATATCGCGATACCATAAATACATAGTGTCCCAATTTAGGAATTCATACAGGGATCTCGTCGACCACAAGAGACACAAAGATGAAGTTATAAAAAATTATTTCATTTGATGAACCCTACAACGCAACAGCGTCGTCTCTCAAAATCCAAAAAAATTATTTGGTGTTTCCAAAAATATTTGGAAGTACCTAATATTTTTTTTATTGATTTACAATAGTAGTTTTACAGTAACTATGCTTATTGAAACCACTAATTTAGAGTATATTGTCTTCGTGTATTCTAATTTCAGCAGATTTTTATATAAACATACTTCCAACTTTTTGATTTTAAACGTCATATTTCTAAAAGCTTAAAATATCAGTAAAAAATAAAACACAAAATTTTTTTTCTTCTATTTTAGGGGATTATTCCAAAGAGCAATCTTGGAAAGTGGCACAGCCTTAAACCCTTGGGGCGACTACAGTTACCACGACATAGTAAAGGTAGCAAAAACAGCTAACCCAAGTATTACAACTGAAGAACAAGCTGCCGAGTACTTCAGAAATCTTCCTTCTGATGAGATACTCAGACTTCAGAACACCATAACTAGTTCACGAAATGTTGGAGGACCTTATGTCTTTGCTTTGAACATAGAAAAGCCTTCACGTGATGCATTCATTTCTAGAAACATCATTGATATACTGACGTCAGGAGAATATAACAAAGTGCCTTTACTTATAGGATTTAATGATAGAGAAGGTATATAAATAATGATTGGTGATAGATAGTTTAAAGCAGATGTGTGTGGGTATGTTATATGATTAGGTTCTATAAGGACACTAACAGGAAACAGGAATTATTATCTTCACTAAATAATCAATTATTAGTAATTTTAATGCAACTAATCCACCAGAGTTGTTTTAGAATTTATTTACAATGCAAAAATACTTATTTTTTCCATAGCAACTGTTAAAATTGCCTTATACCCTGCTGGCAAGCGAAACCTTGGGTCGGCGTTTACATGTATAGGAATGAATCGCTATGGCAATCTAGTAAGTCGGAGAGACAAAAAACCGAAGTATTTATTACATAACCACTTAATCTGACGCTACCCAACAAGCAAACTTAATCTTCCGCCAAATAACATTGCAGTGCAAGGTTGAAAAAATGTTGATGCAAGTTTATTGAAACTTTGTCACAACCTCGTGAGAAGATTTCACAATATTATTGAAACGTTGCTAATGTGACGTTCAAGAAAGTACTCATTTGAGATTTATCAGCAATATTGTTAATTTTACGTCAATACAATATTGGTAAAATTATATTGTACCCATGTTTCAAAACTTATTGTCCATTAAACTTTCTATTTTGTTATAACTTACTAACTGACTTATTGCCAAAATAATATAGCAAAAAATAGATAATGTTAGTAATAAAAACCATTTCATTCATCGGAGAGTATACATAGAAATGATTTTTTAATATTTACTTATCAATTAATGAAAAAGTTTTTTCTTACGAACATTAGCACTGACAACTAAAGAGACAGCTTTATTTATTTGTCAAATTACATAGAAACCAACGCCAACCCAGCACAATATTTTTTCTACTCGTAATAAATTCCTTGAAATAATAATTTCTGAATATTTTTTAAAACGTAACTCGTTATGAAAAAAAAATTTGTTTTATACACGACGATAAAATTGCATTATCGTCTCCCGAAATTCTTTATGGTCCACGATAAAATACCATTTTATCGCCTTGGATAAAAAATAACTATTGTTGATTAGATTTTTGGACCAAAAATCACTAATATTATAGCTGTGATATTAATAGTCATTTTCGTATTTGTTCAATTCTGCATTTTTAGTTTATTAGTTTAAAATAGCTTTGAAAATGAATTATTAAAACTATTTAATTTTAATTTTTATTTTAAGGTATTCTAGACGAAGTAGTACGAGAACTGGAAAATGAAACTGTGACAGCTAAGAATTTTATACCTCATAATATTGATTTTCATGGAAATGAAACACTGAGACAAATTTATATTAAGAAATTTAATGATTTTTATCTAAGTACACCTGATAGGGATAGCTATATAAAGGTAAAACAATAAGTACTTACAATGATTAAAAATAAACAGTTAATTAAAATATTACTTAAAACTTTATTATTATTACCGAAATTTTTTATTTTAGGCGTACTCGGACACGATGTTTGTTGCAGGTATATTTGGGACAGTAAAGAATCACATAAAGACATGTAATAAGAAAGTGTTCTTATATAAATTTGCAGGAGATACAGGGCTGAATTATATAAAAGTTGCAGTTAATGTCACTGATATTCCAGGTATACCCAACATAAAGTTCAATTTTTATAATTTTCATATTTTGTAATATTTAATTTTAGTTTTCTTACAACAATATAAATCTTACTTGAGTAAAATATATTTTATTTACTTTTAATTTTATAATCATATAAAAAAAAATTATAGGTGCATCCCATGGCGACGAGCTTGGATATTTATTCAAAACTACCTCCACGCCTAACATCCAACCTGGAAGTGTTGAAGATAAGAGTTGGAGAAGAATGGTGAAGTTGTGGACCAATTTTGCCAAATACGGCAATCCAACGCCTAATGCAAGTGACTTGGGAGTAGTCTGGACACCGGTCGATCTTAGCCAGTGGAATTTATTGCACATCGAAAACAGCGGACTGACAATGAAGTCAAACACAGAAACACGGACTATTGAATTTTGGGCTGATTTGTACCATCAGAGTAGAAACACAATAAATTATTTGTAAATTTAGAAGTTTTGATTAATAAATACAAACAAAAGGAAAAATGTACATTTGTCTGAATCTCCTGGTTTATTTTTATTATACCTAACTAAAGCTATCAATAACAATTCAAATTCAGTTTTTTTTATTCCATCCCCTTTTAGATTCAAATTGGTTATATATTTATCATCCTTAATAGCCAGAACAGCTTCCAAAACTGGAAGATCTATTTAGTGTACACGATATACGGTGTTTTTTATTTTGCTTTATTTTTCAAAAATTTGACAGCCTAGATGGACAAAAACTATCTGACTATATAGCACAAATTAAATATATTTATTTTTACACACTTTCCTGTCTCACAATGTACAGTTTGTGTCCGGGAACGGTTCATAGTTTCACAGTTGTCGATTTTCGAAAGATTTCACAAACACAACAGCACAGAAACACAAGTATCACTTTAAACACTTCTAAGTCTTTAAATTGATAGTCAGATGATTTTAAAAATATTTAACCTACATATTCTGTAATTAAACCTCTCATTGAAAAGAAAAAGAAACGCCTTTAAGCAACTGTTCAATCATATAGTGACTCTGATTCAAGTACCAAAGCAGTTAGCTGTACTCATAGATTTAGTAAGAACAGATATCACATTGTGCATTTTAACCCGATCAAACAATGGGAGGTTGACTACGTACTGTAAAAACCAACTGAGATAGAGAAGGCGACATTGCCACATCTCAAATTTGCGCCTATCTACTTAGTTTGATTTGCAGAAAAAGTGACTTTAAAACCTTCACCGGATATCAATAAATCTCAATTTCTTAATTAAATTAATAGTTTATTTTTAAAGAAGCATGCGCTTTTATGTATGGAAACGGTCGATTATTAGCTAAAATATAGGAGGTACCGCATACAGTTAAATAAAAAAGTTATAGGAACTTTATATATCTATTAGTGAGTAATAAATTTAAGTGTACAGGGTGGTTCATAAAGTCGTGGCACATCAAAGTTTCATTTTTTTAAATAGAACCACCTGTATATTATTACATATTTTAATTCTTCCTTCAATTCTAAGCAAAAATCGGAATAAACACAATGTACCTCAAAGCAACCGTTTCCGAGTTATTGGCTTTTGAAAATATCACTTAACAATTCGATTTAATTAATTTCGATGTGTTTGGATTGATTTAATGATGCCATTCTGCCGAAACTGTGATGCTGTTGCAATATCTATATCTAATATAAACCCTATAACTTTTATATTTAACTTTTTGCGGTACCTCCTATATATTTTACCTAATAATCGACCTTTCCATACATAACAGCGACCCTGTTAAAGAAGAGCCATACCGGACGCGTCTCAAAAGTGGCTCACCACTATAACTTTTTTATTTTTTCAGATAAAGAACGAGATTTGGTATGTTAGTATATGGTATAAATTAGGAATCATTGACGTATTCAATTGTTTTTAGTCACTTCCTGTTTTACCGGAAATGACTACAACTTTTGATTTATAAATGACAAGCTCGGCATTTTTTTGCTTTATTTGATAGAAAATGACACTCTGAATAGAATATCATAAAAAATTAGCGATGGGAACTATCGAATGAATTAGACTATCGAATGGTTAATGAATGAATGATTTCAACTATCGAATTGTTTTATTCGAATAAAATCATTCATTCATTTGTATACTAAAGCATATGTGACAACCTCGCCGTGCGACTAAATGGTTATCGTTGAGCCACGACTATCGAATGCTTTTGATAAATGAAATTTAGTATTCGTTTGATTTTTGTATGCGTCAGTGCATTATTAGTTCTTCCAAATTATTATAACTTCGCCGTATAAATACTGTGCTATTTTTGCGTTTATTAAAATAGTTAAAATACTAAAATAGTAGTTATTTTTTAATTTTATTTATTGACGATTGTGTGCATGTGCAGGTGGTCAAAATTTTTCCGAAAATTTGTGTGGTTTTCCGTAGTCCGATCTTTCGATTATTTAATTTTATATGGTATATGGCTATTTTTTAATAGGAACTTTTGAGAAGTAGCAATTTTTAAGAGAGATGAGATGAACTTACAATTAATTTTAAAAATAGATATTTGTATTTTAGATGTTTTAATAATATGAATTAGTTGAACTTAATAATCATATTTAAGTAATGTGGTTAAGTAAATGTGGCTATCGAACTTAAACTATGGGGTGAAAATTAAATTGAAAGTTTTACACGTGCCAATTTTAAAAAAAAGTTAACGATGTTTGTATTTTGTTTATGCTAATTCTCTTACATGTAGTTTTTTGCGAAGAAATATTTCATTTATTTTTTAGAGTAAATGCCAGTAAAAGTAATATAATTAATTAATATAATTTTTAAATAGAGATATAAAGCACCTAATATAAATAATTTTGATTTCTAATTTTTTATTTATATTTTCGTTCCATTACACTGCATGCTTAGAAAATTAATAAATGTTTATATTTCATGATTTTAAAATTTGTTGTTAATATAACAAATTAGTTCTGTAATTATTATTATTTAACAAACCAACGTTGCCAAAAAATTTAAAGACTATATTATTTTTAAATAGGATCTAATATAAATAATTTTGACATCTAATTTGTTGTTTATATTTTGCTACTACTTAAAAAAATATTGATATTAAATCATTTTAAATTTTGTTGTTAATAGGTATAACAAATTATTACTGTTATTATTATTTATTAAACCAGTCTTTGCTTAAAAACATTAAAAATCACTTTCATGTTCTTACATCCAAAATAACAAGTATTATTGCAGTGTAACAACAGAATATTAATAAAAAAAAATGCAGAATATATAGACATACTATCCCTAACTAACTAAAGCCAAACAATAATATTCTTTGCTAATATCAACTAATGCCAAAATATGGCAACAGCGCCCTTCATAATGTATTTTCTGTGTAAATACTAGCACCTCAATAAAAAAAATAATGTGTCCTTATCTATATCTGACTCCGCAAAAAATCAAAGATGCCGGCTTCTTTCATAGCATTGCCACCGACCGCTGTCGGGTTTCTCGGAAAGAAACCTACGTCGCCGGGCGACAACTAAAATTCAATTAATATTTTATTATAATCGATCCTGACGAATAAATGAATTTCATAAATGAATGAATTTTATAAATGAATGGTTTTTGCTGCCGAATTACTAGAATATAATATTTCAAGGCAGATGACGGATCTATTCGATAATCTTTATTCGAATAGTTTTCAACGAATGTTTTCTTACTAACTATCGAATTATTCGAATGAATTGCAACTATCGAATGTTTCGATAGTATTCATTCGATAGTTCCCACTACTATAAAAAATGTCTATACCTATGTGGCGGATTCATCTATTCAAAAAAATCCTTATGGGTTTTTCGCCACTGCACAGCAAGAAAAATCTACAAAATAAAATAGTTATTTTTTGTAAACACTTCTGCGTTAAACCTAAACGGACGCTGCTTGTCAGAAGTTGTGTTTACAGTAATACACATTTGCCTAACAAAGAAAAAAATGCTTAACGTTTCGGAAAGTTTTCTCTTTCCGTCGTTTGAAGCAAAAAAAATATAAAGAATCAAGAAAAAAACTATTTAAAATATTTAAATTGAACTATTCGAGAACACTTTACTTTTTAAAACAGATACGTCTACAAGAAATCGTTGACGTTCTGTTAAAATGACATTATATTAAGTTAAACTTCAAAATTAACAATTACTACCTGATAATTACTTAATAAGGTAAAACCAAAAAGCCCAAACTTTCTGTATGATTATTTTTAAATTTCACGTATGTTATGTTTATTTCTGTAATGTTAAAAATCAAAAGAAGCGATTGCCATACATTTCTAACATCTACAGATGCATGAGCAATACATTTATTTGTATTAGATTGAATTAAAAAAGCCTCTTTTATTTTTTCTTTAGAGGCTATCGCTTCTTTCATTATAATTTTGGCGTTATTAAAATTTATTCTGTGCTCCTGTGTCCCATGAATGCTGACAAATCTTAGATTTGTGAAAATCTCCCTTTCTTAAATAATCTTTATGTTCTTTAATTCTAACATTTAAGGGTCTAGATGTTTCAACAATGTAAAATTTATCGCATTCGCATGGTATTTGGTATATTACATTTTTGTTTGTTATTCTGTATTCATTGGATTAGTATGTGATAAAATGGATCTAAGTGTATTTTGTGTTTTGAAAGATGTTTGTATGTTATATTGTTTTCCTATCCTTCTTATTTTTTCCGAAACGCGTCGTATGTATGGAATTGTAAGTTGTATATATTGTGTATTGTTATCTTTGTGTCTATGATTTGGGGTTTGTATTTCGTTTAATGTTTTGTCAATAAAATATGGTGGATAGTCGTTTTTTATTAATGTATTTTTTATGTGGTTTATATCTTTGTTTAGTGAAATATCGTCTGCACATATTATTTTTGCCCTATCATATAAACTTTTTATAACACCTTTTTTACACTTATACTGTGATTAGATGTGAAATTTAAGTATCTATCTGTGTTTGTGGGTTTTCTGTAAACATCTAAAATTAGTTTATTTTGAAACTTTGACACTAAAACATCAAGAAATGGCAAACGATTACCTCTCTCTACTTCTAAAGTAAATTGTATGGTAGGTTCGCGAGAATTTATATATTCCAAAAAAATGTCTATTTCAGAAACGTTATGTTGCCATATTGCAAAAATATCATCAACATAACGCAGCCATATTAAAGGCTTTTTTGAAAAACTATTTATTGTATTATTTTCAAAATCTTCCATAAAAATATTACTTAACAAAGGAGAGAGAGGTGATCCCATTGCCATACCGAAATCTTGTTGAAAAAATTCATTATTTAATTATATATAGAATATCATATGTCAATTTTTGACATTTTTGCATATAACGACAATTTTCACTAGATATACCAAGTACCGTACCAAATTATTTGTAAAAAAATGCTTTTTCCAAATACGCTATTGAGACACCCTTGTTTCATTTGAAAAAATTGAGATATGATTAAAAATACGATTTGGGCATCTTTTAACCGGCCAGGAGAAGGCACGAAAAACATTAGAAGATAAAATCTATTTTTCCAAGGCTCCTTGATTAAAAATTAGGGTTTTCAACACAGCTATGACACTCTAGATTGGAATTTAAAAAACGATTCCTTTTAAGCAAAAATGTCTAACTTCACATAATGATATATCATTTTATTCACTGTGTCATTTTCTATCGAATACAGTAAAAGTTTACCAAGATACCAAAACAACTGAATACGTCAATCAATCCTAATTTATGTCATATACTAACGTACCAAATCTCGTTTCTTTTTATCTGAATACACAAGAAAGTTTTGGTGGTAAGCCACTTTTCAGACGCATCCGGTATAGTAATTTTAAGAAAAACAATATTTTTGTTTATTAAAATAATATCTTCTGGGTAACATTAATTTTCAGAAAATTTAATACCAAAAGTAGATTTTTTCTGTTAATTTTCACATCTCTCCGTCCAAATCATATATTTTTTGCTACACCAGAAGATCAACACGAAATCGACTGATAAACTATGTAATAAATGAAATTTTTAATAAATTAATTATACTAAGCTTACAGTTTTTGGCTATACTTGATTATGTTTTTGTCCCACTGTAGCAGTAATAAATATATTACTCAGAATTTATTATAAATAAATACGGACAAACAATAGCAAGCAACTTTAAAGAATGCTAATCAGTTGTAAGAAATGAAGCGAAATGGGTTTTTCATCGCTTTTATTTTCGATTACAGGATGGCCTACAATAAAATAAATAAAAATAGGTATTGTATTGAAGTAACAAACTTATGGAAACCCGTATAATCATTGAGACACTCTATATGCATTATATTGTTATGTTTCACATTTATTTTCGGAGACTAGATAGTATATCTATATATAATGCTGTAGACAGTAAACAGATAACTTCAGTGGGGAAACATGATTGTAAATAATTTGACTTACTTAATCTTGAATGCATTTTTTGTAATTAATGGTGTAGCATCACATTCTGATCCCATTGTAACTGTTTCTCAGGGATCATTACGAGGATCAATTAAAATTGATTTTGATGGAAATAAATTTTATAGTTTTTTGGGTATACCTTATGCAAAACCACCCACTGGATCTAGAAGATTTGAGGTAAGACCATTTTTTTTTGTGATTGGTTATTCAATATTTTGAAACAAATCAGAATTGCAATGTTTTTTTAAATATACTGGGTGTTTCAAAAACATATGCTATCTCTCGTGGAGATATTTATCAGGTAAAAATAAGACTTTTTATATCAACATAGGTCCGATTCTGCTTTGTTTCGTAGTTACAGGGTGTTAAAGTCTTAATTTTTTTTCGGTTTATTATAATTTTCGTTATAAAGTTTTAGGTTTTGGTATTTTTTTAGCTTTTAAATTACTATAGCTTTTAAATTAATATAAATGCGACTTTTTTTAATGGTAATAAAGAGTTTAGGAATATTGTTCTAATAAAAACATGTGCGCCACTGCTTTTTTCTCTTGTAAGCAGGATTGTGTAGGCCGTTTACACTGTAAAAAAAAATGAGTGAAATTTCACTCAGATTTCACTCAATACTTTCTCAATTTCTGTCCACACCCGATTGAGTGAAATTTCCACTCTACAGAACCGAGTGAATCTTCAATTCTCAGAGTGAAAAGCACTGAGTTTTTTCACTCAATCGAGATTAGACGAAAGACTCCTTTTTTACTCATTATTGTTTACCTTGAGTAGGATTTTGATCGATTTTGATAATTTATTCACTTTAAAATGAGTGAACTCACTAAGTGTTGAGTTCAAGACACCTTTTATTGAGTGACTTTTACTCAAATTTGTGTTACACTTAACTCGATTAGTACTCATATCTGAGTATTAATTTCACTCAGTATTGAGAAATATATTCTAAATTATTTTTTTAAAAGCTATATGTAAGCTAACTTGTTATTTTATAACAGGTGGGCAGGTGCCTTTCAAAGGTAAGTTTCAGTTTAGGACATGGTCTCGAACATGTCCATTTCCTAAAATTCACTTTTGGGAGGCATCTGGTCACTTGTAATAAAATAACAAGTTAGCTTACATAGCTTTTAAAAAAATCATTTAGAATATTTCGTTTTTTTTAACAAACCAAATAAAAAACTGTAGAACCTTCAAAAATATTTTTATTTGTCATTTTTATTTGACAAAAAAACAAATAAAACCAAATATAACACTATTATTATAATATCAAAAACATTTTAAAAAGTTTTCAACTCTTTTTGGAAAAAATACAGGAACTTTTTAAGCTAGATGTCTAGAAAAGTTGCATCACATCGCAAAAATCCGCTTTATTAAGAGCATTCGTCAGCTCGGCTACCAACATTCTCGAATATTTCTAATTTCTAAACTAACTTTTAATAACGAAAATCCTCCGGAAAATCCAGATACTTTTCCTCCTGAAAATTAAAAAAAAATGTTATTCTGCCAAATGTTCCAGTTCCCAGTTCCAGATTGAGGGAAAGTACCTAGATTTTCGCTACGCTAATTAGTCCAGGAAACATCCGAGCATTGCGGCAATCAGTAGATGCAGTAGAATTTGAATATATGTTGGGCGGATTTCTGCGATGTGAAAAAAAATGTTCTTAACATAAAACATACTTAGGAGTTATGAGTTCGTATTCGCTTCACCACGCCACGCGGCCACTGTCACACTTTACATCACACACACATACACTATGGACTTGTAACCTGGGCACCTTCGAAGGAACAAGACAACCTATTTGTAGGACAAGACAACCTGATTCGAACGACTCGAACAGATAATTAAAAACTGAGGAACAGGGAAATAGCTTATTCGGTATCGAAGAAGCGCGTATGACGTATGATTAGTAATGAGCGAAAATACTCTAAACTGGGTGATTTAACTCAAATTTTTATTGTGTAAAACTATAACATGAGTTTTTAAGTGAATTTTTCTATTCCATTACTCAAAGATAGGGGTTATAACTCGAACATGAGCTTATTCAATAGCTATTGATTAAATAGAGATCATATTTGAGTAAAATGATGAATTTACTCTATTTTAGATAAAAATGTACTCAATTATTTCACTCAAAAAATTCACTCCCTGAGAAATATGTGTTCACTCAGGCTGATTTTTTACAGTGTAATGCCGATTAAGAGTTATTTTTGATTTTGTGTTTGTTTTTGTTCTTGTTTTTTTGTCGATTTCGGATCTCCTTGATGAGATAACACAATCTCATTAATTTGCCTTATTTTAAGTATAACAGCAACCTTTAAAAAAAGTCGTTCATATAAAAATAAGTCTTATTTTTTTTAGAAATCTCCACACGCGAGATAGCAGATGTTTTTTAAAACACCCTGTAGATAATAGGATAATGTGTAGACAAATAAAAATTAAAAAAATATACTTTTATTTTTGATTCAATACTTTTCATAACTTCTTGAATATCAACTATCATCTATCTTAACCTCCACATAAGTTTTTCATGCTCATATCCTATCTACGTTTGATTTCCAGTTAAGTGAACCTGCATCTGGTTGGTCAGGCATTCGCAATGCCACAGAACAGGGCAGTGCTTGTCTTCAATATAATGCAATCAACAATGTAACAGCTGGCGTAGAAGATTGCCTATTTCTGAATGTATATACAAGAAATGTAAGTCAAAAAAATGTTTCTTTGAAAAAGTCTTCTGGGTATTTCGCCACTGTACGAAAATCTACAAAATAAAATAGTTAATTTTTGTAAACACTGTTGTGTTAATCCAACGAAGATCAATTTGTCAAAAGTATTTAACTAATAACGAAGCAAACAAAAACAAAATGGACAAAGAAAATAGATATTTACGATACAAGTGAGTTAACAGCATCATCAAGATACCCGTGTAACCACACAATTATCTTAGTGGAGTTAACTTGCGTGTATTATACAATATTTTATCTACGTCTAACTATAAAAACACACAATAAATTTTAAAAATTATTGTACTTAACTATATACCTATCCTAAAAATCAATTACTTTAATATCTTTGTTCAAATAACACCATGCATGACAATGTCAATATGACAGTAAATAATATTGATGTCACTAGTTTAAAAAATGAGCGATTCGGAAAGTATTCCCTCTGACATTGAAGAAGAGGCATTCAGAGCCATTTCTGGATTGCTTCCAGCAAGATCGAAACAGAAGTATGAATATACATTCTCTAAGTATGAAAAATGCTTCACCGAAAAAAAAGTACACAACTATGGAAATGAGAAGGTACTCATAACATATTTTTCCAATTTAGTGCAAAATGAAGCTCTTAACTCACTCAAAATGGGTGAGTTAAGAAGCTCTTAACTCACTGACGTAGATAAAACTATTTAAAATATCTAAAAAATTATTTAGAATACTTTAGTTTAAATAAAGTAAAATAACACTGACAAATTGGTCTCCATTGGATCAACACAGCGAGCGGTGTATATGTTATAGGCAGATGCCGAATTCGGCCTATATATCCGAAATAATTAGACATATGGCGATTATAATTAAATATACCTACCTATATCCTATATCCACAAAGTTACACGGAAGAGTTTTGATTGCATTGGTTTCAACTTCTATGCGGAGGGTGTTAATCTTTTGTTGTTATATTATACCAAAACCAGATTAACCCCCTCCGCAAAAAAGTTATATAAAGACTATTAATAACCACGAAGTTGCACGCATCTGGCAAGTTTAGTATGGAGAAATCGCCATATGTCTAATTATTTCGGACATAGGCCGAATTCGGCATCTGCCTCCAACATATACAAAAAATAACTATTTTATTTTATAGATTTGCTCCTAAGACTTTTTTTGAAGAAATTAATCCACAACAAAAGCATAGACATTATTTTAAAAAAGTGTTTCGTCATTTTTCTCACAGAATCTGCATTAGCCGTTGTTTCATAGCTTAAATCTACTGAGATATTCAATGAGGAGACCTATTGCTAAAAACCCCATGAGAATCCGAAGATTGTTCTTACATTCTTACACCAAGAAAAATATACCCAAGCAGCATTTAGACGTCGGGACAACGGTGTGTCACGCGACCAAACGTAGGGGCGCAACGTCGGCACAACCTCGTGCCAACCCTAGTCTGCACTAGCTTCGAGAATAATTTTTAGGTCGAAACGACGTTGGATACCGACGTTGGCTAGCAGCCTAATTTAGTACAAACTGCAACGTTGTTTAAAATCCTAATTCACAGAAATACAAAACTATAATAATATGGCGTCTAAGTCGCGTTTTATCCTAAATTGGGATAATTATAGGAAAAATATTATTTTTATGATTTAGTTAGAGACATATGCCAGATGGCAGTAAAGGAAAACAAAACAAAAGTATTTAAGTGTGGAGGATGTTTGAAGATCATAATTAATGAAACACTTTAACCGACTCTGTAACTCATAACCCAAGGCAAAAAAGTTAAACGCAAACAACTTTATTGATAAATGTATTGCTTCTACTTTGAAAAATACTAATGGGCCTTAAAATTAAAGAAGTTTTAAAAAATTTCTTGAATTTTTTTTAGTAAAATGAGAATAAGTTATTCGCAGTCGAAAAAATTGTTTCCGCGTGTTGTTTAGGGTCAAATATTTCAAGTTAATCTATACAAAAAGCAGGAATTGCTATTTTAGGAACCAAACATTTTCTTATTCAACAACATGGCGGCTTTCACTTTGTTGTTTTGGAGATTAAGATGGAGTAGTTCGAGTAGTCGCATGCCCTGGACTAATAAAGTCGCAGTTCAGCCTTAACAGGTAGTATACTAGTCGCAAGATTGCCTAATTTAGTCATCCTAGAGTCTAGCTTGTGCCGCCCTCTATATTCTAAATAAACGAAGGAGTGGATAAAGTATCGGTAATATGTCGATGTATATTTAAATTTAGTTTTATATGTACCTTTCTTATGTCCCATTTTAATTAAGTTTTTTTTTATAAAAACAAAAACAGCACTGAACTGTCTGACTGAACAGAACAATGAAGTGAAAATTTAAGATTTAAGGTTATGGTTCAATACAGTTGCAAAAAGGTAGTGGCTCGACGTCCTACCAACGTAAGAATAAGGAAATCTAAACAACGTTGGAATTAGTATAACAGACGATTAGTAAAGCATAATGTTGGAATAGGTCCTGAAAGTGACGTTGGAAAACTCTTTATTGCCCAACATTGTAACTACGTTGTCTGAATCACTTATAGATCACTTAAGCAAAAAAGGTTACAAGACAACGTTTATTCGACGTCGCAGAAGCTTTTACTTTGTTGTAGTACTAGTTCAACGTCGGCACAACGTTTACATTTATTTTAATACCCAAGGTACGGAGCTAACTATTTTTGTAACTAATCCAACGTTGTGTTTAGTAAACATATGGTCGTGAAAATGCTACTTGGGTATGATTCCTATTTTTGCAAGTTCTGGGAAATTCCTTCGAGTGTCTTAGACCGTTGGATGATTACCACTCCAGGTTACGGATGGAGTCTTCCAGGTTCCTGACTTTCGCTACAAATTGGTTTACCATTTGGGAAGCAGAACGGTTCTGGTCGAGTTAGTGGAGTGTTCACTCTTTTTATAGCTACGAATATATCGTGTGCTTTTTCATTGTTTCCCAACATATTTTTTTGTTATAATTTTTTCATTTTATTAGATGCCTTCCGATAAAAGGTGTTTTGTCTTTAAGATTGCTTAATAGAATTTAGTTATTTACTGGAACTATTGTGTATTTCTAAAGAAACAATTTTGGTCTATTCTGGTTCAAGTGTATAATTTTCAAATAACTGTCTCAAGTTTATAAACCAACTTAAAGGCGCCGCTTGTAGTTTGTTCTTAACTTTCTATATTCTTCTAAGTACGTAGAACTTCGTCCCTAAATATAGGCTAATTTAATGTGTAAAGTGTACTCCAAACAAAGATTGTGTTTGCATTCAAAATGATACTGTAAAATAAGTTTAGCACATTTTGCATTAACCCTTTGTTTAAATTAACGCAAAGTTTGGATATTCCAAAAATGTTGGTTGGGAGGTAAAGTTAGTTTCTTATTAAATAATCTAACAGCAACAAAAAAAAAGAGAAAATCTACTTACTGCGATACAGTTAAGTCTATCTAGGTACCTAAAGTCATATTATCTTTATAATAAAATTATAAGTATACTTTATAAAGTTGATCGTGGCTTAATAGTAATATTGTATATCATCAACATCATCGCCATGTTAAGAATTTTTTATGTACACACTGCCAGCTCATTTCAACCATTTCCAATTATGGTGTAGCCTTCCTGACATATTTATATAATCTCTATTTAATTAGGCACATTGTTGTCTATGAATGGCTACGCGGGCGCGGGTCCAAGTTATCAATGTTAATTTCTTAATATCATGGTCCCATCTTAGGTTTGGTCTTTTTCTAGGTCTCAGTTAACCGTGGGTAAAATACTGTAATTTTTGTGACCCGTCTGATGTCTTCAAGTATTTCTTGTCATGTGTACTGCCCATTGCCACTTGATTGGTTTGATTCTGCGGATGACATCTACTACCTGGGTCTTTTGTCATATCAACACTAATCTTGCATGCATAGGTCTTGTCATGGGTGCATAGGTCTTGACTGGTAGTACAGGGTGTCTCATTAAGAATAGCTCTCGGGTGTATCTCGGAAAGTATTAGCCGTATCGTCTGTGGAGAAAAGTATTTGTAACTAAAAATGCTAGGAGATATTGTTGCAAATTATTTTCAATTTTGTAGAACGGCCGCTAGAGGGCGTAACCGCTATAAAAAATGAGAAAATTAAATTTTTACAAAATTTTTCCTAGATAAGGTGAACCATTAAATAACAACTACATAATCTTCAGTAACTTTTGAATATTTTTCGTTAGGACTATTTTCCCCTATCTGCCAAATAAAGTGGTGCGGGAATGTTAGATCTGCTTTTATTTAAATATTAATAACTCTGGACTGGATGATTGGAATCCAATAAACGGGGGCTCGTTTAAAAGGGCATTGCTTACCCTATATTGTACCGTATAAACAATAATAATAAGCTTTTGACCATAGACGCTAGGGGGCGCTGTTTTACAATTTAACAAATATTATGCGTTTGTTCAAAAACATTAAATACGAGAGTATATGTAATTCCAGCTTATACTAAAGAGTTATAAAAGCTTAAAAAGTTAGCGAAAACCGCATTTTCATGGCTTTTTTCAAACCAAAGTTATTAACAAATTTACAATAAATACGAAAAATTAAGCCCTTAATTACCTTATTTTTCTAACAAGGTATCACTAGCCCTCTGGATTATGATCATTCTAATAAAAAATAAGACAAAAAATATTATTTTATTTAAAAAATTGACAACGGTTCAGAATACCATAATACTAGGTACTACGTACCAGAATACCATATTACTGTTAATATCTATTAATTAAGATATCAATGACAGTGAACAAGAAACGACGCCTCAGGGAATTCATGGTAGGCTTTGGAAAACAAGTTGCTTTTAAAGATATAGTTTAAACATCAAAATATTATTATATCAGCATTTTTTCATCTCTTGATTGCTTTTCTAAAAATGCCTTTCTTCAAAAGAGAAAAAACGCTGCTAAGACTATCAAAATGTTGACTAATAACACTGTCGAGTTTTCAAAAATTTACTTTTTAACGTAATATTAATTCCTTTAGAGTTATTGTTTTTATATTTAGAGGGTTCGTAGTTAGAGTACTCTTAGTCATATTCTTAGATAAATTTATTAATCATCTAAAAGGCTGGTTGGAAAATATGTCAGAATGAAGAATGAATCCAGATTTAACATAAAAAAGGTATTATGGTTAAAGTAAAAATTTTCTTCAGTAACACCAAAATATTTAATGCTGTTACAAACAATATGTAATACATAAAAATGATAGCTGATTATAAAAATGAATAAATAATTATGTCTATATGGCTTACCAATACTTTTAATGCTGTTTTAGTTACCAAAATCAGGAACCAAGCTGAAGCCTGTCATGTTTTGGATCCATGGAGGCTCTTCCATTTCCGGTGATGGTGGGACATTCTATGGTCCTGATTTTCTCCTCACTCAAGACATAGTCTTAGTAGCCATAAACTATCGTTTGGGATTTCTAGGTTTGCAATTTTTGATTCTTAATATTTTTAAATAACTGATTTTTTTTCTGTAATTAGGATTTATTCAAGCAAAGGGTATACCGGGTAATTTGGGGTTTAAGGATCAAGTTCTCGCTTTAAAATGGGTCAGAGACAATATTAAGAAATTTAATGGAGATCCAAGGCAGGTGACAATATTTGGGGAGAGTGCAGGAGCCGTAGCAGTCCACTATCATATTTTGTCTCCTTTGTCGAGGTATTTTTAGTGTTAATAATTTGTAATTGATAATTTTTTTAATAAATAAAATAAATGCCTTTATTAAAGGTAAAGTAAACAAACAAAAGAGAATACAAAACAAGCATACAAATTACATTGTCAGTCTTATTGTTTAAAATAAACATTTATAAATGTTTAGAATGTCAAAGAATAAAAAAATAAAAATAACATTCAAAAATATTTAGTAAGTTTATAGTAGATATAGTAATAGCAAATATTAGACCAGTGTTTACAAGATCAAATTCGATTATCAAAATATAAGTCATTTACGGCGTAGAAAGCCTTTTCTAGTAAATAAGATTTCAATTCTTTGCGAAATGAAAAAAATGATGATATGGATTTGATTTCAAATGGCAGGTGTGCATTTTTTCGAGTTGTATAATATTGAACTTATAACTAACTCTGAGCGTGGGGTAGGTAGATAAAGATCTTGCTCCGCGTTCCTGGGTGGATAAGTGTGAGATGGCCTTTCTTGAGAAGCTGATACATGCTTACGTATTAGGCAAACGGATTCAAATATAAATAAGGAAGGAAGAGTTAATATTTTTAATTTTTTAAAAAAGTCCTGGCAATGAGTTCTGCTGTTTAGTCCCAGTGAATATCGAACAGCTCTCTTCTGGAGCTTGAAAATGCGGTCAAATTGAGTCGCACAACACGTACCCCAGAATGGAAGGGCATTACTGAGGTGCGACTCAAAAAGTGAATAATAAACAGTTCTAGCCACTGACAAGTTAAGCTCCTTAGAGATCTTAATTAAGAACATATATACGTAGTAATAAGAACAGTCATATACAGTCTTAAGAACATATTATACAGTAATAATTGAAGAAATGGCTGCAATAATATACTTATGTACTGTTAAAAGAAGATATGTGATTGTTGTAGGGAACGATTCGACTATTTTTAAAGACTCCATCTTTACTTAATTTTTTGTTTTTGTTTTAGAGGATTATTTCACAGAGCAATCTTACAAAGTGGAGCTGCGTTATGTCCTTATGGTGATTACAGTTATCACGATGTGGTAAAAATAGCAAATTCTGTGGACCCAAGCATCGCCACTGAAGAGCAAGCTACTGAATTCTTCAGGAACCTTCCTTCTGCCGATTTGCTCAATCTTCAGAATACTGTGACCAGTGTTCGAAGTCCTGGCGGACCATATGTTTTTCCTTTAAAGATTGAGAAACCTTCACCTGATGCCTTTATTTCTAGGAATATAATTGATATAATTATGTCAGGGGAATATAGTAAAGTACCAATGCTATTAGGATTTAATGACAGAGAAGGTAAAAAAAAACTTAAACAAATAGGTAGAACTGAGTAAAAAATAGTAGTAGCATAGCATATTCACTACCAGTTGGCTATCTACCACGCCTGTTCATCGGTTGTGACATCGGTTGTTGTTTTTTTTTAAACAAAATTTAAATAGTGTTCAGAACCCGACTTATTTCATATCATAAAATAAGAGTAGTTTTTAGGTAGATATTCGAATATCTTGTGCAAATTATCGTTAGGTGGCAGGCTGGTTATAAATAATCTGTGGCACTAGCAGTAACCCACAGAAAGAAAATTTAGTATTTAAGAAAAATAATGATCTTTTAGGTATTCTGGATGAAGTGTTTCGGGAAAGAAACAACGAGAATGTGACAGCTATAAATTTCATACCACACAACGTAGACTTTTTTGGCAATGAAACTCTGAAACAAATTTATATTGAGAAATTCAGAAATTTCTATCTCAACCCGCCTGACAGAGATAACTATATACGGGTAAGAGACTTCTTAATTGTCATTGTGTCTTCAAAAACTTAATTCAGGTTACTGGCTAAATATATTAACGTTTATTTTAAAATAATCGAGGTAAACGTAAATTATTTTTACGTTTTTTACGAGGTAAAACGTAACGGTATTTCATTGTTGGAATTACATGTACATTTTCTTGGCAGTGGCTGATAGTCTTGGCATCAGTCGATTATTTTTTTGTCTATTTAGTCGACTATTTATCTATTTGTTTTATGGCAGACATAGGCAGTCTACTTCGTAGTCATTGGCAGTCGCTTGGTAGTAAAATAATATTTTGGCAATACATGTACATTTTTTACCCAAGTGAGACACCCCTCGGCATCTGTATTATCATCTCGTTTGGTGTCTCATCTGGATTTCTTCTTGAAACTCATACTTTTACATATGTTTACATGGTAAACCCATATTATATGTGCTCTTTTCTTTTTCCTTTAATATAAAGCTAATAAAATGTATCAAAATACACTACTGTCTTAAGTAAGTAGACTGGCGGCCAATTTACTTGGATGGTGATGGTACTAAGCCTTCCAACTCGACTTGGATAAAACTGCTAATACGATAGAAGCAATGTACAAATATATTTATATGGTAATTGGTCCAAGTCCAAAAAAATCAATATTAATCTATACTAATATACAGGGTTGTTCACCACATATGAGTATTGTAGCTAAACGATGAGATTTTTACAAATTGTAAGTTTGGGGTTCGTTGAAGGACTATTAGAGCTACAATTTAAAAATATTTTTACAAGATACAGAGTGTCCCAAATAAATAAAAAATATCAAAGTTGTATTTTTTTAAATGGAACACCCTGTATATTATTACATTTTTAGTTTCTACGATTAAAATAAAGGTAAATTTGATTAAGATTTATTATACTTAAACCTTACCGTTTTTGAAATATTTTCAATTTTGTGAAATTGCAGTAAAAATTTTAAGGCTTCATTTCTCCAAGGGTATCA